>NC_090823.1:7508876-8179233 GCF_000390325.3 Nicotiana tomentosiformis
TGTTTGGTTGAGGTCCCGAGGGTCTCGAGTGAGTTTCGGGTGATTAACGGACCAATTATGGCCTTTGATAGATAACTTATCTGCTGGTTTTTGCTGTTGCTGGTTTCGTCTTACACGTTCGCGAGGTAGGTCTGGCGTTCGCGAAGAGTATCTAGAAATTTAGCGAAGTAAGGGGGGCGTTTGCGAAGGTTTAGGAATAGAGTGCATCGTGGATGCGAGATGAGTAACGCGTTCACGAAGAAGAGAAGAGGCAATTGGGGACCCCATTCATTTGGTCTACGCGTTCGCGAGGATGAGGTCGCGTTCGCGAAGAGAAGGTCCAGTAAAGGTTCGCATTCGCGTAGAAGGGATTTCTGGGCAAAGGCAGTTGTGCTTCGCGAACGCGAGAGTACTTCCACGTTCGCAAAGATGGATATCTAGGAAGTAGTGTTAAATTTCAAAATCGAGGGTTTGAACCCATTTTTCATATTTTGAGCTAGAGACCATGGATTTAGGTGATGTTTGAAAGGATTTTGAGGGAGTTGATTGTGGTAAGTGTTTCTCATTTGTTTTTGGTTAAATTCCATGATTATATCTTTATTTTTATCATCCAAATTGTGATTTGGGGTGAAAATTGGGGGGTGGGGGGGTGGAAGAGTTCTTTAGATGGAATTTTGAGGTTTTGAAGGAGATTTGTTGTCAGATTTGAGTAAATTTGGTATGGTTAGACTCGTGAGTGAGTGGGCTTTCGGATTTTGTGACTTTTGTCGGATTTTGAGACGTGGGACCGAGGGCCGGGTTTGAGCCAATTTCGGATTTTGAGTCTAATTTAGTAGTTTCTTTGTGGAATTGATTACTTTAGCATATATTAATGGTATTGTACTGCTTGTGGCTAGATTCGGGACGCTCAGAGGCCGATTCGAGAGGCAAGGGCATTACAGAGTAGAGATTTGCTCGGATTGAGGTAAGTAACAGTTGTAAATCTAGTCCTCAAGGTATGAAACCCCGGATTTTTGTGTCATGTGGCTATTTGGAGGTGACGCACATGCTAGGTGACGGGCGTGCACTATTGGGCATTTATGACTTAGTCCGTCCCGTAGCAACTGTAAAGTTGAACAACCTATTGTAGCTATATGCTCTTTATGTGCTTTAGAAAGATTTACTGTAATTCATGCTAGATACCATGTCTAGGCCTTATTCCAGTATTGTTTGGACCCTTAGAGGTCGTTTCTTGATGTCCTCTCACTACTTTAGTTGATATCCCGTACTCAGTCATGTTCATGCATTCTTACATCATAGCTCAGTCTCTGTTATTCTATTTGTTGCATCATGTTAATATAGTTTGGGCTGATTTCTTTGATTTCTGAGAGCCCGAGAGACTGGAGAGGTTTATGGCTGAGTGAGGCCGAGGGCCTATTTGTGAGGTATTGTACCTTAGCACGTGAGTTGTCCGTGCGGATTCTGATATGATATTATAGCACGTGAGTTGTCCGTGCAGCACGTGAGTTGCCCGTGCAGATTATAGCGCTTGGGCTGTAGGAGCCCCTCCGGAGTCTGAACACCCCCATTGAGCGCAGGTACCTACTGAGTGCGAGTGCCGAGTGCTGAGTGATTGGGAGGAATGAGCGATTGGGAGGCATGAGTAATTGTGAGGTTGGAGTGATTGGGAGGGCTGAGTGATGTTTTACCTGAGGTGCGGTATATGATTTCATCATATGTGCTCATAGCTGCTTTGAGTCCTTGTTTGAGAACTGTTGAAAGATATTTTTATTGATTTTCACCTGAACTGGTTTTAAATAAGCTGATATGACTTAAACTCTGGTTTTTAAAGCATATTGTACGCTACGGAATTTTTGTGATATGAATTATACTTGCATCTAGCTCGTCACTACGTCTCAGCCTTTATTTACTGTTGCTACTTACTGAGTTGGTGTACTCACGTTACTCCCTGCACCTTGTGTGCAGATCCAGCCATTTCTGGCCACGGTAGCGGTTGTTGATATATTCAGTAGTGGATCATCGGAGATAGCAAGGTAGCTGCGTGGAGATCGCAACCCTTTTTTTCTCCTTCCTTATCTTCCCCTTAGTTGTTTTGGTTGTTTTTTCCCGTACTATGCTAGTCTTGATGTTATCAAACAGTTTGTAGTAGTTTCTCATGACTTAGTGACACCCCGATATCGGGCTATCTTTTCCGTATTTCTTATTTTTTATTTTGGTTTGAACTCTTTAATGAAGATTCTAGTAAATTAAAGCTTTGACTTATCTTTTAAATGAAATATCGATATGTTTTGGATATGTGTCGGCTTGCCTAGTACCACGATAAGCGCCATCATGACGGGTTAGGTTTTGGGTCGTGACACTTCATAATCAACACAGGGCCTTTGTGAAAATCCTTGTGCAACAAGGCGTGCCTTTTATCTTTGTACCTCAATTTTCTCATTCCTCTTGCGTACAAAGACCCATTTATAGCCAAAATGCTTAACACCATTAGGTGTTTGGACTACAGGCCCAAAACTTCATGTTTTGCAAGTGAATTCAACTCTGATTGGATTGCTTCTTGCCATTTTGGTCAATCACGCATTTGTCAATATTTTCTAATAGATTGAGGTTCAAGAGCCTCACTATGTTGCATAATGCTAGATGCAAAATTATATGCAAAGACATAATCCACTACTATATTCCACTGATTCAAATCTGTCTTAATATCGATTGAGTTTATTGATAGTTCTTTATTTTCTTGAGTCTCAGGCTCAGTGATTTCCTCATGAATCTCATGATTGGTTAAATTGTGGATTTGTTCATGAGACTCTTTCGTAGTGTCATCTTGATCATTTATTTTCTTTTTCTAGGATTTCGATCCTTAGAACCCAATGATTTTCCACGCTTTAGGTGTCCTTTTGACTCATTAGCTATGACATTAGAAGATTTTCCAACATGGACATCAATACGTATTAGAACATTCTCTGTAGGGATATGTGATTTTATTATCCTTTTCAGATCCTTAAATGTGTCTGGAATTTGATTTGCTATTTTCTGCAAATGAATAATCTTTTGCACCTCTTTTTCACAAATATAGGCATGTGGATCAAGATTAGACAATGATGGATTTTTCCACAAAATTTCCCGTTTGATTTCACCAATTTCTCCCCCTAATTTTGGGAAAATTGTCTCATCGAATCGACAGTCTGCAAATCGAGCAGTGAACAAATCCCCTGTTAATATTTCGAGGTAGCAAATAATGGAGGGTGATTGAAACCCAACATATATTCCTAACCTTCTTTGGGGACCCATTTTGGTATGATATACCGGTGCTACAGGCACATATACTGCACATCCAAAAATTCATAAATGGGATATATTATATTCATGACCCAAAACTAATTGCAGTGGGGAATATTTATGATAATGTGTCGGTGTGAGACGAACTAGCATTGCTGCATGTAAAATGGCATGACCCCAAACAGAAGTGGGTAACCTCGTTTTCATAAATAACAATCTTGCTATTAATTGTAGATGTTTAATCAGAGATTATGCAAGGCCATTTTGAGTGTGAACATGAGCTACAGGATGTTCCACTTTTATCCCAATTGATAAGAAATAATCATTAAATGCTTGGATGAAAACTCAACAGCATTATCAAGTCAAATAGACTTAACTGGATTATCAAGAAATTGTGCCCGTAATCGAATTATTTGTGCCATTAATTTTGCAAACGCCAGGTTGCGAGATGATAATAAGCACACATGAGACTATCTAGAAGATGCATCTATTAAGACCATAAAATATCTAAACAACCCACTAGGTGGATGAATAAGTCCACAAATGTCCCCTTGTATACGTTCCAAAAACGCAGGAGACTCAATCCCAACCTTTGTTAGTGATGGTCTAATAATTAACTTGCCTTGATAACAAGAAGTCCAAAAAAATTCATTATTTAAAAAAATCTTTAAATTATTTAATGGATGCCCATTTGAGTTTTCTATAATTCGTTCCATCATAATTGATCCAGGATATCCCAATCGATCCAGGATATCCCAATCGATCATGCCAAAGTACAAAAGTATTGGAATCAATAACCTTTTGGTTTACGATAGAATATGCCTCAATTGCACTAATTCTTGTCCAATACATGCCACAAGATAAAGATGGCAACTTCTCAATAACTTTTTTTCTGGCCAGAGACAGTTTTGGTAACGATGATATATTCAATATTATTCTCATCTATTGTCTCAATATGATATCCATTTCGGTGGATATCTTTAAAACTCAACAAGTTCCTCTTGGACTTGGAAGGAGAACATTGCATTATTTATGATAAGTATTGTTCCCCTAGATACATTATAGTAGCTCTTCCAGAGCCTTCAATTAGGTTACTGCTACCAGAAATTGTAGTAACATCTTCCTTACACATAGTTAAATGAGAGAAATATTTCTTCTCTTTGAATATTGTATGTTTCGTATATGAATCAATTAAACAAATATTTTTACAAATAAACTTTGATCCAAGTTTGCTTTATGAGGTATCCATATTTTCTTACCATAGTTTGACATACAAAAGAAATATACGAATAAACATTAGTATCTTCAGAGAAAAAGGAAAAGAAACAAAGTTAAACCAGTGATTCAATAATTACTTTTAATACAATTTCGAGCAAACTTTGATTATGATACAAATAAGTACGTTGCTATATAATATTGTAATTAATTGGATGAATTTTAAATGGACATAAGAGTGTAAAAATATTTAATTGCAGCTAATATATAGTTAAATCCAACGTAAATCGTAATACTTTCATCACAAAGGACTGTGCACCCAATGACTACTGTTAGAACGAACAAAATTGTCACGACCCAATTTCACCTATAGGTCGTGATGGCGCCCAACATCACCACTAGGCAAGCCAACTAGTGAATTAGACATATTATTCCTCTTTTAATAAGTTTCCGAGCAATTAAGCTTTCCTGATTTGCAAGATTTGAGAAAATAAAAGGTTTAAATAAATAAAACCAAAGTAGTAATTCAATACCATAATTCTACTAGTGTGTGTGCCAAGACCTGGTGTCACAAGTATATGAGCATCTAGTAGATTATACAAAATTCCATCTGTTGTTTGAAATTGAAATAGACATGATACAAATACAAAAGAGAGACACTAGGTGTTGCGGAACGACTAAGGAAAAGCAGCTCACCACTATGCCTCGAGGTAACGGGGATGTGCGCCGGTAGGACCGCCTAATGCAGTTGGCTCAGATCCTGCACAAAAAGTACAGCAAGTGTAGTATGAGTACGTAAACAACGTGTACCCAGTAAGTATCAAGTCTAATCTCGAAGAAATAGTGACGAGAGGTCGACTTCGACACTTACTATAGGTCAATAATATTCAAATAAGATCTTTAAATAAATATTGGATATATAAATAAATTCAAATCATCTCAAGAAGCAGAAGCAAATAATTCTTTCACAGTTATATAATTTCCAAATAAGTCATTCCCTTTAAAAGTTGTAACCTTACAAGCCACAACAAAATATTAATGACAGCAAGTATTATTATTAAGCACGATTTATGCCGAGGTTATATAGCCTAATCCAGAGTGACGTGTACACTGCCGAGGGACGTGCGACACCATCCATAGATACATCTATCTAGTGCCGAGCCATTCGGCCCGCTCCACAAGAAGAGAAGTATACTTTATAAGCATTTGACTTAACATGATTAAGGATTTATATACAAAGTAATACAAATTTCATTAACTACTTTTCACAATTTCTCTAACAAATTCTAATATAATTTAGGCATTTTAACTTAACAAGTATGGTGCAAAAATTCCAAATAGTACATGCATTGGGTCCTAAAACTACCCGGACATAAGCATAACTAGTAGTTACGTACGGACTCTCGTTACCTCGTACGCACGTAGCCCCCACAATTACAAACAAATATTTATTTACAATACCTATGGGGTAAATTTCCTCTTACAAGGTTAGACAAGAGACTTACCTCGTCTCAAGGCTCACTTCCCAGTCACAATTTCGCGCTAAAGTATCAATTTGGTACCGAAAAATCCGAAACTAGCCAAATGTTATATAATTTAATCAATACATGGTCAAAATTTCATAATTTGTCTTTTAGAGTAATTTTCCAACCCAATTTGAAAAAATTCCTACACTTTACCCCGGACCCACGTGCCCGGATTCCAAAAACTTTCCGAGAAAATCGTTACCCATAACCTTAAGAACTAAAGTATACAATTTTCATATCATTCCATAATCATCTTCATGGTAAAAATTTCATTTTTATCAAAACTTAGGTTTTTTCATCTAACCCACGATTTTCCACAATTTATATGTTAAAAGCTACCCATAATCTATGTATTTAACTCACAATAGGTAGGATTTATTTACCTCTAAGTTGATAAGTGAATACCCCGCTCAAGAAGCTCAGAAATTGCCCAAGGATGAAGAAAATGGGCTCAAAAATGTCTGAGCCCCGTTTTAAAAACATTATGCCCGGCACAGAAAAATCCTTCTTCGCGAACGCGATATGGGCCTCAGGTTCGCTAAGGCAAACCTCCCAGGCCCAGAAATTTCCCTTCGAGAACGCGTTAGGGGAATCACGAACACGAAGGCTTACTTGGCCTACCTTTCGCGAACGCGAAGGTTAAATGTGCTGACCCCCCTCCAGGCCCGTTCCTTCTATGCGAACGCAAGATGGCCTTCGCGAACGCGAAGGTCTGGGATTCCCAAGCTTAGCGAACGCGACCCCCTTCCCACGAACACTAAGGGTAACTGCCTAGCTCTCCAAATCCTTCATCGCAAACGCGAGAGTTCTACCGCATTCGCGAAGAAGGAAATCAAAACTGAAAATTTTTGGTTTTTCCAACTTAGCTCTGGGTGGTTCAAACCTCACCCGAGCCACTCGGAACCCCGTCCAAATGTACTAACAAGTCCATAAACAAAATACGGACCTGCTCGAATTCTCAAAACGGGTAAAATAACAGCGAAACTAGAAATTTCACCTTAAAACCAAATTGAATCAAAATATAAAGTTCAAATTTTAAAATTGCTACGAACGCGTTGAATCATACTTAGACTACTCGGAGTGACACCAAATTTTGCGTGCAAGTCTTAAATCACCATACTGAACTATTCCCAGGCTGGGAATTCCAAACGGACCTCAATTACTCCAAAACCTACTCCAAACCAAATTTGAAGAACTTTAAACCTTTAATTAGCCAACTTTCACTATTAAGCGCTGAAACGCTCATTGGTTGTCCAAAATCCAATTCGAGCATACGCCCAAGTTCAAATTCATCATACGAACCTATTGGAACCGTCAAATCCCGATTCTAGGGTCATTTACTCAAAACGTTTACCGAAGTCAAACTTAGCCTTTTTAAAGCCAACTAAGGAACCAAGTGTTCCGATTTCAATCTGAACCCTTCCAAATCCCGAACTAATCATCCCTGCAAGTCATAAAACAGTAAAAGCACATACGACGAGTCTTACTTAGGGGGACGGGATTTTAGAAGGTAAAACGATCGATTGGGTCGTTATATTCCCCACCTCTTAAACAAACGTTCGTCCTCGAACAGGTTTAGAATCATACCTGGAGTGCCAAACAAGTGTGGATATATTCTCCGCATGTCCTCCTCGGCCTCCCAAGTCGCTTCCTCGACTGGTTGACCCCGCTACTGAACTTTTACCGCAAAAATCTTCTTGGACCTCAACTGGAGAACCTGCCTATCAATAATGCCAGTTGGCTCTTCCTCATAACCCAAGCTCTCATCTAGCTGAATCGTGTTGAAGTCTAACACATGCGACAGGTCAGCGTGATACCTCCGGAGCATAGATACACGGAATACCAGATGAACTCCCGATAGACTGGGAGGCAAGGCAAGCTCGTAAGCAACATCCCCAACTCGTCTCAATACCTCAAATGGGTCTATAAAACTTGGGCTCAACTTGCCCTTCTTCCTGAACCTCATGATTCCATTCATCGGCAAAATCTTCTATAGTTTCTCACCTACCATAAATGATAAATCACGCGCTTTCTGATCCGCGTAAATCTTATGTCTGGACTGTGCGGTATGAAGTCGCTCCTAAATCAACTTTACCTTTTCCAAGGCATCATTCACCAAATCCCTACCATATAACTTGGCCTCGCCGAGATCAAACCATCCGATGGACGAACGACATCGTCGACCGTATAGAGCCTCGAATAGAGCCATCTCGATGTTGGATTGGTAACTGTTGTTATAAACAAACTCGGCCAAAGGCAAGAAGTGATCTCACTGCCCTCCAAAGTCAATCACACATGCTCTGAGCATCTCCTCCAAGATCTGAACTGTTTGCTCCGACTGCCCGTCGGTCTACGGGTGAAAGGCTCTGATAAGCTCTACACAGGTCAACAATTAACTCTGCATTGCTCTCCAGAAATGTGAAGTAAACTGAGGGGCCCTATATGATATGATGGAAACGGGCACACCATGCAACCGAACTATCTCCTGAATATAAATTTGTGCCAACCTCTTTGAAGTATACGTAGTCACAACCGGAATAAATTGTGCCTTGATCAACCTGTCGACAATGACCCAAACTGTATCAAATTTTTGCAAGGTCCGCTGCAACCCAACTACGAAGTCCATAGTAATGCGCTCCCATTTCCACTTCGGTATAGTCATCTGCTGAAGTAGGCCATCTGGCCTCTGGTGATCATACTTAACCTGCTGGAAATTTAGGCACCTAGCTACATACTCAATTATGCCCTTCTTCATCCGCCGCCACCAATAATGCTGCCTCAGGTCGCGATACATCTTTGTAGCACCTGGATGAATAGAATACCGAGAACGGTGTGCCTCCTCTAGGATCCTTTCCCTCAGCCCATCCACATTAGAAATACATAGACGACCCTGGAGTCACAGAACACCATCTTCTCCGATAGTAGCTTCCTTGGCACCTCCCCGCAGTATCGTCTCTCGAAGAACCAACAAGTGTGGATCATCAAACTGGTGGGCCTTGATCTGCTCAAATAGTGAAGGCTGGGCAACAACACGGGCAAGAACTCGATTGGGCTCTGAAATATCCAACTCACAAGTCTGTTAGCCAAGGACTAAATGTCCAAAGCTAGAGGTCTCTCCTCTGCTGAAATGAATGCCAAACTACCCATACTCTCTACCTTTATGCTCAAGGCATCCACCACTAAATTCGCCTTGCCAGGATGATAAAGGATCGTAATATCATAATCCTTCAGTAACTCAAGCCACCTACACTACCTCAAATTTAGATCACTTTGCTTGAACAAATACTACAAGCTGCGATGATTAGTGTAAACCTCATAGGACACCCCATAAAGATAATGCCTCGAGATCTTAAGAGTGTGAACAATCGCAACCAACTCAAGTCATGCACCAGATAATTCTTCTTGTGGGGCTTCAGCTGACGTGAAGCATATGCAATAACTCGCCCCTCTTGCATCAATACACAACCCAAGCCAACGCGTGAAGCGTCGCAATACATTGTATACACCCCTGAACCGGAAGGCAACACAAACACCGATGATGAAGTCAATATGGTCTTGAGCTTCTGAAACCTCACCTTATAATCATCGGATCATCGGAACGGAGTACCCTTTTAGGTCAATCTAGTCAAAGGTGCTGCAATAGATGAAAAACCCTCCACAAACCGACGATAATAACCTCCTGATCTCAGTCGCTGAAGTGAGACGATGCCAATTCTGAACTGCCTGGATTTTTTTGGGATCAACCTTAATACCCTCGCCTGATACAATATGCCTCAAGAATGCTATAGAGTCTAGACAAAACTCACACTTGGAGAACTTAGCATATAACATTTGTTTCCGCAGGGTCTAAAGCACCACTTTCAAATGCTGCTCGTGCTCCTCCATACTATGCGAGTAGATCAAAATGTCATCAATGAAGACAATGACGAATGAATAATTATGTGGCATGAACACCATGTTCATCAAATCTATAAACGTCGCCTGGGAGTTAGTAAAACCGAAGGACATCACCAAAAACTCATAATGGTCATATCTAGTCAGGGAAGCAATCTTCAGAATATCTGAATCTCATATCTTCAACTGATGGTATCCCGATCTCAAGTCGATCTTAGATAACACTCTGGCACCCTGCAACTGGTCAAACAAATCATCAATACGTGGCAACAGATACTTATTCGTAATGGTAACTTTGTTCAATTGGCGATAATCAATACACATCCGCATAATCCCATCCTTCTCCTTCACAAATAATATCGGTTCACCCCAAGGCGACACACTCGGCCTGATGAACCCATTTGCCAACAACTCCTAAAGTTGTTCCTTCAACTCTTTTGGAGCCATACAGTACGGTGGGATAGATATAGGCTGGGTATCTAGAGACAAGTCAATATAGAAATCAATATCACGATCTGGTGGCATGCCTGGAAGATTAGAAGGAAACACATTAGAGAACTCTCAGACTACGGGCACTGAATCAATCACCGGAGTCTCTGCAGTAGTGTCCCGAACATATAGGCCAGATAAGCCAAACAACCCTTCTCGACTATGTGTCGATCCTTCAGAAATGAAATAACTCGACTAGATGCACTGGCAGACGAACCCTTCCACTCCAATTTAGGCAACTCTGGCATCGCCAAGGTAACAGCCTTGGCATGGCAATCTAGGATGGCATGATATGGAGATAACCAGTCCATGCCCTTGATGATATCAAAGTCGATCATCTCAAGCAGCAGAAGATCTGCTCTAGTCTCGTCACCACAGAAAGTAACAATGCAGGACCGGTATATCCGATCCACAATAACAGAATCGCCCACAAGAGTGGACACATAAACAGGAGTACCTAAACACTCACGAGAAACACCCAGGAAATGAGCAAACCGAGATGAAACATAAGAATACGTAGACCATGGATCAAATAATACTGAGGCATCTCTATCGCAGACGGAAATAATACTTGTGATCACGGTATCTAAGGCCTTTGCATCTGGTCTGGCCGGAAAAGCATAGAACTTAGTTGGAGCGCCACCTGACTGACCTCCACCTGGTTGGTCTCCACCTCTAGGACGCCCCTACCCACCTGACTTGGCTGGCCTCTAGGCAACTTGACAGCTGGTGGAACAACTGGTGCTGTAATCATAGGATGTTGACCATGTTGCACTGCCCTACCCCGAAGCCTGGAGCAGAACCTCCGCACATGACTGTGATCTCCACACTCGAAATAACCTCTCGGTACGGTGGCCTGTTGACCTGAAGTCTGGCTGTGATGACCCGAATACCCACTGGAGGAACCCTGAATAGCTGGAGAGCGGTAGGAACTCTCTGGCTTAGCACTGAAATAAGGCCGCACTGGAACACCCCGAGGAGGCGGCAATGCTGGGTATAGGGGACCGTTGGACTGACCTCTCTCAAACTGACCTCTACCCCCAGCCGGAACACCTCTGAACTCCCCAGAATATCGGAACCGCTTATCTCTCATAGCCTATTCTCGGCTACGCTGACGCACACCCTCGATCCTCCGGGCTATCTCCACAACTAGCTCGTAAGAAGTCCCTATCTCAACTTCTCGGGCCATAGTGGCCTGAAGACCAGTGTGCAAACCCGCAACAAACCTCTGTACTCTCTCTACATCAGTAGGTCATAAGTGCATGGCAAGACAACTCAGAGAATCTCGCCTCATAGTCAGTCACTGACATCTAACCTTGCTGGAGCTGCTCGAACTGAAACCACAACTCTTCTCTTTGAGAGGGTGGAATATACATATCCAGAAAGATACAGATGAACATGTCCCAAGTCATGGGAGGAGAATCTGCTGGCACCATCTATGGGCCCTGCCTTCCAGTTGAAAAGTAGTAAAGTCTACCCCATGGGACTCCAATATCATCATGTTGTGCAGTCTGTCCCTACACCGATCAACGAAGTCCTGGATTGGCTTATTTTAAGTGATTTTAAGACAAAATAACTTTTAAGTTATTTTGTAGTGTTTGGATAAAGAGCTCGTTTGGATTAGCTGATTTAAAGTAGCTAATAAACATTAGGTGCTACAAAGTGTTGAAACTGATTTAATAAAAAAGCAGTTACGTGTTTGGATATAAGTGCTGAAATTGATAATAAGTTGCTGCAATATTTGATAAAAAAAGGTTTTGATAAGCTCTTTTTCTAGTAAAATGACTTAAATAACCTTAGAACTGTTTACACTTATAATGGCGTAATTTATTCAAAATTTTAGATACTAGATCGATTCAAATACAAAATATTCTATTTGTCATTTTATTTTAAATACAATTGTGCTTAGATAGGATAATTTTTATGATAAATATAATTTATTTTATGATAAGCATATAATCATAAGTTATAATAATTAATAAATTGACAAAGGTTTCTTAGTAAAAAATAAACCTAAATAGGATAAAATCTTTGAAGAGAAACAAACATTGTCTTCATCACCACAACACTTAGAAAGCAATACACCAAAATTTTTATATGTCATCATTTATTACATATAGTTCAAAGATTAATACACAATCACATAGATACAAATATGCAAAAGGAATAGAGAATTTGCTTATCTTAAATAGTCAATGAGAATTACAGACATGAAGAGAGGGGAGGGGGGTTAGGTTGTAAAAATACTTGAGGCAGCGAGTATCGATGTAATAATTTTGTTCCAAAGAGGAATATTTTAAGGATAAAATAGTAAAAATTTTGGTCAAACTTAAAGTGCTTATAAGCTAAAAATTCATAAGTTGGGGGTGACCAGCTTTTGGCTTATTTTTGACTTATAAGCACGTTTAACTTTACCAAACGCGTAGATAAGCCGCAAAGTACTTATAAGCTAGTTTGACCAGCTCACAAGCTTAGCCAAACACTCTCAAAGTAAAAAGTGCTTTTAAGTTAAAACGACACTTGTTTAACACTTGTTTTTAAGTTAAATTGACAAAAACATGCCAAAAGCCAAAAGATAGAATTCCTAATTTATAACTTAAAAGCTATTTTGGCTTAAAATTCACTCCAAATGGGCTCTAAGTTATTTAATGACCAGTCAATTCTCTTTTTCTTTCAACAAAACCCAACAGATTATTACTTGTATATTTTACGAGCCATCCGTAGTTAATTTTATTGAGTTCTAGAAACTGAGGTGGAATGAATAAAAATTTATCCATTCTTAACTAGAAGTCTCATGTAAGAGCTTTAGGAATGAATTATTTTTAGCAGAGATCGCCTTCCCCTTTAATAGGCTTTACGCGTAACAAATTCAGATTAGTAGAAACTTCAATATAGATAACGAACCCCGAGTTGAAAACCAAAAAAAAGAAAAGAAAAAAAAATAGAAACTGGCTTTGTCATTCGTTATCCCATTAACTTCTATAAATCTTTACTTGCTTTAGTTGCAACTATTTACTTACTTTAGTTGTAATTCTAATTTCTAAGACCTTACATGCAGATTAGAGGTGGTGGAGTTAAGGTGCAAATACAGCAAAGTCAAACGGAAAATAAAGGGGTACAGGATTACCCCATTTAAAAACCTGGATCCGCCTCAGAATACATATTCCTTGAGCATCTCTCTCTATAGAAACGTCTGTGCTGACACTTCATGGAACAAGTGGTTTTCTATCCCAGGCCTCTCTTGCTCCAACCAAATCAGGACGGTATCTCTTAGCTAACACTTCTACTTGTGCAGCAAATGACTTGTTTTCATGTTGACTTATTTGACGAACCATCTGTTTCCATCTTTTTCGACATAACTCTCCATCCCTGTGGTCAAGAAGATTGTCCCAATCCACGTCCTCTATGCAGCACGGATCCAGTTCATAAAGGGCATCAATTAGGCGATAGTCATCAGTGTTTGCCCATTCACCTGCGGCCACCATCGGTGATGTTAATTGTTTGTACCATTTAACGTAGCAACATACACTATTCCTGGTGGACAATTTGTCACTAATTTTACTCCAGCTAATATTGTCCCGTAACATCCCATGCTTAGATTTCTTCTCTTCACAGAGCTTCAGTAGCAGATCAGCGTTTACCAAATCAAACAAAGTCTGGATTTCCTCCTGAGCCCAATTTCCTTTCTTCTGATTGGTCAGTTTTATCCTATTCCATGCATTTCCCACATGACTCGAATGTCTCCCAAGTTCATCGGCCAAGACCTTCCACTTGGTTCCATGTTCTCCATGGAACTTTCGTATCATCTCATACTCTTCTTCAGTATATTTACGCTTCTCACCACTTCGAAATAATCGTTGTGCACGCTGATAAACTGCGCCATAAGGCCTGTACGGTATAGCGCTCCCTATTTGTTTCCAGCAGCCCCTTACTTCAGGATGAGATATACAGTTCATAACCTTTTGCAATCCTTCTTTGCCCAAGTTATGTACCTCGATGTATCTATAAACAGTGTCTTTGACAATTTCATCTTCTTCTTTTGTGAACCATTTGCCGTACAGTAATTTTTCTTCATTAATTTCATGCATCTCATCACTTGGATAATCAGATGGAGGGAAAACCTGAACATCACCTGAAAAACTCACTCTTTTTTCACTCCTTTCTTGTGAAAGATCTTTAAAATTGTTTCCTAATTTTTTCTTTTTCCTCTTTCTGATAGTAGCATCATCTGTTTGGTTATCTTCTATCTCTACTATGGTTGAAACATCACCTTGATTGACTCCAGTCACAATATCTACCTGTCCATCCTCTTTCTTCCTCTTCTCCTTCCTTCTCTTCCTCTTCATCTCACTATGCTGTGTCTCACTATCACTTTTATGAGCAATTGTTTTGGTGTCTACAAGTGCATCATGCATTTTCTCCCACTCATTCTTGAATGTATTTTTCTTCTTCACAATATTTTCAACAGCATCCTCGCACCTGTCTATACTGGACTTCCCAGGCTGTTTTCCACCAGCTCTTTCTTTCTTTCTCTTGATGTCACCATCTTCACTTTCTCCGGGTGCTTTAATTCCCATCTTTTCCTTATCCCTTTCTTTCCTGATAGTGATACCTACAAAAGAGAGCTTCTATTTGTTGGAAATTAAATCACGCTCAACGGCTTTAACATCACCCTTTGTCACCCGTAAACCAGTGGTGCTAGCACTCTTTTTCCTTTTCTTGGATTCTTCTCCAACTTCATGAGCATACTCTTCTTGCAATGCACCAAAAACGATTTCTCAAGGAGAAAGAGAGAAAAAGCATGGTTAGGAGACCGAGTATACTACTACCCCCTGATGAGATTACCATAACCCACTTAAAATACTTAAAATTTAGTTTACTTTTGTTTCGTATTATCCAATTCAATTGAAAGTAAAAGCAACACTCAATAAACTACTTACTTCAAGACCGAAGTTCTCAATTTCGGAGTTTCTGATTTTAATTATCAAGTTGCACAGAAGAGTCAATGTTATTTCAGACACTAACCCCAAAACAAAATATTAAATCTAACATCTGTAAAAACGAAAAACTGTTTCAGTTCCCATATTACCATCACAAATTAGAATGGCTATTCAATTAAAGCATGGCGCTAAAACTCCAAAGAATAAGGAAATATATCCCACCTTTAAGTGCACATAGAATTACCTAATCAATTTTAAGCACCAAACTAAAACCCTTCATGCTAGAAATTAGTCTCTAATATGAGACCTATATTTGTGACTAAATTTCTATCAAACTACCAAAACTTAAAACTGCTATTCTCTCTGGCAGTCTCCAAAAACCCTTTAAAACAGAAAGAGTTCCAAAAAATAATTCAAGAGGAGCAGTCTGACTGTACTTATCACCCCCCCCCCCAAAAAAAGGAACAGTATGAGTGCATAATTCCATAGACTCTTGAAACCTCAATATATGTGATAGAAAGAACATATCGATCTTTTTTTTCTGGTGACAGTGGTGTCCGGCCAAATTGCTCGCACCTCTACAATTCCATCGGGTAACCTTCCCCACCAATGTTTAGGCGGATGGGAAGAAATCACTTGTGTCTCAAAGCATATCTATCTGATAAACCAGAACAATCAAGATCTTGCTAAATTTCTATAAGTTTAGCTTCCTTAAAGGCAGATAAAGTCCAAACAAATAGACTTCAGCATTCTATTATTTATACTTATTTAGTGAAAAAATTTTAATACATATAAAGAGCCTGAGCAAAAGTTACTGGCTTCGGATGAACCTATAACTAAAGCACTACATCTGCCTCTGTATTGATCACTCCCCAACAAGATATCTATCAGATCTAACAACTAAGATAACTGATTTTTTCTCCTTTCAGCGATGGGAATCAAACTTTGTAACTTATATAGCATTAAAAAGACCATCTTTTTTCCTCACCAGAAGAATATGCTACAATTTCAAAACTCAAACTCTCTTTCTAAACCCAAGAAAAAGTGACCAGTCAACTTCAAGAAGCCTAAAATCCTTTATCTTTGAACATTTTGTGGACACAAACTCAAGAAAAGGGGTTGGGAGCTATGTTGTGCAGACTCTTCAAAATCCCTGGCGCACCCATGTCGACACGACAGAGTTGTGGGTGTGAGATCCACACAGGATGGTCTTGCACTGACTACACAATCGTGGCAAAGAATGGTTTTTAAAAAAAAACATAGTACTTCGTTTCAAAGTTTATGAAATCTTTGCAAAAAATGTAGGATTGAAGAGAAATTGGTATGCATAAGACCTCCAACATTTGCATAATAGGAAGATAAATAATACCCAAAAATCAACAGCTTGACAAAAAAGACTTCGAAAGCTAAATGTTGTAGTCAAATTTGTCAAACCCGAATGTTCAAATCAATGGTGAGCAGGGATGTATAGGCCAAGTGCGAGAGCTCCAACAGGGTACACACTGCCTTGTGTACGGTAAGGGCATATATGGGCTAAAGTATTAACAAAGGGCAAATGTGCTCAATTTCGTATAGTACAAGAGCATATTTGGACCTTTTCCGTACTTTTAAATTAAAAGCAACAGGCAGTAAACTACTTATTTTCTTGTTAGTGGCTAGCTCCAAGATCCCATCATAACATCTTGTAATGGAGTTAGCATATTTATTTTTGTAATCATTGCATCTACTTGATGCTTTTCAATAAAGCAACTTACCTTATCAAAAAAAAAAAAAAAATACTCCAGACTTGAGGATTATCTAACACTAGGGATTCTCTAGTGGTTATATCACTAATATACTAAGAGTCTTCTAGTAAGCACTAATATTTTAGTTAGTACTACCTATACGGATTTTCAACTTCCATTGTTTTCTATCTTTTTCTAGATTTGCTTGGATTCCGAGATTTCTACGTCTTTTGAGTTAACATATTTTCATGTGATTTTAGGTCTATTTCCTCTTTTAGCTCGTTCAATCATCATGTATTCATTCTAAGAACTGGTGCATCTAGAAGCCTATCTAACACGTGGCAAGTGACATTCTATCATTTTATCCTCTACATGTGATTTTAAGTCTATGTCTTCCTCGTTTAGCAACTTTAATTATCATGTTTTCACATCTAAGAGGCGATGCATCTGGAGGTCTACATAACACGTGGACCATCTCAAACGACATTCTCTCATTGCACAAGAACGATGTGGCTTTACTTAACCAAAAAATAAAGAGGGGGGGTTGTTGATGGTATGAGTGATTATTTCCCATTGACCCTTGAAAACCTCAATTCCTATCAATCTGATGCCCATCAGATCTAACACCTAATATATTTGATTTCTTTTTCCCTTCTAAAGATGGGCACCAAACTTTGTAAACAACATAGCATTAAAAAGACCATCTTTTTTCCTTACCAGAACAAGCTGCAACAAACAGCAATATTATGTTACATTTCAAGACTCAAACTCACCTTATATACCCAGAAACAGTAACCAATCAACTTCCTGAAGCCTAAAAATTCACCAAATTTAGGAGGCATTTGTTCAACACCACTTCTTGCAAAGAGTGAATTTCTAGTTGTTGTTTTTTAAGTTTATGAAATGTTAAGCGAAAAATCTATCAATTTTTTGCAAGAACTTCGTCGAAAGGACACCTTAACATTCGGATAATAGCAAGTGAATAAAACAAATACCTAAAAATCACCAGCTTCAAAAAAAATTTAACTTCAAAAGCTTAAAATGCTGTAGTCAAATTTGTGAAACCTGAATGTTCAAAGGCAATGGCGGGCAGCAAGGAGTCACAGGCCAAGTGCGAGAGCTTGAACAGAGGTAGATACTGCCTTGTGGACAGCCCTAAAGTTTTCTCTTTGATTCATTTTATATTTTGAGGTATCTGATTAGCAGGTAGTTTAAGGGAGAAAGAAACATTTTTTATGCATACTGAAAGTATATTCATATGAAAATATATTAGTATTCTTTTTTATAACAAACTAAAACAATAGTGACATAAACGAAACATTAGTTGCGGAAATAAGTTGTTGTTTGGACATAAGAATTGTAAACATCCGGAAAAAAAGTGAAAAAAATTTCAAGTGATAATGTTATTTAAAAATTAGAGTTGTATTTCGACATAAATACAATTTTGGATTGTTTTTTAAATTTTGTGGGTGTTTTGAAGTGAAAATTTTCAAATAATTAACTTTTTACATCTTTTTAAATTTTCGAAAAATTCTAAAATTTATCTGCAACTAAAAATTGAAAATTTCATAGTCAAACACTGACTTCGAAAAAAAGTGATTTTTTTTTTTTTGAAAAATATACTCTATGTTTTTATGGTGGTGCCGTTTAGTTTTCTCTCTCTCTCTCTCTCTCTCTCTATATATATATATATATATATATATATATATATATATATATATGTGTGTGTGTGTGTGTTGAATTTCCTATATAGTTAGTTGTATTTACTCGCTATCTAAGTTTGCTTTTTTTTATTTCTTTTTTTTGAATCCCCTTACTATAGTATGGAAACATTAACTTTTTTCAACCTCATTTGATTGTAAAATAATTGTAAATATTGGTTTGGTTCTCAACATAACGAACTTTACTACTCGCAATACTGGTGAAAAATAAAAAATTAATTTGAAAAATATTTCAAGTGAATGATAGTTTTAATCACAAATTTTCAGTTTTTTATTCCAACTAAACTTCATGTTCAAACACAACTAGTAAATATTCTTCTTCACCTTAACTGCAACTGCAAATACTACGACAATATTTTTTCAACTTCAACCAAAATATGTCCAAACGCTTAAATAGACGTTTGAATGCAGGGATTAAAACACACTGGATTCAACTACATTATAAAAGACAACAAAAGCCAAAAGTTTCATGCCTAGCTTGGTTTTCCCATAAGGGAAGATCTAGTATACAACAGACTTCTTGATCGAAGCTCTATCACTCATTCAGCCCTTCGCAAGCTTTGAACTTATCTTTATAGCTTCTCGGGCTCTAGGCTCCACAATGTTCACAATTCAGTCTTCAGCTAGTTGTTGATTCTGCACTCTCCTAGTAATATTCATCCATCTGAACATTGGAACAAAAAAAAAAAAAAAAAAGGCAGCCCGGACCAAGCTCTCGCTATGCGCGGGGCCTGGGCACAAGAAAAGGGACGGATCACATGGGTCTATTGAACACAACCTCACCCTACATTTCTGTAAGAGGTTGTTTCCACGGCTTAAACCCGTGACCTCCTAGTCAGATGGCAGCAACTTTACCAGTTACGCCAAGGTTCCCTTCATCTGAACACTATAACAGTCACAAGAAAATGCCCTACTCCACATTCATAACAGTTACCTTTGGCAGACACACGTACACTATATCAGGGCAAGTTTTTCTGGCCTCTTTAACATACAGGAGAAAACCTAGTAATTAAAACTACAGTCCTACCATGACTAGAATTACGAATTGATTATTTTATTTGATGAATTGTCAACATTGCGTTTCATCGCCAACTTTACGTACAGGGAATGAAATGGTCTTCAGGCTTTTGGATTGACATTGTGAGATCAGCGTTTGGTAGCGATATGATCCTGCCCCTTCCTTCCACTTAGCAACATTATGATTCTTTGCATCATGCCATGGCAAATGAACAGATATATTTCCTGTATTAAAAATGAAACAAACAAAGGCAGTTACTACGATATTTCCTGGACACACACATATAGCCCCCTTTTGCACTAGATCAGTCTTTTTGGAGTCCTCTTATCTAAAACTCAGTCTAAAGCAACTACTACTTATTTTTCCCCACCAGACTCCCAAGTCTTAAAATAAGTATATATTCCAAAATATGTCTTAAGTAATACTCAAGTTGATGAAGATGCATTCGAATATAGGAGTAGGATGTATTTAGTACATCCAGTGACGTATTTAGTGTACGTATTGTCTGCACTCAATGCCTTTGATTTGACCTATATACAGTTGAATAATTTTAAAAATTATATATTGACGCAATGTTCAAACTGACTGGAAAATAAAGGGTACAGGATACCCACCTACCGATTTAAAAACCTGGATCCGCCTTTAGAATACATCTTCCTTGAGCATCTCTCTCTATAGAATCGTCTGTGCTGACACTTCATGGAACAAGTGGTTTTCTATCCCAGGCCTCCCTTGCTCCAACCAAATCAGGGCGGTATCTCTTAGCTAAAACTTCTACTTGTGCAGCAAATGACTTGTTTTCATGTAGACTTATTTGACGAACCATATGTTTCCATCTTTTTCGACATAACTCTCCACTCCTGTGGTCAAGAAGATTGTCCCAATCCACGTGCTCTATGCAGCTCGCATCCAGTTTAAAAAGGGAATCAATTAGGCGATAGTCATCAGTATCTGCCCATTCACCTGCGGCCACCATCGGTGATGTTAATTGTTTATACCATTTAACGCAGCAACGTACACTATTCCTGGTGGACAATTTGTCACTAATTTCACTCCAGCAAATATTATCCCGTAACATCCCATGCTTAGATTTCTTCTCTTCACAGAGCTTCAGGAGCAGATCAGCGTTTACCAAATCAAACAAAGTCTGGATTTCCTCCTGAGCCCAATTTCCTTTCTTCTGATTGGCCAGTTTTATCCTATTCCATGCATTTCCCACATGAGTCCAATGTTTCCCAAGTTCATCTGCCAAGACCTTCCACTTGGTTCCATGTTCCCCATGGAACTTTCGCATCATCTCATACTCTTCTTCAGTATATTTACGCTTCTCACCACTTCGAAATAAACGTTGTGCACGCTGATAAACTGCACCATAAGGCCTGTACGGTATAGCACTTCCTATTTTCTTCCAGCAGCCCCTTACTTCAGGATAAGATCTAGAGTTCAACACCTTTTGCAATCCTTCTTCGCCCAAGTTATGTACCTCGATGTATCTATAAACAGCGTCTTTGACAATTTCATCTTCTTCTTTTGTGAACCATTTGCCGTACAGTAATTTTTCTTTGTTAATTTCATGCTTCTCATCACTTGGATCACCGGATGGAGGGAAAAACTGAACATCACCTGATAATCTCACTCTTTTTGCTCTCCTTTCATGTGAAAGATCTTTACAATTGTGTCCTAACTTTTTCTTTTTCCTCTTTCTGATATTAGCATCATCTGTTTTGCTATCTTCTATCTCTACTATGGTTGAAACATTACCTTGATTGACTCCAGTCACAATATCTACCTGTCCATCCACTTTTTTCCTCTTTTCCTTTTTCCTTTTCTTCCTCTTCTCCTCGGCTATAACATTTCCACCAGAGGCCTCGCTGAGTGTCCCAACCACCTCACTATCATGTGTCTCACTATCACTTTTATGAGAAATTGTTTTGGTGTCTACAAGTGCATCATGCATTTTCTCCCGCTCATTCTTGAATGTATTTTTCTTCTTCACAATATTTTCAGCAGCATCCTTGTACCTGTCTATACTGGAACTCCCAGGCTGTTTTCCACCAGCTCTTTCTTTCTTTCTCTTGATGTCACGATCTTTGCTTTCTCCAGGTGCTTTAGTTCCCATCTTTTCCTTATCCCTTTCTATCCTGGTCCCTACAAAAGAGAGCTTCTCTTCGTTGAAAATGAAATCACGCTCAACAGCTTTAACATCACCCTTTGTCACTCCTAAACCAGTGGTGCTAGCACTCTTTTTTCCTTTCTTGGATTTCTTCTCCAACTTCATGAGCATACGTTTCTTGCAGTGCACCAAAAACGATTTCTCTGCAGAAGGAGAAAGAGAGAAAAAGCATGGTTAGGAGACCGAGCATACTGCTGCCCCTGATGAGATTACCATAACCCACTTAAAATACTTCAATTTTAGTTTACTTTTGTTTCGTATTATCCAATTCACTTGAAAGTAAAAGCAACACTCAAGTTGCACAGAAGAGTCAATTTTATTTCAGACACTAACCCCAAAACAAAATATTAAATCTAACATCTGTAAAAATGAAAAACTATTTCAGTTCCCATACTACCATCACAAATTAGAATGGCTATTCAATTAAAGCATGGCGCTAAAACTCCAAAGAATAAGGAAATATATCCCACCTTTAAGTGCAAATAGAATTACCTAATCAATTTTAAGCACCAAACTAAAACCCTTCATGCTAGAAATTAGTCTCTAATATGAGACCTATATTTGTGACTAAATTTTTATCAAACTACCAAAACTTAAAACTGCTACTCTCTGGTTGTCTCAAAAAAACCTTTAAAACAGAAAGAGTTCCAAAAAACAATTCAAGAGGAACAATCTGACTGTACTTATCACCAAAAATAAAAAGGAACAGTATGAGTGCATAATTCCATAGACCCTTGAAACCTCAATATATGTGATAGAAAGAACATATCCATCTCTTTTTTTCTAGTGATAGTGGTGTCCGGCCAACTTGCTCGCACCTCTACTATTCCATCGGGGAACTTTGCCCACCAACGTTTAGGCAGATGGGAAGAAATCACATGTGTCTCAAAGTATATCTATCTGATAAACCAGAACAATCAAAATCTTGCTAAATTTCTATAAGTTTAGCTTCCTTAAAGGCAGATAAAGTCCAAACAAATAGACTTCAGCATTCTATTATTTATACTTATTTAGTGAAAAAATTTTAATACATATAATGAGCCTGAGCAAAAGTTAATAGCTTCGAATGAACCTATAACTAAAGCAATACATCGCCTCTGTATTGATCACTCCCCAACAAGATATCCATCAGATCTAACAACTAAGATAACTGATTTTTTTTTTCCTTTCAGCGACGGGAATCAAACTTTGTAACTTATATAGCATTAAAAAGACCATCGTTTTTCCTCACCAGAAGAATATGCTACAATTTCAAAACTCAAACTCTCTTTCTAAACCCAAGAAGCCTAAAATCCTATATCTTTGAACAATTTGTGGACACAAACTCAAGAAAAGGGGTTGGGGGCTATGTTGTGCGGACTCTTCAAAATTCCTGGCGCACCCGTGTCAACATGACATAGTTGTGGGTGTGAGATCCACACTGGATTTGGTCAACGTACCTTGGGTGCATTGACTACATCAATGACTGAGAAGTGAGAAGTATAAATTGATTGGGCATTTAGTTTGATATTTGGGTTTATTATGTCATATTAGTATGGTTATATAAAGCATGAGAATACTTAGCTATTGCCCTAGATATCTGATGGATAACATATTACTAGGTGTTTATAAGGAATTAAATTTTATTAGTTTTAGTTTCATAGCTTTAATTAATCAAAACATATACTTTATATGTCATAATAAACATTTATTTGCTGTATCTGCACTCGAATCTATACCCCCAAATCCTAAAATTTATGTGATGAGGCATCCGACTTCTAGATACGCACCCGTATCGGATACCCGCACATGAGTCTGAGTCCGACCAACATAGGTGGGAAGTTAGCTAACTGTAAGATCATCTTAAATTCACAAAGCTTAGGTGCCTTAGTTTGACACAATCCTGGCAAAGAATGATTTTGTATTTTTTTGAAAAACCTAGTTCGTTTCAAAGTTAATGAAATCTCAGCAAAAAAAATGTAAGATCGAAGAGAAATTGGTACGCATAAGACCTCCAACATTTACATAATAGGAAAAGAAATAATACCCAAAAATCAACATTTCGACAAAAAACTTCGAAAAGCTAAATGTTGTAGTCAAACTTGTCAAACCTCAAGGTTCAAATCAATAGCGAGCAGGGATGTATAGGCCAAGTGCTCGAGCTCCAACAGGGTAGCAACTGCCTTGCTGACGGAATTCAAGCCCTAATCAGCTTCTCTCTTAATCTCTATTTTGGCCATTAATAATGCTAGTACTCGCTCAAATACAGAGAATGTTTTAAGGCTATTTTGACAAGAACGAGAGTGATCATCATGTTTAAAAAGATTCTTATTTTGGTTAGTTTTGAAAAAATGTGGCCGGATGTGATAGGGTTCGCTACGTATCTCACATCCGCTTCAAATCAGACGTGCGTAGGGTACGTTTTGGAGCGATAGGAAAACGCAACTTATTTTAAAAATGACTTTTTTTTTTTTTCAAAGTTTCAGTACTTTTCAAATACCTTAATTTTCAAAACCGGGTAAAAAGAATTTTTTTTTCTCCTACCTTACTGTTTTATTTTTCTTGGTTCCCTTTCCCTATTCTAGAAGTCGGTCAACATGCAAGCCGAAACAAATATATGCACAAGTAGCACGTAAAATGCATCAAGATGGTCCAATATATTGGGTATGTCTGTCCTAGACGGACCCAACTCCTGTATTGAGTCCCCAAAGTCAAATGCACGTGATGCAAATAAACGTTCCTACTAGGAATCTGGCATGAGGCTATGTTATTCTAGGTTTAAATCCTAGGTGTGTTGTTCTAGACCTTGCTTACCCGAGCAGACAACTCGAGCCGAGGGGGATAGCGTACCGGGAATACACAAGCTTCACCGGCTTTGTAACATGTCCGAACCTCGTTCTAAAATTAGGGTATGACTCTAACAGAAGAGAAGCCACGCGAAGCGCATGCTTCCCAAAAGATTTAGAAGACTCAGAGAGAAGAGGGTTTCGTAACAGTTTATATACATTTCAAGCAATATCAAAGCGGTAAAAAGCGGCATTTATCACATTAGGCTCAAACACGTAAAAATCAAATAATAAATAAAAATCAAGTATAACAGTTATTCTAAGCTCGAATTCTGAACCATGAACCAGAGATTCTGGGTTCTTAGTCCCCAACAGAGTCGCTAGAGCTGTCACACCTCCTTTTTCCCAAGGGTATAGGGGAATAGGGAGTTTTTCCAATTTAAGTGACATTATTCAAAATGGGATTATTTATTTATTCAGAGTCGCCACTTGAAATAATTTATGGTGTCCCAAGTCAACGATTTATTTTAGAATCCCAAATCAAGGAAAATTGACTCTTATTTATGGTGTGCGAACACAGAAGACCGGGTAAGGAATTCTGTTAACCCGAGAGAAGGTGTGAGGCACACGAGTTCCGTGGTTTTAGCACGGTCGCTCAACTATTAATAATTGGCCTAGTTATCTGATTTAATACATGTTTTAAACCTATATGTGCATTTTTATTCCTTTTACCGCTTTTATTACATTACTGCATTTTAAACTTTTATGGAATTAATATGAGACGAGTTACGTTGTCGTACACTCGTTGTTTATACACATCGCAAAATCGCGTCACGTGAAACGCACCCGCAATCTACAACGTGTTTGATTTTATTTATTATTGTTTGAAGTTGTGGTCGAGTCACGTGAAACGCACACTCGAATTGAGGATTATGTATCGTGACCATGCCACGGGAACCGTACCCACAATCACGATGATTTATTATTAATCGCGCCTAAAGCAAGCTACGATGTTCGAATATTATGCAATTACTAATTTTGAGATTATTGTAAGGTCATGAGGTATGTAATTATTTGTGGAAGAATTGATTTATTATTTATAGAAAAGTGGGCTAGTTTAGAGAAAGATGGGCCAGCTATGTTATCTATTACTTTGGGTTTGATGAGACTAAATCTTTTGGCCCAAAATCTTTTCTTCTCCAATAGCCCAAAAAAAAACTCCTTAGAAACAAATCGTGGCCCAAGCAAATTATCCAACACATTATCCCATATTCTGTACATTTTTTAAACAAAACTAATGACACCATAATCTCATGAAACAAGCCAAATTACAGTGATTCAACAGACCCTTTATCCGGTTAAATCAACTCAAAACAAAACTTTGCAACTCTAAATTAACATCATGGTCCAATAAACATATGAACAAGGAAACAATCAGATTCAAATGATCCAAATATCAATAGAGTGAACTATTACTTCATGCTACCCAATAACCACACCAATAGTCAATAGACAAGAAGGTAGATGGACAATTATAATCAGTGAAGAAAGGGAAATAACGGGCCTTTGATATAAATTAACAGAGATGAAATTACAAGAGCGCTAAACAATTCGACGAGTGTTGACTAGAGCTTTCACCGGCCACAAAACCTCGAACAACAAATCGCGACTTGCAACCCCGATCGACCTTGCAAGACCGGTGATTTAGTGACTTGTTTTTTGCTAGGTTTAAGGCTATTTTTTGAGGGGGTGATTTTGCTGGATTTTTTGAAAGAAAGACGAAAAAAGAATAACACAAGTAGAAATTTTCTAATCCTAGATGAAACCTGAATGTTCAAAGGCAATGGCGGGGCAGCAAGGAGTCACAGACCAAGTGCAAGAGCTTGAACAGAGGTAGATAGGCCATAAATAATTTGTCTTTGATTCATTTTATATTTGAGGTATTTGATTAGCAGGTAGTTTAAGGGAGAGAAACATTTTTTATGCATACTGAAAGTATATTCATATGAAAATATATTAGTATTTTTTTTTAGAACAAACTATACAATAGTGACATAAAATAAACATTAGTGGCGGAGCTCTCGTTGAGGAAATGATCAAAACTGTATAACACCAAATGGAAAAGGCAAAAGCTAATCAGTTTGGTCTTTAGCCTTAAAAAGTGACGGTACCCACTACAAATCCGTTAAAATGAACGGAACCATGTGAGAAACAAAAGTACAAACAAAAACCTTGCCTTCTTCCATCATTCCCTAATGTGAACCATCTTTTTTCCAACAAAAATCTTTTTTTATCTCTCTTACCAATTAAAAGTCTTATTTGATTGTGCTTTTTGTCATGAATATGCTACTGTATTTTGAAGGTCAAAGCTAAAAATCAAGAAGAACTTTACATAACAATGAGACAAAGAAAATAAAGTCTCTCTTTGGTTTAAGAAACACCAGAAAAGATAGCTACACAACAATAGTTGACATGGCTTAAACAATTAACTAAAACTACTCTTCTAAGACAGTAGATTCATTCAACAAAAAAGCAGCATCTTCAGGTTTTATCATAGCAAAAAGCAGCAGCATCTTATCCCATTTAACAAAAAATAACAGCAGATCATGTTAAATATTCCAAGAATCATGATTCAGTCCAGTATCTTGAGTTGGTCCAGGATTTGCTCTTCTAACCTGCAAGCAAGATAAAAAATAATATTGTATTATAAATCCTATAATGGAGAGTCAAAATTCATATATTACGCCAAAGATTTTACCAGCAACTTCTCAGAAACTGTTGATGTAGGAGGCATCCAAAAAGTTTAGTCATGTACACCTACTTTTGATTCCACATAGTTTAATTTGCATGTTCTCTTATTGTGTCCAGGTTTGTGACATAAGCTACAATTGACACATGTTTGTTTTTTCTTCATTCTTGTTCTACTTGATCCTGCTTCATCAGACTTTCTTCTCCTCAATTTTTGATTTCTTCCCCGCTTGTTTTGTCTTACAAGTATCGGAGGTAAATGAGGGACTTTATTCGATTTAGCCCGCAATTGTGACCCATTGATAGGAAAGATAGCTTTTTTCATAAATTTTTCTGTACGTGTCAACTTTATAGCAATCATCAACGTAGTCAATAACATCATCATGTTTAGCCCAGATAGCCGATATTGCATGTTTGCAAGAAATTCCTGTTATTGTCCAATTCCTATAACTACATTTTCTATTTTGAAGGTCAACAACCCAATTGTCGGCAGTGGATGATCCAAGAATTTCATAGTTCCACATATTCGGTTTTCTTGGAATACATGCAGTTGCCGCAGACTCATTCTTATGCAGTAAGCTCTTGATCTGAGGGCAAATATTACCCAAGTTCCATCTTTCTGCTTTATCCCTATTAGCTTGGAATCTTGCCATAAGAAGATACCTTAATTTCTCCAACAAGGTAATAATTGGCTTGTCTCGAGCATCAAGAATCATATTGTTAAAACTTTCACACATATTATTCAATAAAACATCACATTTAGCACCTGAAGAGAAATGTGATTTAGTCCATTCACTAGGTGCCTTTTCATTCAGCCACGTAGCAGCTTCGGCATCCAATTCATACATTTTCTCCATGCAAATATCAAAGAACTTCACACTTGTAGCCTTGGCAGCAGCCCAAAGTGCATGCTTGAGGGATTCTCCAATAAATCCGGCCCTCCGGAAAAAAGCGAAAAATATTTCAAATGAAAATGATATTTAAAAATTAGAGTTGTATTTTGATATGAATACAATTTTCGGTTATTTTTTAACTTTTGTGAGTGCTTTAGTGAAAATTTTCAAAAATAAATTTTGGAGCTTTTTTAATTTTCAAAAAATTTTAAAATTCATCTTCGAGTAAAAATTGAAAATTTCATAGCCAAACACTAATTTCAAAAAATATTAATTATTTTTGAAAACAAAAGTGTTTTTTATGGGCAAAAGGCACCTAAGTGTGTGAAGGGGTGTTCAATTCGGTCTCATAAATAAAATAAAATAAAATAATTCTATATATATATGTTGAATTTCCTATATAGTTAGTTGTATTCACTCACTATCTAAGTTTTTTTCTTTTTTTTTAATCCCCTTATTATAGAATGCAAACATTAACTTGTGTTTCGTCCATTACTTTTTTCTATCTCATTTGATTGTAAAATAATTATAAATATTGGTTTGGTTCTTAATACAACGAACTTTACTATTCGCAGTACTGGTGAAAAATAAAATAAAAAATTGAAAAGTATTTCAAGTGAATGATGGTTTTTAATCACAAATTTTCAACTTTTTTTTACAACTAAACTTCATGTTCAAACACAACTTCTTGTAAATATTCTTCTTCACCTTAACTGCAAATAGTACGAGTATTTTATTTTTCAACTGCAACCAAAATATGTCCAAACGCTTAAGTAGACGTTTGATTGCAGGGATTAAAACATACTGGATTCAACTAAATTATAAAATCTCTTAGACAACAAAAGCCAAAGTTTCATGCCTAGCTTGGTTTTCCCATAAGGGAAGATCTAGTTACAATATACTTCTTGATCTAGCTTGGTTTTCCCATAAGGGAAGATCTAGTTACAATATATCTAGTTACAATATACTTCTTGATCTAGCTTGGTTTTCCCATAAGGGAAGATCTAGTTACAATATACTTCTTGATCTAGCTTGGTTTTCCCTTCGCACGCTTTGAACTTATCTTTATAGCTTCTCGGGCTCTAGCCTCGACAATGTTCGCACTTCAGTCTTCAGCTAGTTTATTCTGCACTCTCCTAGTAGTATTCATCCATTTGAACATTGGAACAAAAAAAAGGCAGCCCGGATCACAAGGGTCTATTGAACGCGACCTTACCCTACATTTCTGCAAGAGGTTATTTCCACGGCTTGAACCCGTGACCTCCTGGTCAGATGGCAACAACCTTACCAGTTACGCCAAGACTCCCCTTCATCTGAACATTAGAACAGTAACGAGAAAATGCCCTACTCCACATTCAAAACAGTTAGCTTTGGCAGACACACGTATACTATATCCGGGCAAGTTTATCTGGCCTCTTTAACATACAGGAGAAAACCTAGTAATTAAACCTACAGTCCTACCATTACTAGAATTACTAATTGATTATTTTATTTGATTATTGCGTTTCATCGCCAACTTTACCTACAGGGAATGAAATGGTCTTCAGCTTTAGGATTGACATTGTGAGATCAGCGTTTGGCAGCGATACGATCCTGCCCCTTCCTTCCACTTAGCAACATTATGATTCTTTGCATCATGCCATGGCAAAATGACCAGATACATTTCCTGTATTACAAATGAAACAAACAAAGGCAGTTACTACGATATTTCCTGGACACACACATATATAGGCTATAGCCCCCTTTTGCACTAGATCAGTCTTTTTGGAGTCTTCTTACCTAAAACTCAATCTAAAGCAACAACTACTTATTTTTCCCCACCAGACTCCTAAGTCTTAAAATAAGATAAGTATATATTCCAAATATGTCATAAGTAATACTCAAGTTGATGAAGATGCATTCGAATATAGGAGTAGGATGTATTCAGTACATCCAGTAACGTATTTATTGTACGTATTGTCTGCACTCAATGCCTTTGATTTGACCTATATACAGTTGAATAATATTTTCAAAACTTCAAACTGACTGGAAAATAAAGGGTACAGGATACCTACCGACCGATTTAAAAACCTGAATCCGCCTTAGAATACATGTTCCTTGAGCATCTCTCTCTATAGAATCGTCCGTGCTGACACTTCATGGAACAAGTGGTTTTCCATCCCAGGCCTCTCTTGCTCCAACCAAATCAGGACGATATCTCTTAGCTAACACTTCTACTTGTGCAGCAAATGACTTGTTTTCATGTTGACTTATTTGACGAACCATCTGTTTCCATCTTTTTCGACATAACTCTCCATCCCTGTGGTCAAGAAGATTGTCCCAATCCACGTCCTCTATGCAGCTCGGATCCAGTTCAAAAAGGGCATCAATTAGGCGATAGTCATCAGTGTCTGCCCATTCACCTGCGGCCACCATCGATGATGTTAATTGTCTGTACCATTTATTGCAGCAACGTACACTACTCCTGGTGGAAAATTTGTCACTAATTTTACTCCAGCAAATATTATCCCGTAACATCCCATGCTTAGATTTCTTCTCTCCACAGAGCTTCAGTAGCAGATCAGCGTTTACCAAATCAAACAAAGTCTGGATTTCCTCCTGAGCCCAATTTCCTTTCTTCTGATTGGCCAGTTTTATCCTATTCCATGCATTTCCCACATGACTCGAATGTCTCCCAAGTTCATCGGCCAAGACCTTCCACTTGGTTCCATGTTCTCCATGGAACTTTCGTATCATCTCATACTCTTCTTCAGTATATTTACGCTTCTCACCACTTCGAAATAAACGTTGTGCACGCTGATAAACTGCGCCATAAGGCCTGTACGGTATAGCACTCCCTATTTTCTTCCAGCAGCCCCTTACTTCAGGATGAGATATACAGTCATAACCTTTTGCAATCCTTCTTTGCCCAAGTTATGTACCTCGATGTATCTATAAACTGCGTCTTTGACAATTTCATCTTCTTCTTTTGTGAACCATTTGCCGTACAGTAATTTTTCTTCATTAATTTCATGCATCTCATCACTTGGATAATCAGATGGAGGGAAAACCTGAACATCACCTGAAAAACTCACTCTTTTTTCACTCCTTTCTTGTGAAAGATCTTTAAAATTGTTTCCTAATTTTTTCTTTTTCCTCTTTCTGATAGTAGCATCATCTGTTTTGTTATATTCTATCTCTACTATGGTTGAAACATCACCTTGATTGACTCCAGTCACAATATCTACCTGTCCATCCTTTTTTTCCCTCTTTTCCTTCCTTCTCTTCCTCTTCACCTCACTATGCTGTGTCTCACTATCACTTTTATGAGCAATTGTTTTGGTGTCTACAAGTGCATCATGCATTTTCTCCCGCTCATTCTTGAATGTATTTTTCTTCTTCACAATATTTTCAACAGCATCCTCGTACCTGTCTATACTGGACTTCCCAGGCTGTTTTCCATCACCTCTTTCTTTGTTTCTCTTGATGTCACGATCTTTGCTTTCTCCGGGTGCTTTAGTTCCTATCTTTTCCTTATCCCTTTCTATCCTGGTCCCTACAAAAGAGAGCTTCTCTTTGTTGAAAATTAAATCACGCTCAACAGCTTTAACATCACCCTTTGTCACTCCTAAACCAGTGGTGCTAGCACTCTTTTTTCCTTTCTTGGATTTCTTCTCCAACTTCATGAGCATACGCTTCTTGCAGTGCACCAAAAACGATTTCTCTGCAGAAGGAGAAAGAGAGAAAAAGCATGGTTAGGAGACCGAGCATACTGCTACCCCCGATGAGATTACCATAACCCACTTAAAATACTTAAATTTTAGTTTACTTTTGTTTCGTATTATCCAATTCACTTGAAAGTAAAAGGAACACTCAATAAACCACTTACTTCAAGACCGAAGTCCTCAATTTCGGAGTTTCTGAGTTTAAGTATCAAGTTGCACAGAAGAGTCAATTTTATTTCAGACACTAACCCCAAAACAAAATATTAAATCTAACATCTGTAAAAACGAAAAACTGTTTCAGTTCCCATATTACCATCACAAATTAGAATGGCTATTCAATTAAAGCATGGCGCTAAAACTCCACAGAATAAGGAAATATATCCCACCTAAGTGCAAATAGAATTACCTAATCAATTTTAAGCACCAAACTAAAACCCTTCATGCCAGAAATTAGTCTCTAATATGAGACCTATATTTGTGACTAAATTTTTATCAAACTACCAAAACTTAAAACTGCTACTCTCTGGTTGTCTCAAAAAAACCTTTAAAACAGAAAGAGTTCCAAAAAACAATTCAAGAGGAACAATCTGACTGTACTTATCACCAAAAATAAAAAGGAACAGTATGAGTGCATAATTCCATAGACCCTTGAAACCTCAATATATGTGATAGAAAGAACATATCCATCTTTTTTTTTCTAGTGACAGTGGTGTCCGGCCAACTTGCTCGCACCTCGACTATTCCATCGGGTAACTTTGCCCACCAACGTTTAGGCAGATGGGAAGAAATCACCTGTGTCTCAAAGTATATCTATCTGATAAACCAGAACAATCAAAATCTTGCTAAATTTCTATAAGTTTAGCTTCCTTAAAGGCAGATAAAGTCCAAACAAATAGACTTCAGCATTCTATTATTTATACTTATTTAGTGAAAAAAGTTTAATACATATAAAGAGCCTGAGCAAAAGTTAATGGCTTCGGATGAACCTGTAACTAAAGCACTACATCCGCCTCTATATTGATCACTCCCCAACAAGATATCCATCAGATCTAACAACTAAGATAACTGATTTTTTTTTCCTTTCAGCGATGGCAATCAAACTTTGTAACTTATATAGCATTAAAAAGCCCATCTTTTTTCCTCACCAGAAGTATATGCTACAATTTCAAAACTCAAACTCCCTTTCTAAACCCAAGAAGCCTAAAATCCTATATCTTTGAACATTTTGTGGACACAAACTCAAGAAAAGGGGTTGGGAGCTATGTTGTGCGGACTCCTCAAAATCCCTGGAGCATCCGTATCGACACGACATAGTTGTGGGTGTGAGATCCACATTGGATTTGGTCAACTTACCTTGGGTGCATTGACTACATCAATGACTGAGAAGTATAAATTGATTGGGCATTTAGTTTGATGTTTGGGTTTATTATGTCATATTAGTATGGTTATATAAAGCATGAGAATGCTTAGCTATTGCCCTAGATATCTGATGGATAACATATTACTAGGTGTTTATAAGGAATTTAATTTTATTAGTTTTAGTTTCATAGCTTTAATTAATCAAAACATATACTTTATATGTCATAATAAACATTTATTTGCTGTATCCGCACTCGAATCTATATCCCAAATCCTAAAATTTATGTGATGAGGCATCCGACTTCTAGATCCGCACCCGTATCGGATACCCGCACATGAGTCTGAGTCCGACCAACATAGGTGGGAAGTTAGCTAACTGTAAGATCATCTTAAATTCACAAAGCTTAGGTGCCTTAGTTTGACACAATCCTGGCAAAGAATGATTTTGTATTTTTTTGAAAAACTTAGTTCGTTTCAAAGTTTATGAAATCTCAGCAAAAAAAATGTAAGATCGAAGAGAAATTGGTACGCATAAGACCTCCAACATTTACATAATAGGAAAAGAAATAATACCTAAAAATCAACATTTCGACAAAAAAACTTCGAAAAGCTAAATGTTGTAGTTAAATTTTGTCAAACCTCAAGGTTCAAATCAATAGCGAGCAGGGATGTATATGCCAAGTGCTCGAGCTCCAACAGGGTAGCAACTGCCTTGCGGACGGAATTCAAGCCCTAATCAGCTTCTCTCTTAATCTCTATTTTGGCCATTAATAATGCTAGTACTCGCTCAAATATAGACACTTTTATGACTATTTATAGTATCTAATTATGGTTTAAATTAAACGAGAAGTTTAGAGTTAACGAATTTCATATGAAATTGTAACATCATTTCAATATTTGTCACTTATTGTGGACCGGATGGATAGTAGGTAGTCGAGTGTTATTTTTTTTTTTTCTAGACCGGTATCATTTATTATTAGTATGATATTTTTTTACTCTTAGATTGCTATTACTACTTATTGTTTGATTAGCATCTATTACTTCCGAGGGTGGGTAAGACATTTTCCGCTCTTCGCTTAGCTACACCGGCTTACGGATGCACATGTCCTTTATGGATCTAGGAGTTCATACGAATAATGGCTAGCGAAATTTCGCATTCAATCGGAGTTGCTTTAGTTGGTTTTCGAAGGGAAGGCACTCAAGACTCTTTTTTAATAATGTTCTGTTTAAAATCGAAATGTTAGCTGAAATGTGATTCTTGTTTCTGATTTTTTTCTTCGATGAATCATCTTGTTTCTGATTTTTTTCTTCGATGAATCATTTTTTTTTCCTTCAAAAACTGAGCTTTGTGAAGTCAGCAGACATATCCTGGATGAGTGGTATCCAGAAAACCAAGAGGTTGAGACATATACACCCCTTCTCAAGAATTTAGTGTAAAACTTAAGAGCCCAATTATATGTGCATGGTTTTTTACTTTGTACAAGAGCATTTGTTTTTTAATTTCAATAACTTCAAGAAACATGTGTCTACTTAAGTTACTAATTTTGTCTTAACTTTACAATTGGTTACACATCAAAGATGAATCATTGACGTTGATTTTCTCTACTTAGCTCTAAGATTATGAAACTATCATGCTTTTGGTCGAGGAATGCCATGTGATAGAATAGAAAAAGGCCTTGAGTAGTGGAATAAATAGTGAGAATGAGCTCACTTAAGTTCATCTTAGATGCTATCTCAAAGTTTTGCACATCAAATTGAAAACCTTAAAAGCACAACTGCACAAGATACAACAACAATGACCCACTGTATTTCCACAAGTGAGATATGAGGAGGGTGAGATGTACGCAGTTACCTGGACGGGCATTTCAGATAGACCCTCATACTCACTGTCACTGCACAAGATAAAGAACCAAAAACAATTACAAATATACCTCCTCTAGAATCTCTTAGACAACTAAAGCTAGCCCACATCCTTTGCTTGGTTCTCCTGTGAGGAGGGAAGGTATAGTAAACATTTTTCAGTCTTCTCGGGCTCTGGGTCGACAACGTTCACTAGTTCGCTCTTAATTCCATCTTCAGTTGGTTGATTCGGCACTCTACTAGCAACATTCGTCCGTCTGAACATTGAAATAGTAACGAGAAAATGCTCCACTCCACGTTCATAAAAGTTAACTTTCTGCGTGAACCCGAACAGGAGAAGACACATACTAAATCAGAGCAAGTTTAGCCGGCCTCTTTAACATACAGGAGAAAACCCAGTAATCAAAAGACTAGACCATAGCAAGTTTAGCTGGCCACTTTAACATACAGGAGAAAACCTAGTAATTAAGGGACTACAGTTCGACTCCTACCATGACTAGCATTACAAGATAGAATCTTATAATTGATTGATTTGTCAACAATATGTTTCATCACCAATGTTATGTACAGGGAATGAAATGGTCTTCGGGCTTTTGAGTTGACATTCTGAGATCAGTGTTTGATAGCTATACGAGTTAGTTCCTTCGCTCCAATTAGCAACGTTATAATCTTTGCATCATGCCATGCGAAATGACCAGATACATTTCCTGTATAAAAATGAAACAAACAAATGCAGTTATTACGATATTTCCTGGACACACAAGCCCCATTTTGCACTAGATCAATCTTTTTGGAGTTCTTTTTATCTAAAACTCAGCCCAAAGCAACACGCCATTATTTTTCCCCACCCTACTCCCAAGTCATAAAATAAGATAAGTACTTATTCCAAATATGTCACAACTAATACTCAAGTTGATGAAGATGCATTCGAATATAGGAATAGGACGTATTTAGTACATCCAGTGACGCATTTAGTGTACGTACTGCCTGCATTCAATGCCTTCGATTTGACCTATATACAGTTGAATAATTTTTAAAATTATATATTTTGACGCTATGTTCAAACTGACTGGAAAATAAAGAATAAAGGGTACAGGATACCCACCTACCGATTTAAAAACCTGTATCCGCCACAGAATACATGTTCCTTGAGCATCTCTCTCTATAGAAACGTCCGTGCGGACACTTCATGGAACAAGTGGTTTTCTATCCCAGGCCTCTCTTGCTCCAACCAAATCAGGACGGTATCTCTTAGCTAACACTTCTACTTGTGCAGCAAATGACTTGTTTTCATGTTGACTTATTTGACGAACCATCTGTTTCCATCTTTTTCGACATAACTCTCCATCCCTGTGGTCAAGAAGATTGTCCCAATCCACGTCCTCTATGCAACTTGCATCCAGCTCAAAAAGGGCATCAATTAGGCGATAGTCATCAGTGTCTGCCCATTCACCTGTGGCCACCATCGATGAAGTTAATTGTCTGTACCATTTGTTGCAGCAATGTTGAGAAATCCTGGTGGACAAATTGTCACTAATTGCATTCCAGCAAATATTATCCCGTAACATCCCATGCTTAGATTTCTTCTCTTCACAGAGCTTCAGTTGCAGATCCACGTTTACCAAATCAAACAAAGTCTGAATTTCCTCCTGATCCCAATTTCCTTTCTTCCGATTGGCTAGTTTTATCCTATGCCATGCATTCCCCACATGAACCGGATGTTTCCCAAGTTCATCGGCCAGGACTGTCCACTTGTGCCCATGTCTTCCATGGAACTGCCGTACCATCTCATACTCTTCATCAGTCCATTTACGCTTTTCACCCCTTCGAAACAAACGTTGTGCACGAGAATAAACTGCTCTATAAGGCCTGTACGGTATAGCCTTCCCTATTTCTTTCCAGCAGCCCCTTACTTCAGGATTAGATATAGAGTTTATAACCTTTTGCAACCCTTCTTCACCCATGTTATGTACCTCTATATATCTATAAACAGCGTCTTTAACAATTTCATCTTCTTCTTGTGTGAACTGTTTGCCAAACAGTAATTTTTCATCCTTATTTTCATGCTTCTCGTCTCTTGGATCACTGGCTGGAGGGAAAAACTGTACATGATCAGAAAATCTCACTCTTTTTTTACTCTTGTCATGTGTAAGATCTTTAGAATTGGATCCTAACTTTGTCTTTTTCCTCTTTCTGATATTAGCTTCATCTATTTTGCTATTTGTTACCTCTTCTGTAGCTGTAACATCATCTTGACTGACACCAGCCACGACATCTATCTGTCCTTCCTTTTTTTTCCTCTTTTCCTTTTTCCTTTTCTTACTCTTCACCTCATCTATAACATTTACATCAGAGCCCTCGTTGAGCGTCTCAACCGCCATAGTTTCCTGTGTTTCACTCGCACTTTCATGAGCAATTGTTTTGGTGTCAAAACTCGCATCATGCATTGTCAATGTCTCTCGCTCATTCTTCCACTTATTTTTCTTTTTCACAACATTTTTAACAGCATCGTTGCAACTGTCTTTACTGGATTTCCCACCGCGTCTTTCTTTCTTTCTCTTGACGTCGCGATCTTCACTTTCGACTGGTGCTTTAGTTTCCATCTTAGCCTTATACCTTTCTTTCTTGGTCCCTATAAAAGAGAGATTCTCTTCCTTGAAACTTAAATCACACGCAACAGCTTCGACATCACCCTTTGTCACTCCTAAACCATTGGAACTAGCACTCTTTTTCCTTTTCTTGGATTTCTTCTCCGACTTCATGAGCATACCAACCTTCTCATCTCCTTTGACCATGCCTCTTTCGGATAAGGATACCTGTGCGTCTTCTTGCAATGCACCAAAAGTTGAGAGTCAAATGCATCTCAAATATAAAGCAAACCCCAAAAGAAAAATTAAATCTAACATCTATATAATGAAAAAATGGTGCAGTTCCTATATTACCATCGCAAACTAAAATGGCTACACGATTAAAGCAAGACATTAAAACTTCAAACAGTAAATTTAACATCAACAAAAAGGAAGAAGTAACTGCCATTTTGAAGAGGAAATAGAACTAAACTAATTAATTTTGAGCACCAAAGTAAACCCCTGCAGCTAGAAACTATTCTCTAATATATGAGACCTGTATTTGTGGCTAATCTTTGTAAAACTAGCATGGCTTAGAAGCCATTTGATTTGTGCATATTTTTTGCAACAAGTGAATAATTCCAAGCAAATAAACTTCACCATTCTTTTGATTAAGCCACAATAAAGTTGATGCCGTGTGACCCGAAGGTCACGGACTCGAGTCGCGAAAACAGCCTCTTGCAGAAATGCAGGGTAAGACTGCGTACAATAGACCCTTGTGGTCCGTCCCTTCCCCGAACCCCGCGCATAGCCCAGCTTAGTGCACCGGGCTGCCCTTTTACAATAAGATATCCACCAGATCTAACACCTAAAAGTATTTGGCTTTTTCCTGTCTAAGAGGGGAATCAAATTTTGCAACTAATATAGCATCAAAGAACCATTGTTTTACCTCTCCAGAGGCAGCTACAACAGAGCAATATGTAACATTTCATTTCAAAACGCAAACTCTCTTTTGAAACCCAGAAACATAATCAACTTGAGAGCACCAACTCAAGAAAAGGGAGTTGGCAATATGCTAAGGGGTCGTTTGGTTCACATACCAATTATGCGGATATTATAATGTAAGGTTTGTTATACAAGAATTACTTATCTACCAAAGCATGAGGTAAAACCCCTTATACTTAATGCGGATGTTATTTAATACCGCCAACCAAATTCTGCATTCAAAATGCAGTTATTATTTATTCTTATGCAACCAACCAAAGGCTGCATTTGTTATGCATTAATTATTTTTTCTTATGCAGCCAACCAAATACTCTTATGTGAGATTTTTCACGGGGATTAATTATGTCAATACTGTTAACCAAACGACCACTAACTATCAAATTAACAAACTTAAATTTACAATAAATGCCATAAGAGCACCAAGCAGGGGCAGAGGCACAAGCCAAGCTACTGGATTCCCAAGCTATGGATTCGGCCGAATCCAGTAGCTTTTGCGGTGTTTAGAATTCATAAAATATGTGCCACTATATAAAATTTAGAACCCAGTCATTACACTTGAAATTATTGTTCTAAAATCCAGAACTCATAAGATTGAAATCTTGGCTCCGACTCTAGCACCAAGTGTGTGACTAACATCATAAAAGCTTACTATAAATACCATAAGAAACAAGATACAAATCGCAGCAAAGACAAAAAATTTAAGTAATTTCTTATCATCTGTCTAGGCTTGGAGTAGAATTCTCCCATACCCAGTTGCAGTTTTCCAGATTAACAACTAAATAAATAAAACCCGACCCAATATTTGCCTAATAGCCAGGGAAACAATTCCTAAAATCACAAGATATAACAAAATATCGAAAAGCTTAATTGTTTTTCCAAATTTGTCAAACCTGAAATTGAAACCACTGGCGGGCAACAAGAAGACGGACACTGCTTGTGACAAAATGCAAAAAATCCTTTCAGATTCGAACGTAATTTGATTTGGGGGATTCTCAGTTTATTTTCGGTTTTGAAGTATGGGCCAATTGCTACAGTTAGTGGTAGAATTACCAGGCCTTCATATACAATATATTGGGCCAAATACAAAAAGACATAAATTTCGGCCCATATAATTCAGGGAGTTAAATTTGTCTGCAACAAGAAAAATTAGTTTTTTTTTTCTGACGGAAGAAAAAGAATTAACCTAAATAGTTGTCTCACATGGTCGCTAAAATAAAAAAGTTAACTTATGTATAATATCTAATTTATTCTTATATAATATATGTAATTATGTATAATATGTGTATATTGTTAGAAAAAAGTAAATAGTAAATCTGGCCGGCTATTTGTGTCAAACAAAATTGGAAAAGAAAATTAGTTTTCTGGGTTACTTTTCAATATGAAAAAATTGAAACATAATTTAGGAAAGGGCCTCAAAAAAGGCTATCATGCAAATTTTCGATAAAATTTCTTCTTCTTTTTTCTTCTAAAAGACAAAGGGATTAAGAAAGTCGTCATTAAGGAAAACAAGACAATATTTTCGGTTAAAGCAAATAATTTTTCCAATGAATATATTTTAAGGAGAAAATTTAGAAATTAAAAATACTCTTAGTATCGATAGAAGCTTCCGTTGAAACAATTGTAACAGTTTTTGCACCGATTAATTTTGAGTCTTTTCGTGTCCACTTGTGCCTTGAGTAGATTTTGGGAATATATTCGAGATTGTTTTTTATATTTTCAAGTTCAGAAACTTCTTCCCAATGCCAAGAAATAAAATCCTTTCAACTTATTAGAAATTTGATGGCAAGTTGTACTCAATTATTAGAAATTGCATAACTAAATTCAGCCTTATTTAAACTAGGCATTTTCTGTCTTGATCAAAAAAAGTAGAAAATGACAAATAAACTCTCATCAACTAATACCGTTGTCCATAAATCTAAGAGTTGTCACAATCAAAATTATAAAATGGCTATTTAAAGTCGAGCATTATTATGTGTAGCATCATAACTAACACAATTGGCCCTATTCTAAAGTAACCAACTAGTGGCTATATATGCAAAACAGATAAAAACATCAAAGTACAGTGTTCAAATGGACATTAATTGAAGATCCTAGTATAGTCTTTTATGGTTTCAAGTATCAACTTTGATCAACTTGTTAAATTACATGATGTTCTCCTAACTGAATTCTTTTTTCTTTTTTATTGGGTAATTTGGACACAGAAGGATTGATAATCTTACAAATGAAAGCACCTTTATCCTATTTTGCCAAACATAGGCTAATTTATTAATTCTTTCGACTAACGTGAGACCCTTAACATTTTTACTCCTATTTGCACGTCCAAGATTGAAGATCTAAAGCGTGGATAACATAATATAGGATCTCAACATCGAATAAATCAAAAATAGGGATAGATTTGATGTTGATACCATATTAAAAATGTATCTTGCTCAGTAATTAGTATTATGGGTACGAAATTTTAGCAATCTTTTAACATGAAATGTAGTTAAAAATATATCGGTTCATATGAACTCAATAATATTAATTCGAACCTTGTATATATTTAGAAGATTCATTAAATTTCAAAAAATAAAGTTTGAACCTAGTAAATAAAAGATATTATGGCATGTAACTCCGAACTCGAAACCATTATATTATAATATATATATATATATATATAACAATTTAAAAAGAAGAAAGGTGGTAAATGTTGATTGATTTGATTTGTCAATATCACGTTTCAACACCAAATTTATATAATGGGAATTGAATGGTCTTCAGGCATTTGAGTTGAATTGTCAGATTTGAAAATAGAAAAGGACGGACATTTACATTATATAGACGTTTTTAAAATAATAGTCAATATATATATATATATATATATATATATATATATATATGGGAGAAGGGTCAAAATGCCTCTAAACTATTGAAAAAGATCTAAAAAAAATATTCATTCACCTATTGAGCTAAAAATACCTCTCCATCCACCTTTTTGGTTCACTTATGCCCTTTGACCGTTAGGTCAATGCCTATGTGGCAACTTCTTATTGGTCGAAATAAAACACCTAACCTATTAGAAAGACTCACTCATATTTACTCGTTTTTAGGACTGACCCGCCCCAAACACTAACCTAACCCAAATAAAAAGTTCAAATAAAAAAAAATGCCCCAATTCCATCTAACCCATGGATTTTATGTGTTCATTTTCTTGATTAATCTCATGTATAGCATTATCACCGAATAAAAATTCATAAACAAACAAGAAAAGCCTAACATGAATGAGTCAATGATTTTCTTGATAATAATGTGGGACGGAAAACTAGGAGTAGTCCAACGGTTTATGATATCATCCAAACAATCACTTTGAGATTCTTTCGTTATGTGAAAATGATTAAATTAAACTCATCTTGAATATAATGCAATTAGTGTCTATCATGTGAATTGAACTGGATGCCATAACAAGAAAAAGAAAATCACGTAGTAAAGTTGCGTCTATATGTTCGCTGCAACTTCCATGGAGCTTTTGTTCCATGGAGTTTGATAGAAGTGGGGCCTCTTTTTTTTTGTTGAACTTTTTGTTTGGGTTGGGTTAGTGTTTGAAGCGGGTTAGTACGAAAAACTATTAGATATGGATGAGTCTTTTTAATGAGTTAAATGTTTTAATTTTGGCCAATAAGAAGTTGCCACTTGTAATTTAAATAATTATTATTTTTAATTCAGTATTGACTTAATAGTCAAAGGGGCATAAGTGAGCAAAAAGGCGGATGAAGGGGTATTTTTAGCCATATAGATGGATGAAAGGTATTTTTAAACCTTTTCCAATAGTTTAGGGTATTTTTAACCATTTTTCGTGTGTATATATATATATATATACACACTTTTACGGCTACTAAATATTAAGAGTTTACGAACCACAAGTAGTATGTTATATACCAGCTTTTTTTTTTTAGACCCACACAAATGTTAAGTCCACAAGTTGACGTTTCGTTAATGCAACAATTAGGTCATGAATTGTAATGCCAAAAATACACAAAAAGTGTGACAAGAATGCCTTTAAGTGAATGGAAGATGTCGTATTTTGCTGTATAAAGATTTGTGACAAACGAAAAAAGTGGTCAAATTTACCTAAAGGCAAATTTTTGTTCCCCTTTCTCTATTTTCTCTTCTTTTCTAACTATTTAAAGTTGTGATTGTAGTATGAGCCACAAGCTTGAAATCTTGTGACATTTTACATTTTAAATTCATTTTTTTCTTTTTCTATGAGCCACAAGCTTCATTCTTTTTTTCTTTTTCTTTTTTTTTTCTAACTATTTAAAGGTACGAAGAAGAAATAATGAGTGACATTGAGGAAAGACCCTATAAAATTTAAACCTAATTTTGGTATTATTTGATCAAGAATCCTCTATGTTATTGAAAGTTGCACACAAAATACTCCTTCTGTTTCAATTATGTAAATCTATTTCCTTTTTAGTCCATATCAAAAAGAATGATTCATTTTCATATTTGAAAATAATTTATTTTTTTGCAATTATTTATAACCATACGAAATATTTGTCTCATTTTATACCACAAGTTAAAACGTCTTTTTCCCCCTTAAATTTCGTGTCTAATCAAATAGGTTCTCATAATTTGAAAAAGAGGGAGTAACATTTTTCATTGTTGAAGGGGAGTCTTGGAGCACGATAAAGTTGTCTCTGTGTCACTTATAGGTCACGTATCCGAGTCTTGGAAGCAGTCATTAATTATTGCATTAAGGAAGGATGTTTATATTACACCCTTTCGAATGCGGCACTTCCTCGGATCCTGAATACGAGATATTTTATACACCGAACTACCTTTATGGTACGTGAAAGGAATTTAAGCTATTTATGACCAAGTAAAAAATTAGATTATTTCTTGTCATATTCTTCATTGAATAGCAAAAGTTTAATAGCATCTTATTAAAGAATAATACAACCTTAAATAATACAGATTTTCCTCACTTTACATGAAAATGCCATAAAATATGGAGAATAATGAAGATCTTAAGATCGCATTTTGTTGCGTTAGCTTCTCATCATTTGAAGCAATACTATGATTAGGTGAAATCATTCCAGCCCAAGAATCTTTTATACTAATAAGTCGCATTAAATGATGAAGTTATGAGGTTGTTTTGTAATGATTAAATCTTTTTAATTATTTTTTAACCATAATAATTTCATAAATTTAAATTATATACATTAATATATTTTTTTATATTGTCAGTTCACATAATTTAAATTATTGATGGGAGTAAATTTATAATTTAACAGGATCTCAATTAAAGTACATATTAATACAAATATTCTTCCTTTGTATCACACGTGCAACCCCCTCAAGTTGGGGTATTGAATAATTAAGGGAATCAGTATTATTAACGGGATTCTTGAAATTTTAGGGATTTGCTTAATGGTTAATCACATGTTTACCAGCTAAGCTAATCACATGGGCCAGATATGTAAGGCCCACTAATCCATGCAAAAGCTGGCCCACGACAAACTCCACTGTTCACTTTCTTGGTAACTGTTGCACATGCACGATTGCACGTGTGGGAATCCCTTGATCAAATGATAGACCACAAATATAATTGTTTTTTAAAGGTCGCATTATTTATGGAAAATTATGTCAAAGCCAAGTCATTGTAGTATTCTTTTTATAGAGGTTTAAGTTATATATATTGTTAGAGAAAGAAGTTTTTATATTTTATGTAATTTTTGCTCGTTATATGTATTAGATAGGTAACATGTCTTATTTTTATAATTATAAATTTCATATTTTAAGCGAAGATAAACTAGAATTTAAAGATTATGAGTTCCAAATTCTAGTTCTTCTAAATCACTGAGTTTTAAAATAATAATTTGTATATATTTAATTATTTTTAAGGCAAATACATGATTGCACCAAAGTTACCGGGTTCGGTCGAACCCGCGACCAAAAGTCTAGCTCTGCCACTGATTTTATGAAATTTTACGCATAAATATCCTCTAAGTATCGTGATAGTTTACAAATTATTTACACTAACAATGTATAGAATCTAACTCATTTTTATAACAATGGTAATTTAGTCAGCACTAGTGATTGAGACACATAGAGTAAAAGGTGTTCATGAACACCCTTAATCGAATAATTATATTCAAGGGTGAGGTATGAGTTCGGTCGAACCCAGTAACTTTGGTGCAAATTTTGTATTGATCTTAAAAAATTTATGTAATATGTACAAATTATTAATTTAGAGCTCAGTAACTTAAAAGTCATAAAATTCGGAACTCATAAGTTTCAAATCCTGGCTCCGCTTATGATTATATTGTTATATAAACATTATATTATGTATATAGGTTAATATTACTTTTTATAAATATATATATTAATCTTTTAACACCTTTTACAAAAAAATTGGATTCACCACGGGTCAGCCCCTCATGTTTTTGTCACAACTAAAATTTAAAACATGACCTTCAAAATCTACACATGGTATAATATCTCTTAGTACAATTACATTGCTCGTTAGATTTGTAACACTAAGATAAAAGGTTTCACAAAGCTATAGCCAATATGAGTTTAAGGTTAGACTTGAAATTCTTGGTTCCGTTAGTAACACTTTAAAACCTATAAGATGTCGCAGGCGGAAAATGAGAACGAAGTTACGTTTTTGTCTAATAGATAGAGAAGAGTTTAATTTCACATAAAAAACAAGTATGCCCGTATTTTTTAAGATAAAATAAGAGACATAACCAAAATTTGAAGGTTATGAGTTTTAAACTTGCCTTTAAACTCATGACTCATCTTAATTAATAAGAGAGACATAATTAGTATTTAAAACTTATGAGTCTAGTTTTTAAATTCTTTTAAATGATTGAATTTTAAATTAATATTTTTTATATAATTCAATAATTTTTTAAAATAAATATATGATTTGAATAAAACTTATTGTGTTTTACCGAACCAATATCCGAAAAGCTTGATACACACCTGATTAATGGGTTCATATTTAAATATGTGCACAAACCTAATGAAATTTTTGATATAAATACAGAATCAAGCAAAACTTAATGCGTCCATTGATCATGTACTTGATACTTTATGTATGATAATGCATGAATAATGATCAGATTTTTTTAATTTGACCGTTGAACGGATCTAAGCATGAACAAAGTCACTTTGACCGGTGTGCACGTGTAGGTACACGTATGCGAATCTCATTACATGTGTCTTTGCTGTACTTAGGCTGTTAAAAGAATGACGATGTGCATGTAAGAAGCACATGATGTTGGTCATTAACTTAAATAAAAATAATAAACTTGTTTAATATTTTTTCAACTACGACATTGATATAAATATATTATATTATGGATGTTCATTTAGTATTCCGTTGTAAATAAATTTTTTGAAAAAACTTATCCATATGAGACTCCACCGTAAATATGTTTATCTATTTAGTACTCTATTGAAAATAAGCCTCCTAAAAAAGCTTATCATTTCGGTACTCCTTTATGGATAAATATTACTCATGGTAGAACAGTAGCGGACCCAAGTGGTGGCTAGCGGGTTCAACTGAACCTGCTTCACAAAAAAATAATACTATGTATATGTATAAATTAGGATTAAAGCTGTGTAAATTTTGCATAAATATTTTATTTGAACCCACTTGACAACTACTATCTTGCGACTAAATTGATATACTTCTAAGATTGAACCCGCTTGTACAAAATCTAAGATTATCTATATTTGGCATAACAGCTTAGAATAACAACTTACACAGCAGCTTGCACATCAACTTATTTTCTTCTATAAATAGAGGAGAACTCAGTTCATGATGTATATAAGTTTGAAGTTTGAATAATATATCAGTTTCTCTCTATACTTGTCTTTATTTTATAACACGTTATTAGCACGAGACTCTGTCATCTCGAGAAAATACTTTGAAAGTATCAAAGGTACGAACTTTCTTTTTCTAAATAATATCAAATCTTTATAAACTTGAGTTTGTAGCCATGAATATATCGGACAAAAGCTACATGTCTTGGGTGCTTGATGCCGAAATTCATCTTGATGCGATGGGTCTGGCAGACACCATCAAAGATAAAAATCAGGCATTAAACCAAGACCGTGCCAGAGCAATGATATTCCTACGCCATCACCTTGATGAGGGCCTGAAAATGGAATATATTACTGTTAAAGATCCAATCATACTGTGGAATAATTTGAAAGATAGATATGACCACCTGAAGATGGTCGTTCTTCCACAAGAACGTTATGATTAGACTCATTTAAGGCTACAAGAATTTAAATCTATCAGTGAATATAATTATGTTATGTTCAGAATTATTTCCCAATTGAAACTATGTGGTGATAATATTATCGATCATGATATGTTGGAAAAAACTTTCACCACTTTTCATGCCTCGAATATGCTCCTGCAGCAGCAATATCGAGAGATGGAATTCAAAAAGTATTCTAAACTTATCTCACATCTTCTTGCAGCCGAGCAACATAATGGGCTATTAATGAAAAACCACGAAAGCCAACCTACTGGTTCTTGTCTATTCCCTGAAGTGAATGAGATGAACTTCCACCAAGCTAAGCGTGGAAGAGGACGTGGCCCCAGTTGTGGTCATGGCCGTGGTCGGGGAGGAAACTCTAATCGTGGTAATAACAACGCACCAAAGAACCCTCCTCACCACCAGCACTGGAAAAAGGAAGGAACAAAGCATGAAGCGGTGCAAGCAGCAAAGCTAGAAAATGCATACTATAGATGTGGAGGAAAAGGGCACTGGTCACGTACATGTCGTACGTCAAAGCACCTGGTTGAGCTGTATCAAACCTCCCTTAATAAGACAGAAAAATGCAAAAGCAAATTTTATTTCTGAAGATAATTTAGACTCCATGCATTTGGATGTAGCTGATTATTTTGCACTCCTAGAAGGAGAAACAAGTCATGTAATCGGTAGTGAATCTGTAGAAATGTAAATATTTTTTTTTTGTTTGTAGTAGATAGTATGGTTATGTAATTGTTGTACATAAATAAAAGTTATGCGTTGAAAATAATGTTTACTACCATATTTATTTTGTTTATGTCATTTTGAAAAATATGGATAATCCTCAAATTGTATTTGGATCAAAGACCAATCATGAAGATATTTGTGTAATTTATAGTGGAACAACTCATGCCATATTCAAATTTCAGAAATACTTTTCTTATTTGCATAAGGAAAAAGCAAATGTTTCAACAATTTCTAGTAATATAAGTTTGATTGAAGGCTCCGGAAGAGTTACTGTATTTTTGTCTAAGGGAACAAAACTTATTATCGACAATGCATTATTCTCCTCCAAGTCCCGAAGAAACTTGTTGAGTTTTATAGATATCCGCCGAAATGGGTATCATGTTGAGACAATAGATAAAATGAACGTGGAATATCTTTGTATTACAAATAATATTTCTAGCGAGAAATGCATTGTAGAAAAGTTACCAACTTTATCTTCTCGCTTATACTATTCAAAGATTAGTACAATTGAAGCACACTCTATTGTAAATCAGAAGTTTACTGATTCAAATACTTTTGTGTTTTGGCATAGCCGTTTGGGCCATCCTCGATCAATAATGATGTGATAACCCAAAAGGTTATCTTATGTTTTAGAACTCGAATATGCGCTCTTAAGCATTTAAAATCTTATTTTTACCCTTCTCGATGTACGTGCGTAGTTCGGGCAGGTTTCCGGAAAGCTTTTTGTTGAAAACTAATAAAAATAAGAATTTTTGCCTTAAAAGTTAATTTTAGATGATTTCAGTCAATATTTTTGGTCAACGGGCCCGTATCTGTGCTTTGACGATCCCGGTAGGTCCGTATCGAATTATAGGACCTGGTCGTATGCCTAGAATCTAAGTCGGAGGTCTCTAACTTGAGTTATAAATTATCAGGTCCGTATTTTAGTTTCGGATCCCGATACAGGTTCATTATGATATTTAAGACATGCATGTGAAATTTGGTGAGAAATGGAGTTGATTTGACGCGATTCGGACGTCTAGTTGAGAAAATATAAATTTTAATGTGTTTTTGAGAATCTCATTTGATTTGGTACTAAATTCATAGTTCTAGGTGTTATTTTGGTAATTTGATCGCGCAAGCAAATTCGTATGATGTTTTTAGACTTGTGGGCATGTTTGGTTTGGAGCGCCGAGGGCTAGGGTGATTTTTGGATAGGCTACTCAGTGATTTGGACTTAGAAGAATAACTCGTGTGTTTCAGCTGTGTTGCGGGCCTCAAACCTCGCAAATGCAAGGTTAGGGTTGGCATTTGCGAACACTGTTGAGGTCGCATTTGCGAAGTTCTCATCACAAATGCGAAGAGAAGCTGGGCCATCCTGTGTTCGTAATTGTGAACTTTTCTTCGCATTTGTGAAGGGAGTCTGGGAGGGGTATGGATTGCAAATGCGATCTTTTGTCCGCATTTGCGAGGTCAGTGATCGCAATTGCGTCACTTTCCTCGCATTTGCGATGGGCAGCAGGATTGTGAAGGCTTCACAATTGTGATAGCCCCTTCGCAATTGCGAGCTTCACATTTGCGAAGCTCAGGTCGCAAATGCGACGTCTGTAGCTGAACAAAATGACTTTTGGACTAGAATTTTCATTCATTTTCCAAATTTTCGAGACCTAAAACACAAGAGGCGATTTTGCAAAGGCCATCTCTTCCCCAAATCATAGGTAAGTGATTCTAAACTGGTTTTGTTCAATCTTTATCTACATTTTACAAGATTTCAACTAAAAATCTAAGTTTTTCATGGTATAATTAGGGGCTTTGGGTAGAAACTAGGGATTTCGGAAATTTGGGGATTAAGACCTCAACTTGAGGTCGAATTCCAAAACTAATTACATATTTGGGCTCGAGAGTGAATGGGTAAAAAGATTTTGTTCCGAACCTCGGGTTTTGACCAAGCGGGCCCGACGTCGATTTATAGACTTTTGGAATAAAAATTGAAAATTTTAATTTATGCAATATAATTGATTCCTTTAGCAATATTTGATATTATTGAGTCATTTTTGAATAGATACGAGTGGTTTGGAGGTGAATTCCAAAGGAAAAGTTGTGATTGAGAATTAAGTGGCCTTCAGAGCGAGGTAAGTGTTGTGTCTAACCCTGACTTGAGGGAATTAGGAACATTAGATTATTTGCTAAGTGAAATTCATGTGAGTGGAGTATATGTGAAGTGACGAGTACCTATGCGCCGCCAATTTACCTTTTTTTGTTTTCCATATTTTTCTGTTTTTTCCAATATTGTCTAATTCCTATGCCAACTTGCTACGTGTAATACTAGTATTGTTCAAATTATCGTTCTTATCATGTTTACAGAATTTTCTGGTGATAATTGAGTTTTTATTTCAAGTTGAGATTGATATTATGGAATCAAATATTGAATCAAGGTTTGTACTTGTTATTCTATCTCCCTATTGTTATTTATGCATTGCATTATGGTAAGGGAGAGTGTTAATGCACGAAGGGTGATGTTGTGCCATATTGTGAGTGTTAATGCACGAAGGGTGATGTCGTGCCATATTGTGAGTATTAATGCACAAAGGGTGATGTCGTGCCATATTGTGAGTGTTAATGCACGAAGGGTGATGTCGTGCCATGATATGAAAGTAAAATCACGAAGGGTGATGTCGTGCTGTTTCTATTAATTTTATGGTGAGATTGAGAGTAAAAGCATGAAGGGTGATGCCGTGCATTTTTCTTGACTGTATTCACTATTCCTGTTGATTCATCATATATTGACTGCTCTGGTAATCATTATGTTGTAGTTTTTCATCTTGTATTCCCCTCAATATGCTCCCCTCCCGACGTTTCCTGTTATTTGTGTATACACTATTAAATTGTACAAGTTGATTTGTAGGTGTCTTGCCTTTGCCTCGTCACTACTTCGTCGAGGTTAGGCTCGACACTTACCAGTACATGGGGTCAGTTGTACTGATGCTACACTCTGCACTTTCTATGCATATTTTGATACCAGCTCTGGTTGATCGAGATTTTGCTATTGGTCCGTTGTTCGGAGACTTAAGGTAGATTTGTCGGCGTCCACATACCTTGAAGTCCCCGTCCATCATTTTTGTTCTACTGTTTCTTTATTTGAGACAGTTGTATTTCTTTCAGACTATTACTTATAGCAAATTCTAGAATGCTCGTGAATTGTGACTCTAGATCCGGGTAGTAGTAATTAATATATTTTTATTATATTCCGCACTTAATATATTTCATCTTAGTTAATTATTGTTAATTATTGAATGGGAATAAGGAATTGGTTTGATGATTCTCTAACGTTGGCTTGCCTAACCAGTAAAATGCTATGCATCATCACGGTCCCGTCGGTGGAAAAGTTCGGGTTGTGACAAATGATGAGACGAATTACTGAAAATTCGAGTGGGCGTCCATTAAAGAACCTGAATATTCTTACAAATGATGAATTTTCTTGTGATGTTTGTTATCAAGGCAAAATGATCACTAGACCATCACCAGTGAAGGTTGGCATTGAGTCCCCTGCCTTTTTAGAACGTATACATGGGGATATATATGGACCTATTCACCCACTAAGTGGGTTGTTTAGATATTTTATGGTCTTAATAGATGCATCTTCAAGATGGTCTCATGTGTGCCTACTATCATCTCGAAACCTAGCGTTTGCAAAGTTATTAGCCCAAATAATTCGATTAAGGGCACAATTATCATATTATCATATAAAGGCTATTCGCCTTGATAATGCTGGAGAATTCTCATCTCAAGCTTTTGATGATTATTGTCTATCAGTTGGGATAAAAGTTAAACATCCTGTAGCTTATGTTCATACTCAAAATGGCCTTGCAGAATCATTTATTAAACGACTGCAATTGATAGCAAGACCACTACTTATGAAAACAAAATTGCACACTACTGTTTGGCGCCATGCTATCTTGCATGCAACATTACTTATCCGTCTTAGACCAACACATTATAATAAATATTCTCCGTCACAATTAGTTTTTGGTCATGAACCAAATATTGCCCATCTACGAATTTTTGGATGTGCTGCATATGTGCCAGTAGCACCACCACATCGCAGTATGATGGACCCCCAAAGAAGGTTAGGAATATATATTGGGTTTGAATCACCCTCTATTATTCTTTTTCTTGAACCATTGACGGGAGATTTATTTACTACTCGATTTGCAGATTGTCGATTTGATGAAATAAATTTTCCACAATTAGAGGGAGAGAAAAAGGAAATCAAAAGAGAAATTATGTGGAAAGTTTCATCATTATCTCACTTTGATCCACATACCCCTATATGTAATCAGGAGGTCCAGAAGATGATCCATTTACAGAATATAGCAAATCATATGCCAGACGCATTTACTAATTTGAAAAGGATAACTAAGTCGCATATCCCTGAAGAGAATGTGCCTATTAGAATTGATGTCCCAGCAGAACCATCTACTAGCATGAGATCTAGTGAACCTAATGCACGCCTAAAGCGTGGCAAACCTTTGGATTCTAAGGATCGAAATCCTAGAAAACAAATCAACAAATGATCAAAATGATATTATGAAGGGATCTCCTGAAGAGACCCAAGATATGATTAGTTATGAGATTCCTGAAGAAATCAATGAACCTGAGATTCAAGTGAGTGAGGAACTTTAATAAGTTCTACTGGTGATGGGATTAATTTAAATTGATATAAAATAGTGGTGGATATTATTTTTGCATATAATGTTGCACTTAACATTATGCAAGATAGTGAGAATCTTGAACCCTGGTTTATCGAAGAATGTCAACAAAGATCTGATTGGCCAAAATGGCAAGAGTCAATTCAATCGGAATTGAAGTCACTTGATAAAAGAGAGGTCGTTGGACCAGTAGTCCAAACACATGCTGGTATAAAGCGAGTTGGTCATAAATGGTTTTTTGTGCGAAAAAGGAATGACAAAAATGAAGTTGAAAGATACAAGGCTCGCCTTGTTGCACGAGGATTCTCACAACGACCTCGAGTCGATTATGAAGAAACATATTCACCAGTTATGGATGCCATAACATTTCGATATATCATCAGTTTAGCCTTACGTGAAATGCTTGAAATACATCTAATGGATGTGGTTACAGCTTATCTGTATGGGTCACTTGATAATGAAATTTACATGAAAATTCTTGAAGGATTTAAAATGCATGAAGCATATTCAAAATCTCGGGAAATGTACTCAATCAGATTACAAAGATCTTTGTACGGTTTAAAGCAATCTGGGCGCATGTGGTATAATCGCCTTAGTGAATATTTGCTGAAAGAGGGTTACATAAATGATGTTATTTTCCATGTATATTTTATAAAGAAAATGGCTTCAGAATTTGTTATACTTGATGTTTATGTTGGTGACATAAATCTTGTTGGAACTTCAGAATAGCTCCAAAAGACAATTGAATATCTTAAGAAAGAATTTGAGATGAAAGATCTTGAAAAGACAAAACTTTGTCTTGGTCTGCAAATTGAACAATTAACAGATGAGATCTTTATCCATTAATCTGCCTATACAGTAAGGGTCTTAAAACGCTTTTACATGGACAAAGCGCACCCATTGAGTACACCAATGATTGTTCGATCACTTGAAGTGAATAAAGATTTGTTTCGACCTCCAGAAGAGGATGATGAACTCCTTGGTCCCGAAGTGCCCTATCTCAGTGCAATTGGTGCACTAATGTATCTTGCTAATGCTACAAGACCTGACATAGCATTTTCTGTTAATTTACTAGCAAGATATAGTTCTTCTCCTACACAGATACATTTGAACGGGATTAAACATATATTACGATATTTAAAGGGAACTCTTGATATGGGTTTGTTTTATGCTAACAAAGATAGTGCAGATCTTGTTGGTTATGCAGATGCAGGTTATTTATATGATCCCCATAAAGCTAGATCTCAAACCGTGTATGTTTTTACATTGGGAGATACTATCATATCATGGCGCTCCACAAAGAAATCTATTGTTGCTATTTCTTCAGATCATGATGAAATAATAGCTATTCATGAAGCAAATAGGGAATGCGTATGGTTGAGATCAATAATTCATTTATTCAAGAAAAATATGATTTGTAATGTGAAAAAAGACCCACAATTTTATACGAAGACAATGTTGCATGCATAGCCCAATTGAAAGGGGTATTTATAAAAGGAGATAGAACGAAACACATTTCACCCAAAATTATTCTACACACACGATCTTCAGAAAAATGGTGGCATTGATGTGCAACAAATCCGTTCAAGTGACTATCCGATAGATATATTCATTAAATCTTTACCAACTTTAGCTTTTGAGAAGATGATATACAAGATTGGAATGCGAAGACTTAAATATTCAAAACAAGGTTTTCATTAGGGGGAGTAAAATACGTGATATACTCTTTTTTCCTTACTAAGATTTTTTCCCATAGGGTTTTCCTTATAAGGTTTTTAATGAGGCAGCTAACAATGCGTATTACTAAATATGTGTACTCTTTTTGCTTCACTAAGATGTTTTCCCACGGAATATTTTTCTAGTAAGGTTTTAATGAGGCGCATTATCTTTTAATGAATATTCAAGGGGGGGTGTTTATAAATATATTATATTATGAATGTTCATTTAGTACTCTGTTGTAAATAAGCTTCCTGGAGAAGCTTATCCATACGAGACTCCGTCGTAAATATGTTTATCTATTTAGTACTCTATTGGAAATAATGCTCATGAAGAAGCTTATCCGTTCGGTACTCTGTTATGGATAAATATTACCCTTGGTAGAAGATTATCTATATGTGACACAACAGCTTAGAGTAGCAACTTACACAGCAGCTTACACAACAACTTTCTTTCTTCTATAAATAGAGGAAAATTCGGTTCATTATGTACATAAGTTTGAAGTTTGAATAATATATCAGTTTTTCTCTATACTTGTCTTTATTTTACTGTCTTTATTTTATAATATACATGACATTTCTTTTTCTTTATTTTGTTTTTGTTATACAGAAAGGTGCGGAAGGGAAATTGGGACAAGGAATTATAAAGTGGGAAATCAAACTCTTACTAACAGCCACAGGTGCAAATTCAGAATCCAACCAATTAAACTGATAAGATTTTTACTTTCTTTTTTGTTTCTTTTATCGTGTTTTTTCTTATCCTGGAGGGAATCTAATTATGCTCATTTTGTGGCTAATTTGAGGGTTCTTGTACATGTTTATGAAATCGAATATTTTTGCTTTGTTTTTAGATATTCAGAAGTTTGCTCGAAATAAAGGCGTTTGGACATAAAAATTGTAATTCTTTTGAAAAGTAGTATTTGGAGTTATGTTAAAAAATCGTATTTGAAATTATGTTTTGACATGTTTTACTTGAAAAAATATTAGTACTTTTGTGAGCGAGGAAAATTTTAAAAAAATTGAAAAAGTGATATTTTTGGTTTTGAAAAACTCATTTCTGAAAAATTTCAAAAATAATTGTAAAACCTTATGGTCAAGCACATTTTTTTAAAATAATAATTTAAGGACAAACGGGGTCCTTTAATGCTAATAATCATGATTGGTTTTCCTTTTTCGAATTTAGTTAGTCCCTAAAATGACAAGTGCTTGGAAAAGGTTAGCCAAGTTGAAGAATTAATGATGGAGTTGTAGCCAACTAACATAAATACAATGATTAGACACAAGAGATTTGTTGAATAATTAAGAAATTAAAGCTAGCTAGCTAATGTGTGATATACACATGAAATTCGGAGTAAAAATGAGTTATCAATAATTGTCTGTCAAATCATGTCGTTGTCGGAAACCAAATCCTTAATAAGTGGTCTTGAGCTCATCATTTGTTGATTAACATCATTAGGATTTACTTTTCTTTTGTTGTTTTTTATTAACATAATATAATGTTATTTACATATTTAATTAATTATTTACTAAAGCTCTTTGAATGCTAGAACCGTCACTCAAAACCCTTTGCAGTTAAAAGTTTTTTATATAAAGGCATAGAATAGAGAGCTGAGAGGCACGTTCTTAAGGAATTTATAAACATAAATGCAAGTAGCGAAAACAAAATGGATAAAAGAAAATATTTATTTAATCGTATTATTCATTAAAAAATAAATTAAATATTAAACTTTTTAAAAACGTGTCAATTATGGATAAGAACCATACTATCCATTTAGAAAATAAATAACTAATGAGTTTAATTTTTACATTTTTAAACTCTCAAATTGAAGATTTTTCAAGTTTGTAAGACTAGAAATTCTCTCAAAAGTGATCATATTTAAAAAAAGCAATTTATGCTAACTACCTATGAAAACTAAAATATTTACCCGTGTTTACCCATCAAAAACTTTGTTACAATTTATACACATTTGAACTAAAAATATTACCTAACTACCCATGATTGGGTATCCAAAGAATCTTTCTCAAACTGATCTTTAATTAGTTTGTGGCCTGATTGTTATTAGATTTGAACACCTTCTTTGAAGTTTTTTGTTCCTTTTTAAAAATAAATATTCCCTAGAGCTATTTTTTATTAATAAAAGTTCAAAAAATCTGTAATTTTCATTGCTTCTTGAGATTGAGAGCCGGAATGAATATATATTTTACGCTTTTTTGAGATTTTTTATTCTAATTTTTATTAGCTTCTAGTATTGCATCATAAAATATTTTTATCTTGTCATTTTGTTATCTTAAATTATCATATGTTATTACATTTTTTAAGTTGCACAAAATTAATTTTTCAGAGATTTATTATAATAAAAATAAAATTCACTATTACAGGATCTTGAAGGTTGAAGTGCAAAAATTAATTTGTTGAGGTTGTAGTTATTTAGATCCAATTTTAACTAGGGTGGGTTTAAATATTGATTTGAGGTTTTGGCTAAATTTTGAGTTAATTAGATTATGTGAAAACTGATATTATTTCAGTTTAATAATTGAATTAAAAAAATAATTAAACCCTTTGCGTATAATTATATACCATGTTGGTATAGCTATATACTACACTAGTATCATACGTTAGTTGGAACCCTTTATTGATTGTATTAGATATATTTAATTGGTACACTATTTGATTTTTCTTTAGTAATAGTAGAATAGTACAATATCTTAATTTTTTTTAATTTTCTTTTATGCATGTGTATTATGTAATCATTTTAATTTTTTCTTTATGTGTTATTTTATATAATAGTATTATAGTACAATACTTGAAATACATTACTATATTAATATGTGGCACACTATTTTTTGATTTTTCTCTTTATGCATGTGTATTATGTAATAGTAGTATAGTCATATATAGTTGTCATGAATTAATTAGTAGAATTATATACCCTATTGGTATAGTTATATGTCATATTGGTATCATATAGTAGTTGGAACATTTTTTTGGTTATTTTAGATACATTTTAAGTGAATTCTATTTTGAAATGATTTATATGATCATGTTTTGCTGTGTTGAATTTTATTGTATTTATGGACATATATTTTGTGTATTATGTAATAATTTTTATAGCTATATGCAGTTGTTGGAACGACCACATACAACTATATACGCTATTAGTATAGTTATATACTATATTGGTATCATATGCTAGTTGAATCCTTTTTTGGTTGTATTAGCTGAATTTAATTGGTACACTATTTGATTTTCTTTTAATAATAGTAAAATAGTACAATATCTTGAAATACTTAATTATATTAATATGTGGTACATTATTTTTTTATTTTTCTCTTTATGCATGTGTGTTATGTAATAGTAGTATAGTCATATAGTTGCCGGAAATTAACTAGTAAAACTGTATACGATGTTGGTTTAGTTATATGCCATATTGGTATTATGGTAGTTGGAATATTGTTTTGGTTGTTTTAGCTGCATTTTTAAGTAATTCTATTCTGAAATTATTTATGTGAATACGATTTGCAGTGCTGGGATTTTTTTGCGCCGATGAACATAGATTATTTGTATTATGTAAAATTTTGATAGTTATAGGCAGTTGTCTGAACGACCACATACAACTATATACCTTGTTAGTATAGCTATATACTACATTGGTATTAGTTGATATAGTTATATGTCATATTGGTATCATATGGTAGTTGTAACATTTTCTGTTTGTTTTAGCTGCATTTTTAAGTGAATTCTATTATGAACTTATTTATATGAACATGTTTTGCAGTGTTGGAATTTTCTTGTGCCGATAAACATAGATTACAAACCAAAGATAGATAGGAGCCAACTGCATCATCATTCGTGAGTTGAAAGAGAAGTTAACAAAGAAGCAATTTCGGATGTTAAGAAAAATATGATTTGGATATTTGTAAGATACGCCACAAGTCATTGTGCAGATTCGAGTTATGCACCATTTACTTACTAGGGAAGTACATCATGAGGTGAAAGATGAGATGTGGTTTGTAATGAGCGGTTCTAGGTTGCGTTTTGGTTTGGGTGAATTTGCACTCGTTACTAAGATGAAATGTAAGGGTGATACAAGTATAGAGAGCCCATTAGAGAATAGGATGATATTAAAATATTTTGGGACTTCATCAACCCAACTAGTAGACTGTTTTATGAATGAGGAAATATGAGTGAGATGATGATGCAGTGAAGATAGTAGTTCTTTATTTCGTGAACACCTTCTTAATTTCTATGATCAAAACAACGATTATTTCACGATATTACATTGACTTGGTTAAGTGCGGTGATGTAACGACCCAACTTGTCGTTTATGTTCAGTGACTTAAAGTCTCGAGCAGTTTCGCAATATGTATTATGACTCATAGGTGTGGTCGAGTTTGATTTACTGAAGATTCAGAACTAGATTAAAAGAACAATCCTTATTTAGAAGCATAAATGGAAAGAGTTGAGCGGAGAGTTGACTTTTGAGTAAACAATCTCAAATTCAAATTCTCATGGTTCCAATAGCTCTGTATGGTGATTTTGGACGTAGGAGCGTGCCCGTAAAATTATTTGGAAGTCCGTAGTAGAATTTGGCTTGAAATGACGAAAATAGAATTTTTGGAAAGTTTACCCAGGGAGTTGACTTTTTGATATCGGGGTCGTAATCCAGTTCTGAAAACTTGTGCAATTCCGTTATGTCATTTATGACTTGTGTGCAAAATTTGAAGTCAATCGCACGTGATTTGATAGGTTTCAGCCTTAAATGTATAAGTTAAAATTTCTTAGTTTCATTAAGCTTGAATTGGGTATGATTCGTGGTTCTAGCATTGTTCGATGTAATTTGAAGTTTCGACTAAGTTCGTATGATGTTTTAGGACTTGTTTGTATGATTTGACGGGTCACGCGGGGCTTAGGTGTATTTTTTGATCATTTGTTGAAAGACTAGTAAAGTTAAGAAATTTTGGGAGTTTAACCATAGTCAATATCGGGTCAAGACGGCCTCCTTTCAGTATTTTGAGTATGCGAGCAAGTCCGTAGCATGTGTTTATGATTGAAATTCAAGTATGGTTTGTGTCCGGAAGGTTCCGGATGAGTTTCAGGGTGCTTTTAGATCATTTCGGAGAATTTTGAGTTTGGTGGTTTCTCGTGAAACACTATTCATTCGCAATTGCGAACCATTTATGGCAATTGCGAAAACACTGCGAACCATTTATGGCAATTGCGAAACCATTGTTCATGTAAGATACTGTTCATTTGCAAGTGCGAAATTTTTTTCCGCAAATGCGAACCTAGGCAGAAACTTAAGGATTGAAAATCTGTCATTTCTTCATTTTCGATTGAGATTTTTGGAGCTCGATTTTTGGGCGATTTTGAGGATTTCTTCACGACTTCGACTGGGGTAAGTGTTCTATATCCTAAAGTGATTATATTTCATGAATCTATGATAATATTCATCGTTTAATTCGGATTTAAATGGAAGAAATCAAGATTTTTATAAAAATCTTTCAAAACTGAAAATTTAAGATTTGGAGGTCGAGTTGTTATTGGAATTTGATAAAATTGGTATGGTTTAACTCGTATCGGAATGGGTGTTCGAATTTTATTAAAATTATGTCAGGTTCCGAGGGGCGAGCCCCCCGTTAACTTTTGTTGACATTTTGGAATAAAATTTTAAGTCAACGCATTATCATCCGGAATTGTTTCCGATGAATTTTAATGAAGTTATACAATTAATTTAGATAGATTTGAGCTGTACGGAGGCAAATTCAAGCAAGAAGGCTATTTTGCAATATCGGCCTAACTTCAAAAAGGTAAGTGTCTTACTTAACCTCGAGTGGGGGAATTACCCCTTAGGCATTGAGTCTTCTGTGCCATTTGTGAAATGTGAAAAACCGTGTACGCGAGGTGACGAGTACGTACTCAGGCTTATACGTGAAAAATTCATTGAAATAAAGTTTTAGGAATTATTGCGTTGTAAATTGGGAAATTGTGGAAAATTATTAAATTATCTATTTGCCATGCCTAAATCCTTATTGTTGAATTTATTTTTATATGATAATTTGATGTGATTATTACTTGAAATATTTATGAAACTTCGTGAGTATTGTTGTTTTAATATTTTTTGGAAATTAATTCCAATATGAATCTTCTGATGCAAATAATTAATTTAAACGAGCTTAAGAATAATTGTTAATATAATTATCTAAATTTGCATTAATGAAGAATTTGATTTATGTTGAGTAATTTCTATCTCAATTAATTATTTTTGGGTGTTATATAATTGTGTGGAGCCTTGGTCTATTTGTTGTGAAATTAATTGATTTTATTATATCTTTGAAATTTGGTTGTGGCCATTAGGAAAATTATGATATGAATTGATTTTATTATATTGTCGTGTTATTTTTCCGTGTAAATTGTTGTGTTGTGTGCGTTACTATTTTGGGGAGATAAGGGTGGCATTTCACCGTTGATATTATGTGGGTATAAGGGTGATATTTCATTGTTGTATTGTTTGTTGGAATATTATCTAGGGAAGAGCGATAAATGTGGCTATAAGAGCGATAAGGGTGGCAATAGGAGCGATAAGGATGGCAAAAGGAGCGATAATGGTGGCTATTGTCACGGACGATATGTGATGATGTGGGGTTGTGGTGTTTATAATTTTCATGTGATGTTGTGATTTTATTGTGTTTATTTATATACCTTGTGTAACTTGTCTTGTTGTTGGTAAATTGATAACATTCTGATTTATGTTGAAATTGAGAGCATGTGGCTATTTCCAGACGGATTATAAAATGAAATATGGGCACGAGGTGCCGTGAGTAAATAATGAGAATATTTGGAACGTGAATTGTTCGTACAGTTGTGATATGAAATGTGGGAACGAGGTGTTGTGATGAAATGATAATGATAATTGGCATGTGAATTGTCCGTGCAGTTGTGATATGAAATGAGGCCACGAGGTGATGATTTAATTATGGGAACGAGGTGTCGTGGAAATATAAAAATGGGTTGAGACCCGTGTTTACAAAAAATATAAAAATGAGTTGAGACCCGTATTTTTATGATTATGAAATGAGGTGTCACATGGTGACTTTTTAATTGAAAGAATTATATTCAAAAAAATTTATTTGAAAGGATTTTTACTTAGAAAGTATTATATGAAAGAATTTTATTTGAAAGATATTTATTTGAGGAAATTATATTTGAAAAGATTTATTGAAAGAATTGTATTTAAAAAATAATTATTTGAGAAAATTATATTTGAAAGAGAGTTATCTAGAAGAATTATATGTGAAAGATATTTATTTGAAGGATTTGATTTAATTGGGTGTACTTGTGTTTATTAATTGTTGAGTGATATTAATGGTATTCTTGTTGTTTGTTGTGCATATCACTAGTTGTTCCATGTTGTCCTATTGTTATGTGTTTCCTATTATTTTGTATATTATATTGCACAAGTTATTAGACTAGTGAGTGTCTTGACTGTACCTCGTCTCTACTCCATTGAGGTTAGTCTTGATACTTACTGGGTACCGACCGTGGCGTATTCATACTACACTTCTGCACATTTTTATGCATAGTCAGGTATTGAAGATATCGGACTTGAGCAGAGTTAAAGCATGATCATAATGATTCAAGGTAGAGCTGCTTGGCCGTCGCAGTCCCTTAGAGTCTTTTCATTTCATTGTACTATTAATTTGTAATCAAACAGTATTATTTATTCGGTCCTCGTGATCATTCCATGTATTCAGTTAGAGTTCGTGAGTCAATACTACCAGTCTTGGGAGGTTGTGTATTGTAATTATTTCCGCTGTTAGATTTTAATTCAAAAAAAAGGGCTTCAAAATGTAATAGAAATCGGCTTATCTAGTCTTAGAGAATATGTGCCATCACGACGCATGTGGTGGGATTTTGGATCGTGACAAGTGATTTTAATAATTATCCTCGGAGTATAGATATTTATGACGCAGAAACAAACTTTCACGAATTTTGAATTGAGTAGTCAAAGATCATATACGGAATGAGCAAGTTGCTTTGCGAATATTTAGCTTGCAATGCGAGCACGTAATTTTTTCATACTTTTATTGCATCCTTTAATGTTTTGGTACAGTAGTATAGTCTTAGATAGTTGTAGCAATATCCTAGAGCAATCATATACTATGTTGGTATACATGTATACCATATTGGTATTGTACGATGCTAGACATATCTTTTTCTACTTATACTTTTATTGCATTTTCTAATATTTTATTATCATTTATATTCTAACTAGTATATATGGAGATTTGGTGGCTGAAGATTGTGTTTTCTTGCTCCATAATTGATTGTGTTATTGCAAATGGTAGAGTGTGTACTAATAGTTGCACGGAAAGAGATCAAGGTTTGCATGGCAATCACGTGGTGATTCTTAGAATATGAGTATGTAATTTATGATGCTCATCATCAGTCAGTGTGGTATTCAGAGAATTAGATCAAGTGGCAACTAATAGTATTTCAGTTTAATAATTGATTTTTTTTAAAAGATAAAAGGTATATTATACTAGTTATATTTTTTTAAAAAGGTGAACAAATATTTACTATACGAGTTATCTTTTCTTATTGTATAAAAAAGAAGAATAATAAAAATAGTGAAAACAATAAATGAAATTACACCATGAAGAGAAAAAGAATATAAAAAGGGAGTAAAATGAAATTAGAAAAGGAACAAGAAATAAATAAAAAAAAAGGCAAAACAAAAAGAAGTCAAAATTGAGTGTGAAATTAAATTATGATAAAAATAAAAATAATATGATTTGGACCAAAATAAATAAACAGAAAAAGAAAAATAAGAAGAAAAGGAGAAAAGACAAGAAGGTGAGAAATATAAAAGAAAAGGAGAAAAAAGAGCAAGTTACCCCCAAAAAGCTATAATAGATAGAAAAGTTAATTAGTTTGATGGATAAAAAAGTAAATGGATAGGTAAGGATAAATAGTGATATATTTGTGGGTAATTGTGTTGTTCACCCATTCAAAAAGTCATTCATATAATTCGCTAGTTAACTTATTTTTATCCGTATTAAATATGAGTTGAGTCGGTTAATTTATTTATTTTTGTATTATTCATTTTCGACCCATCTATATTTGATCTGGCCCGCCCGTTTGTCACCCCTACATGCGAGTATTACTCCGACTAGTTCAGATTTATGTGGTGTAAAGTCCCTTAAAGAGAAAAATTAGTGTTCAATTTTTGAAAAAATATCATTCTCAAGGTTCGAAATTGAAGAGAAAATTGTTGAAATCTATTTTTTATGTAAAAAAATGATAAACAATTATTGGAGGTTTTGGGCGACACGTGGAACAGCTAGCAGTCCACCTGTGGGGCCACGTTTTCCCCTAACCCTCCGACATCTTATCCCTAAGCCATTTATTAGTCATGATTTCTATTTCTTAATTTATTTTGTAGATATTTTAATATTGAACTTATACCACTTCTTGGTTATTTGTAGACTCATTAGTGCAGCCCAACCTAAATTAGTTTCTTAATTACGATATCTTTATAGCCGAAAAAACTAACATAAAAAAATCAAGAATCTAAAGCTAGTGTATTTGCACCAATCATTTTGTTTTTTGTTTTTTTCCACACACGAATCATTTTTGTTTATATTCCATACCTGTTTCCTATTATGGGAATGATTTGGCAGGATACTTGGTTGTTTTTTTTGGATCCACGTCTCCACTTGCTTATTAGGGTTTGCAGCCAATGAAAAAGTTAATTCTTATTCATGTTGTAGTTAGGGGTAGAGCTACAAAAATAATTATATTTATTTTAATTTTATTTTGTATTAAGAATACATTAAATATATACAAAAAGTTAAATTTAGCTGAAACTGGGATCTATGTTCAGGTTCAATTTAGTTTGTACTGTATGTTCATTGGTAATAAAATTCCTTTATTTACCAACAAAAAAAAGTTAAATTTAGAACTAAGTTATTAATACTATGTTGTTATTCTAAAATTTGGAACCCATCAAGATTGAATTTGGCTTTGCATTTAGTTGTAGTTGTTATTATTTCTAACTTCTATTTGATTAAATTGTAATGTTAAAACATGAATGTGCTCAATTAACAACCAGTTTGAAGTGCTTGATTTAAAAATGATTCCAAGTTCAGTTTTATGTGAAGATATTACTATTGAAAATTAGGCTCAATGATTAGGTAATATGTTTATAGTCATCATTATTAAATATATAATTATATGGAACTTTAAAAAAAAGGCTTAATGATTAGGTCATGTTTATCGGCTCCCTGTTGAACTTCCTGTGGATAGCCATACGACATTCAGAAATAAATATTTTACTTATTATTTATATATAAATATTTAATAAAAAATTTTCAACAAAGCAGAATCTCATTTGAGGCATGGTATATTCGACAATAGTTCTTTACTTTTATAACTATGTGAAAATAATATTTCAAAGCACTAAGTGTGGAGGGGATAAAAGAATAACATTGCTTTTGTTACTTATTGTACACCATCATAATATTTATACATTTTTTTAGAATTTAAATTCATTAAACTATTTTAATTTTTGATATGCTATTTTTCTATCAATTTATTTCAATATTTCCCCTTTGTAACGAAAATAATATAATGTTCTAATAAGTGGCAGAATCAACATTTAAAGTTTATGAATGCTAAATTTGCCACAATTTCATAGTTTATTTTAATTATTAGATTCACAATTTAATATTTTTATATGTTTATTAAATATTTTTTTAAAATACAAATATTGTGTTCAAGCAAAAATAATTCAGTAGTTTACATGGAGATAAATAACATTATCTCCATGCATAAAGAAGGCTCCTTGCCCACCACAACGTTGCCTAATGAGTGAACCATGTTGGCAATGTCATGTTGATCTTGAACAACCTGCTTCAAATTAGGCTCTTTGGCCAACACCACACCCAGTATCATGTTGCCAAGATGAGCTATGTTCGGTTGATGTGGAACTGCTTCCCCGGTTTGTGCATCATCTTGGACTCTCTCCTCTATTTGCCTTAACTCAGTCGCAATAAGGCACCGAGTTTCTTCAAAGAAGGACAATCCTTGTAGCCATGACTAGAGTCCTTGTAGAGGTAACAACTGTCTTGGGGACCAACTTCCTTCTTTCTTTGGTGATACATGTCGCACCAATGAGATGCCTTGTTGTCTTCTACTTGGGAATCGCGACCCGGGAAAGTTGTTTGCCTGCCCTTGTCTCGATATCCATGGTCTCTAGCAAGTTTGAAGTTGGTGTCATTTCCTTTGTGGCTTATGTCCTAAAATCTTTTAAGGACTCAGCCACCGCGATAGCTTCATCGACGTCTGTGCCTTGACGGTGCTGCAATTCCTGTTTGGCCTAATTTTGAAGGCCATCTATGAAATAGAACAACAAGTCCTCACTTGTCAGGTTGGGAATCTGCAGAATGAGTTTAGTGAACTCTTTCATGTACTCACGAAAGGAAATTATTTGTTTGAGTTATCTCAACTTTCGATGTGCCTCGTTGATAACGTTTTGGGGGTAGAACTGGCGTTTCAATTCATATTTGAACTGTTCCCAGCTCTTGATGGAGCAAGTTCCCTTTCCCATATCAGCTTTCTTCCTCCTCCTCCACAACAAAGCGTTGTCGGATAGGTACATCGTCACTGCCCGGATTTTGGCACCCTCATCAACGATGTTAAGGTGCTCAAAGTAGTCCTCCATCTTCCAAATGAAGTTCTCTACATCTTAATTATTCCGTTCGCCCCTAAACTCTTTCAGTTTTGGGCCCTCGATCTTGGTTTCATGCAATGTTACATGACCAGCGCCACCAGCAAACCTTGCTGCCTGCAGTTGTTGCTTTAGGGCTTCAACTTCCCGTGCAACGCAGATACAACCTGTATCAACTTAAGCTCAAAATTGGTCAGTCATTCCTTGTGCTCATCCATTACTTGATCTAATATCTCATTGACGTCTCCTACCTCTTCTAGGGCAGTATATCCAAGCAAATAGAAGTTACCTTCAACAACTTCAATGCACCATTTTAACGCAGCTAAACCAGCTTCGGTGAGATCCATTCTGTTGTCTAAAAGATTTGAGGCAAAACTCTTACAATCTTCACCATGCCTAACCTAATGAGGCTGCCAAGATCCGAGGCAGCGACGATGTACCTAGCCGACACCGCTATGCTATGGTGGATGGGGAAGAAGCCAATATGGAGAAGGGAACTTGCTCCATCAAGAGCTAGGAACAATTCAAGTTTGAACTGAAATGCCAGATCTACCCCCAAATATTGTCAATGAGGCACGTCGGAAGTTAAGAGATCTCAAACAAACATCTTCCATTCGTGAGTACGTGAAAGAATTCACTAAACTCATTCTGCAGATTCCCAACCTGACAAGTGAGGACTTGTTGTTCTATTTCATAGATGCCCTTCATTACTGGGCCAAACATGAATTTCAACAACATCAAGTCACAAATGTCGATGAAGCTATCGCGGTGGCTGAGTCCTTAAATGATTTTAGGACAGAAGCCACAAAGGCAAAGGACACTAACTTCAAACCTGCTGGAGACCATGGATATCGAGACAAGGGAAGGCAAACAGCTTCCGCAGGTCGCGATTCCCAAGAAGAAGACAACAAGGTGTCTCATTGGCACGACATGTATTACCAATGGTAGAAGGAAGTTGATCCCCGCAACTGTTGTTACCTCTTCTAGGACCCTAGTCATGGCTACAAGGATTGTCCTTCTTTGAATAAACTTAGTTCCTTAATTGAGACCGAGCGAAGGGAAACATAGGAGAGAGTCCAACCTGAAGCACTAACTGAGGAAGCAGTTCAACAACAACCGAACATTACTCATCGTAGCAACATGATATTGGGTGTGGTGCTGGCCAAAGAGCTTGCTTTAAAGCAGGTTTCTCAAGGTGAGTATGACATTGCCAACTTATTAGGCAACACTGTGGTAGGCAAGGAGCCGCAATCAATGGAGTCAGGATCAATGTTCGTGGATGCAACAGATAGTTTGTCCATATCATGGTGGACACCGGCGCGACACACAATTTGGTGTCTGAAGCAAAGGCTAAGTCACTTGGCCTTGCGTCTGGTCCTAGCAGTTCGGTGTTGAAGATAGTAAACACCAGCCTCACCAACGTATACGGAGTTGCACGCGATGTGCAACTCGACTTAGGATCTTGACAGCGAAGAGTGAGTTTCTTTGTCGCTCCCATGGATGTATTTGATATGCTATTTGGGATTGACTATTGGAATGAAGTGAAGGACTTCATCTTCCCAAATCTCAGCCAAATTTACATTTATGACCTGAAAGGTCCACGTGTGGTACCGATAGTTCGGGTGCCTCAATTTGTAAGTCAACTATCCGCGATGCAAATCGTGAATGACTTCAAGGAAGAAGGAGCAAAGACTTTGGCGGTCGGGACAAAGACTAAGGAGGTCAAGGTTGATGAAGCCTTGCCTCTATGTGAACAATAAGTCCTTAAGGAGAATAAACACTTCATACTAGGGGCAAAGCCACAAGCCATGGGTCTGTATCGCATGGCACCTCCGAAGTTGGAGGAATTAAGGAATCAACCCGAAGAGTTACTTGAGTCATGGCATGTCAATCCGTCAAAGGCACCTTTTGGAGACAGGGGTAATGTGGAGCGAGGGCAATCCTGCCAACCAAATGTTTTCATAACCCCTTCTGTAGTCGACAAGGAAGTCGAGGCCATTATCAACCATCAAGTTGTACAAGGCGTAAGTTGGGGCAATTCATGCACCCAATTTCTTGTCTATTGGAAGGGACAACCACCCGATAAGGCATCGTGGAAAAAATACAAAGAGTTATGGTCGTTCAAACATCAAGTTCATAATTACTTGAAACTTTGTGGTGCCGAGGTCATCGCCATTTCAAGTGGAGGAGAGTGTACCGCTCTGCAAATTTTCCGACCAAATTTCCCATCTAAAGGGCTGCAAGCCGGGCCAAACTTGGCTGCCAAAGACCAGGGGGTCTTTGCCCATGGAGGCAACAATACCACAAGATATCAAGGCCATTATGAAGGCCACACTCTGCGAGCAAGATCACATGCTGCACAGTTGGGTAAGACCACAGCCTGCTAGGACAATCATGGAGGCAACTATTCGCCAGCAAAGACATGTGCTGCAGAGCTGGGTAGGACCATAACCTGCCTGGACAATCTAGGAGGCAACACTTTGCCAGCAAGAATTGGGGCACATCATCTGGATAGGACCATTGGCACAAAGGCTGCCAACATAATCATAGAGATCACTTGATGCCAGCAGAAAGTTGTACTACACAGCTAGACGGGTCCACTGCCAGCAAATATGCTAGTGGAGATTCATTGTATAAATAGACATGTATAGACCTTGTTAGAAGGCAGATCTGATACATTTGTATTTCCCTTTTGTATATCAAGTAAATCCAAAAATTAGCCTTGGCCTCCCAATCTTTGTGTATCTTTCAGTTTATTATCTTTCCAACCTTTGAGTTTATGTGATTGCCTTGGTTCAAGCACAACATTGTGCTTATTTCTTGGTTAGGACTGAAGCTGAGAGTAGCATACATGCTATCTAGTTGTCCTCACGTAGCCGTTTGACAATCGGCACATGACAAGTGTTGGAGGAGGAAGAAAGCCGATATGGAGAAGGGAATTTGCTCCATCAAGAGTTGGGAACAGTTCAAGTTTGAACTGAAATGCTAGTTTTACCCCCAATACCACTTGTCATCGCGAGGTTAAGAAAATGGCAATCGATGGAGATAATATTACTTTAGGCAACTTTTATGGGTGAGACGAATCACCAACAAGAAAACAGAAACCAAATAAGAGAGGGACGAGAAAAGTGCTAGATCCCACTATAGCCGTAACAATTGAGGGACTTACTTTTGAGCTACCCCACAAGAGGTTAGGCATGGTGAAGATTGTGAGTGTTCTGTCTCAAATCTTTTAGACATGAGAATGGATCTCACCGTTCAATCAAACACATACCTATTATATTTTAGTTATGTCCCTGGTTCTAGAGGCGGATCTAGACCTATATATACAGGTTCAATTGAACCCGTAACTTTCGACAGAACCTGGGAATATACTGTGCAAAATTACTGAAATATGATCATTTATTAGTGTTTGAACCCACAGACTAAATGAGGCTATGGGTTCAGTGGTAAAATTGTTGGGCAAAGTTCCTCTTACTGCAGGGAAGACTGGAGTTCGAATCTTTGTGTCCGCAATTTTTATTGCAATTTTGTTTGAGTTACTGTTTGATTTCTTTGTTACTTATGGGCTTTTTCTGCCCTTTCCCATTTAAAAGATCCGTTTTTTATCCTTAAAAGATGAGGATCCACCTAATTAATTTTATTTTTTAATGTGTACTTCATTAACTTGTGGGGCTTTTTAATAATTATAAAAATATTGGTCTTCATATAGTTTTAAGAGATCAACACGTTCCACTTTTCACAAGGTTCATCGGTTCCCAAAATTTTAAAGTTAGGGTTTCAAAAGAATCAAAGCAAAGACTCTTCTTCTCGGACATAAACTGCAATCAATTCTCTTCTTTAGTTTTGATGGTATGACTCTATTGCTCTTTTTCAATAATAATGCAATAATATTTATTAATTATAAGTTACACAATTCGCCCATGCTATTCTTGGTTCTTGCATTCCGGTTCCATATAAGAAACGGGTCAAATGTTTTACTCTATTACTTCACTAATGAAAGACTTTCTTTTGGATTCATTTATTTTAATTGTTAAATTCATGTCTAGCTCACAGATAGTGAATTTTAGTGATAAACTCTTATGATTATTTTTGTGCTTCAACATTTGAGTTTTAAGGATAAATTTAACTTTTTGTCAATCCTTTCCAAAACTAATCTTACTTTTCTTTTCTTTTCTTTTATTTTGGAAGACTCTCTAAGAATTTGAAACAGAAAGTTCGTGAGTACACATGCTATATGAGAGTTAGGCCTAGGGAATAACTCCATTCTTGTTGTGTTGAAGAATCTAGATATTGTATCATATTAACTCCAACTTCATAAGTACTTAAGTTGTTGAAATATCGATTTGGTTAGATTAAGTTTCAATTACAACTTGAAGTGTTATTTATTTTTTGTGATTTTTAGGATCTTTTTAGTGATGGTGGATATGATCATGAAAATTTTCAAGGCATTCCAACTCCTCAAAGTTGTGGTTCTGGTTCTAGTCCTCATACGTCGAGTTCTTCTCCAAGTCCAATTATTCATGACAATATCAATCCTTTGGTAGGATCAAACAAAGAGAAAATATTGAATTTGAATCTTGAACCTGATCCCGCAGAAAGAAAGCAAATTTTAGAGTATCCTCTGAATTTACGTAACCAAGTGAGGAGATATTATATTCAACAAGGACATTGTCAACCTCGTAATTGTAGTTTTCCAAAAAAATAAAATGGTGGATTTATGCATCAATTTAATCTTGAATGGTTTAACACTTCATACTCTGGATGGTTAGAATATAGTGTTAAAGTTGATACACCATTTTGCTTATGTTGTTACTTGTTTAAAAATGAGCATGGAGGACATGAAAAAGTTGGAAATTCTTTCACTAAGAGTGGTTTTAGATCTTGGAATAAAGCTACAGAAAGGCTTAAAGCACATATTGAAGAGGTGAATAGTCTTCACAATCGGTGTTTTAAGATGATGTGAGACTTAATTATTCAAGAATAATCAATTCTAACCTCTTTTTACAAGCAGTCTGAAAAATTTAAATGTGATTATCGAGTTCGGTTGAATGCTTCGATTGATGTGGCAAGATTTCTTTTAAAACAAGGAATGTCTTTCCGGGGCCACGATGAAAGTGAAACTTCTACTAAAAGAGGAAACTTTGTAGAACTCTTACAATGGTATACAAATAAGGATGATGAAGTGAAAAAAGTTGTGCTACAAAGTGCTCCACAAAATAACATGATGATTGCTCCAAATATTCAAAAAGAGATCGTGAACGCTTGTGCAAAAGAAATAATTAAAGCAATAGTTGAAGATTTAAATGGAGATTATTTTAGAATTTTGGTTGATGAATCTAAGGACGTCTCTCATAAGGAACAAATGGCTCTTGTTATGCGGTATGTCAACAGAGAGGGAAAACTTATTGAGCGATTCCTTAGTATTGTTCATGTTTAAAAAATAACTTCATCGTCATTACAAAAAGAAATCTATGATTTGCTTTTAGTGCACTCATTGAGTCCATTTCAAATACGGGGGCAGGGTTATGATTGAGTTAGTAACATGGAAGAGAAATTAATGGTCTTAAAACTTTAATTCTGAAAGAAAATCCTTCGACATATTGTATACATTGCTTTGCCTATCAAATGTAATTGACTCTTATAGCCGCTGCAAAAATACATTGTGATGTAGATCAATTTTTTGATATTGTTGCTAATGTCTTGAATATTGTTGGAAGTTCTTTTAAGCGTAGGGATATGCTACGAGAGGATCAAGCGAAAAAACTAGAGGAGCTACAAGTGCTTGGTGAAGTTCATACAGGAAGTGGACTAAATCAAGAACTTGGACTCCAAATGCCAGGTGATACCCGATAGGGTTCTCATTTTAAGACAGTGCGTAACTTTATTGCATTATTCTCGTCAATCATTAATGTACTTGAGTTTCTTGTAAGTGAGGGTGCAAATTATCTTGAGAGATCAATGGCAAAAAGTCAAGTGCATGACACAAGATCTTTTGAATTTGTGCATATGATGCATTTGATGTTAAAATTATTAGCAATCACAAATGATTTGAATATGGATTTTCAAAGAAAAGATCAGTGTATTGTAAAGGCTATGAAACTTGTTGGTTTCGCCAAGAGGCAATTGCAAGTGATGAGAGAATCAAAATGGGAATCGTTGATAGATGACGCCACTTCATTTTGTGCCAAGCATGATATTGTGATCTCTGAAATGGATAAGAACTATCATCTTGGAAAGTCAAAGCGTAGGAGTTCAAGTGTTACATATTCTCATCATTTGCGTGTCGATGTTTTTAATACTGTTATGATTTGCAACTTTCGGAGCTTAATAGTCGTTTTGATGCGATGAATAGTAATCTACTTCTTGGTATGGCTAGTTTGAGTCCGGGTAATTCTTTTGCAAATTCTGATAAAGACAGAATTATGAAACTTGCTACACTTTATCCTCATGAGTTTAGTGGTTCAAAGCTTGAAGAGCTTGACAACTATATTCTCTTTGTGAAAGAAGACAATGATTTCTCTAATTTGAAAGGACTTGGAGATCTTTCGGAAATACTAGTTGAAATAGATTTATACAAGACTTGGAGACTTGTGTTTTTGCTTGTGAAATTAAGTTTGATATTGCATGTCGTTACTGTAACGGTAGAAATAGTTTTTTCTCCAATGAAGTATATCAAAAATGATTTGCGTAGCAGCATTGATGATGAATTTTTGAATGACTGTTTAATTTGTTATATAGAAGATGAAGTATTTGAAAGTGTACCTAATGATGCAATTATTGATTGTTTTCAAAACAAGTCATCCCGTCGGGTACAATTATAATGGTGGTATTTATTGAATATATATTATGTTAGATGGTTCACTATTTGTTACATATATATTAAAATATTATTGTTCATATTTCGTTCGATTATTATTGTATAGTACCTTGAGATATATTCTAGAATCTAAATCTTGAACACATAAAGCTAAATACCTAGATTAGTCTATGACTTGTTCGCATCCAATGATATGATAAAATGATATTACTCCTCTATTTTTAATACTCTATATATGAGGAAATAAAAAGGTGAAAAGAAAAAAGGAAAGTGCTGATGAATTCACACGCGCGAGAAAATCGTGGAAAGGCTATATGGGGCCTGAAAGAAAGGTAAAGTAAAGAGTTCAAATGATTGTATAGAGATGTCATGTCGGGTAATAAAGCGACAACAGGACACAACACGCACGAGCTCCGTATGTTTCTTGGGACCCACGCACGAACAAACACAGTGGGGATTTCAACAGTCATCTCATTTGTCACAATAACTAATGAATCCGGGCAACTTAGATACCACCAAAAGTCGTGTTGGGCGGGGCCTGCTAAACTATATTTGTTTTTTATTTTGTTTTTATTTATTATATTAAAAATATTATTTTATTTTTGTATGTCAACAGCTAAATCTAGAAAATATTATTTTTTCGGTCCAAAATAAGTTATTATTTTATTTTTTTATACACTCATTAAAAAAATACAAACTCTTACAAAAAAAGATATATTTCCCAAATTAAACTTAATTAATTATTATCTTGACACATTTGAATATGTAAATAAGGGCAAATTTTTTAAAAAATAAAATAATTATTTTTTGATTATTTAAATTAACACTTATTTTGGACTAAAATAAAAAAGGTAAAATGGTCACTAATATGTGGTCGCTATTAAGACCACATATTTTAATTTTTTTTTTCAGAAATATTTTGTAAGTCAAACTATTTAATCTAAATAGAAACGGATAAAATATTATTATTATAGGTGTTACGATAAAATATGTATTTCATTTATTATTTATTAAGAGGCGTGCCTAACTCATTATGGATAAGTAAAAGTGAACCGAGGGTGTAACTTATAAGTTCACTCAAATTAGTAGTTTTGATTCTGACTATATATTTATATTAAAAATAAGTATTTATTGTATATATAAATTATAAATTTAGAATTTAATTATTTAAAATAACTAAGATTTTGAATCTATTCAAATCGTGGCTCGAAAAATCTTCTACTTTTAATTAACGAAATTAAATTCGAGATCTATGAATGAAATACTTAACGTTTTCTTTTTATTAAGTCTCATAGAGTGCAAATATAGATTAATCGTGATTCTATATAAAAATATTTGAATAACAAATAAATAATTAAATAACAAAAACTTAGATAAGTGGGAGAGATTAAAAGCGTAGTCAAAATTTAAATTCTATTTGAGTATGTTTTAAAATAGTAATATTGCATGTTAATAATTTGATTTAACTGTTATGATTTTTTTTAATTAAGCGCATCATTTATCGAAAACACTTTCTTTATTTCATAAGGTTGAGGTAAAGTTGTATATATACTATTTTGCTCCGATTACAATTGTAAGATTATATAAAGTATATTGTTGTTATAAATTTTCGTCCCCAAAATAAACCACGTGTAAACAAAGCATGCCATGCTATTTTTTGGGTTCCCCTCGGTGTAAGGTATTCTCTTTGGGACACTATTAAGAAAATTTCATATTGAGAGATAAAAATAATTAATTCCTAACAAATGTGACTTTATGTATATACCTAGAATTCGAACTCGAAATCTCTAATTAACAATAAAATATTTCCTGCATTTCAATTTACATGAGTTAGTTTGAATCGGTAGTGAGTTTAAGAAAAAGAAAAATATTTTCAAAACTTGTGATATTAAAAACTTAAAGGGTAAAAATTTTATGGGATAATATTATTAATGGGATTATAAAAATTTCTCATTAAAGCTATAATGAGTAAAATAAAAAAATTTAAAATTAAATTATTTCTAAATTTAAAAATATATTATTTATTTTAAAACACGCTAAAAAAAAACAGCTCGTCTTATTTAAAATAAAGTAAACGTTACTTATCACGACATGTTTGGTCCATGTGAGTTATGGGACAAAGGAAAAATACAAAGGACGATGATGATAGGAAAGAAGGAGGTTTTTTCTTTTTAGGTTTTACTTCCACACTTTTTTCATTTTTCTTTTCTTTTTCATTCACTTCCCACGTGAATTCCACTCTCTTCTGTCTCCTAGTCTCTTCACCCCTTGCCCCCACATTTATCTACCCCTTTCCTTAGCCTTATCTCTTACTCCTATCTGATTTTTACTCATTTCATAATGTTATTGTATACAATATCATATTAAGGATTTAAGGGGTCGTTTGGTATGAGGTATGAGGTATGAGGTATAAGGTAAGATAAGATTTAAAATAAAAAATTTATATACTATTTGGTTGAAGATATAAATTTATCGCCAACTAAATAATGCATACATTTAATGTCACAATCCAATTTTATTTATAGGTAGGGATGACGCACAACACCACAGCTAGGCAAGCAAACTAATGAATTAAATAAATATTAAATTCTTTAAGAATCAATCGAGTAATTAAACTCTTCTTACTTTCAAGAATTAAAACAATATGAAAATATCTCGTAAATTAAAATAACCAATAAAATTAAATAAATCCATAAATTTTTATTAGTGTGTGCCAAAATTTGGTGTCACAATTGTATGAGCACCTAGTAAATTATACAAAATTCTAAATATTGTCTGAAATAAAATAGACATAATACAAATACAAGAAGAGACACTAGTTGATGCAGAACCACTCAAAAAGATAGCTCACCACTAAGCCTCTAGATAACGTGGATGTGCTCTGATATGTCCTCCGACAGTACCTGTCTAATGTCCTCCACAAAAAGTGCAGCAAGCGTAGTATGGGTACGTAAATAACGTATACCCAGTAAGTATCAAACCTAACCTCGAATAAGTAGTGACGAGAGAACAACTTTGACACTCACAATGGGTCAATAATATTGCAATATAAATATTTAATAAAACATGATTTTTAGGCTAACAACAATGATTTTCTTAACAAGCAGAAATAATAAATTCTTAAATTTTAATAAATTCCCAATTTATAAATTAACATTACAAGCTGCAATTAAAGTGTCTAGGTATCGTGTAATTATTATTATCAGGCACGATTTTTGCCGAGGTCGTACGACCAGATCCAGAGTGTCGTGTACACTGTCGAGTGACGTGCGGCGTGATCCATAGATGCATCTATACTGCCGGGGCATTCATCTCACTCCACAAGAAATGAGGACATTTTCTTATGTACCTTCGAAATAAGAGTATATATAATTTAAGATAAATACGAGATGATGTACAATTTCAATTTAGAAGTTAAAGATTTTTCACAAAATTCAAGTACGTGAAATCTCAGTCTTTTACTATTTTTCTATAATAATTACAATATAGTTCTACTACTATAGTTACTTAAAGGATACAATTATCACATATAATTTATGATTTGAGTCCTAAACTACCCGAGTTTTAGCATATATAGTAGTTACGCACGGACTCTCGTCACCTTGTATGTACGCAGCCCCTACAATTAGCTAAATTATTAATTTAAATCAGTTATGGGGTAAATTTTCCCTTACAAAGTTAGACAAGAGACTTACCTTGTCTCAAAGCCCACTCCCGATCACGATGTCGTGTAAAAATCCCAATTCGGTGCCGAAAAATCCGAAACTATCCAAATATTTGTATAAAATAATTAATACATGCTTAATAATTCAAAATTAGACTATTAAATAAATTATCCAAAATGGTAAAATTTCTAAAATTCACCCCCGGATCCGAAAATTATCGGAGTAAATCGTTACCCATACCCTCAAGAATTCAAATATACAATTTCCATCAAATTCCCGTAACTATTTTCGTGGTTAAAATCTTATTTTTTTAATAAAAAATTAGGTTTTCCCTCTAACCCTTGATTTCCACCATTTACATGTTATAATCTACCCATAATCTATGTATTTAACTCAGAGTTTGTAGAATTAACTTACCTTCAAGCTACAAGTTGAAATTCTCTCTAAAAAAACTCCAAAATCGCGCAAGAATGGAAGAAATAGGGTTAAAAATGGTGAAATCGAGTTTTTAAGATATTATGTTAGGTACAGTGAACCCCTCTTCGCAAACGCGGTGATTGCCTTGATTTCACGAAGGAAAAAATCCACAACCTTAAAATTACCCTCCGCGAACGCGACAGGGGTCTCGCGAATGCGAAGGCTTACTGGTCTGCCCTTCGCGAACGCGTCACCCTCCACGCGAACGCGAAAGGCAATAGACCAGCTCCCATTATCCTTACTCGCGAACGCGAGGGTCCTTCCGCGTTCGCGTAGAAAGAAACCAGAACTAGAATTTCTGGTTTTTCCAACTTAACTCCGGGTGGTTCAAATCTCACATGACCCCCCCGGGACCCCGTCCAAATATACCAACAAGTTTGAAAATATAAAACGGACTTGCTCGAACTCTCGAAACACAAATATGAATAACGAAACTAAGAATCGCACCCCAAACCGAATTGGATCAAAATATGAACTTCAAGCTTCTAAATTCCTCCAAACGCACCGAATCATACTTATACTCCTCGGAATGACACCAAATTTTGCATGCAAGTATTATATCACCATACAGAACTATTTCCAAACTCAAAATTACGAACAGACCTCGATTACCCCAAAACTTACTCCAAACCAAATTTAAAGAACCTTAAAACCTTTAAATAATTGATTTTTATTATTAATCAAAATACTCCCGACTTGTCCAAAACCCGATTCAAATATACGTTCAAGTCCAAACTCATCATACGAACCTATTGGAATCGTCAAATCTCGATTGCGGGGTCGTTTACTAAAAATGTTGACCGGAGTAAATTTTAGCATTTTACGGCCAACTTAAGGAACCAAGTGTTCCGATTTCAACCCTAGCACTTCCAAATCGATAACAAATCATGCCCGCAAGTCATAAATTAATAAAAGCACATACATAGAGTTTTATTTAGGGAAACATGGTTCTAAAAATTAAAATGATCGGTTTGGTCATTACATTTAATTTCATACTTAATCGAGGATATCCCATCTTATCCCACCTTATCCCATTAAATGTGAGATTATTTTATCCCATATCTCATGTGGTATAAATTAGTACTAGGATTATAATCATGAGATAATTTAGTCTGCATACCAAATGACCCCTTAAGTGTGATCACCGATCAGGGTTATGGTGATATGATAAGTATTTATTCTTAATTAAAAGTTTTAGGTTCGAATTCTAAGTATGGAGTCATTTTTATTAGGGAATATTTTTCTCTTTAAGTGTGAGATTTTTCGGTATAAATTTGAATTTAGTTGAACCCCATACGAATACAAAACATTAGATGAGAAATAAAAAAAAAAGTATTTAAGCCTGATCAATTGTAAAACATATACTCAATTCGTTCATTTTTAGTTGTCTACTTATAACTTTGCACACCCATTAAAAAAATAAAGTATGTATTTTATTATTTATCCATAATAATGATAGCCTTTAAAAAGTTTTAGCAAATAATTTAGAAAATAAGTAATTAATGAAAAGGTTAAAACAAGATTTTTTTTGTCTTTCTCTTAATTTGCTAAAAATGACAAATAACAGTAAAAATATATAACAAACAAGTAAAAATGAACTGAGATAATATTCAACTAAGCAAAGCGAGTAAGTCGGACCCCATGTTATTTCCATCATCTCTATACTTATTTCTATCAAATCATTGATTTTGATATTATCTGCTCGTTACGATAATTTTAAAATATTCTTAATATAGTGTAATATTATTTACTTCTGATCAAGTCTGATTATTTTTTCCAAAATTTTATACTAGTAAAAGTATCATAATACCTTATAAATCAAATTTTTAATGTAGAACTTTATTAGAAGCTATGTTCATACAAACAAAAGTAAAAGGCCAAATACATAGACAACACATTAAACTTGACCTAATTTTTTATTTTGGCACTCTAACTCATTCTTGTTCCATTTTGGCCCTCCTACCCCATTTCTTATGTTCCACTTTGGCACAAAAACTTTTATACGACGCGCGTATACATACTTGCTTGGCCAAATACACAGACAACCCATTGAACTTGGCTCCATTTTTCATTTTGATACTCTATCTCAACCTTGTTCCATTTTGCCCCCCAAACTCTATTTCTTATGTTTCATTTTTGCACTCTATCTCAACCTTGTTCCATTACGAGTTCGAAAGTTCGTAGTTTCGAAAGTTTAGCGGTTCAAAAATTTATAAAAATTATTTGTATTTTAGGATATGCATGCACACACGTTTCACAAAAATATATATATATATATATATTTTTTTTGCGAAACCGACCAATTTCAGTCGTTTTTTTGGCGCAAAAATGTAGGAAACTCTTTTAGTATCCCACAAAATTTATTTTTTATGAAACCGACTGAAATCGGTCGGTTTTCATATAAACAGTAAATGGGAAAGGAAATAATGAAGATGAAATATAGGGGAAGGAAGTTGGTGGATTAAAAATGGGCCAACAATTATTTTATTACTGTTGGAGAAGAAATTTTTGCCTTAAACAATCTGCCTCACGCGCCTACCATGTGAGCCAATTCACACTATGTGACTAGTGAGCTTTCGTGTTAAAATAAAACATAAGAAATAGAGTTGGAAGGTCAAAATGGAACAAGGTTGAAATAAATTGTCAAAATAAAAAATTGAGCCAAGTTCAATGGGCTGTTATTATCGTTGGAGAAATAAATTTGCCCAAAAAAATCTCTTCACACGCCTACAAGAACGAGACAACTCATACAGAGAATCTAGTAAGCTTTTGTGCCAAAATGTAATATAAAAAATGAGGTTGGAGGGTCAAAATGAAATAAGACTGAATTAGAGTATAAAAAAAAAAATTGGCCCAATTTAATGGGAGGTCTATCTATTTGACCAAAGTAAGTATCCACTAATTTGATTATAATTTGAAGCATTCATTGAAGAAAAAGTTAGTCTACATCTTGGGTGGACATTTTATTCCAAGTTCATTGGCTTAGAGTGGTCCTCTTGTCACAATTGGTCCTACAAACACATTGAGAATGTAATTATTTGAAACAGACTTTGGGAACATAGAGGTAGATGGTTCCATAACCTTGAATGTAGACATTTTGTTTAAAAATAAAATAAAAAAATATTCGAGCTAATTTACGCGCTGATTAATTTTATTAAAGTAACTATTACTTTCCATCCATATAGATATCGGAAAAACTCTCTTCGTTAAAACTTGACAAAAAGAAATTACTTAATTTTCTTGCTTTCGTTGAAAGCTGAATATTAAATCTGGTTCTTAATCCCTTTTATTAATTAATGGGGCACACACTTAAATTTTACTTTTTTACCTCACTAACCGACTTCTTTTTTCAAGTCTTATAGTAGACAATTATTGGTGACTCAATCGCACTGCCCTGTCCCCATTAGTAACTTTCTTGATCCACTCGTCAATTTCAACGAATAATTGATTTTTATTCCATATGAATAATGATAGAAAAAGAATAATGATTTCATTGACATACTTTTTGTCAAGAATTGTCAACAAAATATAGGATGAAAACACTCTCTCCGTTGTCCCGTCATTTATAAATAATGCAAAATTTTAATGTTCTATGTAACACTCTCTCCGCTCTATTTGGAGTGTTATTTGTACATCATACTCCTTTATAATTTTAAAAATAATTTTTTTAATTTTTATGTGTAAATAAGAGATCTCTTACGTGTAAAAGTAAATCTCTTATATTTAAAAAAAACAAAGAAAAAAATAGGGTCATAAAATCAATTGATCAGTAAAGTGCTAAAGTAAAAGATCAAAACCAAATTGAAGCAGGACCTGGAAAATGTAATGTATTGCTCAAACAATAAAGGCCATGAATATGACTTCTTTCTAATCCTTTTTGAATCTTGGGGGGTGAAAATGGGAAATGAAAAGATCTTTGCACAAATATAAGAGGGGCCAATATTTAAAGTGGGCAATGAATTTGGGATGTTGTGACAAACAATTCAAGTGTCATATTGATGAGCATTGAGCATCTCCATTCATGATTTGATGTGATGGTTGCCTAATATATGTCTCAAGGAATGGATTTTACGAGTTGGGTATTGAGTCGGATGAGAGGTTTTTGGTTAAAAACTTAAAATAAATTGAGTGTAATATTTGTTTTTTGTTTTGTTTTTTTTTGCTTAAAAATCAGGTGTCACGTCATTAGAAAACAACTAAATATATCACTTTTTAACATTAGTAATTAGAGGTATATATGGAGCGGGCTGATTCGATTTTTATTAAAACCAAACCAAACCAACTATATCGGTTTGGATTGGTTTGGTTTTGTCAGATTTATAGGATTTTTTTGTTACATGAATAATATGTCAATATTACTTTATTAAATTTTCTATAAGTAAATATATATTTAATAAAAATTAAAAAAATTGACAAAGTCTTAAAAGTATATATAAAGTCTAGATATTTCTACATATTTTTAAAGAAAATTCTATATAAATTCTTAAAAGTATATATAAAAATTATATATTTATATGTGAGTTTAGTTCAAATTTGTTTTCCTCAATATCAAACCAAATCAAGTCAAACCTCATCGAATTTTTTAATCAGTTTGGTTTCACTTTTTGATTTGGTGCGGTTTTTCCGGTACGGCTTGTACACCCTATCAATAACCTTTTAAGTGAAATAACAAAAAGTAAATAATTTTTCTAATATAAAAGAAACAAATTAACTTTATTCATGTATTTTTAACATTTCAATGAGTTTTAAACAATAAATTCAATCTAATTTGAAAGTACAACTCCATGTTGCTTGGTTAGGCAACTTGGGGTTTCTAAGCCACCAAGCTACCCTCCAAAGCCAAGCCAATTAATGTCACTTTAGCCATATCTTCAACTTTGATATTAAGGGGTTGTTTGGTACAATAATGAAATAAACAAAGATATTCATAAGATTAAATGTATTTATATGAGATAGCTAATTTCACTATTTAACAACTTATTTGGGAATTAACTAATACTTTTAATCAAACATGAAATAAATACAATCTTAAATTTCATCCCAGAATAATTATCTTTATCCCTCGTAGCAAATGATATGCAATAGTTCATTTACTTTCTTTCACTATACTCCCTCCGGTCGGGTTCATAATAAGTGGCTTTTTAGCCTTTGATACATCTCTTAAGAAAATATGAATTTATAGAGAAAAAAAATGTATTCATTAAATAATCCTTAATTAATTATTACCATGACACATTAAGATAAGTAAATAAAGGTAAATTTAAAAAAAATAAAATTAATTCCTTCTTGATTATATAAAAGAACACTTATTTTGGATCAAAATAAAAAGGTCAAAAGAATACTTATTATGAATCCGAGAGAATAACAAAAAATTATTAATGCTTATATCAATATTAAATATTTATAGTATATTTTTAGAGTGCGATCTTTCCTAGAATGTTGCGGGCAAGATACTTTGCATTAGGTTGCCCTTTCCTTCACCACGACAATAAATAAGTAACAGTGAGTAAGAGAGGTAATGAGGTCTTGTTACAATATTGGGACAGAGATGATGTTAAATGAGGAAATGTGGGACCAAAACAAAAAGGACCATTAAAAATGGTGATAATATTTTTGGGGGAGGCAAGCTATACATCATAATGTGATACAATAATTAGTACACCTGACTCACCTTGTCATAATTGACCCACTCTTTCCTTTTTTTTTTTCCTCTCAGAAAAACAAAAACAAAAAAAGAAAAGAAAAAAAGGTCTTATATTTTTACTATATAATACCTTTCATTGCACCTTAACTCATCACTCTTCAAAGTTGTCTTTTTTCTCTCCTCTTTGAAAAAGTTGAAATCTTTATAAGTCTATTTTCAAGAATATTATTGAAGATACAAGATGTTGGAAAATCAAGATTTGGGATTGAAGTTGAGTCTCGGTTTTCCAGAGAACAAAACAACAAATCCATTGCAGCTGAATTTGATCTCTTCTTTAGCTTCTTCAACTTCTCCTTCTCCTTCACCTTTCAATTTATTTCAGAAAACTTCTTGGATTGACTCCTTTCCTTCTTCAGGTTTGTCATTTTCTTCTTGATTTATTATTTCTTTCTATATAAATTTCAGATCTAATTATAATCTCATCAGTTTTGTACCCAGTTTCTACTTTTTTCGTTTATCCCTTTTGCATATTCCAAAAACTAAATCATTTTATCTCTCTTCCCTCTTTCAATTTACCCAAAAGTTGAAGAAAAGTGGTCTTTTTTTCGGTATAGATTTTCATTGTTGATCTGAAAAAGGGGGCTTGATCTGGAACTTTATTTTTCTTAAAGTTTTTAATATGTAGTTTTATACTTTTAACTTTGCTATCTGATCATTTATAAGACAACTACAGTAATTATCTCTTAAAAGTTAATTTGGTAATCAAAAATTTAAATAAACCAAGATTATCTGGTACAGAATAAAAAAAATGCAAAGCCTGTAAAACATTTTAAACTGTCAAACTTTGGCCTCGGATTCAGGATTTAAAGACAATGCCGTATTTTTATTAAAGAGTCAAAATATAAAAAAATAAATTCATAATTAAGTTAAAGATTGTCAATAATACATAGTATATAAATATATATATTTAAAATTAGCTAGCTATACAGTTTAAACCGACTGACAAAGTAGTGTCGGTTGACAACTCTCGGTGCATGTGACTAGTCCTATTAAACTTTTGATCTTAACCTTTTGATCTTAATGGATTCACTCAAAATATATAAACGTTTTCAATATATATATTTAAATTTTTTGAGGAAGTTAATTATTTCATCTTCTCCGTACATAGGTCCACCTCTGGTGGCACATACTAACCTCTAAACTGCGAGTTCAGTTACATCAATTATTTTCGGTACATAGTTTTTATATATATATTAACTACAATGGGTTTAGGGTAAAGACATAGAAAACCTAAACTTATCAAATTTAAATTATAAATCTGCCAGACTTTTATTTATAAATTAAAATTTTAACTTTAATATTATTTGCAGATCGGAACTTGGAGACATGCAGAACTTTTTTGAAGGGAATAGACGTGAACAGGATACCAACAATTACAGATGCAGAAGAAGAAGAAGAAGCTGGAGTTTCTTCTCCAAATAGTACTATTTCAAGTTTGAGTGGAAATAAGAGAAGTGAAAGAGAAATAAACTGTGAGGAAGAATTGGATTGTTGTAGAGGTATTAGTGATGAAGAAGATGGAGAAACTTGTAGAAAAAAACTAAGGCTTACTAAAGATCAGTCTGCTGTTCTTGAGGAGAGTTTTAAAGAACACAACACTCTCAACCCTGTAAGTTTTTTTCTACTAACCCTGTAAGAATATTTACTATGTGTTTGGTACGACGAAAGTTATTTTTTTCCAAAATATTTTTCGGCGAATATTTTTAGCTTCCCAAGAGGAAAATTTTTCCAGAATTTTTTTTTTACTAAAAATTAATAATAATATTAGCAAATAGATTAGAGGTTTGATAAAAAAAAAATTGAGTATTAAAGATCGATAATAATATCAAAAATTGAACCTATTACATTGTTGTTGCTATTTCTTGTTGCTTTAATTTATTGTTTCTTGAGCCAAAATTTTATCGAAAACATAGGTAGACTAAAGTCTGCATTCACATTATGTCCTCCTAACCCCACATAGGTAGACTAAAGTCTGCATTCACTCTTGGTTAAAACAGTAGTATGAAGTTAATAGTAAGTGATGATAGTGAGGAAAATAATTTTCAACCAAGAGGGAAGGAAAATAACTTTTTCAGGAAAATATTTTTCGAAAAAGTATTTTGCATCATATCACACATACCTTTAGAGTTAATTGGTTCAGATTATAGGTATACATTTAAAATTTAGACAATAAATTCAGTTGAACGCACAAAATTCACTTTTGTCCCATTATTACATTAGGTGTTAGTGTGTGTTTTAGTCTATTAGGAGATTTTTTGCTTAAACAAATTAGCTTATTATTTTTGTGATATTTTTTTACAGAAGCAAAAGCAGGCTTTAGCAAAGAGACTAGGATTGAGGCCTAGGCAAGTGGAGGTTTGGTTTCAGAACAGAAGGGCAAGGTGAGATTTTTGTTTTCTTTCAGGGTCTTTCTGGGATTTTACTGCACATCTTTAAGAATAGTGAATATAATGATGTTGAAAATGATATGTAATAATAATTACCAAAAGATTGAACAGTATATCATATGTCAAAACCTAATCATGCCAATAAGTTATATTCACATTTTGGGATATACTGCATTTCTTTCTCTAGAATAATGATTGATGATATTGACAATGATATATCAATAATAAGACCAAAAGATTCAGCAACATATTATACAACACCAACAACAAATCGTCCGAGGAGTTCCATAAGTGGGGTCTGGGGGTCTGCGGAGGATAGTATATACGGAGGTTTTACCTAATCTGATAGTGTGAAGATTATTTATTGAATGAATATTTTGGGATGTTTGACTAATGGGTCAAGTATTTTTTTTTTAACAGGACAAAGTTAAAGCAAACTGAAGTAGACTGTGAGTTCTTGAAGAGATGTTGTGAGAATCTAACTGAAGAAAACAGGAGATTACAAAAGGAAGTTCAAGAGTTAAGGGCACTAAAGCTATCACCTCAATTCTACATGCAAATGACCCCTCCTACCACCCTCACCATGTGCCCGTCATGTGAGCGTGTCGCGGGCCCACCAACTCCGTCCCCGTCGGGTCCCACGAATGTCGACCCTCGAGTCCACCAAATGGGCTTGGCCCAACAACAACGGCCTATGCCGTTTAATCTTTGGGCCACCTCTCCCGTCCCGCACAGGCCCATCAATGCCGTAAACCCTAGATCGTGATTTTGCCACCGACGGAAGGGTAATTTGGTCAATTGGGTTCGTATACTAATCTGGGAAATTCAACAACATGATGTGTATGTATGAAAATAGGTCTAAGATATGGTTGTTTAGATATGAAGGGTTTGGTGGGTTTCAACATTTCTTGGTTTTATTATAGACCCCATCTTTTTTCTTGTATTGACCGGCTAGTGTAGTCATTTTACTCTTTTAGTAATAGTAGTTTCATATTCCCCATTATAAGTTTCAAATGGTGGGGACTAAAGATTAGAGAAGAGGACTTTAGATGTAAAGCAATCAAGTGACACCCAATCTATTAGTCCTAAATTAACCAAGTTCAATGTATGTCTTACCATCAAAATTTTGAAAGTGTGTGTTCATACATATTCTTTGAAATGATTTTCATAGAAGTCTAGGTTGAAAAGCTATGAAACCTCCCTCTTGCGATTAGAGGCGGACCTATGTGTAATATTGAGGGGTCATTGGATCCCGTAAATTTTGGTAGGAATCTTGTATATGTATGTGTTTACTTTGAAAATAATTGTATAAATAACTTGGCACGTTTAATACTAAAAATATTTAGGGTGCATCAGTTGAGCAGAACAGTGGTGCCTCTGTCGCGTTTAAATCCTCGATCTTTCTTTGCCTGAAATGCAATCATGTTTACAACATTTTGTTTGGTAAATACTTATGTGCACTAGTTACCAAATCAGACAATTTAACCTTAGCAGATAAAATTGCATGTATGAAATATACTTATTTTTCATTCATTGGTTTTTCATGTTCCTTGACATAATACGTAACGTGCTATCTGATTCTTGCATATATCATTGCAAGAGTTATTGACATTCACAGTCTTAGAGCAACATTCACTGTCTACAAAACATATACAGTAGCTTATAGTAAAGCCATTTCCTACACTAAGGAACGTGTATATTAAGGAATCATCACACTGTTCACCAAACAACTCAAGGGTTTCCCTAGTAGCAGGCAAAGGATGTGACAACCGAGGGCGTAGGCATGATATTTGGTAAGCGATATCATTTAAAAAATAAATAAATGAATAAATCATATAAGAAAAATGTTGTTATTTTTTATATTTATACCCAATATTTTCATTTTGTATACTATCTATATATAAATATTTAATAAAAATTTCGACAAAGCGTATCATGTTTGCCGCAAGGTGTATCCGTCCTTGGTTAAAACATAAGCTTCGGTCCCAAAGAAGTTTAGAACGGCTATATAAATCCTCATCAGCCATGTTTCTCCCTCACGAAAAGGATGTTAAGAAAAAGGACCTACTGAATATGAGGTAGTTTGGAAGTTTACCAATCATATATAGGTACTTAATCTATTAAAGTAATTGAAACAATCAGGATAACAAAATTTTCAGAAACATTCCTTGGCACTTGACCAATATATACAGTTAGGCATGCTAATGGAGTAGAATTTCAATGACTAGTTTGACCTAAAATTTGATTATGTCTGACTGTAGTTTCAATATATTGATCATAGGTGGAGAACCAGAACAACTTTATAAACCCCTTTAAAAGAAAAAGGGCAGCCCGGTGCACAAGGCATCCGGCGTTCGCACAGGGTTCGGGGAAGGATCGTATTACCAAGGGGTGTGATGTAGACAACCTAACCTAATGCAAGTATTAGTGGATGCTTCCACCGCTCAAACCCTTGACATATAAGTCACACAGAAATAACTTTACCGTTGCTTCTAAGGCTCCTCTTCACGGAATCCATGTAGAACAAACATAATATGCTTCTTTGTAGGTTTAGTTTTTTCTCATAGACATCAAAATAACAAGAATCACAGTAAAAAAGCCAAAGGACGGACAAGGAAAAGACTATTTGTAGACAGCCTAACTTAATACAATCATTAGTGGATGCTTCCACCGCTCAAACTCTTGACCTATAAGTCACACAGAAATAACTTTACCGTTGCTTCTAAGGCTCCTCTTCACGGAATCCATGTAGAACAAACATAATATGCTTCTTTGTAGGTTTAGTTTTTTCTCATAGACATCAAAATAACAAGAATCACAGTAAAAAAACCAAAGGACGGACAAGGAAAAGACTATTTGTAGACAGCCTAACCTAATGCAATCATTAGTGGATGCTTCCACCGCTCAAACCCTTGACCTATAAGTCACACAGAAATAACTTTACCGTTGCTTCTAAGACTCCTCTTCACGGAATCCATGTAGAACAAACATAATATGCTTCTTTGTAGGTTTAGTTTTTTCTCATAGACATCAAAATAACAAGAATTACAGTAAAAAAACCAAAGGACGGACAAGGAAAAGACTATTTGCTCTATTCAGAAACCACAAGTAGTCCGCATCAAATTGAACTTTAGAGCAGCACAACATTTTCCACAGAAGCAATATCAGTTCTGTTATAGCAAAAATTAACAAGGTGATCACACAACACAACTGAGACAGGAAATTGCTCAGTATACAGAAGGAAATCAAAATATCAGAACCAGAAGATAACAAATAGTAGAAACAAGAACAGTTAAAGGCAGAAAAATCCTAAGACATCGGCTGACAGGAAATACATCACAGACAATTGCGGACCTATGTGTAATCTTTAGGGGTCACTAGACCCCATAAATTTTGCCAGAAATTTTGTACATGTATATGTGTATACCTTGATAATGGTGCCTTTAGGGGGCACTGGTTGAGCAGAATATTGGTGCCCTTGTGGCGTTAAAATCCTGGGCCCGCCTCTGATTATTTCACAACAAACTCTACCAATTAACTTAAGCTCCAAACTCTGTGTCTCGGGTGCATGAAGTTCCTTATTCTGCTTTTCTAGTCCACTCCTGAATGAGGCAAAAACGAGTCCGTTAAGCTCAACACATTTGAATGATAAAAAACTACTACACCGGACTGCTAATTTGGTTCGAGATGCTTATTCTCAAATCTTTTTTTGTAAAGCACAAGTTTTTCAAGGTGGATCTAAAACCATCTAACTCAAAACCTTAAGGCAAAAGGTGAAAGTAGTCCAGGACCTTTATAAAGCACTAGGAACAAAAAGGAAAAGGAACAAGATATCAAGGGCCAAATTAGCTCTATCAAAAAGAACACTAGAAGGCAAATAATCAAGTATAGTTCTACTGGCATTTTCATAATTGAGAAATCTAAATGTTAATTTGCACATCTCACCTGAAATGCAGTGGAAGCAACTTCAAATTTGATCTTGCTGTCAGTCAAGATTTGGTAGGAAACAATGCTCCAATTTTGACTTGAAGTTGTCGTCATCCCACTTCAATTGACTCCACCATTCTGATGCTCCTCTTATTACTTTGATATTCTTGGAGGTTTGAATAGACAGAGGCAATTTCTTTATTTGATTGCATTTTATCAAACTAAGTTCCTCCAGGTGTTCCCACGTATTCGGTGGCTCGCCTAGAGTTCCTAATTTTGGACAGTCTTCCAACAGTAACTTCCGAACTCTTGGAATTTCTGAGTTGACAAGAGTTGGCTGACTTGAGCCGCATTGTACAAACAACTCTACCAGCTGCTCACAAAAGGAAATCATGACCTCTTCCAGGCGCTTCGGTGCAGAAGAAGCTCCACCAACATTAAAAAGACAAATTAACCTTTGACAATCGTACACATCTAGTTGGCGCAGTTCAGAAAAGCTTAGACTCAGACAATGACTGAAATCAGAAACACTCTTTAAATTATGTATGGAGTGGAGGCGAAGACATTCCAGATTCGGCAGAGGGTCTAACTGTCCACTTCCTTCTTCCACTGGTCTGAAATCACAAGAACAGTCTTTAATGTCTAGTGATTTTAATCTATTAAAATTGTTGTAGACAATCAACTTCTTGAGACCCATGCAATCTACCAAGTACAGTTCTGAAGCAAACTGCAACATGCCTAAGAGCTCTCCTTTACTGAAATTTTCACACTTGGAGACGCCTATCATCCTCGTTGACATGTTGTATTTTAGTGCAAATTGACCTTCCCCAACTTCAATGCAAAACTTTTTCAATCTAGACATCCAGGTGTGGTCCTTATTCAAAATTGATGAGCTATCCACTCTAATACAAAGAGAAGTCAGCTTGTGTAGATATGATAGCTCATCAAAAGAGGTTGATCCAAGAAGAGTCATCTCATTCTTTCTGCCCCTATGGGATATGGTATCCAACATATTTATCATTTCAATTCTAGACATTTTGACAAAAATACCTTTGTCGATACTCTCCAAATCAGCTGCAGGCAGATTTAATAGCCTCAGGTCTGTCAACTTGTCCATACCTTGCGGCAGACAATGTAACCTTGTATTATCACAATCGAGCAATTGCAAATTGTGAAGATTACCAATAGGTGGTAAGTCTTTCAACCCAATGCAATTTTGTAGTATTAGAGCATGTAGTTGATGTAAACTATTTATGGAAGAAGGCAGTGCAGTAATACCAGTTTGACTCAGATTCAGAACTCTCAGGGCTGGAAATGCCAAAAAAAATATATTGGGAATTTTCACAAGGGGACCATTGTCTTGCAAAAGTAAAGTTGTTGTTTCTGGGCATTCCATGAAGGAATCAGGTAGACGTTTGATTTTGTTGCTTATGAAAGATATTCTCTTGACAGAAGTTGACATATTAATGTGTGATATATCAGCCAATCCAACTCCAGCTTGAATAACAGAATTGTGTTCATTCCCAAAGGAATTAGCTATCCATATAGCAACATCGCGAACCACATCATGCATCTTCACGGAATCCATCTTATAGGTTTCTAGCAAGCAGGCATCCTTTAAACTCTCAACCATTGTGATTCCCCTATTGTAGGCTTCTTCATATGTGTTACGTACTCCAAGGAACCCCTCCGCCCACCAACAATGTATGAGATCATCTCTTGAAATAGCCACTGGATATAAAGAGCAATACAAGAAACAATTTTGAATATCACCTCCCCTTTTGTTCACATGTTTGCTTCTTTGCTCTGAAGATAATTCAATATCCTGAGATTCTAAAGAATCAAAACTCCACTTGATGACCTTGTAAACCTTATCTTTTATATCTTTGTTATGAGGTTCGGACCTTCTAAGTGATTCCAAAGCATCTTTCCACAGCTCGACCCTCTTCTTCCCTCTCATAGATGCTCCAATGACAGTGATTGCTAAAGGTAATCCATCGCACTCCATTGCAATTTCTTTTGCGAATGGTTGAATATGCTCCAGATTCGCAATATCTCCCGCATTTTTGACAAACATTTTCCAAGATTCATCCTCATCCAATGTGTACACCTTTATTTCCTTGTCTGTTCTCATTTGCCTACAAACATCCAAAAACCGAGAAGTTATAATTACCTTGCTTCTTGGGGAATCTTCAGGCTGGGGCACACCTACATGATCCAAGTTTATCGGTTCCCAAACATCATCCAGCATAAGAAGGAAACTCCTTTCTTCATTGAGCCTTTGATGAATTTTGCTGGCAATGCTTTCTATGCTTTCCTCGCTATTTACCTGTAGTTTTAATCTCTTGCCAATTTGTGCTTGGATCTTTCTTATATCTGTTGGTTTGGGCACTGTAGCCCATACAACAACACCAAAAGACTGTTTGGAGCTGAATATATCAGTCTCTAGGAGCTCATTGTTCAGATTCTTTACCAAAGTTGTTTTACCAACTCCTCCCATACCCCATACACCAATGAGGTATACCTGAAAGGATTCAAAAAATGCATAAACAATTTATCCGCAAGTGAAAGATGCAAACATGCTATATAGAAGAAATTTAGCAAATTATAGAAAGAAGTAGGCAGGAGGCTTTGATCATTCACACATAATCTCTTGATCTCAACTTTCTTAACTTAGAGAGGGTGTTTAGGTAAGCTTATAAGCTGATTAAAGTAAGAAAAAAAAAGGCAGCCCGGTGTACTAAGCTCCCGCTATGCGCGAGGTCGGGGAAGGGCCGGGACCACAAGGGTCCATTGTACGCAGCCTTACTCTACATTCGGGCTAGAGGCTGTTTCTACATTCGGGCTAGAGGCTGTTTCTACGGCTCGAACCTGTGACCTCCTTGTCACATGACAACAACTTTACCGGTTACACTAAGACTCCCCTTCTATAAGCATATTAAAGTAGCTTATAAGAACTTATTACCTTTTAGACGCATTTGGTAAACACCATAAGTGCTTATAAGCCAAAATCAGCCAAAAGTCTTTAGCTAGTCACTCCCAAATAGACCATTTACTTATTATCAGTTTCAATACGTCTACCCAAATATATAGCTCAGTCAGTTTGAGTATTTAATGCTTATCAAGTACTTTCAAGCTATCCCCAAATGGGCTCTTAACCTCCTTATGAAAAGGGGTACTAGCACTCATCATATTGTTAATATACAAAATCAACTATGACTAAGCACCATGCATTTTGAGTACAAAATCTAACTAGACATGAATTAAAGGAATTAGCAACTACCAAATTGTTTAGGATTACTAATCTTGGTTTAATTTCAATTACAATACCTTATCATCTTTTAACTGTTGTAGGATCTCGTTGAGATTTTTTCTTGCAGTTCGCTGGCCTTCTATTGATGGTCCTGGGATGAACTCAATTTTTTTCACATAATCTTCTACCACCAAATTGGATCCAAAATTTTCTCGGATTGCTATAAGCTTGCAAACTTGATCTATCAAGTTACGTGCTCGAGTAGAGAGTTCCGAGCAAAGATTGCAATTTATGCAACATTTGAATGCAACCATCTTCATCATTAAAATGCCATCTTGGATAGAGTCCCATTCACTCTCTAGCTTGTCAACCTCTGTAAGCCACTTAAGAACATCTGGTTTTGGTTTATAGCCTTCTCTCAAAGCTCTTTCCATCTTCTCTTTGATATCATTTTTAAACTCTCTTAGCTTTAGTATTTCCTTTCTTGCATTTTCTGTATTTGATGAGAAATGGATGGTATTCTCAATCTGAGGATAGATGCATTTACACACAAACTTTCCCACCTCAACAATAAAGCTAGATACTACAGAAAAAATTATGTCCATTGAACAATTCTTGAGGTAAAGAAAAAAATATTTTCTGATCAGAATGCTAATGATGCTCTCAAAAATGATCAAGTAAAGCTAAACTGATTGTTTCTTCTTTATTTAAGACAGAATTCCAGGAAAATCTTTAATCAATTTTAAATAGTTGTTGTGGAGCCTGTTCAGTATTGTGCATATGAGAGAAGAATGATTCCTTTTATATTTAGTAGTAAGTACTTTGGACAACCATTTTTTTTTCTTTCTACTATTTTATTAACAAAGCAAACATACAGATAAAGGAAAAGAAGAAAAAGCAATGTCACCAGCAAGAGAATTTTAGATTATATAAATGATATAAGAAGCTTTACTTTTGCAATTCCTTCATTCTTGAGACATGAGTCAAGCAAGGGCTTTTCCCATTTTGTAATATGTCTTCTGTCGTGAAAATGCTTGTATTTTTTCTTTTAATCTTCCGTTTTGATTATTTCAAATATTGTTCTAACTTTTTTTTGAATATAACTATGTCTTTATCCTTTTCTTCCACACAACAAAAATTGTAATATCCAATATATTGTTAGGAACGAAATAATCAGGTATGATGCGGAAGCTAGTAAAATAAATCAACGACGATAAATCAGACAACAAAAGAGAAATATACCAAAAGTGACACAAATATTTAAAGTGATTCGGTCAATTGACCTACATGGACAAGCATAAATGAGCACTCTACTACATAAAAGAGAATACAAAATATCGAAAGAACAACCTCACAAAGAGACTCACACAAGTGGCAGGTTAATATTGTCCCAAAGATTCTCCCTCTCTCAAATCCCTTATGGCCAGTGGCGAAACTAGAAATTTTTCCAAGGGTATTCAAATTTGAAAGAAGTGAAAAAAAATTCCCGACAAAGGGTGTTCAATATGTGTTATATACCTCTAAAACGTAATATTTTACCTATATGCACAGTGTAATTTTTCGACGAATGACTATGTGGCTTCGCCACTGTTTATGACTACATTGTGGATGCTACTAAATGAGAAGGAATGATCCTCAATTTTGTAGAAATCCAAAACCCTTTTCCTCCAAAACAAATGACTAGCCAAATATAGAAGACTTATATTTTCCTTTTCGTAAAAGGTAAATCAATTATGACAAATATGTTATCTTTCCTTCGAGAGATAGAAAAATCAAATATAAATAAGATTAGTCTTAGCTTCTTAATGTTCTTGAGGTTAATCAATTTTCCTTCACTGTGATGGGAAAAATTGAACTGAAAATAGCACTTGGTGATGGAAATACATATGTCAAATTTATTTGTACTGACTAGTATTAATTTATGCTTACCTGGGCAGCCTCAATATCTAGATAATTAAACCTGTTCTGTTTCATTAGAGGTCTTAATAGGCAGACTAACAACAAAATCCGACTTTTAAAAGGCCTTGTTACAGCATCACCAATTCATGTGTTTGTAAAATAGCTAATTTTGCTCTTCGTATTAATATGAAGGAATAAAATAATCATTGTAAATCATGATAAAACTGATGGTCTTTTGAAGAATAAATTCGTGGACTATAAAATGGAAGATAGCAGTCCTTGCAAGGGATTATTCATGATCTCATTGCTGAAGGTATAATTCGAATTAATACTTTTGTTGAAAGTATTAATTATATTATTACTAATATATTCTTTATTGAAGGGTTGGTCATCAATAAAGTATTTCAAGTTGCAATATTGATTGAGAAGTTGCTTCATTTATGGAAGGACTTCAAAAATTATTTTGGAACATAAATGCAAGGAGATGTCGCTCGAAGATCTCATTGTTCGGTTGAGAATCGAAGAGGATAACAAAGCTATTTAAAAGAAGGTTCATGGAAATTCAAGAATAAAAGAAGCAAACATTGTTGAGGATTCTCCACAAAATAATAAAAGGAGGAAAAAGCCTTCTGGACCAAAGAGCATCCGGGCAAGAAAAGTTTCAAAGTAAATTACTACTACTGCGGCAAAGCTAGACACAAGTCTGCAGATCGTCGTGCTCTATAGAAGGACAAGAAAAACGGTCAAGCAAACGTGGTTGAAAAGAACAGAGATATTGATGATTTGCGTGCTATGCTTTCCGAATTCAACTTGGTATGAAATCCCAAGGAACAGTGGATTGATTTTGGAGTCACTTGCCATGTTTGTGTTGTAAGAGAAGTGTTTGCTACATATGCTCCTGTTGGACCCGAAGAGACGTTCTTTATGAGAAATTCTGCAACGGTCAAAATTGAAGGATGTAGAAAGATATTTCTGAAAACTACTTCTGGCAAGGTGGTGACTCTCAATGTTCTTCAAGTTCCTGAAATAAGGAAGAATTTGGTTTTTATTGCTCTTCTCGTTAAGAATAAATTTAAGTGCGTTTTTGTATCTGACAAAGCCATTTTAAGTAAAAATGAGATGTTTGTAGAAAAATGTTACAAGAAAGTGCATTAAAATCATCGATCTATCTCTGCCTGCAAGGCAACAATGTTTACAACATTTGGTTTGGTAACTGCTTATCTGCACTAGTTACCAAATCAAAAAATTTAACCTTGGTAGATAAAAATATAAGTACGAAAGATACCTATTTTATTGGTGTAATTATTGGGTGCAAATAATTAGTTTTTACCCGTTTGGTTCTTCATATTCCTTGACATAAGTAACAAGGGCAGTTTTACCGGAAATGCTATCTGATTCTTGCATATATCATTGCAAAAGTTATTGACATTTACAGTCTTAGAGCAACATTCACTGTTAACAAAACATATAGCTTATAATAAAGCCATTTCCTACACTAAGGAACGTGTATATTGAGGAATCATCACATTGTTCACCAAACAACTCAAGGGTATCCCTAGTAGCAGGCAAAGGATGTCATAACATAAGCTTCAGTACCAAAGAAGTTCAGATCGGCCATATAAATTCTCATCGGCCATGTTTCTCCCTTAGGCAAAGGATGTTAGGAAAAAGAACCTACCGAATACGAGGTAATTTGGAAGTTTACCAATCAGAGATACTTATTTTATTAAAATAATAGAAACAATCAGGATAATAATTTTTCAGAATGCAAATTCTACAGAACATTACCTGTCGCTTGACCAATATTTACTGTTAGGCATGCTAATGGAGTCGAATTTCAATGACTAGTTTGACCTCAAAACAAAGGACGTACAAGGATTAGACTATTGCTCTATTCAGAAACCACAAATAGTCCGCATCTAAATTTAGAGCAGGAGGACATTTTCCACACAACCAGTACCAATTTTATTATAGCACAAATTAATAATATGATCACACAACACAACTGAGGCAGGAAATTGCTCAGTATACAATATTAAGAAAATCAAAATATCAGATTCAGAAGGAAAAAAATTGTGTAACGACTTGACCGGTCGTTTCGGGAGTTATAGCCCCGTTTCTCCCATTTCTGTTTCCTTTATGCTCTTAAGCTATATTATGATATACCAGGTTAGTTGGTTCGGGCCCGGAGTTGTTTCGGAGTGGAATGAGACACTTAGTATCTTATTTAGAACCTTAAGTTGGAAAAGTCAATCGGATGTTGACTTATGTGTAAACGATCTCGGATTTGAATTCTGATGGTTCCGTTGGCTCCTTTAGGTGATTTTGGACTTGGGAGTGCATCCGAAATGTGATTTGGAGGTCCGTGGTAGAATTAGGCTTGAATTGGCAAAATTTGGAAATTTGGCGATTTCGGCCGGCAGTGGAAATTTGATATCGGGGTCGGAATGGAATTCCGGAAGTTGGAGTAGGTTCGTAGTTTCATTTGTGATGTGTGTGCAAAATTTGAGGTCATTCGGACGTGGTTTGGTTGGTTTCGGCATCGGTTGCCGTATTTGGGAATTTAGAAGTTCTTAGGCTTGAATCCGAGGGTAATTTGATGATTTGATATTGTTTTGAGTGATTCGAAGGTTCGACTAAGTTTGTATGTTGATATATGACTTGTTGGTATTTTTGGTTGAGGTCCCGAGGGCCTCGGGGTGATTCCGGGTGGTTAACGGATATGTCGAAGTTGGAAAATGCAACTGAAGTTGCTGCTACTACTATTTTCGTACCTGCGGAAGAAAGAGTCACAGGCGCGAGGCCGCTGGTGCGCGTGGGGAGTTCGCAGGTGCGGGCAATACTGGGCTAGGCAGGTTGAGCAGGTGCGATTTGGAGGTCGCATCTGCGAGCCCGCAGGTACGAAACTTAGGGTGTAGATGTGGAAAGGGGATGCTGGGCAGGTTTTCGCAGAAGAGGAGTATGAGAGCGCCGGTGCGCTTGCGCAGGCGCGAGAATTTGCTGCACAGATGCGAAAATGTGAGGCTAAGGTTGGAGCGCAGGAGCGAAGGATTTGGCCGCACCTGCGAGCCCGCATGTGCGAGGCCTGGAGCGCAGGTGCGAAAGCTAGGGAATTAAGTGGAGTTCGCGGATGTGGCGCCTTGACCGCAGGTGCGGTCCTGCAGGCGCGGAAAAAGAGTCCGTAGGTGCGAAAACCTGGGCAGAAACCATAAATAAAACCCTTTGCGAATTTGGTTCATTTCCACCATTTTCAAGTCGGTTTGTGGAGCTTTTGGAGTGATTTGTGAAGGGTGATTCAAGGGCTATCAGTGAGGTAAGTTACTTGAGCCCTAATACTTGTATATATGGTAATTTTCCGTTGTTTAGTCATTGTAATTAGAGAAAATGAGAGGTTAGGGCTTGGGATTTTTGTAGAAGTAATTTAAGGATTTGAAGGACCAAACGATGTCGGATTTTGATGAATTTGGTATGGTTAGACTCGTGAGTGAATGGGCTATCTAGTTTTGTAAATTTTGTTGGATTTCGAGACGTGGGACCGAAGTCCGAGTTTGAGCCAATTTTGGGGTTTGGTGTAATTTTGTAGCTTTTCCATTGGAATTCATTCCATTAGCGTATATTGATGGTATTGTACTGAATGTGAATAGATTTGGAGCATTTGGAGGCCGAGTCTAGAGGCAAGAGCATTGCGGGGTAGAGATTTGACCGATTTGAGGTAAGTAACGATTGTAAATCTAGTCTTGAGGGTATGAAACCCCGGATTTTGTATCATTCTACTATTTTTAGTGACGCACATGCTAGTTGACGGGCGTGTGGGCGTGCACTGTTGGGGATTATGACTTGGTCCGTCCCGTAGCAACCGTAAAGTTACAAATTTTGTTGAAACTATATGATACTTATATGTTTTAGAAAGAGTTACTGTAAATTGGATTGAATGCCATGTTTGGGCCTTGTGCCAGTGTTGTTTGGACCCTTAGAGGCCTTTTCTCACTATCCTCTCATTGTTTTCGATTGAAAATCTATATTCAGTCATGTTTATACTTGTTTACCACATAACTCAGTTTTATGACTCTATTTTGATGCATATAAATGTTTTGAGCCGAATGCCCTATTTTACTGAAATGCCCGAGTGGCTTGAGAGGTTTATGACTGAGTGAGGCCGAGGGCCTGATTTGTGAGGATATTTATGGGATCGGGCTGCACGCCACATCATGTTTGATATCGGCCGAGGGCCTGATTGTGAGGATGAGTGTGGATCGGGGTTGTCCGCCTGCAACATACTTTATTATTATAGCACGTGAGTTGTCCGTGTAGATTATAGTGCTTGGGCTGAAGGAGCCCCTCCGGAGTCTGTACACACCTCCAGTGAGCGCAGGTACTTACTGAGTGCGAGTGCCGAGTGCTGAGTGACTGGGAGGCATGAGTGATTGTGAGGTATGCTCGAGTGGCACGAGTGACTGTGAGGTTTGCCCGAGGGGCTGTATATGAGTGATGTTTATCCCGAGGGGCTATTTATGATTTCATCATTTTTTCTCACCTTTGCATTTTTCCTCTGTTTGAAAACTATTAAAAAATATCTTTAAATGATTTTTACTGGAACTGGGTTTAAACGAGATATATTGATACAAATCATGATTTTTATAGCAGGTGGTATTTTACTGAGATTTTCTGATATGAACGTTATATGCTTTATTGCTCGTCACTACTGCTCAGTCTTTATTTATTGTTGTTACTTACTGAGTTGGTGTACTCACGTTACTCCCTGCACATTGTGTACAGATCCAGGTGTAGCTGGACACGGTGGCGGTTGTTGATTATTTTGGTTGCAAATTTTCTAGGGGATAGCAAGGGAGCTGCTTAGCGACCGCATCCCCTTCTTCTCTCCCTCTTATCTTCCTCTAGTTGTATTTAGCTATTTTTCAGGCTGAGTTGGCCTTGATATTGTTAGACAAATTGTAGTAGATGCTCATGACTAGTGACACCCCGATGTCAGACTTTTTCTTCCGCACTTTTATTTTGATTGGAACTCCTTTATGAAGGTTTTTATGTTGAATAACCTTGAAATTATCTTTGAAATGAAAAAATTAGTTTGTTTTGGAAATGAGTCGGCTTGCCTAGTTCCACGATAGGCGCCATCACGACATGGGTTAGCTTGGGTCGTGACAGATTGGTATCAGAGCCTAGGTTACATAGGTCTCACGAGTCATGAGCAGGTTTAGTAGAGTCTTGCGAATCGGTATGGAGATGTCTGTACTTATCTTCGAGAGGCTGCAGAACCCTAAGGAAAATTTCACTTTCTTGTATTCTATCGTGCGAAATTGATTCAGCTTGAAACGTAACTCTTTGAATTCCTTCCACGCATTCGTATGCGTACATGAGCGCTCAGTATCAGTTATGCATCGCTGGCTTATGATTCTATGAATGAGGTTCGAGGTGTGTATTTTATGTTTTGGTGATGAGATAGTCTGGAGGACTTGAGGCTAGGTTTAAACCGTAGTTTTGGCTCGGTAGCTTTAATTATAACCTGTACATTTGGACTCATATGTCCGGTAATGCCCCTACGAGTGGAATTCGTGGCTCGATGAGCGGTGGAATGGCTTTTTGATGAGTATGATGTAACCGCGGGATGTGTTAAAACGATTTGAATGTGACGAGAAGTATTTCCTTGAAATGTAAAGGAAGGCCATTGGGCGCTTGATTTTTCGTTTTGATGTGACGTACGGTCTCCAGTGTGAATGTTTTGAAGGATCTTTCACGTTGTTAAATTTTGGGGCAAATTAAATTCTCATGTCTTATCAATGAGTATGGACTCAAGAAGAGTAAGTGATTGTGTAGTAATTATGGTTGCGAATGGGTATTTTTGATATTGATGACTCGAGAAAGATGATCTTCGAAGAGACTTAGAGTCGGTAACATTTTATTGGTTCAGGTACGAAAGAGATACATTTTGATTTGATGCAGCGGTTGGGTAGCAAAGTATGAGGGAATACATGACGGGAAGTGTTTCGCAGTGGTTGAAGTACTAACAGGTCAAGTAGGAGAAGTAGAGGTTGAGAAGTTTCTTAAAGGAGATCATTTAACTGAAGTAAGAGTGACATATTAGCATATGAATCACTAGTAGGGTAGTCGTGTGCCTTGAGAAAGTGTAGAATGGTTTGGAATCGTGTTAGTATGTGAATCGGCATGCAGACTCTATTTGGAGTAATGGTTAGTGTACAAAGGAAAATTGAATATGGCCTAAAGGAGTGTGTTTGAAATAAATAAAGGCTTGAAGATCTGATTATTATGTCAGGCGCAATATAACTTGAGTTCGGAAGGTGTTGTTGACGTACAATTGATGTCAATAGGGAAAGTGCAGACTTATACAAATGGTGGACGAGCATGAACTTAGGAGCATTTACGAATTTAGTGGTCGTTGCACTCAGTGCAGTGTCATTGGAAGATGCCGGTAAGGAATTTCACATGTGGGTTATCTCCTGTGTGCAGCTAGAGGTGGCGTGATGTTGATGAAGCTTTTGCGAGGAATATTACTTGCTACCCGGTAGAAGGTCGCGTGTATCATTTTGGCTGGAGATTCAGAATGTTCATGAAAGGCTTAATAAAAGACTTCAAGAAGTCTGGCAGGTTAACAGTGCAAGACCTTGGTAATTGAGAAGGAGAAATCCTTACGGGTTCTAATTTTATATAATTGCAGCTTAAGACTAAGTGGGGGAGTCTGCTATCGACGAGTTGATTGCACGGTTATGGGTCGTATTAGTTTCGGTTCGAGGTATACTGGTGAATCAGTTATGACTTGCAGAGGTCGAGATCGAGGATGACTCAGGTAAAGGAATTTCTGGACACAAGTTGTATTATACTCTATGGTTATAGGAGGACCATAAAATAATTGAGTGGTTATTCACAGAGAATGTAGTGTACATGGAGTGGGAATTTGCTCGGTTACGTAGGAGTGTGTATTACTCTTTATTCCCTTAGGTGTTGGTGTGCTAATGGGGCACATGTCATTTCGGTCCGTTTGGTCGGTTAATTCGAGATTTGAGTAGAGTGGATGACTCTCGAGAAAGGTTCCAATGGATTCAAAATTTATAAATATGGCTAGAAAATTGGGAGTTGCATTGAACGGTGTTGAGACTCGTGGCATCTTATATCATTGTGAATTATGCATTTCAGTATCAAGAAGGTGAAGGAAACAATTTTAGGTTCACATAAAGTCTCTTTGGAGTAAGCATTTTTGGTTGTGGAACCTTTGGGATACATAAAAAGGGAATTCGGCGGCTTATAAGCCTTAGGGCAACGTGATTCTATGCTAGAGTTCGTGGGGTAAGTTTTAGTTAAGGATAGTAGTGTTCTAACAAGGAAAAAGTAGCAATTTGAAGGCAATTTAAAAAGAACTTGGACAAATAGGACAGCTTGGTAGTAGGTTGGGTTAGCACAGTAATGGGTATGATCGGTTCTTTGGGTACTTATAATGTGGCTAGTATCTATAGGTGTTTCATGGCAATGCTCTCGAATTTGGCAACCTGTGTGGCTTGGTGGAGTTAGAGGAATTCAGTTCAGATAGCTTGGTTATGTGCAAATGGATTTCAAAGTGTTCATGATGGGTTCTACCATGGTTTGAACCGGATATTTTCTACCGATGTACGGAACGTGTTGTGAGTTATGATTTCGTCTTAGAAAGAAGCAAGAAAGAGGTTTCTGACTAATAAGGTATGTAATTTGCTAGTGACTTAGAGTTGATAATGGAATTCTTATGCTTGTCACATGATGGCATAATAGATGTGGTGTATTGTGCGGGAATAAGATTTACATGTACAAGGTCACAATTCAGTTTTGAAGGGAAGGACATAAATTCTTAGGCAGCATGGACGGTTTCAGATGACTAGGTAAATGATATTACTATTTGGTATGGCTTGATTAGAGTGTACATTTCAGAAGGGGCAGTGTGTTTTGATTTATGGGTACTTCGCTGGTATTGCAACACTCTCCTAGTTGATCGCTTGTTGATATTCAATTTTTTTTGCCAGGTGGCACGGAAGAATTTTTAAAGTATTTCTCGTGGGATGATTGTGTATGAGAGAGATGTTAGGCATTCAGACGGTGGAGGTGGAATCAAATATGGTGATTCATGTGTTATATGGAATTGGAGATTGGGAGTTCTCAGGAGCAGATTGTTTCATGGTTGTGGACTGTGAAGTTGTTTCCAGAGCTAGCCAGATGATAGAAGGTGTTATGATTCCATCATTGTGGACTTTCGGAGGTTGTTTATCTATTGGTGGCTGACCATAGTTGATTTGGGGCCCATTGGTAGGCCCAATTAGGATGTGTATTCTACACCGAGCCGGATTGATTAGCTCCATACTGCTATTGTTGAAGGATGTACCATTCGGTTGATGTGGATATTATTCGTGTTATGAAATGATCTATGAGTTACTATTTTATGCTACGAGGAGTTGTGATTCGTTGGTTACATGCACCTATGGTGCGGTTCTATTGTGGCCTTATAACGGAATTTGAGCGAGAATAGTATTGGATATTGCTTAGTTGATGGCGTATTGGTTATGTTCTTTCGGGTTTTATGTGGCATGGTGTCGTTTGCTTCTCCGTGGTTATGATAATGCACTTTGGGTACTTGATGTCGAATTGTGCATGGTTATTAATTTTAGCAGGGTGGCTTGAGGTGTTTCATATGGACCAGTATTTGGATAAGGTCGCGTATTGTAGCAGAGTTATGTGGAAATATGATCTCTCATGTAAGATTCGTGTGTTATGGTTTTACAGTGTGTGATAGGTTCTTAGCATTGCGTCAGGGTGGTACTCATCGAGCTTGCGGAATGATTCTCCTGTTTGGGTCATTGTTACGATTGGGTACATTTGGAATGTCGCTATCTGGTGCACAAATTGCACGGGTTATGGCTTTAGATTGTATTGATGTGTCATGTCACTAGAGTGGTCATGTTGGATGAGACGAGGTCATTGGGCTAAAAGGGATGCTATCAGATTTGATTGTGGTATAATTGGGAGGATAATATCGGAAGTCTTCTTTGAAATTGGTCTAATGAGTGGTTATGAATTCGGTATGTTTCTTTCATCATCGGCAGTGTACGAAGGTTTTAGAACGAGGTTTTGTCTGATATGAGGTTTATTACCAGCACTGGATTGATTTGAGTCGATATTGTGATTTGAAATCATTGCTTCGAGCATTCGAGCTATGCGGTATTTGAATTTGAGTATTTGAGTTATGGTTACAGATTTTGGTACATCTTGTTCAGACTTATAAGGTATGTAGATGCGAACTTCTAATCTTATAAGAAATTTCAGATGTCGGAAATTTGATTCGAAGGCTTGTGAGCTAGGTTGAATTGAGGAATTTCAGTTATGTTGTGCTATCAGGCATGTATGGGATATGGTGACGTGGGATCACCCCAGGGTATGTGCATGGGAAGGTTACACAACCATTTCTTGGCTTTTGGAACAACTCTCAGCATGTTCGAGGACGAACGTATGTTTAAGTGGGGGAGGATGTAACGACCCGGTTGGTCGTTACGGGAGTTATAGCCCCGTTTCCCCCATTTCTGTTTCCTTTGTGCTCTTAAGCTATATAATGATATACCAGGTTAGTTGGTTCGGGCCCGGAGTGGTTTTGGAATGGAATGAGACACTTAGTCTCTTATTTAGAATCTTAAGTTGGAAAAGTCAACCGGATGTTGACCTATGTGTAAACGATCTCGGATTTGAATTCTGATGGTTCTGTTAGCTCCGTTAGGTGATTTTGGACTTAAGAGTGCATCCGGAATGTGATTTCGAGGTCCGTGGTAGAATTAGGTTTGAATTAGTGAAATTTGGAAATTTGGCGATTTTGGTTGGCAGTGGAAATTTGATATCGGGGTCGGAATGGAATTCTGAAAGTTGGAGTAGGTTCGTAGTGTCATTTGTGATGTGTGTGCAAAATTTGAGGTCATTCGGATGTGGTTTGGTTGGTTTCGTCATCGGTTGCCAAATTTGAAAATTTAGAAGTTCTTAGGCTTGAATCCGAGGGTAATTTGATGATTTGATGTTGTTTTTAGTGATTCGAAGGTTCGACTAAGTTTGTATGTTGATATATGACTTGTTGGTACTTTGGGTTGAGGTCCCGAGGGCCTTGGGGTGATTCCGGGTGGTTAACGGATTTGTCGAAGTTGGAAAATGCAATTGAAGCTGCTGCTACTGCTATTTTTGCACCTGCGGAAGAAAGAGTCGTAGGTGCGAGGTCGCTTGTGCGCGTTGGGAGTTTGTAGGTGCGAGCAATGCTGGCTTAGGCAGGTTGCGCAGGTGTGAGTTGGAGGTCACATCTGCGAGCCCGCATGTGCGAAACCTGGGGGCAGATGCTGAAAAGGGATGTTGGGAAGGTTTCGCAGAAGAGGAGTATGAGAGCGTAGGTACGCTTGCGCAGGCACGGGAATTTGCTGTGCAGATGCGGAAAATGTGAGGCCAAGGCTGGAGCGCAGGCGCGAAGGATTTGGCCGCACCTGCGAGCCCGCATGTGCGAGGCCTGGAGCGCAGGTGCGAAAGCTGGGGAATTAAGTGGAGTTCGTGGATGTGGCGCCTTGACCGCAGGTGCGGTCCCGCATGCTCGGAAATATAGCCCACAGGTGCGAAAACCTGGGCAAAAACTATATATAGAACCCTTTGCGAATTTGGTTCATTTCCATCATTTTCAAGTCGGTTTGTGGAGCTTTTGGAGTGATATTTGAAGGGTGATTCAAGGGCTATCAGTGAGGTAAGTTGCTTGAGCCCTAATACTTGTATATATGGTGATTTTCCGTTGTTTAGTCATTGTAATTAGAGAAAATGAGAGGTTAGGGCTTGGGATTTTTGTAGAAGTAATTTAAGGATTTGAAGGACCAAACGATGTCGGATTTTGATGAATTTGGTATGGTTAGACTCATGAGTGAATGGGCTATCTAGTTTTGTAAATTTTGTTGGATTTCGAGATATGGGCCCGGGGGACGGGTTTGAGCCAATTTCGGATTTTGGTCTAATTTTGTAGCTTTTCCATTGGAATTCATTCCATTAGCGTATATTGATGGTATTGTACTGAATGTGAATAGATTTGGAGCATTTGGAGGCCGAGTCTAGAGGCAAGAGCATTGCGGGGTAGAGATTTGACCGATTTGAGGTAAGTAACGATTGTAAATCTAGTCTTGAGGGTATGAAACCCCGGATTTTGTATCATTCTACTATTTTTAGTGACACACATGCTAGTTGACGGGCGTGTGGGCTTGCACTGTTGGGGATTGTGACTTGGTCCGTCCCGTAGCAACCGTAAAGTTACAAATTTTGTTGAAACTATATGATACTTATATGTTTTAGAAAGAGTTACTGTAAATTGGGTTGAATGCCATGTTTGGGCCTTGTGCCAGTGTTGTTTGGACCCTTAGAGGCCTTTTCTCACTATCCTCTCATTGTTTTCGATTGAAAATCTATACGCATTCATGTTTATACTTGTTTACCGTATAACTCAGTTTTATGACTCTATTTTGATGCATATAAATATTTTGGGCCGAATGCCCTGTTTTACTGAAATGCCCTAGTGGCTTGAGAGATTTATGGATGAGTGAGGCAGAGGGCCTGATTTGTGAGGTTATTTATGGGATCGGGATGCACGCCGCAACAGGTTTGATATCGACTGAGGGCCTGATTGTGAGGATGAGTGTGGATCAGGGCTGCCCGCCTGCAGTATACTTTATTATTATAGAACGTGAGTTGTCCGTGCAGATTATAGCGCTTAGGCTGAAGGAGCCCCTCCGGAGTCTGTACACACCCCTAGTGAGCACAGGTACCTACTGAGTGTGAGTGCCGAGTGCTGAGTGACTGGGAGGCATGATTGATTGTGAGGTATGCCCGAGTGGCAAGAGTGATTGTGAGGTATGCCCGAGTGGCATGAGTGACTGTGAGGTTTGCCCGAGGGGCTGTATACGAGTGATGTTTTGCCCGAGGGACTGTTTGTGATTTTATCATTTTTTCTCACCTTTGCATTTTTTCTCTGTTTGAAAACTGTTGAAAAATATCTTTTAATGATTTTTACTGGAACTGGGTTTAATAGAGATTTTTTCATTCAAATCCTGATTTTAAAAGCAGGTGGTATTTTACTGAGATTTCGTGATATGAACGTTATATGGTTTATTGCTCGTCACTACTGCTCAGTCTTTATTTATTGTTGTTACTTACTGAGTTGGCGTGCTCACGTTACTCCCTGCACCTTGTTTGCAGATCCAGGTGTAGCTGGACACGGCGGCGGTTGTTGATTATTTTGGTTGCAGATTTTCTCGGGGATAGCAAGGTAGCTGTTTGGCGACCGCAACCCCTGCTCTTCTCCCTCTTATCTTCCTCTAGTTGTATTTAGCTATTTTTCAGGCTGAGTTAGCCTTGATATTGTTAGATAGATTTTAGTAGATGCTCATGACTAGTGACACCCCGATGTCGGGCTTTTCCTTCCACACTTTTATTTTGATTGGAACTCCTTTACGAAGGTTTTTATGTTGAATAACATTGAAATTATCTTTGAAATGAAAATATCGGTTTGTTTTGGAAATGAGTCGTCTTGCCTAGTTCCTCGATAGGCGCCATCACAACAGGGATTAGTTTGGGTCGTGACATTGTCATGACCCAAAACCACGTGATCGACTCCCGACACACTACCCTACCCGATAAAATATTTTCCAATTCAAAATCACACATGGCATCTTTCATGATAATAACAATGAGACTAAGAAAAATAAATATACTTTCATGTATGTCGTGTACAATTCCATTACTACAACCTTTCACAGCTATCTATGGAGCCTCTATACCAAAGAGTAGAACTAACGGTTGGAGTAATTCCAACAAAATAAAATAAGGAAGAACATGATCGCTACCACGAAATAAAAGTGGTGCTTCATAATACCTCGAAAAGAGAGTCATCCTAGTATGACCGCATGCCACGTATCATCCATCATCCTAAAATATGTAAAGTAAGCGGGACCCTGGAGGAGCCTCATAAGGGCTGAGTACACCACATCGGTACTCAGTAAGTGTCATAGAATCTCTCTAACTTAAGTTATTGGGACAAATATTATAAAAATAATGCACCAATATTTGATATAAAATGATAAGAAATTTTATCAAGTCATGAGCCTTGTCATTTTAAATAAAAACCAAGTGAAATATAACCCACAATATAAGTTTTTAAAATATTTACATCAATCCAAGATTTTGGATAAAATCATACAAAATCATTCCGTTTGCTTTAAGTCATTGAAATCACTTTCGGCTCCTTAGGCCTAAGCATAAGAAAATCATCCTTACCTTTCACTGAGAGTACTATACCATCACCGACATAAGAAGGTCAACTAGGTTATCAACTAGGTTATGTACCTAGCGGCAAGTATCATATACCCTACTTGCTCAGGTCGTCTCATCGTAGTGCCGTACGAATTGACTCAACCATGCTAATAATAGTACAAAATAGTACCCTCTCGAGGGAGAGCACTCTACCGTAGTCTATACCACAAAGTGGCTATGTACGCCTACACCGGCACGTATAGTTTCATAACAACGAACACGATATATCCGAAGCCAATCTCGATGAACACAAGTAACTCCCAAAATATTTGATACTTCAAAAATAGATTCATAGCATAGTAGCCTCAAATGATCTATTTTTATTAAATCATAGCATTTACAAAAAATCTAAATCATTTGAATTTTTTTAAAATAAATAACCTTTTACATTGTAAAACCTTTAGAAATTTAATATCAATCTTTAAAAGATACCACAAGTGTTATTCTACTCATCAATTTCCAAAAAAATACTTTCCATGAAAACTTATCTTTAGTACTTAAATATGTATACTCTTGTCAATACGTAAGTTTTGATAAATACTTATAATATTTACCTTGAGTGTCATTTTGCCAACAGGATTTAAAAATAAAATTTTATAATACAACATGACACTACATATGCAACATAATGTTTTAATACATGGAGACATTTGTACTTGTTTGTCCCCACAAGTACGAAAGCACATTTGCAAACAACTTAAGTATTAACTCGAAACATGCTTTTAGAGAAAGTCCTTCAATTAGAGTAAGTGTTAATCAACTTACCTCGCTTTCGCTTTATTAACATTCACAAGCTTTCAATCCTCCTCCATCATTGCAATGTTGATTAAAATGCTCAACATCACCAACAAGTCGATATCCTAATTACATCAAAATATGACCTAAGATATTGATCAACATCAATATATGGCTCATAAGTTGGCTACAAGCCTCAAACAACTCAAATCGCCAAATCGTTTTACATGCTATACCATTCAACTTCAGTCTTATATTTTAATACTCATTCGAAGTCATTAATGATACTACATCAATTGTCCATTGCCACCAAGTTACTATTTACCGTCTTCCATAATCAACACTTGTAAAATATACAATTCGAGTGATTACTTAGTTGATCACTACCATCTTTTACTAACAAATAATTCCATAGGTTCATTATATTCATAAATTTCATCGCCAAGATTACCATTCATTTTCTCTCTTATTTTCTCAAAAGTACTATTCATGCCATGAACTAGAGATTTATAATCCAATCTTTCAACCATTAAAAATTGTAAAAAATACTTCAAATACTTCTAACTACTCATAATAAACGAGTTTTAAGCATTGGAGTTACCTCTAGTAGATCAATCTTGAAAAATCACAACTTTGGTGATATTTGTGTTCTTGAGGATTTGATGATGAAATCTAGTATTTGGATGTAAGAATGATATTAGAACTCATGTATATTGAATAAGAATCAACTAAAAACATTATTAACAACTTACCTTCGTTGATTGGACTTGATTTGAGCTCAAAATCGTCTCTTCACCATCAATAACCCTAACCCCCAATACACAAAATATTCTCTTCCCCCGATTTTGTATTTATAAGCCCAAATTTCTGGGTTTCAGATGCGGTCCTTGATGCTTCGCATCCCCATCTCACTCCTCTTTGAAGCTTGGATGCGGACCTGGACGCTATGGCAGCACTTCACTGCTAGCCTTTCTTTCGGACGTGGCCCCGGATGCTTCGCATCCGTAGACTCCTCTGCTAGCTTTTGGTAATTTGGTCATAACTACTTGTAGTATTGTCCAAATAACAAACGACTTAAAGCGCTAGAAACTAGACTCGAAGATCTTTCATTTGATAGGTTTTTCATCATATAAATCCTTATATAAATGTAGATATGCTCGTCAAAAGTTTGGTCTTGTGCGTACTCATTTGGAACTTTAGTCTATCATGTAATTTCCAACGTGACTTAGATTTAGAGCTCTCCTTAGACCCCACATCACTTATAATATGCCTCGTACACTTATTATAATATCTAATTGATATTCATTATATTAATAGTCCCCGTCTGCACAAAAAATAATATAATTAGCGCACATCAACTTTCTTAGTAACGCTTAAGTACTCCAAAATTTTCCGGGGTGCTACAAAAATAGTACAAACTGTTAGAAACAAATCACTTTAAAGATGAAAAATATCATCTTTTGTCCAAGAATTATCATGTCAAATCATCGAGAATAAAAACTAGATGCGGAAGTGTACCTGAATCCATGAGAGACGATGGAATTCTTCGTCTTGGCAAGTTTTTGGTCTTCCAAATCAAGACGTAAGTGGCTCACTCTCTTCCAATGATGAGATATTAGAAAAGAAACCCTATATCTGATTTTGGGGACCATTACCCTATTTATAGATGCACATAGTTTATGTAATTCTAATTTAGCCCATCATTAAATTAGAAATTACATCCGGGTATCTACACATAAGACCCCATACTTTAGGAGGTGTCTTATAGATCCATTTAACTTTAAACCTTGGTAGATCGCTTTTAATTTGGGTCAACCCTTTAATGATAGCAACCAACATACAATTATTCTTAATACAATGTATGTGCAAGTCCATAAATTCTAACAATCTCTCACTTGGACTACACATATATATGTATATATATACCTTTGTAATTGTATATCACCTTATGAGCTCAAAATATTTGCTATTACAATCTGAAATACCTTAAAATAATATCGTCCATTAATCATGCCAATATTAGACAAAGGCGGCTTTTGTTATATTTATCACAACTAAACCTTCCTTGATCACGAATACTAACATAACCGAATAACATAGATCAAGTATGGATGTGTAGCATGAAAATTACATGCAATATGATCTAAGCATGCCTATTTCCAAATGGTCCAACTAAAAAACAAGTCAGAATGAAAAATAAACTGGATACTTTATTTCTGCAGAAATAACCTCAAATATCTTTCAATTAAAATCATTACCTGAAATCTTAAACTGAAACCAAATTGTGTCCATGAAGAACATTTAAGATGTTACAAACTCCCACTGAAACTGAATTTTCTTAAATGACATGATAGCCATATGAGCAATATGCTCATGAAAACCTTGGGTGATAGTCCCTTAGTAAGTGGATCCACAACCATGGAGTTTGTAACAATATGCTCTATAGACACCTAGCCACTCTGAACTCTTTCTTTATCAACCAGGAACTTTATGTCAATGTGCTTAGATTTTTACTGAACTCTCGTTGCTATTGGAATATAAGACTGCTAACTTATTGTCACAAAATAACTCAAGTGTACTTTCAACTTTATCTAGTGGCAAAATTCTACTGTCATATTTCATAACCAGATGCTACATAATATGTTATAAATTAACTGCCATGGTGAAAGGAGCTACGAGTGTTCGTTTAACACTCTTCCTTAAATAGCTCATCAACCAAGTATGTCATATTATATTAGCATCTAGTGAAGTCGATATCTGAATGCCTGATTATCTTTAACTTTTTCGACTTTCTTTATGTGAGCATAAAATATTTGTTCTCTGTAATTACCTTTTGAACCTTTAAAATACTTTCAAAAGATAAGTTTATAAATTATTTAAACATCTACCCGACATCCCTAAATTAAATGAGATATGCAGATACATACAAAGTTGATCATACATCAGACAATAAGTATACTTACTCCCACTAAACTTGTGGTATACAAAATAATTAACAAGATTTATCTCGAAACCAAATGAGACACTTTCTTAAGTCTATAGATGATTTTCTTAATTGAAATCTATTCTTGAGGTTGTAGAGTTTGTTCTTTGGGAACTACTTCTTGAAGGACGGGTTGAATAATATTGTCTTTGATCCGAATTTGCTTCGTGAATAATGTCAGGTATAGAAACCTGTTCCTGAGCATTGATAATAGCAATTAGAGGAATATAATTATGTTCCTCTTCAAAGACAACATAAGTCTTAATAAGTCTCGTTCAAATTCAAATAAAACCGGTTCTTAACAATAATCTAAAAGTTTCAATTACTTCGAATTCCACCAACTTGTCGTTACTATCGTAGATGTATCTTTCAACATCATCAGGCTTTCGATAGTTTAGGCAACCATGCATAGACATCGTGATATGATTTGTTATACCGGAATCTATCCACCATATGTGTCTCGGTACCGAAGTCAAATTAACCTTAGAACAAACAAAATTAAGAGGTGTACCTTTCTTTGCACGCCATGCGTGATAGTTGGTACTATCCTTCTTCTTATGACCTTCAGCTTTACAAAAGAAATAACCATCTGTAGTTGGTTCCTGATGTTGTTCTTTTTGTGTTGTTGTATCTACAACTTCCTTATTCTTTCTATTCCAGTCCTTCCTTTTGTCCTTAGGCACAACGGCTAAGTGATCACTTTCTATCTTTTCCTGCTTCAGTCTGTCCTCTTCTTGAACACATTGTGAGATGAGCTCATTTAGAGACCAAATCTCTTTCTGAAAATTATAGTTCACCTTAAACTGGCTAAACTGTGGTGGAAGGGATATCAAAATCAAATGTACTAGCAAGTCCTCAATGAGGTCCAACTTAAGTGCTTTCAACTTAGAAGCAAGATGAGACATTTGCATAATGTACTCCCTGATGTTACCTTTGCCTTGATACCTCATTGAAGTCAGACTTGTCAAGAGTGTACCAATCTCAGCCTTTTCACTCTTGACAAATACCTTTTCAATTTCAGCCATAAATTCTTTAGCCGTCTTAACCTTATCGGACATAGTGCCCCTGAATGTTTCTGGAATGGCTTTCTTCATGATCATCATATGCATGCGATCTGATCTCTCCCACCTTTCCATCCCCCTCTTTTCATTAGAGGTACTCTTAACTATAAGATGTGGTGGGGAATCAACCCTTAAAACAAGGTCGAGATCCATGACTCCGAGAACAATGTTGAGATTCTCTTGCCATGACTTGAAGTTAGTGCCAATCAACATAGGAATTGAATTGATATTGGCAGTAATATTTGCAAGAGTAATTTCAGCTGAATCAAAGAACAACAAACGACGAAATAAGCTCACATAAAACTTAAAACCAAAATGAAAATAAATTTGAATAAAGGTAGACCCCATCTCAAGGTACCGACCGTTCCATTAATATTTTATCTTTGGACAAAATATTAACTTGTAAGTGGTATCTTGGTGTAGTAACCAAACACTGATAATAAAGAACATGTCGAATATTAAATCTTCCTTTGGGCCGATTTATTATTCACACGTAAAACCAAATAATTATCATGCGTTTATTATCACAAGATGCACATGTAATTCTGATAAACATTGACTTTCCTTTGGGCCGATCAATATTCACATAAGTTACACGCACAAACCTTTTATATTTCAAAACAAATAAATCTCTACAAGAGAGGTGACTTTGGCAATATCAAGTTTCGACTTTATTTATCTCAAAATATATACAACTATACCAATATTCAAATTTAAACTCCAAGCCAAAACTAAACCAACGGTGGGCCTAAATTTCATCCTAAAGAACTGCTAACATTTTTTTAAAAAAGAAATTGATGAAAAACAACTAAATGTTATTTCAGAATTTCGTTTTCTTAAAATTCCTCAAAGAAACCTTCTGGCAGTATATCCAAAAAAAAATTGAAAACCTTATCCCATATATATATATATATGCCACATGGATGGCGTCCAGAATTGGGGTTTAACCTTTTTAATGTCTTTAACAGCACGTAAACGAGGTCAAACCTCTATTAATCTTAAACTGCATTCACGACGACTAATAAAATAATATTAGTACACCAAACAAAATAAGGTTTTGCTAAAAGAGGGCAAAGCCTCCAATTCCAAACCGTAGTGCCACAAGAAGTACCGGTCCGTAGCATCAACCCGATTAGGTCTATTTATGTATTGCTATGTTTTAAATAGAAGTCGTCTCTATACATTACATTTTTATTTTTTGGTCATACTCTATACATTACATATAAAAACGGTAAGCCTTTTGAAATTGTTAAACATATCTTAATTTGTAATTTGCAATCACGCCATATATCTCTTAAATTAGAGTAGTTCATATGTGAATACAAGGCAACAAAAATTTCATCGTTAATTCTCAATGATTTAACACGATAAAGATCCCGACACCATTGTTAGAACCAAATTACTTTAAATATAAAACTATCATCTTTTATCCAAGAAGCTATCATGTCAAATCATCGAGAATAAAAGCTAGATGCGGAAGCGTATCTGAATCCATGAGAGACGATGAAATTCTTCGTCTTGGCAAGTTATTGGTATTCCAATAACCCTATTTATAGATGCACACAGTTTACGTAATTTTAATTTACCCAATCATTAAATTAAAAATTATATCCGGGTATTTACATATAAGACCCCATACTTTAGGAGGTGTCTTATAGACCCATTTAACTTTAAACCTTAGAAGATCACTTTTAATTTGGATCAACCTTTTAATGATACGAAACAACATACAATTATTCTTAATACAATATATGTGCAAGTCCATAAATTCTATAGAACATACAATAATTTTTCAGAATGCAAATTCTACAGAACACTCCCTGATGCTTGACCAATATTTACAGTTAGGCATGCTAATGGTGTCGAATTTCAATGGTTTAGTTTGACCTCAAAACAAAGGACGGACTAGGATTAGACTATTGCTCTATTCAGAAACCACAAGTAGTCCGCATCAAGTTGAACTTTAGAGCAGCATGACATTTTTCACAGAAGCAATATCAGTTCTGTTTTAGCAAACATCAAAAAGGTGATCACACAACACAACTGGGATATGAAATGTAATGACCCAACCGATCATTTTGATTTTTAGAATTCCGTTCTCCCAAATAAAATTCTCCGTATGTGCTTTTATTAATTTATGACTTGCGAGTATGGTTGGTTCGGGATTTGGAAGTGTTTGAGTTGAAATCGGAACACTTGGTTCCTTAGTTTTGCTTTAAAGCCCAAGTTTGACTTCGGCCAACATTTTGAGAAAACGACCCCGAAGTAGGGATTTGACGGTTCCAATAGGTTCGTATGATGATTTTCGACTTGGGCGTATGTTCGAATCAGGTTTTGGACAACCCGGGAGCGTTTCGATGCTTAATAGTGAAAATCAAATATTTGAAGGTTTAATGTTCTTTAAATTTAGTTTGGAGTAGGTTTTGGAGTAATTGAAGTCTGTTTGGAATTCCGAGCCTGGGAATAGTTTCGTATGGTGATTTAAGTAGTATAAGTATATTTCGGCATGTTCAGAGTAAGTTTAACGAATTTGAAATTTCTAAGTTGAATCGATTTGGTTTGAGGTATGATTCTTAGTTGTGATGTTGTTTTACACGTTCAGAGGGTTCGAACGAGTCCGTTTTGTAATTTTAAACTTGTTAGTATGTTCGGGCGGGCCCCGGGGGCCTCGGGGGTTAACCGGACGAGGATCAGATCAATTTTGGAAGTTGGAGCAGCAGTTGAAGCTTCCAGCTTCTGCTGCAACCGCACCTGCGCTTGGCCATCCGCAGGTGCGTAAAAAGCACCACAGAAGCGGACTGGGCGCTGATGCGCATGTACGACCGCAGAAGCGCATCGCAGATGCGATATACATGCCGCAAAAGCGAACAGGGCCGTCTTAGGGGGAAGCCGCATCTGTGACGCATTTTTCGCAGATGCGGAGCCGCATAAGCGGCTTGCGAGCCGCATAAGTGAAAGGCCTGTTTGGCAGAACGCTTTAAGAACGGGAAAACAACCATTTTTGCCCATTGTTCTCCATTCTTGGGCGATTTTGGAGCTTTTTGAGAGGAGATTTCAACTAACAACTTGAAGGTAAGTTAATTCTACACACTTTGATATAAATACATAGATTATTGGTAGATTATAACCTATAAATTTGTGGAAATCAAGGATTAGAGGAAAAACCTAGATTTGTATAAAAATGAGATTTTAACCACGAAAATGGTTATGGAATTGGATAAAAAATATATATTTGAGTTCTTGAGATTATGGGTAACGATTTCCTCCTAAAATTTTCGGAATCCGGGAACATGGGCCTGGGATGAATTTTAGGAATTTTACCATTTTGGATAGGTTAATTAATTTAATAGTCTAATTTCGGATTATTGAGCATGTATTAATTATTTTATATAATATTTTGATAGTTTCGAATTTTTCGGCACCGAATTAGAATTTTTACACGACGCCGTGATCGGAAGTGGGCTTTTAGACAAGGTAAGTCTCTTGTCTAACCTTGTAAGAGGGAATTTACCCCATAGGTGATCTAAATAAATAATTGTTACTAATTATGAGGGCCACGTATGCACGAGGTGACGAGAGTCCGTGCGTAGCTACTAATTACGTTATGTATGGGTAGTTTTAGGACTTAAATCATGAATTACTATGCTAGTTGCTCCTTTTATTTAATTAAATTACTAAAATTATTTTGTAAATTGTTAGAGGAAATAGTAAAAGATCGAAACCTCATATACTTGAATTTTGTGTAAATAATTTAATTGTTAACCGAAATTGAACATTATATATGATAATATTATAATAACTTCTCATTACGGAGGTTCATAAGAAAATGTCCTTCTTTCTTGTGGAGCGGCCGAACGTCTCGGTAGTATAGATACATCTATGGATTACGCCGCATATCCCTCGACAGTGTACACGAAACTCTGGATCAGGCCGTACGACCTCGACAGAAATCGTGCCTAATAATAATAATCATAATTACATGATACCTTGATACTTTAATTGCCTCTTGTGAAGTTAATTGATAAATTGAAAATTATTGGAATGTAAGGAATTAATTATTTCTGCTTGTTTAGAAACTTATTCTTGTTCATCTAAAAATCATGTTTAATTATATATTTCTATTGTAATATTATTGACCCATAGTAAGTGTCAAAGTCGACCTCTAGTCACTACTTCTTCGAGTTAGGCTTGATACTTACTGGGTACACGTTGTTTACGTACTCATGCTACGCTTGCTGCACTTTTTGTGCAGGACCTAAGACAGGTACTATCGGAGAAATTATCGGAGCGCACCTACGTTATTCAGAGGCTTAGTGATGGGCTGCCTTTCTGAGCCATTCTGCAGCAACTAATGCATCTTCTTGTATTTTATCCTGTCTATTTTGTTTCATACATTATTTGGAATTTTGTATAATCTACTAGATGCTCATATACTTGTGATACCAGGTCTTGGCACACACTAGTAGAATTTTTGGTTTTAATTATTTTACTTGGGTTTTAATTTGTCTTATTTTCTCATATTTTTCTTAATTGTTGAAATTTAGAAGAGTTTGATTACTCGTATAATTTTTAAAGAAATGAATATATGTTTAAATCATTAGTTGTCTTGACTAGCTGGGATGTTGGGCACCATCACGAGCTATAGGTGAATTTGGGTTGTGACATCATGGTATCAGAGCCCTAGGTTCTCGCCGGTCTCACACGTTATGAGCAGGCCTAATTGAATCTTGCGGATCGGTACGGAGATGTCTGTACTTATCTTTGAGAGGCTATAGGGTGTTAGGAAAACTACCTTTCGTCATCTCCCATTGTGCAAATAATGTAGTACTAAATATATTTATCTTATTCTCTCATAGATGGTGAGAACGCTCTCTAATGAGGTTCTAGACCAGGGAAGAACTACTCCCCCGTTGTTAGAGGCCAAGGCAGAGGCCAAGGGAGGGCTCCAGCCCGTGGTAGGGGATGATGACGTCCCAGAATTGTTCCAGTTGTGACACCAGTGGGTCCAACAGAGGATCATATTATTGAGGAACAGGTCGAGGTGCCCGTAGTAGAGCCAGCTCTAGTGGATGTTACATCTGCATCGGGATTCCAGGAGGTCATGGGTTGTATGCTGAAGTTTGTGGACACTATGACTCAGGCTGGTTTATTTCCTGCAGACCCAGCCACATCTCAGGCGGGCGGGGGAGCACAGATCCCTATCGCACAGGCTCATGGGTAGGCAACTGCGGTATATTAGACCTAGGGTGCACTACCCGTGTGTGGAGTCCTGCTAGTGGCAGCAGCTACACCTGAGCCCAGACCAGCTGCGGCGGCCGAGCCGTAGAAGCTATTGGACAGATGGACTAAGCTGCATCCTCTTGTCTTTGGGGGAGAGAGACATGAGGATCCCCAGGATTTCATTGATTGGTGTAGGGACAGACTGCACAATATGAGGCTATTGGAGTCTCATGGGGTAGACTTTGCAACTTTTCAGCTGAAGAGCAGAGCCCGTAGATGGTGGAAGTCTTATCTTCTTGGCAGACCAACAAATTCTCCTCCCATGACTTGGGACAGGTTCACCCATATTTTCCTCGATAGGCATATTCCACCCTCCTAGAGGGAAGAGTTGCGGTTCCAGTTTGAGTAGCTCCAGCAGGGTCAGATGTCAGTGACCGATTATGAGGCGAGGTTCTCTGAGTTATCTCGCCATGCACTTATGATACTCCCTACTGAGGCGGAGAGAGTACGGAGGTTTGTTGTGGGTTTACATACTGGCATTCGGGCCACTATGTCCCGAGAGGTTAAGATAGGGACTTCTTATGAGCTGGTTGTGGAAATAGCCCGAAGGATTAAGGGTGTGCATCAGCGTAGCCAAGAGCAGGTTATTAAGGATAAGCGGTTTAGATATTATGCAGAGTTCAAAGGTTCTCCGTCTGGGGTAGAGGTCAGTTCGTGAGAGGGAAGTCCAGCAGGCCCCCATATCTAGCACCACCGCCTCCTCAGGTGCCCCTAGTGTGACCTTATTTCAGTGCTATGCCAGAAAGGTCGTATCGCCCACCAGCTATTCAGGGTTCTTCTAGTGGGTATTCAGGTCACCAGGGACAGACTTCTAGTCAGTAGCCCATCGCACCGAAAAGTTGTTACGACTGCTGGGATTTTAGTCACATGCGGAGATTCTGCCCCAGGTTTTAAGGTAGACCAGTGCAGCAGGGTCAGCAGCCAATGATTACCTCACCAGTATCTCCACTAGCCGTCCGACCACCCAGAGTTGGAGGGCAGGTGGTTAGGGGCCATCCTAGAGGTGGATGCCAACCAGGTGTATGCCAGCCAGTTGGTGCTCCAGCTCGGTTCTATGCTTTTCCGGCCAGACAAGATGCAGTGATTACAGGTAGTATTTCTGTTTGAGGCAAAGATGCCTCCATATTATTTGATCCAGGATCTACATATTCATATGTGACTTCTCTATTTGCTTATTTCCTGGGTGTTTCTCGAGAGTCCTTGAGTACTCTTGTTTATGTTTCCACTCCTGTGGGCGATTCTATTGATGTGGATCAGATCTATCGATCCTGTATTGTTACATTTTGTGGTTATAAGACTAGAGCAGATCTTCTGTCACTTGATATGACCAACTTTGAGATTACCCTGGGCATGGACGAGTTATCCCCATATCACGACGTCCTAAATTGCCATGCTAAGACTGTTACTTTGGCAATGTAGAAATTTCCTAGGTTGGAGTGGAAGGGTTCGTCTGTCAACACATCTAATAAGGTTATTTCCTTTCTAAGAGCTAGACACATGGTCGAGAAGGGTTGTTTGGCTTATCTAGCATAAGTTCGGGATACTACTGAAGAGACTCTGACTATTGATTCAATGCCTGTAGTTCGGGAGTTCTCCAATGTATTTCCTTCAGATCTTTCAAGCATGCCACCCAATCGTAATATTGATTTTTGTATTGATTTGTCTCTAGATATCCACCCTATATCTATCCCACCATGTCGCATGACTTCGAAAGAATTGAAGGAATTGAAAGAATAGCTTGGGAAGTTACTAGCCAAAAGGTTTGTCAGACCGAGTGTATCGCCTTGGGGTGCACCAGTATTATTCGTGAAGAAAAAGGATGGGAAGATGCGAATGTGTATTGATTATTGCCAATGGAACAAAGTCATTATTAAGAACAAATGCCCACTGCCGCGTATTGATGATCTATTTGACTAGTTACAGGGTGCTAGGGTGTTCTATAAGATTGACTTGCATTCGGGGTACCATCAGTTGAAGATTCGGGATTTGTATGTGCCGACGACTACTTTCCGGACTAGATATGGTCATTATGAATTTTTGGTGATGTCCTTTGGTTTGACTAACGCCCCAGTGGCGTTTATGGATCTGATAAACACGATATTTAGGCCATATATTGATTCGTTTGCCATTGTTTTCATTGATACCATTTTGATCTACTTGCGCAGTAAGGAAGAGCACGAGCAGTATATGAGAGTGGTGCTTCAGACGTTGCGGGAACAAAAGCTATATGCTAAGTTCTCCAAATGTGAGTTTTGGCTAGATTCTGTAGCATTTTTGGGGCATATTATATCGGGCGAAGGCATTAAAGTTGATCCTAAAAAGATAGAGGCAGTTCAGAATTGGCATCGTCCCATTTTGGCGACTGAGATCAGGAGTTTCCTAGGATTAGCAGGTTATTATCGTCGGTTCGTGGAGGGCTTCTTATCTATTGCAGCACCTTTGACCAAATTAACCCAGAAGGGTGCTCCATTCCGATGGTCTGATGATTGTGAGGTGAGCTTTCATAAGCTTAAAACAACATTGACTACAACACCAGTGTTAATATTGCCTTCCGGTTCAGGGATGTATACAGTGTATTGTGATGCTTCACGCGTTGGTTTGAGTTGTGTATTAATGTAGGAGGGGCGAGTTATTGCATATGCCTCACATCAGCTGAAATCCTCGAGAAGAATTACCCAGTACATGATTTGGAGTTAGCTGAAATTGTTCACACTCTTAATATTTAGAGGCATTATCTTTATGAGGTGTCTTGTGAAGTTTACACTGATCATCGCAGTTTGTAGTATTTGTTGAAGCATAGGGACCTAAATTTGAGGCAGCGCTGATGGATTGAGTTACTAAAAGATTATGATATCACTATCATATATCATCTGGTCAAGGCAAATGTGGTTGAAGACGCCTTAAGTAGAAAGACAGAGAGTATGGGTAGTTTGGATTTCATTTTAGTAGAGGAGAGGCCACTAGCCTTGGATATTCAGTCCTTGGCTAACAAACTTGTGAGGCTGGATATTTCAGAGCCCAGCCGAGTTCTTGTATGTGTTGTGGCCCAGTCTTCATTATTTGAGCAGATCAAGGCTCGCCAGTATAATGATCCACACTTAATGGTTCTTCGAGAAACGGTACTACAGGGTGGTACCAAGGAAGTTACTATTAGTACGGATGGTGTTCTGCGACTCCAGTATCGTCTATGTGTTCCTAATGTGGATGGACCGAGGAAAATGATTCTAGAAGAGGCACACAGTTCTCGGTATTCTATTCATCCAGGTGTTACGAAGATGTATCGTGACTTGAGGCAGCATTATTGGTGGCGGAGGATGAAAAGGGACATAATCGAATATGTAGCTAGGTGTATAAATTGCCAGATAGTTAAATATGAGCACCAGAGGCCAGGTGGCCTACTTCAGCAGATGACTATACTAGAGATTTTATCAAAGGAGAAAATAACTCTTTACCTGATTTTCTAATAAGAGAATTTTTACAGGGAAAGAATGAGGCCCTTCAGACCTAACGCCCCTTCCAAAGGAAAGGAGATCAGTAAACCTCAAATGGCTAGACCATTTGTTCCTCTTCCTATTACTCCCAGTAAAACAACAGCCCCTCAAAGGCCCCAACTTTCTTTTCAGAACCGATATACGACTCTAGCTGAATATCCCAAATTACCAGCACCCATACCAGTTCCCTCAGAGAAACTAATCCAACCTATAAAACCTTTCAAAAAAAGGAACAACCTCTAACTCCTCAGTTCAAACTAAGGAAAGCTACGCCATGAAAGTTCCCAAAACTTTCGCAGAAACAGTCAACCCTTCAGCAAAGAAGACACAAGAAGATCTTCCTAAAGAAGAAAAGTTCGAATACATTACCCTCTAGGTATTACCCATACTAGCACTCGACAAAGAATATAAAGGTATTAGGATAGAAGACCTTATCAAACTATGTTTTACAGATTTCAATTATGTGGATACTGACAATCCATACAAAACAAGAAAGTTCTATGAAGCCATCCTCATCGGCACAGATTCCATAGAAGTAGAACATACTTTGAACGAAAAGAGTCCAGGGTATATTAATTACTCTAGGGGTTACTATATAGAAAATATTATCACCGTTTGAGTAGTTTGCAGATCACCTACACACACCAATAACACTGTCCATGATGCATCGTCCTCAGAACACATTAAAATGTGTAAATATTTTATGCAAAAGAGAATTTCCTTCATTATCAGTTGAAACTTTTCTAAGGCAGAATTTGATAGAATCAAATATCTGTCCAAAGAGATCAAGATCAAAGGATGGACTCCCAAACAGCAAGTCATCAAAGCACCAAAGAACATTTAGCAAAGCTTCACTAAAGCTTCACCTTCCAAGGCTGCTCTCAAGGAAAAACTTAAGCAAGCCTTACAAAACTTAGATAACTATGAAGAAAGTCAAAGCATACAATTTATTGAAGACGCTGCTTCTATAGGAGAAAGAAGCAACGGAGACATGTGTGACCCAAAGGGAATAGCTTTGGCGTACATGGACCCCAACTATGACTAAGAAGTCATCATCAAGGAATCTTATCCTTTACTTTTACTATTTACTTTTTAAAAGATAAACCACCCCACTTTTGATTGTCGACCACCTAACCCTATCGGACAAATCAAACCATACACTTGTACGCCTAAGATTAAAGGCATTTTTTCATTCAGTCTATATAAGACCCCGCATTCCCAATGTAAGAGGCATCAGAAAATTACCCAATTTTCTAAGACCTCTTCCCATTGTATTCTCTTAGTTTTCCGCTGCAATGTTTTTAATGTTGATTGAATAAAACTTGTAAGTTTTTTTTATAATTTCTTATACTATCTTTACTACTTTCATACTGCACTTTGTTCCGCCTTTAACTGGTATCAGTGCTCAAGGCCTACGACATTGATGATGCTAACAAGGTCACCATAGGTCATTTGATGGTAAGGAATTTTACCTTCACAACGATCTTGGTTTTTGGTTCGGACCTTGCTTGCAAATAAGGGGGGAAGACCGCTGATAAAACATTCTTTCCAAAAGTCTAGATGACAGTCAGGTCTAATCATGACCTTGCGGATGAATTGGTTTTTATACCAGATAAAGTCATCTAGAGATGGGTAAGATAGGTTGTTTAGGATTTGTAAACTTCTATCTTGGAAGATTTTTGGTTCTCCGATGAAGTGTTTGGCTATTTGGTAGAGAAGTGTAGCGCAAGCGTCTTCTCTAGTTACCTGAGAGGTAGTTTCCATGGCAGTACCCTTAGTTTTAACTACAGTTTCGATGGCTGTAGTAGAGTATACGGCTTGTATAACATCTTCGGTGAAATAATTATCCCACAAATGTTTCAACATGCCGGTGAATCCAACTACAATCATAGAGGTTGCTTCCTTATCAGAGGAACCTCTTATTCTGTAGGCTGTGATGCAAACTCCCATTTCATAGAGTTTATGGTATATTTGATGCTCTGCCAAAGCATCTATATTCCATTCGATTATGCTTATTCCTTCGAGAGAAGTGGAGGCAAGGAAATGATTTTTTTCATATTGGATATTAGGAAAGGAAGGACGCTTATGATAATTTTTGTAATTATGAAAGCGGTCATTGGAGAGTTTGTGAAGAAGGGCTTCCTTTTCTTGGATAGTGGATATTTTTCCTTCTTTGGGTACTTCTTTAGAAATACTAAAACTGGCCAATTGTTTGTTGATCTTGTGAAGGATGTTACTAGAGACTTCAAAAGTGTCTTTGAGTTTTGGGTACTTATCTTTGGAGAATTTAGTAATTTTGAATTTTGGGTTTGATTCAATATTCTACTAGTACTGGGTTGAGAAATGGTGGGTTTTCTACTGAATAAAGATTTTTCTTTGGAGTCTTCTATTTATCTAGAGACAACATAGAGGAGTTGATTGGTATAATTGTTTTGTTCGATGACTCGATTGATGTCTGAACAAATAGACATACTATTCGGTTTCTCGCTTTTGGTTTTGAAAGGAGAGGCAGAGATGACAATATTGGATAATGGGATTTTTATTCCTTCTAAAGGAGGAGTAACAGACTCAACAACTTTGTTGTTAGCAGTGTACCTCTTATTGGTGAGGACTTGTAAGCAATTCTTTTGGCTTTCAAACTTTCCGGATATTTCGAACCATTTGAAAAAATTGATTTCACATCTCATTCTTTTCATGTCCGTCATCTAACAATCCCTGAAATCTTCTCTTTATTTAAGAGAGTAAGTGGAAACATACCATTTTATTTTTGGTATATTGTCAGGATGGGTCGAGAGACGATTGATGATCTCTGGATTTGGAGTATAAGGGTTGCCAGACTTAATTATCTTAAGGAATTCAGGAACATCTTCCTGAGGAGGATACATATCACTAGGGGTTGGACTAGCGGGATGATATTGGTAATAAACTTTTGGGACTGTATGGGAGAAATCTACTCCTGTAACTTTCCCTTTATCATTACCAGAAGTTGCGTTTTCAATTATACTTTCCTCCGGGGGTTTAGAAGAGGAAGGTAAGGAAGGAACTATAGACCTTTTTCTAAAGGAACTAGTTCTGCTCGAAAGATTAGAACTTGAACCTAAAAATTTGAGATCTATAGATCCATCAGGAAATTGAATCACTTGTTCAATTTGAGATCTTTCAAGATTCGAAGTAGAGGGTTGAGTTATGGCATCAAAGTTCCATTCATCACTTGAGAGTATATCATTCCAATTAAGGAGTCTAGGAACAAATATTGTACTATGATCAGTATTTGATTTCATAAGCATGGTGACTCCTTTGACACTTTCAACTCGAGCTCTAGGTGCAAGAGTAGTGTCCATAAATCTGTAATAGACTCGATGAATGATAGCTATCTCTCGAGTGTTAGCTTTGCTATTCATGTTCTTGGTTTTGACATTTAAAGTCAAAGTATCTATGACGTTAGGGTCATTGATATTTACCAAGAAATTAGGGTAGCAATTAAAGTATACCGGGCCATTAGCTAGGTTACTTTGAAGGACTCCTAAGAGAGAGTCGTCGAAGTTCAAGAGACGAGCATCTCTTAGAAGGACGCAAACAGGTACGTCTAAACCTTTTCTAAAGAGAGGTTTGACAGCAATCTGGACAAGATCAATATGCAAGTAATTGAATTGATGTTTATATCTATTCAAATCATGCTCAGAAAGTAGTTTAATATTTTCTAAAGAATTATTAATAGCAATAGTGGATTTACAGGTCTTAATGTTATGTTTCTTAATGAAACAGAAGCTTCCTAATTCATAAATCTTTTTAAAAGGTTCATTGGGAATGTTCCAATTTTGTAAATCAGTTTCAAGCTTAGCAATCTTAGTTACTTGAGAAGATAAATTAACATTATTTAAAATATGCTGGTTTGAATTCATATTTGGAAAATACAATCTAGGGGCTTAAAGGGATAAAATAACTATTCAATATGTAATAGTAAACAGTAAATATGTAGATATCTAACAGATACTGTACCTTAACATCTTAGATCTAGTGGCTTCTTAGTAGAGTCTTCTTGGGTTTACATCTGTTTTCTCTAAAGTCATCTTAGCGATGGGATCACCTAGCAATGTCTAAACGCCTACCTTGGAAACATCGACCTATTTCTTTCATACTGCACTTCGTTACGCCTTTAACTAGTATCAGAGCAAATGGCCTACGACATTGATGATGCTAACAAGGTCACCATAGGTCATTTGATGGTAAGGAATTTTACCTTCACAACGATCATCGAAATTTCTTTGAGTTTTGCTATGATGAGTCTTCTTGGAAGATTTATAAGACTTGTTTTTTCTAGAAGAGTGAGTGGAGGGAGCAACAATATTGGTTATACCAATATTGTTGCTCCCTCCACTCACTCTTCTAGAAAAAACAAGTCTTATAAATCTTCCAAGAAGACACATCGTAGAAAAACTCGAAGAAATTCCGATGATCGTCCTAGAAAGAAATCCAGATTCAGAAGACCCTCAAAGTCTTCTAAAAACAAAGATGTATGTTGGAACTGTGGAAAAACTGGCCATAGAGCCAATGAATGCAAATCTGACAAAAAGAAGAAGAAAATCAACCTCTTAGAGATTAATGAAGATACCTAAAAGGAACTCTTCTCTATCTTAGAGGAAGATAATACTGATTTTTCTCCTTATTACTCATCAGATGAATATAGTGATGAAGAGAATATCAACGTCGCTTATAATTCTGATTCAAGCCAATCTGGCATTGAATGCCATTGTTTGGGAGCCTTTTGTACCTGTGACAACTCTCCAATCTCCATTAAGGTTCTTTTTGACAGATCCAAAGAAGCTCTCTACGATGTAATACAACACATCAATGATGATGAATCAAGGAAACGATATTTGATAGAACTCAAAAATCTTATCCTCTCCCATCAAAATGACAGACCCAAATCAAGGTCGATCTTTGAACCATCCAGCATGAAGCAAGTCATGTCCCGTTTCGATAAACCTGCCGAACCTTCAATCTCTGATCTAAGACATGAAGTCTCAGAGCTCAAAGAAGAGATTAAAGATATTAAATCTAGACTTGGAAAAGTCGAACTTGATGTCCTTGTAGAGCAGGTTCTTATACAAGCTAGGACTTACGAACATAAGTCCGAAAACAAAGAAGAACCTGAACTTCATAAAGATGAGTATCATTCAAAAAATGATAACCCGATCGATCTTCATCTTTCTCAAGATAAGACTTCATCTTCCCAAACTTCAGGTCTTACGGTGATTACTAGTATAAACCTCAGAGTTATCATATTCCCATCAAAATAGTTAGTAACAAACACTTTGTTATTAACAAAATTGTTTTACTTGGCAGTGGTGCAAATCGTAACTGTATCATGAAAGGTATTGTTCCTACTCAGTATTTTGAAAAAAGTACTTCTAAACTATACTCCGCTACAGGAGAACAACTTCGTATTAACTATAAACTTTCTAAAGCTCATATCTGTAACAATAGTATTTGTTTAACAAATGATTTTATTATTACTCAGGAAATAAATGAAGATATCATCTTAGGAATTCCTTTTATCACTCAGATAAAACCTTTCATTACTGGCTTAAACGGTATCTCTACTCACATATTAGGAAAAGAATTACATTTTCCTTTTGTCAAAACTCTTTCACAAGATGAAAGTAATTTTATTAGAAAAAACACTATTTTTCGTATTAACAAACTTTTTCAGCATGTCACCTTTTTGAAGGATGAAATAAAAGTTAAGAAAATCGAGCAGATTTTAAAAACCTCGGAGATGGTTACTAAAATAGCCAATCTTCAAAACACTTTTGAAAAAGAAATATGCTCTGATTTTCCTAACGCCTTTTGGGAAAGAAAAAAGCATTTAGTTGAACTTCCTTACATTGAAGGATTCAATGAGCGGGTCATCTCTACCAAAGCAAGACCTATTCAAATGAATCACGAAATGATGGAAACTTGCAAAACTGAGATTTCAAATCTTCTTAAGAATAATATTATTCGCCCCTCTAAATCACCTTGGAGTTGCTCTACCTTTTACGTCAATAATAGCGCAGAGAAAGAAAGGGGAGCGCCACGACTAGTTATAAACTATAAGCCTTTAAACGCTGCCCTTAAATGGATCAAATATCCCATTCCCAACAAAAGGGATCTCTTGAAAAGAACTTACAAAGCTAATGTTTATAGTAAGTTCGATATGAAATTTGATTTCTGGCAAATTCAAGTAGCCGAGAAAGACAGATACAAAACTGCTTTCAACATTCCCTTCGGGCAATACAAATGGAATGTAATGCCATTTGGGCACAAGAACGCCCCTTCCGAGTTCCAGAATATTATGAACTCAATCTTTAATGACTATAGTGGGTAGGGGCCGTCCTAGAGGTGGATGCCAACCAAGTGTATGCCAGCCAGTTAGCGCTCCAACTCGATTCTATGCTTTTCCGGCCAGACAAGATACAGTGATTACATGTAGTATTTCTGTTTGAGGCAAAGATGCCTCCATATTATTTTATCCAGGATCTACGTATTCATTTGTGTCTTCTCTATTTGCTTATTTCCTGGGTGTTTCTTGAGAGTCCTTGAGTACTCCTGTTTATGTGTCCACTCCTATGGGTAATTCTATTATTGTGGATTAGATCTATCGATCCTGTATTGTTACATTTTGTGGTTATGAGACTAGAGCAGATCTTCTATTGCTTGATATGACCAACTTCGAGATTACCCTGGGCATGGACTAGCTATCCCCATATCATGACATCCTAAATTGCTATGCTAAGACTGTTACTTTGGCAATGTAGAAATTTCCTAGGTTGGAGTGGAAGGGTTCGTCTGTCAACGCATCTAATAAGGTTATTTCCTTTCTAAGAGATCGACACATGGTCGAGAAGGGTTGTTTGGCTTATCTAGCCTATGTTCGGGATACTACTGAAGAGACTCCGACTATTGATTCAATGCCTGTAGTTCGGGAGTTGATTTGGCTCTAGATACCCACCCAATATCTATCCCACCATGTTGAATGACTTCGAAAGAATTGAAGGAATTGAAAGAATAGCTTGAGGAGTTACTAGCCAAAGGGTTCGTCAGACCGAGTGTATCGCCTTGGGGTGCACCAGTATTATTCGTGAAGAAAAAGGATGGGACGATGCGAATGTGTATTGATTATCGCCAATTGAACAAAGTCATTATTAAGAAAAATACCCATTGCCGCGTATTGATGATCTATTTGACTAGTTGCAGGGTGCTAGGGTGTTCTGTAAGATCGACTTGAGTTCGGGGTACCATCAGTTGAAGATTCGGGATTCGTATGTGCCGATGACTACTTTCCGGACTAGATATGGTCATTATGAATTTTTGGTGATGTCCTTTGGTTTGACTAACGCCCCAGTGGCATTTATGGATCTGATAAACACGATATTCAGGCCATATATTGATTTGTTTGCCATTGTTTTCATTAATGGCATTTTGATCTACTCGCACAGTAAGGAAGAGCACGAGCAGTATATGAGAGTGGTGCTTCAGACGTTGCGGGAACAAAAGCTATATGCTAAGTTCTCCAAATGTGAGTTTTGGCTAGATTCTGTAGCATTTTTGGGGCATATTATATCGGGCGAAGGCATTAAAGTTGATCCCAAAAAGATCGAGGCAGTTCAGAATTGGCATCGTCCCATTTTAGCAACTGAGATCAGGAGTTTCCTAGGATTAGCAGGTTATTATCGTCGGTTCGTGGAGGGCTTCTCATCTACTGCAGCACCTTTGACCAAATTAACCCAGAAGGGTGCTCCGTTCCGATGGTCTGATGATTGTGAGGTGAGCTTTCAGAAGCTCAAAACAGCATTGACTACAACACCAGTGTTAGTATTGCCTTCCGGTTCAGGGATGTATACAGTGTATTATGACGCTTCACGCATTGGTTTGGGTTATGTATTAATGTAGGAGGGGCGAGTTATTGCATATGCCTCACATCAATTGAAATCCCAGAGAAGAATTACCCGGTACATGATCTGGAGTTAGCTGCAATTATTCACGCTCTTAAGAATTGGAGGCATTATCTTTATGGGGTGTCTTGTGAAGTTTACACTGATCATCGCAGTTTGCAGTATTTGTTCAAGTAGAGGGACCTAAATTTGAGGCAGCGCTGATGGATTGAGTTACTAAAAGATTATGATATCACTATCCTGTATCATCCGGGCAAGGCAAATATGGTTGCAGACGCCTTAAGTAGAAAGACAGAGAGTATGAGTAGTTTGGATTTTATTTCAGTAGAGGAGAGGCCACTAGCCTTGGATATTCAGTCCTTGGCTAACAAACTTGCGAGGATTGATATTTCAGAGCCCAACAGAGTTCTTGCATGTGTTGTGGCCCAGTCTTCATTATTCGAGCAGATCAAGGCTCGCCAGTATAATGATCCACACTTAATGGTTCTTCGAGAAACGGTACTACAGGGTGGTACCAAGGAAGTTACTATTAGCACGGATGGTGTTCTGTGACTCCAGGATTATCTATGTGTTCCTAATGTGGATGGACCGAGGAAAAGGATTCTAGAGGAGGCACACAGTTCTCGGTATTTTATTCATCCAAGTGTTATGAAGATGTATCGTGACTTGAGTCAGCATTATTGGTGGCAGAGGATGAAAAATGACATAATCGAATATGTAGCTAGGTGTATAAATTGCTAGATAGTTAAATATGTGCACCAGAGGCCAGGTGGCCTACTTCAGCAGATGACTATACCAGAGTGGAAATGGGAACGCATTACTATGGACTTTGTAGTTGGGTTGTCGCGGACCCTGCGGAAGTTTGATGCAGTTTGGGTCATTGTCGACGTATACTTCGGAGAGGTTGGCCCAAATTTATAGTCAGGAGATAGTTCGATTGCACGGTGTGTCAATTTCCATCATATAATATAGATGCCCTCAGTTTACTTCACATTTTTGGAGAGCAGTATAGAGTGAATTGGGGACCCGTGTAGAGCTCAGCACAACCTTTCATCCGCAGACCGACGTGCAGTCAGAGTGGACAGTTCAGATTTTGGAGGATATGCTCAAGGCACGTGTGATTGACTTTGGAGGTCAGTGGGATCGTTTCTTGCCTTTGGCCGAATTTGCTTATAACAACACTTACCAATCCAGCATCGAGATGGCTCTATTTGAGGCTTTATATGGTCGCCGATGTCGTTCGCCCATCCGATGGTTTGAGCCCGGTGAGGCTAAGTTATACGGTATTGATTTGTTGAAGGATGCCTTGAAAAAGGTAAAGTTAATTCAGGAGCAACTTCGTACAACACTGTCCATACAGAAGAGTTATACGGATCAGAAAGCACGTGATTTATTATTTATGGTGGGTGAAAAAGGTCTCTTGAAGTTTTCGCCGATGAAGGGAATCACGAGATTTGGGGAAAAGGGCAATTTGAGCCCAAGGTTTATAAGACCATTCGAGGTGTTGAGACGAGTTGGGGAGGTTGCTTACGAGCTTACGTTGCCTCCAGTCTATCAAGAGTTCATCTGGTTTTCCATGTATCTATGCTCCGGAAGTATCATGGCGACATATCACATGTGCTAGACTTCAGCACGGTTCAGCTAGATAAGAGTTTGGGTTATGAAGAGTAGCCAATTGCCATTGTTCATAAACAAGTTCGCCAGTTGAGGTCCAAGAAGAGTATTGCAGTAAAAGTCCAGTGGAGGGGCCAACCAGTCAAGGAAGTGACTTAGGAGGCTGATGAGGACATGTGGTGCAGATATCCGCACTTATTCAGCACTCCAGGTATAATTTTAAACCCGTTCGAGGACGAACGTTTGTTTAAGAGGTGGAGAATGTAATAACCCAATCGGTCATTTTGACTTTTAGAACCCTGTTCCCCCAAATAAAACTCCCAGTATGTGCTTTTATTAATTTATGACTTGCGGGAATGGTTGGTTTGGGATTTTGAAGTATTCGGGTTGAAATCGGAACACTTGGTTCCTTAGTTTGTCTTTAAAGGCGCAAATTAGACTTCGGTCAACATTTTGAGAAAATGACCTCGGAATTGAGATTTGACGGTTCCAATAGGTTCGTATGATGATTTTGGACTTGGACGTATGTTCGAATTGGGTTTTGGATAATTCGGGAGCGTTTCAACGCTTAATAGTGAAAATTAACTATTTGAAGGTTTAATGTTCTTTAAATTTGATTTGGAGTAGGTTTTGGAGTAATTGAAGGCCGTTTGGAATTTCGAGCCTAAGAATAGCTCCATCTGGTAATTTAAGTCTTGCATACAAAATTGGGTGTCATTGCGAGTAGTATAAGTATATTTCGGCGCGTTTAGAGTAAGTTTGAAGAATTTGAAAATTTTAAGTTGAATCGATTTGGCTTGAGGTATGATTCTTAGTTTTGATGTTGTTTTACACATTCCAAGGGTTCTAGCATGTCCGTTTTTTGATTTCAAACTTGTTGCTATGTTCGGGTGGCCCCCCAGGGGCCTCGGGGGTTAACCGGACGAGGCTCAGATCAATTTTGGAAGTTAGAGCAGTAGTCAAAGCTTCCAGCTTCTGCGCAACCGCACCTGCGCTTGGCCAACCATAGGTGCGAGCCCGTGGGTGCGTGAAAAGCACCGCAGTAGCGGACTGGGCGCAGATACGCAGGTACAACCACAGAAGCGCATCACAGATGCGATGTACAAGACGTGGAAGCGGACGGGGCCGGCTTAGGGGAAATTCGCATCTGCGATGCATTTTCCGCAGATGCGGAGCCGCAGAAGCGAAAGGCTTGTTTGGCAGAACGCTTTAAGAACAGGAAAACAACCATTTTTGCCCATTTCTCTCCATTCTTGGGCGATTTTGGAGCTTTTTGAGCGGTGATTTCAACGAGCAACTTGAAGGTAAGTTATTTCTATACACTTTTAGTTAAATACATAGATTATGGGTAGATTATAACCTGTAAATTTGTGGAAATTAAGGGTTAGAGGAAAAACCTAGATTTGTATAAAAATAAGATTTTAACCACGAAAATGGTTATGGAATTGGATGGAAATTGTATATTTGAGTTCTTGAGATTATGGGTAACGATTTTCCCTGAAAATTTCTGGAATCCTGGCATGTGGGCTCGGGGTGAATTTTAGGAATTTTATCATTTTGGATAGGGTAATTAATTTAATAGTCTAATTTCAAATTATTGAGCATGTATTAATTATTTTATATAACATTTGGATAGTTTCGGATTTTTTGGCACCGAATTGGGATGTTTACACGACGTCGTGATCAGAAGTGGGCTTTGAGACAAAGTAAGTCTCTTGTCTAACCTTGTAAGAGGGAATTTACCCAATATGTGATCTAAATAAATAATTGTTACTAATTATGGGGGCCACGTACGCACGAGGTGACGAGAGTCTGTGCATATCTACTAATTATGCTATGTCCGGGTAGTTTTAGGACTTAAATCATGAATTACTTGTGATAATTTCTCCTTTTATTTAATTAAATTACTGGAATTATATTGTAAATTGTTAGAGGAAATAGTAAAAGATCGAAACTTCCTATACTTGTATTTTGTGTAAATTAGTTAATTGTTAACCGAAATTGAACATCCTATATGTTAATATTATAATAACTTCTCATTCCAGAGGTTCATAAGAAAATGTTCTCCTTTCTTGTGGAGCGAGCCGAACGCCTCGACAGTATAGATGCATCTATGGATCGCGCTACACATCCCTCGGCAGTGTACATGACACTCTGGATTGGGCCATAGGACCTCGGCAGAAATCGTGCCTAATAATAATAATTACATGGTACCTTGATACTTTAATTGCCGCTTGTGAAGTTAATTGATAAATTGAAAATTATTGGAATGTAAGGAATTAATTATTTCTGCTTGTTTAGAAACTTATTGTTGTTCATCTAAAAATCATTTTTAATTAAATATTTCTATTGTAATATTATTGACCCATATTGGGGGTCAAAGTCGACCTCTCGTCACTACTTCTTCGAGATTAGGCTTGATACTTACTGGGTACACGTTGTTTACGTACTCAAGCTATGCTTGCTGCACTTTTTGTGCAGGACCTGAGACATGTACTATCAGAGGACCTATCAGAGCGCACCCACGTTATCCAGAGGCTTAGTGGTGAGCTGCCTTTTTGAGCCGTTCTGCAACAACTGGTGCCTCTTCTTGTATTTGTATCCTGTCTATTTTATTTTAGACATTATTTGGAATTTTGTATAATCTATTAGATTCTCATATACTTGTGACACCAGGCCTTGGAACACACTAGTAGAATTTTTGGTTTTAATTATTTTACTTGGGTTTTAATTTGTCTTATTTTCTCATATTTTTCTTAATTGTTGAAATTTAGAAGAGTTTGATTACTCGGATAATTTTTAAAGAAATGAATATATGTTTAAATTATTAGTTGACTTGCCTAACTGGGATGTTGGGTGCCATCACGACCTATAGGTGAATTTGGGTTGTGACAAGAAATTACTCTGTATACAGTATTAAGGAAATCAAAATATCAGAACCAGAAGATAAATAATAGTACAAACAAGAACAGTTAACGGCAGAAAAATCTTAAGACATCGGCTGACAGGAAATAGTCACTGGACCCCGTAAATTTTGCTAGACATTTTGTATATATACATGTGTATACCTTGATAATAGTTAATTTAAATCACTTTGTGCTTTGAACACTAAAAGCCTTTAGGGGGCACTGGTTGAGCAAAATACTGGCGCCCTCGTGGCGTTAAAATCCTGGGCCCGCCTCTGGTTATTTCACAACAAACTCCACCAATTAACTTAAGCTCCAAACTCTGTGTCTCGGGTGCATGTAGTTCCTTATTCTGCTTTTCTAGTCCACTCCTGAATGAGGCAAAAACGAGTCCGTTAAGCTCAACACATTTGAATGATAAACTACTTCTACACCGGACTGCTGATTTTGGTTCGAGATGCTTATTCTCAATCTTTTTTGTAAAGCACAAGTTTTTCAAGGTGGATCTAAAACCATCTAACTCAAAACCTTAAGGCAAAAGGTGAAAGTAGTCCAGGACCTTTATAAAGCACTAGGAACAAAAAGGAAAAGGAACAAGATATCAAGGGCCAAATTAGCTCTATCAAAAAGAACGCTAGAGGGAAAATAATCAAGTATAATTATACTGGCATTTTCATAAATGAGAAATCTAAATGTTAATTTGCACATCTCACCTGAAATGCAGTGGAAGCAACTTCAAATTTGGTCTTGCTGTATGTAACGACCCGACCAGTCGTTTTGAGCTCAAGCATGTCGTTCGGCAGTTTGAGGCCATGAGCAGCTTCACTTCAGGTATTATGACTAGTACGTGTGGTCGGAATTGAAATTTTGGAAGTTCAGAGTTGATTTGAAAAGAGAATTCTCATTTTAGAAGCTTTAAGTTGGAAGAATTGACTAAGATTGGATTTTTGAGTAAACAATCTCGAAATCGGGATTTGAAGGTTCCAACAGGTTCGTATGATGAATTCGGACTTGGGCGTATGTCCGGATCGGGTTTTGGATGATCCGGGAGCATTTCGACGCCTATTGTGAAAGTTGGTATTTTGGAAGAATTTCATAAAATGAGGGTTAGAGTGCATTTCAATGTTATCCATGTCTGTTTGGGATTTCGAATCTGGGAATAACTTCGTATGGTGATTCTGGTATTGGGAGCGCGTACGGAAATAGATCCGGAGGTCCGTAGGTCATTTTGGAGTCATTTGGCTAAAGCTAGAAATTTGAAGGTTTTTGAGAAGTTTGACCGGAAGTGGACTTTTTGTTATCGGGGTCGGAATCTGATCCCGGAAGTTGGAGTAGGTCCATAATGTCAATTGTGACTTGTGTGCAAAATTTGAGGTCAATCGGACGTGATTTGATAGGCTTCGGCATCGAATGTAGAAGTTTGAAATTCTAAAGTTCATTAAGCTTGGAATGGGGTACAATTTATGAATTTGATGTTGTTTGATATGATTTGAAGGCTCGACTAAGTTTGTAATGTGTTTTGGGACGTGTTGGTATAATTGGTTGAGGTCCCGAGGGCCTCGGGTGGATTACAGATGGTTAACAGATCGAGTTTGGACTTGGAAGAAAAGACGAGGCAGCTGATATCTGGTGTGATCGCACCTGCGCAATAAGGGCCGCATGTGCGACATCGCAGGTGCGAGCCAGTGGTCGCAGGTGCAGTTTGGGCGAAACTGGGCAGTGACCGCAGATGCGATGGGTTGTCCGCACCTGCGAGGTCGCAGATACGGAGGTGCGTTGCAGGTGCGAGAGTGAGAGAAGAATCTGGGAGCGCAGGTGTGAGGGTATGTCCGCACCTGCGAATGCGCAGATGCGGAAGGAAAGGCACAGGTGCAGAGTCGAGCTAGGTAGAGGGAATGCGTAGGTGTGAGGTTATGGTCGCACCTGCGAAACCGCAGATGCGACGAAGAGGCGGCAGGTGCGGGAGTCGGGGCTGGGCAGTGTCTCCTTGTAAGCGAGGGTTTGGCTCTATCTCATTTCATTTTCGCCCATGGGAGTCGATTTTGGAGAACATTGGAGTGTCATCTTCATCAATCATAATGGGGTAAGTGCCTTCTTCACAATTTTGAGTTAAGTACATGACTTTATATGGATTTGAACATAGAAATTAGTATAAATTGTGGGGTTTTTGGTAGAAAACCTAGAATTTGGTATTTTGGATTTTGACCATGAATTTGGACATGGAATTGGGAATAAATCATATATTTGAGTTCATAAGGTTATGGGTAATGATTATCTTCAAAAATATTTGAAATCCGGGCACGTGGGCCCGAAGGTGATTTTTATCGACTTTTCGATCGGGGTTAGAAATTATTATAAATTGGATTATATTGAGTATTTGAGTATATATTAATGGGTTTGCATAATCATTGGCTAGTTTTGGAGCATTGTGCGTCGATTCAAGTTGTTTGAAGGGCTCAGAAGACGGTTAAGGAGCTTCGGAGCGAGGTAAGTCTCCTTTCTAACCTTAAAAGAGGGAATTAACCCCATATGTGAAATTAATTATTATATGCTTCTAATTGTGGGGGCTACATATGAACTAGGTGACGAGAGTCCGTACGTAGCTACTAGTTATGCCTATGTCCGGATAGTCTAGGTTTACATCATGCCTTGTTAACATTGTTGTCGATTTATGTTATTGTTTTCCTTGAGAAGAAGCAAGATTGAGGTTGAGTAATAATTTTCTTGAAAGAATGGAAATTTGAAGAATTTAAGATTTAAAAGGTTTCATTTGAACTTTGTAATTTCGAAAAGAATTGATGAATAATATAATAGCATAAGGAATCTATGTGTAACCGCGTCGCATGTATGATTCGCGAGCGAGGTAATTTCCTTAAAAAGCTTAAAGTTGAATTTTCCTTATTTTGAAAAGAATCAAGAAAGAAATATGATTTATATGTTAAACTTATATTTGGTCGCGTCGTAGGTATGATTCGCGAGCGGGGTATTTCCTTAAATTTATATTTGACCATGTTGCATGTATGATTCGCGAGCGGGGACCGTGTCGCATGTATGATTTGCGAGCGGGAAAATTTATAGATACATCTATGGTTCACGCCATTTGACCCTCTGGAAGTGCACAATTTAAATATTTGTTGGATCGGGCCGTACAACCTCGGCATGATTTGCGCATGCTTGCATTGCTTGCCTTGAAATTTATATATAACAATATTGCCTCCCTGGTCTGAGATAAATTGGTAATTTGATATGGCCTCATTGGCCGGAGATATAAATTATTAATAGATGAAAATAAATTTGGAAATCCCCTATTTCCAAGAGAATTGTTTATCTATGTCATGTTAGTGTGTTTACCGTTGCCTAAAAAATACATAATATATCATATCATTGGTATATTGATTATATCCCATAGTAAGTGTCTGAGTCAACCCCTCGTCACTACTTCTTTGAGGTTAGGCGGGATACTTACTGGGTACGCATTAATTTACGTACTCATGCTACACTTGCTGCATATTTTTATGCAGGCACACATATATTTAGCGGCCTTGTGGGCGCAGAGGCGCAGTTATGGCGGGGACTTAGGTGAGCTGCATTCTTTATGACGATCTGCAGCCAATAGAGTGTCCCTCAGAGTATTGTATTTTCTTTTCCTGTCCAATTTCTATTCCGGACAGTGGAAGTATTTTTATTTTACCTTCCTAGTTAATGCTCATGCACTTGTGACACCGGGTTCTGGGATAAGTATGGGATGTTCAATATTGAAATTGGAAAACATTGTATTTATTCTATAAATTCATCTTTTACTAGATAAATTGAAGTAAATTTACGATTTCAAAAATATTAAAATGAGAATTTAATTAAGTATCTATTGTTGGCTTGCCTGATAGTGGTGTCCGGCGCCATCACGACTTTTATGGATTTTGGGTCGTGATAACATGGTATCAGAGCACTAGGTTCACTTAGGTCTCATGCATCATGAGCGAGTCTAGTAGAGTATTGCGGATCGGTACGGAGACGCTTGTACTTATCTTCGAGAGGCTACAGGGCTGTTAGGAGCACTTTCCCTTCTTGATTCCTTATCGTGCAATTCGATTCCTTTGAGGCTTATGCCTTAATTTCCTTCCTATTCAATCTTACGCGATGCGAAATGCTTATTATAAATTGGAATTGAGGAATTTTAATGGCACTAATAATGTAGAGCATGATGTTTCTCCATGCGTATTCGATTAGGGCTAATGTCGTCGCCTTGTGGAAGGATGTTCTGTCATCTCAGCTCAGTAGCTATATTTCTGATGGTTTTGGGGCTATGCGCCAATTGGTATGACGATTTGTGCATTGCCATCGCACTGTGTTTGTGTAATGGAAGGATGCTTGTCTATGCGTCGAAGTAGTGAATGATTTGGAAGAAGGTTTACTCAATGCATTATTCAAAGATCCAGTGTTTTATTTCCGGTGAAGGAAAGGCAATCATACTAAGAATGTTTAGACTTGGGTTGATGGAGTAGCAGGACTCGATAGTTTTGAGCATGGTGGAATCTTCGCCTATGATGTGGCGTCATTGTCCTCCATTGGTTTTGATGTGTTAAGTTTGCCGGTGTTATGGTTTCCTTCAATTCGCCTTGGGGCAGGGTATTATAAATGGTGCCGAGAAAGTGGCTGTCAGAGGTCGCAGTGTGCAGTGGTTCAGGATCGAATCAGCATTCCAAATATTGATGGCTCGAGAAAGATGATTTCCGGAAGGGTTTAAAGTTGGTAGCAATCTATCGGTTCAAGTGCTACAGAGGTAGATTTTGATTTAAGTCAACAACTGGGTAGCGAAGGATGAGGAAGGACATGTGGGAGGTGTCTTACAGTGGTTGAGATTCTAGAAGGCCAAGTGTGAGAAACAGGAGTCGGGTAGTTACTTAAAGGAGTGAGTTTGACCAAAGTGGGAGAGTGGCAGAGTAACATGTGGGTTATGTGATAGGATAGCTACACGCCTTGAAGAAAGTTTAGAGTGATTTGGGAATTATGGTGGATGGTGATTGGGTCTATGGACTTATTTTGAAATATTGGCTATTATACAATGGGAGATTGGATACAACAGAAAGGAGTTGCGTGATATGAAGAAGGATACAACATGACTTTGGATGGGAATGTATTGTCACACCTTTAGTTGACGTCCATGGGGAGTGAATGGATTGGAGCAACTGGTGAATGAGCTCGGACTCGGGATGGTCTACTGATTTCGTAGTAATTATACCCAGTGCAGTCACGTTGGAATATATCAGCATGAAATTTCCATAGGTGGGTTATCTCCTATGAGTAGGTTAGCGGTTGCGTGGTGTTGACGAAGCTTCTACAAAGAATTCTACTGGTTATCCGGCAAGAGGTCGAATATGTGAATATGGTTAGTGATTCAGAGTGTTCATGAAAGGTCAAATGGAAGGATTTCGAGGAATTTGGTGAGTTGGCTGTGCAAGATCAGTTCAACGATGAAGAAAGAATCTTGGCGGGTTCTAGAGTTATGCAATGGTAGCTTCAAGCTAAGTGGGAGAGTTCCACCACCTACGTTTGGATTGCATGGTCGTCTATTTGTAAGAATTCTGGTTATCAACATATTGATGGGTTATTACGACTAAGGAAAGAGAACATCAGTGGTAATTGGAGCAAGCAATTTGAGGAATATGTGGTATAGTTGGCCTTATCGATTCATGCTCAGGCTTTGGGAAGATTCAGGATTTATGCTTCGTGTAGAGGCGAGTTACAAGCAAGATGATTCGGCCAGGTGCTTCCTTGAGAGGGTGCTCATGTGCTAGTAGAGCCTTGGAATTTATTATATTCGGGACCAAGTCAGAGTGGGTGACTCTCAATATCGGTCCTAGTGGATTCAAAAGTTCAGGCGTGGTGCCTAAGGATTTCAAGTCCATAGTATGGTTGAATATCGAGCTTCTGTAGTGGATTATGATAAATGATCTTGGAGTGTTCCGTGTTATCTTTGGTCTATAAGGTATCATGAGAGGAAGGGGAGTATGTGACTTTGGATTTATAGAAGAATCATCAGAATGGGTGTATCAGTTGAAGACACAATTATGCGCACAAGGAGGGTATGAAATGGTTTGTTGGGTTTTGAGACAAGGTGGTCTTGTGAAATAGGATCACTCAAGATGAGTGTGGATTGAGTTCGTTATATCGATAAAGGAGTTGTTGTTATTTCTAAAGAAGATCCAGAGTAAATTAGGAGAATTCAGGTTTGGTTAGCACTGGTTGAATTGGCATAATGATGGCAATGATCAACTCCTTCAGTTTGTTGGGTTATTCATGTGATATGTGATGGTACGTGCTAGGTTTGCCGGTCGCCGTAGCCGATCTTATTTGGAGGTTTTCAAGTATTATGGCCTGTTATGTGTAGAGGGATCCTGGAGGGGTTATGGTGGTTTGGACCACTACTTGAGGATTTGTGTGTTCTACGGTTGTGAGAATGCAGTAATGTGTTGCAATGATTCTCCTAAATCAAGTAAAGTGAAAGGTTTCTACAAAGTGAAGTGTGTATCATATTAGTGGTTTAGGAGTTATGATGAAATTCTTATACTCTTGTGCATTGGCGTGATTTAGTGCATCAAGTAGCATGGGATTCGAAAGTTGAGGATTCGAGATTGCGGTTCGGTGTTGACAAGGATTTCATGAGCTCGGATGAGCAGGAAAAAGTATTTAGATGTTTAAAGTATTATAGTATGGTTTTAGGCGTCACCTAAGGTCGATGTCATCTGTAAGAGGCATTGTGTATTGATTTACGGATTCTAGATATGCTTTACAACATTAGTGTGACCGGTGATACGGATGTGCAGACTTGTTACCTGGTGCGGGAGGTCGTGGAAACGTGTCCCATGGAAGGATTGTGTAAGAGTGGCATGTAGTCACTCGATTGAGTGAAGATTGAAACCAAGTATGAAGATTGTAGTAATATCGTTGATTCGGGAATTTATGCCTGGAGGGCGCTCGGTTCACTTGGTTATGGACTGTGGAAGTTTGTTCCGGTTATGATGGTTGTTCTTATGTGTTATGGGAAAAAGGTTCATTATGGATCCTTGAAAGGTTATTAGCCCAATGTGGTACAGTCATAATCGGCTTGAGGTCCGTGGATGGATCTAAATATGAATGTGGGCTCTATATCAGGTCGGATGTGTTCATTTCAGCTTAGCGCTCCTTGTGGAGGAGTATTCGGACGTTGGATGTTATTTCGTCGTCGGCTATTTCATGTAATACTATATTATGCCGTGTGAGTTGTGAAACGGCTTGATAAATGTCCTATGTGTTAAGGTTCCGTGTAGCGATGGTGTTATGTGAGCAGGATGGCTCTCGAGAATTCAGGTCATATATCGCACCTTAGTTGTGCTTGAGTTTTGTAGCGTATGGCATTGTTTGTCCTCCCACGGATGGTATTATGCACTTAGCATGCTTGTGGCCGATATTCAGGTATTTTGTAATAATGAGCATTCTAGCTCGGTAAGTATCTCCTTATATAGATTTTACGTTCGGATCGGGTTGCGCACCGCAACAGTGTGATGTTGAGTGCAATCCCCTATATCTATTTTCGTGTGTTTGATTTTCCATTTTCTGAGGAAGGTTCATAACACTTTTTCGGTTGTCTAGTTAGTTACATGGGTTGAGTAGTCCTTTCTAGAGTTCATTTTCTTTACATATCACATTCGAGTTGGTAGCTTGTTGGCACATTGTGGCATCACATGAGACCTTTGATCGTGTGTGGGGTGGCTTATTGATTGAGCAACTTATACTGGTAGAGAAGAGATTTTGGATCTGGGATCAGTGCGATCAGATTATATGAAGTATATTAAAGAGCAATTACCATTATTTGGTGCATAATGAGGTGATGATTCTAGTCAAGAGGGGAGATGCAATGGTTTGATAACTCGACAATTGGTTATGAATTTCTACACATCTCTTCCATTGTGGCAGTATTGCAAGAGTTGAAGCAAGACTTATATATGCCATGAGGTACATTGTGAGCATCAAATTCGTGAAATTTCGTCTATTATGATCAGAGAATGTTATTATGGTCATGTGAATGTTGTGGTGCATGGTGTGAATTCAACAAAGGTATGCAGTCATGTTCTGGTACATCATGTGATGATTGATACGGTGTTTGTATGTTGGAAGCAGGCCTGACAGAGAATTCCGGATGTTGGAATTGGACTCTAAGGCTTATTTGCATAAATAAAAGAGAATATCTCCATATTATCTCAAGCTAATGCGCTCAACTGAATTGAGATAGCACGGGTAGGTGCACGAGGTGTTAAACCATGATTTCAGACATCTTCGGAGCAGTTCTTAGCACGTTCGAGGACGAACGTATGTTTAAGTGGGAGAGAATGTAACGACCCGACCGGTCGTTTTGAACTCTAGCGCGTCGTTCGGCAGTTTGAGGCCATGAGCAGCTTCACTTCAGGTATTATGACTGGAACGCGTGGTCGGAATTGAAATTTCTGAAGTTCAGAGTTGATTTGAAAAGACAATTCTCATTTCAGAAGCTTTAAGTTGGAGGAATTGACTAAGATTGGATTTTTGAGTAAACGATATCGGAATCAGTATTTGAAGGTTCCAACAGGTTCGTATGATGAATTCGATTTGGGCGTATGTCTGGATCGGGTTTTGGATGAACCGGGAGCGTTTCAACACTTATTGTGGAAGTTGGAATTTTGGAAGAATTTCATAAAATGTGGGTTGAAGTGAATTTCAATGTTATCCATGTCAATTTGGGATTTCGAGTATGAGAATAGCTCCGTATGGTGATGATGTTATTGGGAGCACGTCCTGAAGTGGATCCGGAGGTCCGTAGGTCATTTTGGAGTCATTTGGCTAAAGCTAGAAATATTAAGGTTTTTGAGACGTTTAACCGTTAGTGGACTTTTTGATATCAGGGTCGGAATCCGATCCCAAAAGTTGGAGTAGGTCCGTAATGTCAATTGTGACTTGTGTGCAAAATTTGAGGTCAATCGGTCGTGATTTGATAGGCTTCGGCATCGAATGTAGAAGTTTGAAATTTTAAAGTTCATTAAGCTTGGAATGGGGTGCGATTTATGAATTTGATGTTGTTTGATATGATTTGAAGGCTCGACTAAGTTTGTAATGTGTTTTGGGACGTGTTGGTATAATTGGTTGAGGTCCCGAGGGCCTCGGGTGGATTACAGATGGTTAACAGATCGAGTTTGGACTTGGAAGAAAAGACGAGGCAGCTGATATCTGGTGTGATCGCACCTGCACAATAAGGGCCGTAGGTGTGAGCCAGTTGTCACAGGTGCGGTTTGGGAGAAGTTGGGAAGTGACCGTAGGTGCAAAGAGTTGTTCGCACCTGCGAGGTCGCAGATGCGGAGGTACATCACAGGTGCGAGAGTGAGAGAAGAATCTGGGAGCGCATGTGCGAGGGTATGTCTGCACCTGCGAAGGCGCAGATGCGGAAGGAAAGGCGCAGGTGCGGAGTCGAGCTAGGCAGAGGAAATGCGCAGGTGCGAGGTTATGGTTGCACCTGCGAGACCGCAGGTGCAAGAGTCGGGGCTGGACAGTGTCTAATTTTAAGCGAGGGTTTGGCTCTATCTCATTTCATTTTCGCCCATGGGAGCCAATTTTGGAGCACATTGGAGTGCCATCTTCATCAATCATAATGGGGTAAGGTTATGGGTAATGATCATCAATCATAGTGGAATTTTTGGTAGAAAACCTAGAATTTGATATTTTGCATTTTGACCACGAATTTGGGCATGAAATTGGGAATAAATCATATATTTGAGTTCATAAGGTTATGGGTAATGATTATCTTCAAATATTTTCGGAATCCGGGCAGGCGGGTGATTTTTATCGACTTTTCGATCGGGGTTAGAAATTATTATAAATTAGATTATATTGAGTATTTGAGTATATATTAATGGGTTTGCATAATCATTGGCTAGTTTTGGAGCGTTGTGCATCGATTAAAGTTGTTTGAAGGGCTTGGAAGCTGGTTAAGGAGCTGCGGAGCGAGGTAAGTCTCCTTTCTAACCTTATAAGAGGGAATTAACCCCATAGGTGAAATTATTTATTATATGCTTCTAATTGTGGGGACTACGTATGCATGAGGTGACGAGAGTCCGTACGTAGCTACTAGTTATGCCTATGTCCGGGTAGTCTAGGTTTACATCATGCCTTGTTAACATTGCTGTCGATTTATGTTATTGCTTTCCTTTAGAAGAAGCAAGATTGAGGTTGAGTAATAATTGTCTTGAAAGAATGAAAATTTGAAGAATTTAAGATTTAAAAGGTTTCATTTGAACTTCGTAATTTCGAAAAGAATTGAAGAATATTATAATAACTTATGGAATCTATGTGTAACCACGTCGCATGTATAATTCGTGAGCAGGGTAATTTCCTTAAAAAGCTTCAAGTTGGATTTCCCTTATTTTGAAAAGAATCAAGAAAGAAATATGATTTAAATGTTAAACTTATATTTGGCCGCGTCGCAGGTATGATTCACGAGCAGGGTATTTCCTTAAATTTATATTTGACCGTGTCGCATGTATGATTCGCGAGCGGGGACCGCGTCGCATGTATGATTCGCGAGCGGGGACCGCATCGCATGTATGATTCGCGAGCGAGGACCGCATCGCATGTATGATTCACGAGCGGGAAAATTTATAGATGCATCTATGGTTCGCGTCATTCGACCCTCTAGCAGTGCACATTTTAAATATTTGTTGGATCGGGCTGTACGACCTCGGCATGATTTGCGCATGCTTGTATTGCTTGCCTTGAAACTTATAAATAACGATATTGCCTCCCTGGTCTGAGATAAATTGGTAATTTGATATGGCCTCATTGGCTGGAGATATAAATTGTTAAAAGATGAAAATAAATTTGGAAATCCCCTATTGCTAAGAGAATTGTTTATCTGTCTCATGTTATTGTGTTTACCGTTGCCTCAAAAATCCATAATTTAGCATATCATTGGTATATTGATTATAGCCCATAGTAAGTGTCCGAGTCTACCCCGCGTCACTACTTCTTCGAGGTTAGGCAGGATACTTATTGGGTACGCGTTAATTTACGTACTCATGCTACACTTGCTGCACATTTTTGTGCAGGTACACATATGTTTAGCGGCCTAGTGGGCGCATAGGCGCAGTTATGGAAGGGACTTAGGTGAGCTGCATTCTATACGACGATCCATAATTTACCGTTGCCTCAAAAATCCATAATTTAGCATATCATTGGTATATTGATTATAGCCCATAGTAAGTGTCCGAGTCTACCCCGCGTCACTACTTCTTCGAGGTTAGGCAGGATACTTACTGGGTACGCGTTGATTTAAGTACTCATGCTACACTTGCTGCACATTTTTGTGCATGTACACATATGTTTAGCGGCCTAGTGGGCGCATAGGCGCAGTTATGGAAGGGACTTAGGTGAGCTGCATTCTTTACGACAATCCGCTGCCAATAGATTATCCCTCATAGTATTGTATTTTCTTTCCTGTCCAATTTGTATTCCGGACAGCGGTTGTATTTTTATTTTACATTCCTAGTTAATGCTCATGCACTTATGACACCGGGTTCTGGGATAGGTACGTGATGTTCAGTATTGAAATTGGAAAACATTGTATTTATTCTGTAAATTCATCTTTTACTAGATAAATTGAAGTAAATTCGAATTCAAAAATATTAAAATGAGAATTTAATTAAGTATTTATTATTGACTTGCCTGACAGTGGTGTACGGTGCCATCACGACCTTTATGAATTTTGGTTCGTGACACTGTCAGTGAAGATATGGTAGGAAACAAAGCTCTAAATTTGACTCGTCCCACTTCAATTAGCTCCGCTATTCTGATGCTCCTCTTATTACTTTGATGTTCTTGGAGGTTTTAATAGAGAGAGGGAACTTCCTTATTTGATCGCAATTTTTCAAGCTAAGTTCTTCGAGGTGTTCCTGTATGGGTTAAAAACTACCATAATTATATTTGGGCCTAGTCTATATTAAGGAAGCTTTGAAGGCTGCCACATGTCATCGATTTGTTTTCAAAAGGTCGATGTCATGAGGTTGAGGTGGCTCAATAGAGGACGAAGACGAGGACAAACATTCCCTTTAGTAAAGTAGTAACTGCTAGTTTTAGAAATAAGGTCCTCAGAGAATATTTCCGCGAATATTCTTCCCAGGTGTACTATTTAGGGTTTTGTGACATATGTATCCTTATAAATAGAAAGATATGTAGTTATAGAGGGGATGAGACACTCATTGTAAAAAATAATACATTGACATTCTCAAAAGATTCTTACTTTATTATACACATTAAAATTCACTTTTTTCTCATATCCTTATCTATATTTTCTCCCACGATCCAAGGAGGATCCGAATATTCAAAGGCTTATCACCATCTATCTTGGTCAGAAGGAATGTTAAGGAATCTCACCATTTTCGGGTGACCCACATTCATTTTTTTTATATAATGTCATTTATTGTTATTTATTGCTATCTTTCATATTCTTGGATCTTTAATTATAACATTCTTTTTGTTATTTATTGCTGCTCAAATAGCACACGTGAGATCTTACTACAAAGACATTTGGTCCATCTTTCGGATATTAATATTGGCTAAGATTAATCCAACTTTATTATAAAATTCGATTGTATAAGCCTAGATCTAAATTTTGGGTCATACAATTCCCAAGTACATTGTGGCTCACACAGAGTTCCTAATATTGGTAAGTATTCCAACCATAATGAACTCTTGGTATTTCTGAGTTGACTGACTTGAGCCGCATTGTACAAATTGTTAGGGATATATTAGATATGCCCTAGATCCAATCTCATAGTTGATTATTTGAACATATTTTTGTGAATGTTATTTGATATAAAAATATATGGCATTTGATATTCGTTTATCATAGTTATTATTAATTTCTTGATTAATTTAATAAGGTATTTGATTAAATTTTGAGACTTGGCATCATGATGGAGATCATGATAATCGGAGTAAAGTCTCTTACAATTTAATCTAAATTTTATTCTTGATCGTAGGATTATTAATTTGGACATTAGTAATCCGGTTAGACCAATATTTATGTGATCGTCTTTATGGGATAAAGATTAGTTAATCTCATTAACTAAATCACATAAATAGATGATACATATAGAGATATGATCATTGAACTGAGTCATTGGATAGTTCCTAATGGTTAGAATTACCATAAACTATCAGTAAGATATTCTCTTAAAGAATGTGATGTAAGAGTTTCCTTTAACCTGATATCATCATAGTAATTGACAAGTTATTTATTGTGCTTTGATACTAGACACCTATGGCCCTAGGGAGATAGTTGAAAGGATATTTGGTACGATTAAATACTTGTAGAATTAGTGATTGATCAAGATGGAATCTATCAACTCTTGATAATGAGTTTAAGCTCCATGTTGTCATGAATTATAACCGATCAAATTAAGACCTTGGCCAGGGCGATTGAATGAAAGAAGAAAAGCTTTTCTTAGGTCATTAAATGGTCGATTATATTTGGCATGAACACATAGTTAGTCGTCTATTAGGATTTGACAATTGAACCATATCCTAGGGTGACCCGGAACTACAAGGATAGAAGGAATTAAAACAATATTCTTCTACGGGTATTGAGAGTAAATTGTATACTTCATGATATTCGGTCGTTAAGGAGTGTTGCTAGACGACACCCTTTTTCAAGACCCAAAATCCAAAAAGGCTGTGATGACACCGGACAACACTATCAGGCAAGCCAATCATAATCAATTAACTTAATTACCCATTTTGATATTTTTTAAAATAAATATTTCTTCAATGAAATGGTAAAGATACAACTCATAGAGTAAATGATAAATATTTTTAACAACTAAATTTCTAAACAATTCACAACCATTCCCAAAACCCGGTGTCACAAGTGCATGAGCATTTACTAGGGAATTAAAATAAAATACAGCATATGTCCAAAATATAAATTAGACAGGAAAATATAATAACTCTGAAGGAGACTCTGTTAGCTGCGGATCGTAATATAGAATGCAGCTCACCTATGTCCCCACAATTATTAACCATACCTTTGCGCCCACAAGGCCGCTATACATATATGTACCGGCACAATAAAATGTGCAGCAAGTGCAGTATGAGTACGAAAATAACATGTACCCAGTAAGTATCAAGTCTAATCTCGAAGTGTTAGAGACGAGATAGCCGACTTTGACACTCACTATGGGTCAATAATAATAACTGAAATAAAACTAGAATATCTAAATCAACATGATTCACAGAATTTACAATAATTTATTTAACCAGCAGAAATAATCAAATTCCTTCAAATGCAACAATTCTCAATATATTAATTAAATTCCTTCAATTCAAATAATTTCCAATTTATCAATTAATCTCATTTACAGGAATAACAATTAATTCTTTAACAAGCAGGAATAATAATTCATTAAATTCCAAGGATTCTCCAATTTAACAATTAGCTTCGCAAGCTGAAATAAACTATTAAGGTATCGTGTAATTATTATTATTAAGCATGATTTCCGCTGAGGACGTACGACCCGATACAGAGTATCGTGATTACTGTCGAGGGACGTGAGACACGATCCATAGATGCATCTATCCTGCCGAGGTGTTCGGCCCGCTCCACAAGAAATTAGGACATGTTCTTATATACCTCCAGGAAGATAGTATATTTATTTAAGATAAATTCGGGAGGAAGAACAATTTCTTTTAACAATTAATTAATTTAAACAGAAAATCAAGAATATGAGATTTCCATCATTTAATATCTTTATCTGACAATTCACAATATATTCATATATATCAATTAATACTAATTAAACAAAGAGTACAATGTACATATGCAATTCATGCTTTGAGTCCTAAACTACCCGGGTTTTAGCATTAATAGTAGCTACGCACGGACTCTCGTCACCTCGTACGTACGTAGCCCCCACAATTAGCAATAATTATTCAATTTAATCCCTATGGGGTAATTTCCTCCTCACAAGATTAGACAAGAGACTTACCTCGTCTCAAAGTTCACTTTCCGATTACCACGTCGCGTTGAATTCTTGATTCGATGCTGAAAGATCCGAAACTATCCAAATATTATACACAATAATTAATATATGCTAAATGATTCGAAATTTATCTATTAAATAAATTACCTTATCCAAAATGGTAAAATTCCTAAAATTCACCCCAGGCCCACATGCTCGGATTCTGAAAATTTTTAGATGAAAACGTTACCCATAATCTCAGAAACTTAAATATATAATTTCTACCGAATTCCATAACTATTTTCGTGGTTAAAATCTCTTTTTTGTAAAAATCTATGTTTTTCATCTAAATCTTTGATTTCTAAGATTTACTAGTTATAATCTATCTATAATCTATGTATTTAACACAAGGGGTATGGAATTAACTTACCTTTCAATTGCTAGTTGACACCCCCTTCTCAAACGCTCTGAAATCGCCCAACAATGGATGAAAAATAGAAAGAAATGGACTGAGTTTTCGTCTGTTTTAAGGTTCTGTCCAGACAGGTTTTTAGCACCTGCGAAAGGAGTACCGCACATGCGGCTTTCGCACCTGTAGAAATTCCATGCAGGTGTGCATTTTCCCTCTTTTCCTAGTTCCGCACCTGTGGAAGAAGAGCTCGCTTCTGCACAAGCGCAGGTGCGCCCATTCCTTCGCACCTGCATATCCCTCCGCTTCTGCGCACAAGACCTTTGCACCTTCGCACTTGCGCGTTCGCAGGTGCGCCAAATTACTCCGAATCTGCGATGGTTGGGCAGGCTCCTCTCTTTCGCACCTGCGATTGGTGGCTCGCACTTGCGAGCTTGCACCTGCGGCTGTCCAAGCACAGGTGAGATTATGACAGTAGCTGGGAGCTTCAGTCCTTGCTCAATTTCCCAAAATTGGTCCGAGCCTCGTCCGGTTAACACTCGGGACCCCCGGGGACCCGCCCGAACATAGCAACAGGTTTGAAAACATAAAACGGAGTCCCTCGAACTCTCCGAACGTGTAAAACAACATCAAATCTAAGGATCATACCCTGAACCAAATTGATTCAAACTTAAGAATTTCAAGTTCTTCAATTTACTTCTAATGCGCCGAAATATACTTAAACTACTCGGAATGACATGAAAATTTGCGTGCAAGTCTTAAATCACTATACGGAACTATTCCCAAACTCAGAATTCCAAACGGACTTCAATTACGGAAAATCCTACTCCAAACCAAATTTAAAGAATTTTAAACCTTCAAATAGTTGATTTTTACTATTAAGCGTCAATTGAGCACATTTGCTCGAGCCAATCTAAAGATTCTCCCCTTTATTTAGGCAATTAAGCCTTAGAGCCCAATTCTAACATTTAGAATTCTCCACCATGTATGTTTCCAACCTACGAACACCGTATCAATCACTACATGATGCACCAATATAGGGTTGCATACCTTTGTTGAATTTAGACCATGCACCGCACCATTCACATGATCATAATATCATCCTCCGATAACAATAGCCGAAATTCCCCGAATCTGATGTTCACAACACACCCCATGATACATATAATTCCTGTTCCAACTCTTGAACTGCTTCCACAATGGAAGGAATGTGTAGAAATTCATAACCAACCGTTGAGCCAACAAATTATTGAGTTTCTCCTTCTGACAAGAACTATTGCCTCATTATGGACCAAATAATGGTATTTGCTCTTTATTATACTTCATATAATTCGATCGTACTGATCCCGGATCCAATAACCTCGTCTCACTTAGTATAAGCTGTTCAGGCAATAAGCCACCTCAGACATGACAATAAGTTTCATATGATGCCACAACGATCTAATAAGCTACAGACTTGATTGCGATACATAAGGAAAATAGACTATGGAAAGGATTACTCAACCCACGTGACTAATTAAACAACTGAAAAGGTGTCATGAACCTTCCTCAGAAAATGGGACACAAAACACACAAAATAGAATATAGGGAACTATACTCAACATCACACTGTTGCGGCGTGCAACCCGATCCGCACAAAAAAAAGAATCTATATAAAAAAAAATACTTACCGAGCTAGAATTCTCATTACTTACAAAATATTCGAACATCGAACACAAGCACGCTAAGTGCATAATACCCTCTTTGGAAGGACCAACAGCGCCATACACTACAAAACTCAAGCACAACTAAGGTGTGATATATGATCTGAATCTCGAGAGCCATTCTGCTCACATAACACCACCGCTACGCGTAACCTCATCACATAAGAAATTTATCAATCTGTTTCATAACTAACACGGCACAATATAGTATTACATGAAATAACCGACGGCGAAATGACATCCAACGTCCAAATACTCCTCTATAGGGAGCTTTTATGCTGAAATGAACACATTCGGCCTGATATAGAGCCCGTATTCATATTTAAATCCATCCACAGACCTCAAGCCGATTCTGATCGCACTGTACTAGGCTAATAACCTTTCAAGGATCCATAACAACCCTTTTTCCCATAACACACAAGAATATCCATCATAATTGGAACAAACTTCCACAGTCCACAACCAAATGAATCGAGCGCCCTCCAGGCATAAATTTTCGAATCAACGATATTACCACAATCTTCATACTTGGTTTCAATCTTCACTCAATCAAGTGACTACATGTCACTCTTACATAATCTTTCCATGAGACACGCTCCCACGACCTTTCGCACCAGGTAACAAGTATGCACATCCAAGCTACCGGTTACACTAATGTTGTAAAGCATATCAAGATTCCACAAATCAATACACAAGGTCTCTTACACCTGACATCGACCTTAGATGATGCCAAAAACAATACCATATTACTTTAAACATCTAAATCCTTTTCCTGCTCATCCGAGCTCATGACATCCTTGTCAACACCGAACCGGAATCTTGAATCCTCAACTTTCGAATTCCATGATACTTAGTGCACGTAATCACGCAAATACGCCGGAGTACAAAAATTCCATCATAACTCTCGAACCACTAATAAGGTAAACACTTTCATCATATAGAAACCTTCTACTTAACTTATTTCAAAAGAACTATTGCAACACATGACTGAATTCCCATATCCGCAGAAAATACCGAACTCAAGTAGTGGTCTACACCACCATAACTCTTCTGGGATCCCTTTACACATAACATGTCATAATACTTGAATTCCTCCAAATAAAATCAATTAGGACGGTCGTCAAGCCTTGCACGTACCACCACAAATCACACGCATAATTCAATGCGTTGAAGGAACTGATCATTGCCACCATCATGCTGATTCAACCATTATTAGCCGACCCGTCTTTTCTTAATTTATTCTCAACTTGCCTTAGAAATAATAATAGCTCCATTCATTACATCACGAACTCAAATCTGCACTTATCCCAAGTGACCTTATTTTACGAGACCACTCTATTTCAAAAACCACTAATTATTTCATATCCCTTCTTGTGTGCACGTTTTACATCTTCAACTGGTACACCCATTCTGATACTTCTTTTATGTATCTGAAGTTATTTTCTTTCGTTTCTCTAATGCTACACCACAACCTGAAAATAACACAGAGTACTCCAAGCCCCGTTTCATAATCTGTTGCAAAAGCTCGATACTCAACCATACTATAGACTCGAGATACTTAGACACCACACTTTAAATATTTGAATCCACCAGGAACGTTATTGAGATTCACTTGCTCTGACTTGTTCCCAAACACGATCAATTCCAAGGCCCTTCTAGCACATAGACACTTTATCAAGGAAATATCCGACTATTTCACTTTCCTATGCATTACATCTACACGACGCATAAACTTTGAGTCTTCCAAAAACCTGAATATGAATTGATAAGGCCAAATATGGCACACATTCCCTAAATACTTTGCTCAAATTACCACTGCTATTTTCTTTACTTAGTTGCAATGACCCACCAATATACCGATATCCAGAAACCGCACAAGTTGACACTACACAATCCAATCATAGACGGTGGGGCTCTCCCACTTAGCTTGAAGCTACAATTACAAAATTTTTGGAATCCACCGAGATTCTTTCTTCATTGTTGACATGATCCTGCACACGCAACTCGCCAAATTTTCTCGTAATCCTTCTATTAACCTTTAATAAATACTCCGAACAACTAGCCACATTTACATATTAAATCTCTTACCGGGTAGCCAGTAGATTTCTTCGCAGAAGCTTCGTCAATACTACGCAACCGCTAACCTGCTCACAGGAGATAACCCACTCGTGGAAATTACATGCCGACATATTCCAACGCCGCTGCACTGGGTGCAAATACTACGAAATCAGTAGATCATCCTGAGTCCAAGCTCATTCACCAGCTGCATCAATCCATTCACTCCTCGTGGACATCAGCTAAAGGTGCGACAATACATTCCAATCCAAAGTCATGTTGTATCCTTCTTCATATCAAGCAACTCTCTCCTGTCACACAAAATCTTCCTCAATATAGTAGCCAATATTCCAAATTAAGCCCGTAGACCTAGTCACTGTCCACCATGAATCCCAAATCACTTCAAACTTTCCTCAAGTCGTGTAGTTATCCTACCATGTAACCCATATGCTACTTTGCCACTCTCCCACTCTGGTCAACCATCTCCTTTAAGCAACTACTCTGCTTCTGTTTTCTTACACTTGGCCTTTTCGGAACCTAACCACCGCACGGCACCTTCCACATGTCTTTCCTCATCCTTCGCTGCCCAGTTGTTGCCTTAACTCAAAATCCGTCTCTATAGAACTTGAACCAATAGCTCGTTACCAGCTTTAAACCTTTCTGATGATCATCCTTCTCGATACATCAATACTAGAAATGCTGCTTCGATCTTGAATCACTGCACACCACAATCTCTAACGACTGCTTCCCCTATACCAATTCCTAATACCCCGTCGTGAAGGTGAGTTGAAAAAAACCATAACACCGGCGAACCTTAACCCATTTTACAAGGCGATGATACCAGATAAAAATTAAAAACTCTACCACACTCGAAAATATCAAGCTTCATTACTCTATCAATCCCAAACCTGAACATTCATAGTCTGATTGCCTTTTCTCCGCTGGAATTAAAACACGGAACCTCTGAATCATGTACTGAGAAAACCTTCTTTCAAGTCGTTTATTGCCCTGACACATAAACCAGCATTTTACCATTTCATAAACACTATGCGATAAAAACGTACGAATCATCATAACAATCAATGCCAAATATCAAAACCTTAGGTAGTACTGATACTTAATTTGAAATGACAGAGCGGCCTTTCGCAAGGCGACGACAATAGCCTAATTAATTACAAAGGGAGGAGCATCTTGTACTACATCTGTAGTACCATTAAAACTTTCCCCGATCCCCAATTTATAACAAGTGCTTCACGTTGCATAAGATTGAGTAGGAAGGAAATGAAGGCATAAGCCTCAAAGGAATCAAATCGCACGATGAGGAATCAAAAATGGAAGTATTCCGAACAGCCCTGTAGCCTCTCGAAGATAAGTACAGACATCTCTGTACCGATCCTCAAGACTCTACTAGACTTGCTCATGACTCGTGAGACCTAAGTGAACCTAGTGCTCTGATACCATGTTGTCACCACCCAAAATCCAAAAAGGCCGTGATGTCGCCGGTCACCACTGTCAGGCAAGCCAACCATAATCAATTAACTTAATTTCCCATTTTGGTATTTGTTTTTTGAAATAAATATTTATTCAATGAAATAGTAAAGATAAAACTCATAGAGTAAATGATAAATATTTTTAGCAACTAAATTTCTAAACAATTCACAACCATTCCCAAAACCCGGTGTCACAAGTGCATGAACATTTACTAGGGAATTAAAATAAAATAAAGCATCTGTCCAGAATACAAATTAGACAAGCAAATATAATAACTCTAAAGGAGATTCTATTAGCTGGGGATCATAATATAGAATGCAGCTCACATATGTCCCCATAATTATTAACCACACCTCTGCGCCCACAAGGCCGCTATACATATATGTACCTGCACAATAAAATATGCAGCAAGTGCAGTATGAGTACGAAAATAACGTGTACCCAGAAAGTAGCAAGCCTAATCTCGAAGTGGTAGAGATGAGATAGCCGACTTTGACCCTCACTATGGGTCAATAATAATAATTGAAATAAAACTAGAATATCTAAATCAGCATGATTCACAGAATTTACAATAACTTATTTAACCATTAGAAATAATCAAATTCCTTCAAATGCAACAATTCTCAATATATTAATTAAATTCCTTCAATTCAAATAATTTCTAATTTATCAATTAATCTCATTTACAGGAATAATAATTAATTCCTTAACAAGCAGGAATAATAATTCATTAAATTCCAAGGATTCTCCAATTTAACAATTAGCTTCGCAAGCTGAAATAAACTATTAAGGTATCGTGTAATTATTATTATTAAGCATGATTTCCACTGAGGATGTACGACCCGATCCAGAGTATCGTGTACACTGCCGAGGGACGTGCGACACGATCCATAGATGCATCTATCCTGCCGAGGTGTTCGGCCCGCTCCACAAGAAATGAGGACATGTTCTTATGTACCTCCGGGAAGAGAGTATATTTATTTAAGATAAATTCGGGAGGAAGAACAATTTCTTTTAACAATTAATTAATTTAAACAGAAAATCAAGCATATGATATTTCCATCATTTAATATCTTTATCTGACAATTCACAATATATTCATATATATCAATTAATACTAATTAAACAAAGAATACAATGTACATATGTAATTCATGCTTTGAGTCCTAAACTACCCGGGCTTTAGCATTAATAGTAGCTACGCATGGACTCTCGTCACCTCGTGCGTACGTAGCCCCAGTAATTAGCAACAATTATTCAGTTTAAGTCCTATGGGGTAATTTCCTCCTCACAAGATTAGACAAGAGACTTACCTCGTCTCAAAGTTCACTTTTCGATTACCACGTCGCGTTGAATTCTTGATTCGATGCCGAAAGATCCGAAACTATCCAAATATTATACACAATAATTAATATATGATAAATGATTCGAAATTTATCTATTAAATAAATTACCTTATCCAAAATGGTAAAATTCCTAAAATTCACCCCGGGCCCACTTGCTCGGATTCTGAAAATTTTCAGATGAAAACGTTACCCATAATCTCAGGAACTTAAATATATAATTTCTACCCAATTCCATAACTATTTTCGTGGTTAAAATCTCATTTTTATAAAAATCTAGGTTTTTCATCTAAATCTTTGATTTCTAAGATTTACTAGTTATAATCTATGTATTTAACTCAAGGGGTGTGGAATTAACTTACCTTTCAATTGCTAGTTGAAACCCCCTTCTCAAGCGCTATGAAATCACTCAACAATGGATGAAAAATAGAAAGAAATGGACTGAGTTTTTGTCCGTTTTAAGGTTCTGCCCAGACAGGTGTTTAGCACCTGCGGAAGGAGTACCGCACATGCGGCTTTCGCACCTGTAGAAATTCCACGCAGGTGCACATTTTCCCTCTTTTCCTAGTTTCGCACCTGCGGAAGAAGAGCTCACTTCTGTGCAAGCGCATGTGCGCCCATTCCTTCACACTTGCATATCCCTCCGCTTCTGCGCACAAGACCTTCGTACCTACGCGTTCGCAAGTGCGCCAAATTACTCCGCATCTGCGATGGCTGGGCAGGCTCCTCTCTTTCGCACCTGCGATTGGTGGCTCGCACTTGCGAGCTTGCACTTGCGGCTGTCCAAGCGCAGGTGCGATTATGACAGTAGCTGGGAGCTTCAGTCCTTGCTCAATTTCCCAAAATTGGGGTGAGCCTCGTCCGGTTAACACTCGGGACCCCCGGGGCCCCGCCCGAACATAGCAACAGGTTTGAAAATATAAAACGAACTCGCTCAAACTCTCGGGTCATAACCTAAACCCTAAACTTAAACTAAGGGTGTAAAACAACGCGTAAAACAACATCAAATCTAAGAGTCATACCCTAAACCAAATTGATTCAAACTTAAGAATTTCAAGTTCTTCAATTTACTTCCAATGCACCGAAATATACTTAAACTACTCGGAATGACACGAAAATTTTCGTGCAAGTCTTAAATCATTATACGGAACTATTCCCAAACTTAGAATTCCAAACGGACTTCAATTACTGAAAATCCTACTCCAAACTAAATTTAAAGAATTTTAAACCTTCAAATAGTTGATTTTTACTATTAAGCGTCAAAACGCTCTCGGGTTATCTAAGATTCGGACATACGCCCAAGTCCAAAATTATCATACGAACCTATTGGAACCGTCAAATCCCGATTCCAAGGTCGTTTTCGCAAAATGTTGACGGAAGTCAAACTTGTCCATTTAAAGCTAACTTAAGGAACCAAGTGTTCCGATTTCAACTCACACACTTCCAAATCCCGAACCAACCATCCCCGCAAATCATAAATCATTAAAAACACATACGGAAAATTTTATTTAGGGGAACGAGGTTCTAACAGTCAAAGCGATCGGTTGGGTCGTTACACCCTTGATTAGTATATTGATGTGATAAATTTACTACCGGCTTCGTATTAAACCTATGAGGTCGCGCACTAACAAGTGTTCTTTGCCAAGTGATTAATTACTTTATTATTAGATAATTAAATTAAAGAATTTAATTAGTCAAATAAATTTAGTTATTAGTCCAAATAAAATATTATTATATTCTTTGCTAGCACATAGGATATAATAAATATTGTAGACAAGTTGAAGTTTTCTATTTTAAATAAGAAAATTACATTACATCTCTTGGTTGATATATATATATATATACTTAATAATTATAATTAATATTTGTGTATATAAATATTGACTAAGTTGTAGAATTTAATTTAGAATTGAATTCACGTATATTGTAAACAAAAGAAATGAGTTACATATTTTTTTTTTAAAAAGATGTTGACTAAGTTGTAGAATTCAATTTAGAATTGAATTCCATAAATGAGTTACATGTTTTTTTTAATGTTGACTAGATTGTAGAATTCAATTTAGAATTGAATTCACGTGTATTGTCAACAAAAGAAACGAGTTACATATTTTTTTAAATGAAGACTAAGTTGTAAAATTCAATTTAGAATTGAATTGACGTGTAAAGGAATTGTCGGCAGCAAACCCATTTGGAATGAGATTATATTTTCAGTAGGAAAATATTGACCATAAGGCATGTGTGTGTGTGAGAGAGAGAGTCCAAATTAAGAATTGGTGACATATAGATCTTATACATATTTTAAAGTCACGTAGAAACCAAGAGAGTTATTCTTGAAAAGAAAATTACTTTGATAAAGTAATAGTGTAATACAAAGCCAAAATAGAAAATACTAGTACAAGAAAAATATTTCTTGTTCTTCTACGTTTGAGTTAAGATTTTGAGAAAAAAAATTTCAACACAATATTTTTATTCAATTTGTTCACGGGGTTTCATTGACCAAAAAGTTGATAGCAATGATCAATTTCGGTGTGTATACGATAGAGTTTTCGCACTATCGAAAAAATTTAAAACAAGATTCTATTCACCAGGTACGTCTTAGATCAGATCTTTAACATGTAAATAAATTTAAGACACGAAAAGTTCTGCCTAAGATTGTTATTGTCTTCCGCGGCACGTTAAGAACTTGTACATGCAATCCTGGACAAACAGCTCTACCAGCTGCTTACAAAAGGAAATCATGATCTCTTCCAGGTGCTTCAGTGCAGAAGAAGCTCCACCAACATTAAAAAGACATGTTAACCTTTGACAATCTCACATATCGAGTTGGCGCAATTCAAAATATCTTAGACCAAGACGATGACTGAAAACAGTATTCTTTAAATTTTGTATGGGGTGGAGGCGGAGACATTCCAGATTCGGCAGAGGGTCTAACTGTCCACTTCCTTCTTCCAATGGTCTGAAATCACAAGAACAATCTTTAATGTCTAGCGATTTTAATTGGAGTAAATTTTGTGGGTGATCATTCAACTTTGTATTTATTATGCAAAAGTCACTTTTTTTCTTTTTGTTAGGTAAAAATCATTCAACTTTGTATTCATTATCTAAAAGTCACTTTTCTTTCTTTTATTATAAAATAAATATTTTATTTTGCTCTATTTATCACAAAAGTTACATTGGCCAGATTTTATAATATCTTTACTTGAAAAATATATTTTGCCCCTGACATTATAAATTCTCTCATTTATGAAATGCATTCTATATTATATGCTATATTATATATATTTTTACCTAGGTATGTATAATTAAAATATATTAAATTATTTATTTATTATTTTTATAATATATCCATATATTTAATTTTTTTTCATGATACTCAATTTATTTAATAAAATTTAAACATGAACATATTTTAAATATAAAAATGATAAAAAATATTTATTATTCATTTGAAGTAATAACAAACAATTTGATGTGTTTAATATTAAAAATTTCAACGATATTTGTGTTTAATATTAAAATTTTAAAGCTTATCTATTAATATTATTTATTTCAAAGTATTAATTTGATGTGTCATTGTGCTAAATGTGGGTATTTTATTTATTGGATTAATGAGCATGGCTTGGCTGATAAATCAGTGGGCTTTAAATTTTTATTAAAAATATTTTATTAAGCATGGTTAAGAACGTGGACTTGAGATTTGTTCACGGTAATATTACTAACAAATTTAATAATGATACTTATATATCTTAAAAATTAACGTTACGAAAAAATTAAATGTACAAATATATTATAAAATAATATCAAGTTATATTAATTATAAGTAAAATACCTGGTTAAAATATATTATATATCATATAATATAGAAGGTATTACATAAATGAGATGATTTATAATGTTAAGAGCATAATAGACTTTTCAAATGAAAGATTTGTAAAATTCGGTCAAAGTGATTATTGTGATAACTAGAGCAAGTAATTTTTGTGTAACAAAAGAAAGAAAAATAACTTTTGGGTAATAAACATAAAGTTGAATGACTTTTACATAACAAAAGAAAAGAAAATAACTTTTGGATAATAAACACAAAACTGAATGACCGCCCATGAAATTTACTCGATTTTAATCCATCAAAATTGTTGCACACAATCAACTTCCTCAGACCCATGCAATCTACCTAGTACAGTCCTGAAGCAAACTGCAACATGTCTAAGAGCTCTCCTTTACTGAAATTTTCACACTTGGAGATACCTATCATCCTCGTTGACATGTTGAATTTTAGCGCAAATTTACTTTTCGTTTGAGTGCCCGTATGAATTATTAAAGAATTTGGTTCTTTACCGTATTCCTTAAACGTGAAGTAAAATAAGCAATGAAGTAAACACAATAATTTTTACGTGTAAAATCACCCCGCTCAAAAGGTGCAAAAATCAGGACCTACTGCGTAGGATTTTCAACTTCAACTCCACTAGAACAATGACCCAAAATGTATTAATTACAAGACTGTAATTCAGTACTCTCCAGTACTCCTACTACGGCTATTTGACTTACAAATGACTCTAACTTGTAAAGCAAACACTCACTCCAACTCACTAATTATTTTTGACACTTGATTACAACTCAATTTCCTAAAACACATTCACTAGACTAACTCAAGAAGAACACAGCACTGGTACTCGACTAGAGTGTACAAAATGTAGTTCTTCAATTGATGTGTAAAAGGAACCTCAGAATTCCAAAATAGATAGTATTTAAATGCCTGGACTTCAAGATCTTCTGGGAGTCCTATGCATAGTCAACTTCTCGTTTGATAGGACTCTATTGTTCCAAGGACTCCACAAGTTTTGGAACTCTTGTTTCTTACTGATTTATTCATATCTTCTTAGGCAATAACCCTTTTACATTTCTGTTGTCTATGCAAAGTGTGATGAGACTTTGAGATATCGCTTATGGGAGGAGCTTAGAGATGTAGCCAGTTGGGTTAATGGTCCATGGGGGGTGGTGGGTGACTTTAATGTTGTTTGATGTGAGGAGGAGAAGAAAGGAGAAAGACCTTTCAGAGTTGAAGACAGTTTGGATTTTTTGGCCTGTTTGTCTGACTGTGGACTTCAGGATGCTGGATATTGTGGCTTTCAGTTCACCTGGAGTTACAACAGGGATCCCCCTAATACTATTTGGAGAGGTTGGACAGGCTAGTCTACAATGCAGAATGGTTTGATTAATTTGGGAGCACAATCGTCACCCATCTATCTAGGTCCTGCTCTGACCATGCTCCATTACTATTATATGCGGCCAACACTAGCTCTGATTTTGTAAAGTATTTTAAATTTCTCAATATATGGGTAGAACATGAGGAGTACTTGGAGAAAATTCAACAAGCCTGGTCAGAAGAAGTTTTTGGCAATCCTTTGTACATTTTTCATCAGAAGCTTAAAAAAGTGTGCTCTACTCTCAGTGCTTGGTCCAGACAAGCTTTTCGTGATATATATGAAGAAACAAAGAGGCTTGAAGCTCTCATAAGAAGTTTGGAGGAGGCAATGATCTCTTATCCATCTCCTAAATGCAGAATGAACTTATCTAAAGCAAGAGCAGAATTTACCAGATTTTTGAAGCTGCAAGACTCAATTCTGAGGTAGAAGGCAAGAGTTAAATGGTTGATAGAGGGTGATGATAACACATCTTTCTTTCATGATGTAATCAAGGATAGAAGGAATAAATTAAACATCCAAAGGATCAGAGGTGATAATGACAATCTTATGGAAGGTACGGAAGACATGGCAGGGCCAGCAGTCAGATTCTTTCAACAACTATTTGGTGCTGAAATAACCATTGAAGATCTTACTGTGCTGGATGTGGTGAAGACAACGGTTACTGAAGAGGATAATGCTTTCCTCACTGAAATACCAACCATGGAGGAGGTTAAAAATGTGTCTTCATGTTGGATGATGATAGTGCACCTAGACCTGATGGTCGTACTGGCAGGTTCTACCAAAGTGCCTAGTCTATTATTGCTAAAACTGTGTTTAATGTTGTAGTAGCCTTTTTTGATGGAAGTCAGTTACCTAGATTTTTCACTCACACATGTCTAGTAATGATTCCAAAGGTGGAATCCCCTCAACCCTTCTCGGACATTTGGTCTATTAGTTTGTGCAATGTGTCTAGCAAGATTATTGCTAAGCTCTAAATGCTAGATTAAGTACCATATTTCCTAGAATCGTTTCACATAATCAGAGTGAATTTGTTAAAGGTAGATCCATAACCGAGAATATTTTATTGGCTCAAGAGATTGTGAATAATATTAGGAAACCTGTTGAGGGGAGCAATGTGGTTATGAAATTAGACATGGCAAAAGCATATGATAGAGTATCATGGTCTTTTCTCTGCCTCGTGCTGAGAAAATTAGGTTTTGTTGAGAGTTGGATTAACATTATTCATAGATATATTTCAAATAATTGGTACACAATAATTGTGAATGGGAGTAAGCGCGAATGTTTTAAATCTGGGAGAGGGCTCAGACAAGGCGATCCTCTCTCCCCATCTCTTTTTGTTTTGAGTGCTGAATTGTTATCCATATTATTGAATGAACTCCATAAGCACAGAGGGTACAAAGGTTTCTACATGAGTAGTCATGGTCCACAAATCAACTATCTCGCCTTTGTCGATGAAACTATTTTATTTTGCAATGGTGGGAAAACTACTCTTCAGCTGATCCAAGCAACATTAGCAACATATGAACAAGTTTCTGGGCAGAAGATCAATAAATCTAAATGCAGCTTCTCAGTGGCTTCTTCTGCAATACAAAGATCCATTCGCTGGATTGAGGAAATAACATAGATGAGACATGAACCCCTTCCTATCAATTACCTCGGTTGTCCTATATATTCCGGTAGAAAAAAGCTATCTACTTTTGCAGGGATGGTTAGCAAAGTGATTAACAAGATCAAAGGATGGCATTTAAAGCTACTTTCTTCTGGAGGCAGGGCAGTTCTTATCAGGCATGTTCTATTGGCCCTGAATGTCCATATATTGGTTGCAGTTCATCCAACCAAGGCTACTATCGCTACAATTGAGAGGTACTTAGCTAGCTTCTTTTGGTCTGGGCAAGAGACTAACGACATATACCATTGGTCCGCATGGTCCAAACTTTGTTTTTCATATGAAGAGGGATGTGCTAATTTTAGAAAGTTGGAGGATGTCTACAAAGCCTTCACAGCAAAGCAATGGTGGTGGTTGAGAACTACAAACTTCTTATGGTCCCAATTTGTCAAAGCCAAATATTGTAGAATCTATCATCCACTGATTAGTCAATGGACATCCGGCAAATCCCATAATTGGCAGGCTATGTGCAAATTGAAATATGAAGTAGAGAAGAATATCTTATAAATATTTGGGAGAGGTAATACCAGCTTTTGGTATGATAATTGGACCAATTTTGGTCCTTTGTCTTCCACCTTAGGCGAAGATGGTTAATGAAGTATATAGGGATGGAGTATGGGACGGGTCTTGCTTACATATTCCGCCTCCTGAAGTTGTTAAGACTTTGGTAGCCTCTGTTCAGATCACAATTGCTCAAGAAGAGGATGATACTCCAATCTAGACAATTACTACTTCAGGAAAATTCAGCGTGGCCTCTGCTTGGAATGCATTAAGACAAAGAAAGGATCCTGCTCCGTTTGACTCTAAGTTATGGCATAAATATGTCCCATTTAAGATGTCTTTCTTGGCTTCGAGAGCTACCCATGGAAAATTCGCAACAGATGAAAGGATCACGAGGTTTGGGATTTTCTTAGCCTCTAAATGTTGTTGTTGCCTTTCTCCCGGAATGATCCCAAGCGAACGTGTGAACACTTATTTTGTCAAGGGCAGTTTGCACAACAAGTGTGGGCAATTTTTGTTGGAATGGTTGGAATAGCTCATATGAACATCCCCTTAAGAACTCTGTTTGCTAACTATTGGAATCATAAATACATAAACTCGATTACTGCATTTGTTTTTCAGATTATGCCTCTTATTATTGTATGGGAGTTGTGGAGGTCAAGGTATTGTAGTAAGTACGAAATGGAGAGGCCATCAGTGGCAATCCAAGTGCCTTATCACTTTTAACATTGCCCAATTAGTTAACTCTCATTTTGGAAAATTAAATGTTAACAATAATTGGGAAGATATATGTAAACTCTTTGACTACTCTCTGGTTGAAAGGTGCATAACTGAGGTTAAGTGGCTTAAACCACCTTTGCTCTTTATTAAGTTAAACAGTGATGGTAGTTGTGTTAATGGAAATTGTGGAGGTGGTGGGGTGGTTAGAGACAATTGTGGTAAAATGTTTATGGCTTATGCTATACCAATGAGTCAAGGAACAAGTAACTTAGCAGAAGCAGAGACCCTTCTTTTTGGCCTAAAATGGTGCGTTCAACAAGGATATGGACTGATTATTGGTGAAACTTATTCCTTGCTACTTCACAACTGCACTCAAGGCATATGTTCCACACCATGGAGAATCAAAAGTGTTGTTATGGAGGTAAAAACGCTAGTTGAACAAAAGGGTCTAATCATTAGACATTGTTTTAGAGAAGAAAATCAAGTTGCGGACAAGATGGCTTCTCTAAGTCACCAATTAGAGGAAGTGTATATTTTCACTTATTTTGATAAATTGCTGCGACAGGTCAAAGGGCTTCTAAATGTAGATAGATGGAAAATCTCAGCATTGCGAGTCAAGAAGTGAAGACCAAGTACCATAGTGTTTGAACCACCATGAGTTCTCAACTTCATTACCAATTGGCATGTTGGTGTGGAGATAATCCCATCAATTCTGTACTTATTGTATGAATTTGTTGTGTCAAATCCTCAATCCATATAGAAGGCCAGGCTATACCCTTCTTCTTCAAATTGTATCTTTTGCATTGGAATGGTAATAAAATTGTGACTTGGAGTTTTAAAAAAATAAATAAATAACCCTTATCTCATGTAGCAGCCTTCTTCCACTAAACTCGGACATGAGTAACTTTGAGATAAAGTTACTGTCTTGCACATCCGTTCAATTATCAACCTGAGGAGCTAGTCTTTTACCCTGAGGAGTTGGTTCTTAGAACAGTTAAGCAGCTATGTTGAGGATCTGGTTCTTCGAACATTGCATCTAAACAAACTTTGTTAATCATCAAAATCTCAATACTCAAATTTTACCTTCCCCTACTTCAATGCAAAACCTTTTCAAACTAGACATCCAGGTGTGGTCCCTATTCAAAAGTGATGAGCTATCCGCTCTAATAAAGAGAGAAGTCAGCTTGTGAAGAGATGATAGCTCATCAAAAGAGGTTTAGAAAATTACCTTTGTCGTTACTCTCCAAATCAGCAGCAGGCAGATTTAATAGCCTCACGTCCGTCAACTTGTCCATACTTTGCGGCAGACAATGTAGCCTTGTATTACCACAATCGAGCAATTGCAAATTGTGAAGATTACCAATAGATGGTAGCTCTTTCAACCCAATGCATTTTTGTAGTATTTAGAGCATGTAGTTGATAAGGCGAAAAGCTTTAAAAAGCGCTCTGTGTCTATTTGGGCTTTATGCGCAAAACACACTTAAAGTGTGGGCTTTCATAAAAAATGCGCAATGAAGGAAAACATTAAAATTTATATGTAATTCAAGAACAAAGTAACAAATTTATTCATAATGCTTCCCTTAGCAGCTAATTCATTTATTTCCGATTGTACTGGTGTTTTGGTGCTGCTTGATTCAAGAGAGAACTCATGGGCAATGAGGTGCATGCCTTAGTGCCTTGTCTTACACTGAAGCCAGGAGCGAACCAAGGGTGGTTAACTGACCACCCTTCGCCGAAAAATTATACTACGTATAAGGTAAAATATTACTTGTTATTGATTAAAAATAGACTTTGAACACCTTTGCATAGCCCATTGGCACACCCTTATTGAATTTTCTGGTTTCGTCACTGACTAAAGCGCAACTTAAGCGAGGAGAAGCGCCCTCCTTGAACTTTTCTGAGCTTCAGGGCTTAAGCGCGCCTTAAATGAGCCTTTTACAACACTGGTTGATATAAACTGTTGACGGAAGAAGGCAGTGGTCTAATACCAGTTTCACTCAGATTCGGAACTCTCAGGGCTGGAAATGCCACAAAAAGTTCATCTTCTTTATGTATTAAGTGGCATTTGCCATTAGAAAATGCCAAGTTCACATCATATGTGGTTCTATAAGGTCTAAAGTTTCTTCTTGCAAAATATAACACACAGGCAAAGGGTGAGAATTGAAAAACAAACTTGGAATGGTAGATAAACTTGGAGTCAGTGACGAGGACATAAAAATCAGTGTAATGTCCAATAGAGTGTGACCTATTATACCTTAATATGTTCCATAAAATAGCTAAAATTAATGTTATCAAAGGCGAAAAGCGCAAAAAAGGTTCAAAGGTCTGTTGGGGCTTTAAGTGCAAATAAAGCGCGGACTTTAATGAAGAAAGACACAAATGAAAAAAAAATTACAAATATGTATGTGTAGTCCAAGACTAATATCTATAAGCACGAATACTAAATATATGGACAAAAAAATTTAAAAAAATATACGATAAAGTGAAATATCAAATGTTTAGTGTTTCCTCTTTAGGATTACATTCATTGGAAAGGAAAAGTATGCCTTAGAACATTGATAACAACATTGAAGCTACCGCTAAGCAAGGCGAAGTGCTTAACAGGTGTCAAGCCTCGCTTAAGGGTGCGCCTTTGATAACACCGGCTAAAATCTAACATGAACACTTAGAAATTTTCTCATCTACTGGCATTTCATCTGAAGAGCGGTCAGAAATTATGAGTCCCAATTTTTAAAGATTATGGCACTGAGCTTATTGTACTTTTGAAATTATGTGTTCAGAATGTAATATTTCCTGAAATTTTATTTTCTCCCACACACATACATCTGCTGTAACGTATAGGATATGGACTATGTAAACATATGAAATACATTTTAACGAGTGATTTAATTTCCAAAAAGTATTTCTTCCTGCAATGGCATTTTAGCTCATAATTATATCATACTTATCATATGAACTTGTTGTAGGAAGGTAACTGACATACGAAATTTTCCTAATGGTGTGCAAGGTGAATCCTAATCCCCTCGTTAGCTACCTTGGTTTTTAATCAATATCAGATTCTTTATTACTTGAAGGGGAGCTTTGGCGTAACTGGTAAAGTTGGTGTCATGTGACCGGGAGGTCACGGATTCGAGCCGTGGAAACAGCCTCTTGCAGAAATGCAGGTTAAGGTTGCGTACAATAGACCCTTATAGTCCGGCCCTTCCTCGGACCCCGTGCATAACGGGAGTTTAGTGCACTGAACTGGCATTTTTTAGTCTCTCCTCGCCATAATATTTTAACTTTACTTCAGCTGTATTACTTTTTAACAGTCCACGTCAATAAAGTTTCTATGTTACATTGGCACTGATAAATAAATACCTATGTTGCTCGGACTCTGCAAAAATATTATCAGGGGCGCGTCGGATCGTCCAAAAATAGTGCATTTTTTGAGGACCCGACACGGATACGATAACATTTTTGGAGAGTCTACGCAACATAGATCATTGGTGGCTAAAAAAATCCAAGAATGCTTTTCACAAACTTGCTCTCCAAATCATCTTTATTATAATATGTTCGGAGATGTGGAAGAGTAGATATTTTTGCAAATATGGTGATAAAAAGAGGTTCAACTACTACAAGATGAAGCAACAGATTTACTGGAATACTCAAGCTGCAATCAATAGAGCTTTCCCAAAATGCAAGCTAACATTGCCTTGGGTCAACTTTTGTGACAACATGATGAAACTTCAACCTATTCCTAAGGCTATCTTAGCATGCTGGAATAAACCTAAACAGGGAGCCATTAAAGTAAACACCGATGGAAGCTTTATTCATTGTAATGAAAAAGCGGGATTGGGAGGAGTAGTGAGAAACGATCAAGGAGATCTCATTATGGCCTTCTTAATTCCTTCAAGATGCAGCAGCAATAACATGGCAGAGGCTCAAGCTGCTATGTTTGGCATTAATTGGTATGTACAAAATGGGTTCTCAGACTTCACAATTGAATTGGACTCAATGCTAGTGATGAATATGCTCAAGGAGGGTGATACCAACAACTATAGGTTGAAGAAGATCATAAAGGATACTTCACATATAATGAACCAGTCCAATATTAAGCCAAAGTATACCTTTCTTTCCAACAACTCCCATAAGGAACTAAAGGTGCTTTTGTGCTTGACAAACACCAGATGCCTACTGTTAGGCTTAAGTATGACAAAAGCAAATTTTTTTGTTAGCTAAGTAGTAAATGTCTTGTACTTTAATAGAGGCGCAAACTAATGTAACAACCTCTGTTGGATGTATATCAGTGTGTTGTAATCCTTGGAGGTAAGGCTCACATCTCCCTGCTATCTTTTGGAAATAAATACAACACCTCAGGAAGCCTGGGAAATTCTATTTAAAAAAAAAAAAAAAAAACGCAACATAGAAAAATACATGTTCTCATTGAAATCTCTTGTTGGAAAATTTTGGGTTAACATATGTTGGAAAATTAACAAGATTGATCACACAACACAGGCAAAACAAGAAATTACTCACTATACACTCCAAACCCAAAAAAGTACAAACGAGGAACAGTTATTGGCAGAAAACATTTAGCAGGAATTCAGGAAATACAATAATATCATAGCAAACACTATCCAGAAGTTTGTTTCTGTTGCATATTCCATTAGCATCCGTTCTAGTCCATTCCTGAATGAAGCAACAACGAGTCAAGGCCAACACACTTGATAACATTTGAATGATACAGAGATACATACCTACATACATACTTAATGCACGTAATATATGTAATGTGTAGCGATTTTAATCCATGAAAAATGTTGTAGCCAATAAACTTCCTTAGACCTTTGCAGGATACCAAGTCCAAAAGTGTGAAGCAAACTGCAACATGCCCGAGAGCTCTCCCTTACAAAAAATTTCAGAATTGGAGACGCTTATCATCCTTGTTGACTTGTTCAATTCTGATTCCGTTTGACCTTCCCCAACTTCTATGCAAAATCTTTTCAATCTAGAAATCCAGGTGTGGTCTCTAACTCTATTGATAATTGATAAGCTATGCACTTTAATAAAAAGATAAGTCAGATTCTGTAGAGATGATAGCTTATCAAAAGAAGGTGATCCAATAACAACAGTTGCAGACAGATTTAATAGCTTCAGATTAGTCAACTTGTCCATTCCTTGCGGCAGACAACGTAACCTTTTTTTATCACAATCCATCACTTGTAAATTGTTCGCTGTTATTTTTTTTTTTATGTTGATGGTTGTTTACCCGAAAAATGGATATAGTTGAATTTGTACTTAGTTCTAAGGATATGTGGTATAACCCGACACAAATCATATAGGTAAATAAGAATATCTAATATTGACCGTAAGGATGAAAAATAAGCAAAGTTGAAAAGAGGATAATTTATGGATTAAGCAAAATGAATCAAACTTATGAAGCTAAAAAGAATAATTCTTCAATATGTAATGTATGATATCTCAGTTACAATGTATGCCAAAACTTCGTATCCCTATACAGAAATATAGTCATCTCCCTTATAGTGAGAGATCCTACTTTAGATATCATTAAAAATACATAGTGGGAGACCCATGATAAATCAGTTTTTCCATAATTCCTACCAGGATTCTCTCCTCTAGTGGGATTGCAACGGCTCTTGTCTATCGAGCTCGATATTAACTCGAGCTCTCGATCTTGAATCGAGCCCTCGACCATGACTCGAGCTCGATTCTGAATCGGATCCTTGTATTGATTCGGGGTCAGTGTAGATCGGTCTCTGCCTCATAAGCTCGATAACTTCACTTTGCATCATAGTTTGATTTGGATTCGAGCTCGACATTGATCGGTCTCTAGGGCTCGAAATATGGTGACCTGACTTTGGACTTCAACCTGATATTATGAAGACGCTTATCCTATCCAATGCATTACCATTTCGACCAGTTCGTACGAAGTACTAACCGGTTTTTTCCGTATATAGATAGTCCCCTCATTTCTCGGGAAAGATGTAGCGAGAAACGACATGATTTACCAACGGCTCGATCACATATAAGCTGACGTTTACTTTGGGCTCGATCATGACGCACATGATAGCTGCCCCGTCGGTTTAGTTTTTCAAGGCATTTAATGCGTGTCAGACGGTGGTCGACCACCGCTGATATTGAACCGTTAGTGCTCAATCTACAAATAGCCCCATCTTTTACCATTTATCACTTTCACATCTTCAATCTCCAAATTTTTCAAGTTCTTTCTCGTATCTTCTGAGTTCACCTGTAAATCTGTGATTTTCTACAAATATCTTTCTTCTGTGATTTTTAATGAAAAATCTTCTTCAAAAACACCACATCTTTGTCATCTCCTTCTATTTTCCATTTCTAAATCTCAATGGCGAAAACATCTAAAACCGTTCCTCAAAAAGAAAAAGCTTCTTCTTCACAACCTACCGTGGACAAAATACCGGTGGAGCCACGGCTTGAGGAGTGTGTTCCCGGGGCGTGTGTTCTTACCTCCGATTTTAAGGTCGATAAAGCCTCGTCGGTTCCTGGTCGATGTGAACCAGTATCAAGGTATATGTGCTCGATAACTAAGGGACACCTCAAGAAGCTGAGGAAAGACTGCAACTAGGAGAAAATAGAAGTGATAATCCCGGCTCCCGAAGAAGATATTACTACACATGTGAAAGGAATTTTAAGTCTGTATACTTACCCTTTCACGTTGGGCCCCCTCGACCCTGTTATCCTCGATTTTTGTCGTCAATATTGAGTAACCCCAGGCCAAATCCATCCTTCATTTTGGCGGATCGTTACTCTGATCTGCTTCTTCGTGAACAAGATCGAGGGGATGCCTTTCACCCTTGATCATCTCATTAGACTGTACAACCCCCGCCTCTATCGAGATGGGTTAATAAAACTCCAGCGCCGAGCCACCAAAGTGTTGTTCTCGAGCATAGATGAGGACAAGAATCGAGGCTGGATAGTTAGGTTCGTTCGAGTGAAAACTTCTGACTTAATCCCGGCCTAGAAGATGTCGTTTCCCGAGGAATGGAACATGAAGAGTAAGTATAATTTTTACTTTTATCTATTATAATTTTTCTCCTTTATTTCTTTCTCCCCGATATCTTTTTCCGTGATGTAGTGGTTGTTTGGATGCCCGGCGCCATTCCTAACCTTCAGAGCTGGGTACGGGACATGGCTTTGACCTCTACATATGCCGAGCGCTCATGGTGTGATTTGTCAAAGGGCCGATAAGAGGCCAAAAATCATGGTAGGCCTCTTTCTCATGTCTTCGATGGTTCGAACAGAATGTTTGCCATGTACTTAACCAATCTCCTTGTGTGTAGGTTTGGGCAAAGATGCGGTTATGAGGCCCCCGTCTGGTGAGGAAGAGACTTCAGTCCCAATTCCGAAACCAGCGAAGGACAATAAGAGAAAAATGGCTTCTACTTTTGAGGATCCAGAACCCAGGACAAGGACGGCTCGTGAGCCGAGAAAGAATACCATCCCTTTGACCGAAGATCAGTTTGGCATCTAAGGGATGAAGGTGAAGAAAAAGATGACTCAGGGCCGGTGTCCTGAGTGAAAATGAGCGTCAAGGCTCCAAAAGCTACTGAATCGATGAGGGTCACAAAGATCCTATTTTGCGATAAGGGAGTCTCAGGAAGAGAACTGGTCGAAGTCCCCGAATCAACGAGGATCGAGACTTCCTCCCACAATAATGAGCCAATGGTGGGTACGGCTGTGGAGGCTAGTCATGAGACCACTCGAGTTGGAGAGAATGCCCCAAGTGATTCACTTGGGGCAATAGAAATCAAAGACTCCCCGCTGCTCCCCTCGTTCTCCGATGAAACTATTTGAGAGGCTCGGGCCATGAAGACCCTTTCTGTCGAAGGGGGCCACGGAAGGGAAGATCTCTTTCGTGATTATTTTGCTGGGGTCGAAGATTCTACAGGCCTGAGCAATTTGGAGGTCTCAAGGAAGGACTTGGGTGAGTCATCGAGCCTTTTTAACGAAGTACAGAAAGCTTTGAATCGGGTAAGCCTTAACTCTCTTGGTTGGTTTTATCTCTCTGTTTTCCTCTTCTAACTTCTTTTTTCTTATTGTGCAGGCCTCAGTGCTTCATCGGGAAGCATGTTCTCGGTCCCAAGCCGAGCTTAGTCGGTACGAGGCCGACCTCCGAAGGCTCACGGAGCAGAGGAATACCCTCAGACTTCTTTATGAGCAAAGAGAAGAGGAGACCAAGGCCCTCCGAGACGAGTTAACCAAGGCTCACCAAAATCAGACCGATCTGACCGAGCATGTAATGAAAATCTTAAAAACTCATGGGGTCGATTTGAGATCGGAGGCTAATATTTTGATTTCACAGCTGTAGCAGAAGCTCAAGATGATCGGGCAGCTCCGTGAGGAGGTTGATATAATAAAGGCGGAGACCTTGGGGGTGGAAAGAAGGTATGGACCGCCTTGCTGTAGAGAAAGATGCTGGTCGAAGCCAATTATCATCGGCCGAAAGTCCACTTCAAGGAATGAAAGAGAGGAGCTTGGTTCAAGTGAGAAATATAGAGGGGCTCGAGGCTCGGTTGACTTCCGAACTTGCCAGGGTCAAATCTGAAGCTGAAAAAGTAAAGGTCGAGGCGAATGCATTCGTGGCTGTCTATCAGGCCGATGTTGAAGCCGCTCAAGTACAAGCGAGAGAGTCAGTCGAAACTGCACAAACTCGAGCATATTGGGTTGATGAACTTGCCAAATGCCAATCCCGGAGGGAAACCCTCGAGGAAATCCATGCGCGAGGTTTTGACCTTACCGAAGAGATTAAAAAGGCTAAAGAGCTTGAAGCCGATGCTGGAGCCTTGGCTTCCGATGATGATGATGATGAGAGCAAGAGCGGGTCTGAGAGCGGGGAGGAGCCCGGATAATTAGGATTTTTCTCATTTTGATTTTTTGTGTAGGGTCCTGATCGGACATTGTAAATACTCTCTCTCTCTCTCTCTCACACAGACACACACACACACACATATATATATATATATATAAAGATCTTTTCCTTTCCTTATTTGTTTCTGTTTCATTTGCTTTATTCATGCCTTATGAAATTTTTCACAAGTTCGAGGCTTTGGCAATTTGATCAAATTCGGACCTTGTAGTATTTGCTCGAACTTGAAATAAGAGTAGCCCTTAGGCTTAGTAGTCGAGTGAGTGATTGCTAGAACTCGAAATGATGTAGCCCGCAGGCTTAGTGGTCGAGTGAGCGATTGCTCGAACTCGAAGTAAGATTAGCCTTTAGGCTTTGATTGGTCGAGTGAGTGATTGCTAGAACGCGAAATGATGTAGCCCGTAAGCTTAGTGGTCGAGTGATAGATTGCTCGGACTCGAAGTAAGATTAGCCTTTAGGCTTTGATTGGTCGAGTGAGTGATTGCTAGAACTCGAAGTAATGTTAGCCCTAAGCTTAGTGGTTGAGTGAGCGATTGCTCGGACTTGAAGTAAGATTAGCTCGTAGGCTTAGTAGTCGAGTGAGTGATTGCTCTAACTCGAAATAATATAGCTCGTAGGCTTAGTAGTCGAGTGAGTGATTGCTCGAACTCGAAATAATGTAGTCTGTAGGCTTAGTAGTCGAGTGAGTGTTTGCTCTAACTCGAAATAATGTAGCCCGTAGGCTTAGTAGTCGAGTGAGTGATTACTCAAACTCGAATTAAGTTAGCCCATGGGCTTTGATTAATTGACTGAGTGATTGCTCGAACTTGAAGTAACATTAGCCCATAGGCTTAGTAGTCAAGTGAGTGTTTGCTCGAACTCGAAATAATGTATCCCATAGGCTTAGTAGTCGAGTGAGTGATTGCTCGAACTCGAAGTAAGTTAGCCCGTAGGCTTTGATTGATTGAGTGAGTGATTGCTCGAACTCGAAGTAATGTTAGCCTATAGTCTTAGTAGATGAGCGAGCGATTTCTCGAACTCGAAATAATGTAACACGTATGCTTAGTAGTCGAGTGCGTGATTACTCGAACTCGAAGTAAGTTAGCCCATAGACTTCGATTGGTCGAGTAAGTGATTGCTCGAACTCGAAATAATGTAGCCCGTAGTCTTAGTATTCGAGTGAGTGATTGCTCGAACTCGAAGTAAGTTAGCCCGTAGGCTTTGATTGATTGAGTGAGTGATTGCTCGAACTCGAAGTAATGCTAGCCCGTAGGCTTAGTAGTCGAGTGAGTGTTTGCTCGAACTCAAAATAATGTAGCCCGTAGGCTTAGTATTGGAGTGAGTGATTGCTCGAACTCGAAGTAAGTTAGCCTGTAGGCTTTGATTGATTGAGTGAGTGATTGCTCGCACTCGAAGTAATGTTATCCCGTAGGCTTAGTAGTCGAGTGAGTGATTGCTCGAACTCGAAGTAAGTTAGCCCATAGGCTTTGCTTGGTCGAATGTGTGATTGCTCGAACGCAAAATAATGTTAGCCCGTAGGCTTAGTAGTCGAGTGAGTGATTGCCCGAACTCGAAATAATGTAGCCCGTAGGCTTAGTGGGGCTTGATTTAGTTGATTTATCGGTTGGCAGTCCCTGATTTGTGGGGTAGTGGTCGGTCCTTTAGCCTGTTTGCATAATAGATCAGGAAAATAAAGGATGAATTCTGATATATGAGACATAGGTAAAGAAGAAATCTTTGTCATTATACATGCGTTCATGTTTTTCACAAGGGATCAAGCAAACTGCACGAACATGGTTCGTTTTGACCATTTGGCTCTTACAATGTTTCTTATCTAAACCTTGTTATCACAAAGTAACTTCCTCGCTTCGAACTTGATGATCGAACTTGATATATTCGACGGTAATGCCCCCTAGTATTCGAGGTTGATTGTAAAGAGGCTTTGGATACTAAGGGAAGAAGAGTGCAGCGCATGCTTTCAGGCTTAAAAGGCTTTGGGTTGAATAATCCATCCTTGTTCCTAGTCAAACTCCTGCAAGGGTTAGTTTCGAAATATAAATGAACATGGGAAGGTGGTACCTCAACAGTGGTATCATTTTAGGTGCGACACATTCCAATTGCTTAGTAGTTGTTTTCCGTTTACCACACCGAGCTTGTAGGTTCGACACCCCTACGATTCCTGTTATATGGCCGATATCAATCCTTATTTGCTCTTGGTTCTCGGTCGATATTCCTTTTAATATAGGACCCAGAACCCAACTGGTCGTCTTTGACTCTTACTTTGGATTGATACCAATTATGCACATCGGCCCAAGTAATAGCTGGGTATTCGATCAAGATATGCTCCAGCCGCCGTGAAGCCATCGAGCTTCGTTCGTTTAGACCTTGAGTGAAAGCCTAAACAGCCCAATCATCTGTGACCGGTGGTAGATCCATTCGTTCCATTTGGAAACGAGATACGAATTCTCTTAGCATCTCGTTATCCTTTTGTCTTACCTTGAATAGGTCCGATTTCCTGGTTTCGACTTTCACAGCCCCGGCATGTGCTTTTACGAAAGACTCTGCAAGCATAGCAAAAGAATCAGCAGAGTTAGACGGCAAATTATGATACCATATCATTGCTCCCTTTGACAGGGTTTCACCAATTTTTTCAATAGTACAGATTTGATCTCATCGTCCTCTAGATCGTTCCCTTTGATGACACATGTGTAAGAGGTGACATGTTCGTTGGGGTCGGTTATTCCATTATACTTAGAAATTTCGGGCATGCAAAACTTCTTTGGGATTGGTTTAGGAACCGCGCTCGGGGGAAAGGCTTATGTACGAATTTTTTGGAATCTAAGCCGTTCAATATCGGGGGTGCCCCCGGGATCTGATCAACCCTGGAGTTGTACGTTTCCACTTTTTTTTTATTTTCTTTGATCCTCGTTTCTCCTGACTCTATTCATTTTGTTAGTTCTTCAAACATCTTAACAACTTCGGGATTAGTCCCTGATTCTTGCTCATTTGACCTTGCTACAATTGGCTCTATTCTGCGGGTGATTTCTCGGGGTCGACTGGGCTCCGGTATGCTCAGTACCTGCATTTGACTTTGCAACTCAGCTATCGCTACCTGTTGATCTTGAAACATTTCAAAAATCATATGCAAGTTGATCCTGTTTTCCTCAACATCATGGGTGTCTCGAGGTGCAGATCGAGTACCACCATGAATGTTTTTTTCGAGCTCAGAACGTTAGCTTTTTTCAATATCCACATGCGAATTGACGTCTAATGGTACTTCGACTCGAGCCCCAACGACATCGACCAGCGGCCTTTTGGCCCTGGTTGTCAAGTTGTTCTCTCCTTGAAGGCCAGCTTTGTTATCGATAGGTAAAGCCATTATTTGAGAGTTCGTTGTTGCTAATTCGAAATCAAAGATACTTTCAACAACAAGTATAAGAGGGTGCGTTTAGCATATTCGTACCAAATAACCACTGCTATCCTTAATCCCACGGTGTAATTTTTCGACGAATTGACCACCCTTGTGATAATGTAGCTTCGCTCATGCTACTCTCCCCAAACCCCACTTGTGGGATATCAATGGATGATTGTTGTTGTTGATCACTTGCAAATTGCAAAGATTATCAATAGCTGGTATCTCTGACAGCCACTTGCAATTTTGTAGTATTAGAGAACGTACGCAATTGATATAAACTATTGATGGAAGAAGGCAGTGCAATAATACCTGTTTCACTCAGATTCAGAACTCTTAGGTAGAGCCGTAAAATTAGGCTTGGCCTGTGAGGCCAGCCTAACTTAGCATGCTACTTGGGTAGGGTTGGGTTAGGATTTTTTGAGCCCATTTAAAACTGAGGCTTATAAGCCTGGTCCAAGTCAGTCCATTGGCCCTTGAGGCTTGACCGAGACAGGGCTTGAGCCGGCTCGTGGGCCAAAACTTAATTAACTATTAAGTATTTAAAAAAAATTAAAAATTTAAAAATTATTAACTATAATCCCATTCCCCAACCCTAGATTGACTGATACAGACCAAGAAGAGTGCCACCTATTGTATTCAACAGCAAGATTTTGGTTATCACAAGACTACCTCAACAAACAGTGTATGCTCCCACATGTTCGAAAATGCTGGATCTTAGATTCATTGAGGAGTGCGTGCAGCTGCTCCAGAATTTCTGATAATGCAGGGAACATTACAGTATCCATGCCTCATCATGTGATTGAACTTCCATGGGTGGTATTAGCACGATGTGCTCATTCCCAGGAAGGAATATCACTGGTGAGCACAAGCATGAGAGCAAGGAGGCAAATGAGCATACTATGGACCAGCAGTGTTATTTTGGCTCCACAAGGCCATATGCTGGGAATTCACACTCCTAGTACTGCTCAAATTTTCATGGATCCTCATTTTTAAAGGAGGAAATTACCTAACAGTATAAGATCTACATGCATAGGAAGGACACTGCCCAGAAATTTCATCATATCATTCACGAGAGGTAAGTGTCTTTGGCTTTCATTTTGGAAAAAACTGGATGCATTGTGGAGTAAAAACCCAGTACACTCCCATTATACAACATTCCAACATGGAAGCCAAGCAAAGGAATCAACTGGAAACTGCTGGAAATCATGCGTATCCAACACCAAAACTGTGCATACTCACCTATATGCACAAATGCTGGATTTTAAAGGCAAGGAGGAAAGCAGGTAACATGGAGATACTAGGGAAGAACTATCACAGTCAGATACACAAAAGGGATATCAAACCACTGTTTAGAAGCTTGGATATCAAGGGCACAAGCAAGGCTTAATTCCAAAATTGTGAGGTCAAATACTGCACGTACAAGGAATGACATGCAAGAACAGGTAAGTGCGTGTGAGAACTGTTGGGATTTTAAGCTTGTGTAGCTTAAAGAGGGTGAATGAGAAATGGAGGGAAAATAAAATATTTGAGTTTCCCTTGGGAAAGGTACATTGTCCCATATCGGAGGAAGAAAAGGCTTTTGATGGGTATATATATAATTGCTCTTCTTCTAGCTCTTAAAGAGTTAAGAAAAAGGCAAGTCGCGCGCCGTCGTCGTCGTCGCTCGCTCGGCTCGGCTTCGGCTTCGGCTTCAGATTTGATCAAAGATCGATTGATTGAATAATTAACAAAAAATTTAATCCGGAATAATTCGCGACCCGGTTCGGTCAGGCCCGTTTTCTTTCATGGTTGTTTCTGAAAGGTTGCAAACCTTTTCAGAAACATTGCCATCAACTCTATAAATAGAGTTTGAATCCCAGAATCTTTCCTTACGAAATTTTCTGAGCTTCTTCTTCTTCTTTTTCTGCACAATATTTTCCAGTGTGTTTTACGACCATTGAGTGGTTCGCAGTTCATCAGAGTTATGGTACCAATACACTGGTGAGTTAAATCGTTCTATCCTGGGAGGATATATTCCAGCACATCGGGTACTTGAGGGGAATAATTTCCTTAAGGACACACTGTGTATTCAGTGGGCTCGATTTATTCCTATACTATTTTTTGCTTTCCAGAATCTATTTCGTTAAACAAGTATTACTAACTTTCTGTTTTGTTTTTTCAGAAAGTTTAATTATTTATTACAGCAATACAGAATTAATAACAATCTTAAGGATTTTTTTTTTTTTTATATTCTGTATTTTGTTTGTGGAGATTAAAACCTGTGTGGTTTTCTACTCCTTCTGAATTTTACTATTCTCATTTAAAGATATAAAAACTTCATCAGAGTATTGAAATTCGTAAGACGATTTGAAGAACATAAAAACTTCATCGTTTTTCTGTAAAACAGTATATAAAAACTTTGGTTTTATTTATTAGACATACTATTTTTTTGTTAATAACATTATTGTGTACTGTTCTGATTTTACCATTAATTGAACTCTTCTGTTATTTACAGTGAGAAATGGCAATTGATAACGGAAATTCTTCTGCGACTATTGCGGCAACGACGATAGCCTCGTCAAGCCGGATTGCTGTTCCACCGATAGAGAAACCGGGAAAATTTTTCGGAGTCAACTTCAAAGGATGGCAGCAAAGGGTGTTCTTCTGGTTTACCATACTTGGTATGTAGAAATTCACTAGTGAAGAACCTCCAGTGCCTGCTGCGGACATGTCGGACAACGAGAAATTCATGATTATTGAGGCGTGGAAGCAGGCAGATTTTCTTTGCAAAGGCTATCTTAAGCGCTTTAGAGGATGACTTGTACAATGTGTACAATGCGATAAATACTTCGAAAGAATTATGGGACGCACTTGAGAAGAAATACAAGACTGAAGATGCATGCTTGAAGAAGTTCGTGGTTGCCAAGTTTCTAGACTATAAAATGATAGACAGTAAAACTGTTGGAACCCAAGTTCAAGAGCTTCAACTTATTTTTCATAACCTTATTGCTGAAGGTATGGTCGTGAATGAAGCATTTCAAGTGGCTGCAATGATTGAAAAATTGCCTCCTTCATGGAGAGATTTCAAGAATTATCTTAGGCACAAGTACAAAGAAATAAAGTTGGAAGATCTTGTGATTCGTTTCAAGATTGAGGAAGACAACAAAACAGCCGAGAAGAAGTCTCGTGGAAATTCAACGATCATGGGAGCTAATATCGTTGAGGAGACTGCTCCAAAAATTAAGAAGAGAAAGAGGTCTTCTGGACAGACTAAGGAGCAGAACAAAAAGAAATTCAAGGGCAGCTGCTACAATTGTAGAAAAAATGGTCACAAAGCCCCTGATTGTCGTCTCCCGAAAAAGTATAATAAGAAGGGACATGCCAACATAGTGGAGAAGAATTATGACATTGATGATCTGTGTGCAATGCTTTCGGAATGCAACCTAGTTGGAAATCCGAAGGAGTGGTGGATTGACTCTGGAGCCACTCGACATGTTTGTGCTGTCAAGGAAGCATTTGCGACTTACTCTACTGCTGGTCCCGAAGAAGAGCTTTCCATGGGAAATACTGCAACAGCCAAGATTGATGGTTATGGGAAGATATTCTTGAAGATGACTTCCGGCAAGGTGTTAACACTCAACAACGTTCTTCATGTTCCTACTATTAGGAAGAATTTAGTTTCTACTTCTTTGCTTGTTAAGAACGGATTCAAATGTGTATTTGTTTCTGATAAAGCTGTTGTAAGCAAGAATGAATTGTATGTTGGAAAGGGCTACCTCACAGAGGGCCTCTTCAAACTAAATGTAATGGTTGTTGACAGTATGAATAAAATTGCAGCTTCTTCTTATTTATTGGAGTCAAATGATTTATGGCATATTCTTTTAGGACATGTCAATTACAAAACCTTGCGGAAGTTAATTAATTTAGAAGTGTTGCCTAAATTTGAGTGTAATAAATCAAAATGTCAAATATGTGTTGAGTCTAAGTTTGTAAAACATCTTTATAAGTCTATTGAAAGGAATTCAAATCTTTTAGACTTAATTCATACTGACATTTGTGATATGAAGTCGACACCATCTCGAGGTGGGAAAAAGTATTTTATTACTTTTATTGACGACTGCACTCGATATTGTTATGTTTATTTGCTTAATAGTAAGGATGAAGCATTTAATCAATACAAGAATGAAGTGGAGAATCAATTGAATAAAAAGATCAAAATGATTAGAAGTGATAGGAGTGGAGAATATGAATTTCCATTTGCATAAATATGTTCTGAATATGGAATTATCCATCAAACTACTGCACCTTACACACCTCAATCCAATGGAATTGCGGAAAGGAAAAATCGGACATTAAAGGAAATGATGAATTCTTTATTAATAAGTTTCGGATTACCGCAGAGTTTGTGGGGCGAAGCTATCCTTACAGCTAACCGAATACTCAATAGAGTACCCCACAGCAAAACGCAATCTATTCCATATGAAAAATAGAAAGGAAGAAAACTCAACTTGAAATATTTCAAAGTGTGGGGGTGTCTAGAAAAGGTACAAGTTCCTTTACCTAAAAGGGTTAAAATCGGGCCAAAAACTGTTGATTGCGTTTTCATTGGATATGCTACAAACAGTAAAGCATGTCGGTTTTTGGTTCATAAATCTGATAATCCCGAAATTCACATTAATACGGTAATGGAATCAGATAATGCTGAATTCTTTAAAAGTATCTATCCGTATAAAACTGAATGTGAGTCGTTAAGTGAAAGACCTAAATGACCTCCGGAAGAACCAAAGGAAAATACTCCAAGTATAGAAGATCCAAGGCGTAGCAAACGTCAAAGAACATCTACTTCCTTTGGACCAGATTTGTGACATTCTTGCTTGAAAATGAGCCTCAACTTTTAAAGCAGCTATGCCATCTTCTGATTCAGTGTTTTGGAAAGAGGAAGTCAATAGTGAGATTCAATCAATTTTGGATAACCATATATGGGAATTGGTAGATCTTCCTCCAGGAAATAAGCCTTTAGGTTCGAAATGGATCTTTAAATGGAAAGTGAAAACTGATGGCACTATTGACAAATATAAGGCAAGATTTGTTGTCAAAGGTTATAGACAAAAGGAAAGCCTTTATTACTTTGACACTTACTCGCCAGTAACGAGGATAACATCTATTAGGGTGTTAGTGGCAATAACGGTCGTGTATGGTCTTGAAATCCATCAAATGGATGTTAAAACAGCTTTCTTAAATGGAGAATTAGAGGAAGAGATTTACATGGAACAACCTGAGGGTTTTGTGGTAACTGGTAAAGAAAAGAAAGTGTGCTAACTTGTTAAGTCACTTTATGGACTTAAACAAGCACCCAAACAATGGCATGCCAAATTTGACCAAACAATGTTGGCAAGTGGGTTTAAAATCAATGAGTGCGACAAATGTGTTTACATTAAAAACACTCCAGGTCATGAAATCATTATTTGTTTATATGTTGATGACATGTTGATAATGAGCAAAAACATGGCAGATATAAATGCTACTAAGAGCATGTTGGCTAGCAAATTCGATATGAAAGACTTAGGAGTTGCTGATGTGATCTTAGGAATCAGAATTCACAAGACTCCACAAGGTCTAGCATTATCACAGTCTCACTACATTGAAAAGGTACTTGACAAGTTCAAGTATTTGGATTTCAAAATTGCTAAGACTCCAATTGACGTGAGTTATGCACTTCAAAAGAATGAAGGTAAAAGTGACTCACAATTGGATTATGCAAGAGTATTGGGAAGTTTGATGTATATCATGAATTGTACACGACCAGATATAGTATGTGCTATTAGTAAACTGAGTCGGTTTACAAGTAATCCCAATCACATACATTGGATGGCAATGAAACGAGTTTTGGGGTATCTCAAACATACCCAAAATTACGCTTTGCATTATAACAAATATCCCTCCGTGATCGAGGGATATAGTGATGCAAATTGGATCACTGGATCATCTGAAGTTAAATCCACGAGTGGATATGTTTTCACAATTGGGGGTGGAGCAGTGTCTTGGAAATCATCCAAACAAACGTGCATCGCCCGTTCTACAATGGAATCTGAATTCATAGCTTTAGATAAGGCCGGTGAAGAAGTCGAATGGCTCCAAAATTTCTTGGAAGATATTCCATTTTGGCCCAAACCTTTGGCACCTATTTGTATACATTGTGATAGTCAAGCGGCAATAGGCAGGGCAGGGAGCATTATGTATAACGGAAAATCTCGTCATATACGAAGGAGACACAATACCGTTAGACAACTACTCTCTAGTGGTGTTATCACAATTGACTACATAAAGTCAAGAGATAACGTGTCGGATCCACTTACAAAAGGCCTATCTAGAGAGGCAGTTGAAAGATCATCAAAGGGAATGGGGTTAAGGTCTAGGACAAGTCATCATGACGGTAACTCCACCTAGCAGACTGGAGATCCCACGAGCTAGGTTCAAAGAGATCAAACAAAGTTATGAATAACGGTTCAACATTGTCAAATAACTCAACCCATTCTCGTGATGAAGACAATGTTCAGAAATCAAGGTAAAGCAATAAGGTTTTTTGATGAGTCAACAAAGCTTAAAGATTTTTTAATGATTTGCTAAGTCTGGCAGGATATGACCAGATAGTGTGTCTATAGGATTACACGTTTAGAAATCACCTATGTGAGTGTGAAGTATAAGTCGCTTCAAGGGAAATGAAAGTAAAGGCCCATTCTCTAAGCACTCATGAAACCATACGGTGTTCATGGCTGAAACGAACACAACCGTGAGAACCATAGATGGTAAAGGATTGATTGTGTGACTTATGTTGTCTAGGTATACAACAAAGCTCGACGGTTCAAAGATATCAAATCTACCGATTGACCAAGTATATCTGATATAAGTTCACTACGAAAAGTTCAAAGGAAAACCTACTTATCCAGATGCAATTAATTTTTGCATGTAAAACACACACGCGTCCGTGTATTCCTTTATTTTATAGCCATTTCCCATTCATGTGGGGGATTGTTGGGATTTTAAGCTTGTGTAGCTTAAAGAGGGTGAATGAGAAATGGAAGGAAAATGAAATATTTGAGTTTCCCTTGGGAAAGGGACATTGTCCCATATCGGAGGAAGAAAAGGCTTTTGATGGGTATATATATAATTGCTCTTCTTCTAGCTCTTAAAGAGTTAAGAAAAAGGCAAGCCTCGGGCCGTCGTCGTCGTCACTCGCTCGACTCGGCTTCGGCTACGGCTTCGGATTCGGATTCGGTCAAAGATCGATTGATTGATTAATCTTTTTGGACAAAATTCCTTTTAATTATTTAATTAATTAATTAATTAACGAAAAATTCAATCCGAAATAACCCGCAACCCGGTTCGGTCAGGCCCGTTTTATTTCCCGAATTATTTTAAATATATTTTTCCCGCAATATTTTAAACACCCTTTTTCCAACAGCCATGACTGTTTCTGAAAGGTTGCAAACCTTTTCAGAAACATTGCCATCAACTCTATAAATAGAGTTTGAATCCCATAATCTTTCCTTAAGAAATTTTCTGAGCTTCTTCTTCTTCTTCTTCTGCACAATATTTTCCAGTGTGTTTTACGGCCATTGAGTGGTTCGCAATTCATCAGAGTTTTGGTACCAATACACTGGTGAGTTAAATCGTTCTATCCTAGGAGGATATATTCCAGCACCTCGAGTACTTGAGGGGAATAATTTCCTTAAGGACACACTGTGTATTTAGTGGGCTCGATTTATTCTTATACTGTTTTTTGTTTTCCAGAATCTATTTCGTTAAATAAGTATTACTAACTTTCTGTTTTATTTTTTCAGAAAGTTTAATTGTTTATTACAGCAATACATAATTAATAACAAGAACAACAATGAAGGACACGTTGATCGAGCATATTTGAGGCCAGTAGTCTGGATACTATCAGTGCAAACTACACGTGAAAGGATGGCCAATTTCTGGGCAATGAGGACAAAATACGGCTACTACTGTAATAGGCTATTTTTTATATTTTCATTCGTTTAGTTAAATCAAAATGTAATATCAGTTTTGGGTATCTCAGAAAAAAATTGGTAATAGGATCTATGTATTAGGCATATCTTATGGTCTTACTCTTTGTAAGACAGCATACTACTTTGTTTTTGCTTTATTATATATATAAAAACTAGCCATAGGCACCTTGCCTAGTGGACTTGCTTTAAAAAAATAAAAAATAAAAACCTAGATTGCTAGTTTACCCTTCCATATCAACTAGAATTTAGATTTTTGACATGCATGTAATATGACAAAATTAGTTTTTCTTTTTCTTAATTAATAACGAACTCGAAAAGTTTTAGGTGGACAATAATAATCTTTTTTCAAAAGAAAATATTACTTTAAGTGGCCAATGATCAGCTTGGATTACTTTAATACATTATTAATATTCAAACTGCTCTTTAGTTTTAAATACACAAAAAGATCAATTTTAAATATAAAAAAAAAAATTGACCACCAGCAAATTTTAGAAATTTTATAGACTATAATGATGAAATTAGCAAATGATGTTAATCCTAAATTTAAAAACATCACCATATAAACTTATTGAAGCAATTCCTGAATTTCAAGAAAATAAAAGAAAAGTATTAAGATAATATTCATGTAACTTTAAAAAAGAAGAGCTAGAGATATAGAGAATTTGCATTTCAATTACGAAATTTTTCGTCAAATATCAAGTTTTTTTTACGCTCTAAGAAAACAAAAGTTGTTTACATGATTAAGCGACTATGTCACGAAAAAATATTTAAGAATTTAAAGAAATTCTTTTTTCTTCACATGTTTGCTTCTTTGCTCTGAGGACAATTGAATATATCCTCAGACTCTGAAGAATCAAAACTCCACTTGCTGACCTTGTAAACCTTATCGTTTACACCTTTGTTAATAGGTTCGGACTTTCTTAGTGAGTCCAAAGCATCTTTCTAGAGCCCGACCTTCATCTTCATTTTATTATTATTTTAAATATTACGTTTGATTCTTTTAAAATGTTGTTCATTTGTTTCAAAAAAAAAATGGATTCTCTTTTAGGGTGTGTTTGGTACGAAGAAATATTTTTCGAAAAATGAGTAATTTTATCACTTATTTTCCATTGTTTGGTTGGTGAGTGAAAAAAAATTTCTGAAAAATATTTTTTAATATTTGATTAAAGAGTAGAAAATATTTTTTAGAAAAATATTTTTTTATGTTACTCTTCTCACTCCCTCCCTCACTTCCCCCAAATCCACATGTTTCACATGCTCCATTTTTTAGAAAATATTTAGTCTTAAATTGTGGGATTAACTAATCTCATATAGAATGTAGATAGTTAATCCAATAAATATTCCACCTCACAGGATATCATGGGATAATCCACCTTAATATATCCTGGGATATCCCATCATCGTACCGAACGATACTTTAGTATTTAGCCATTTTTTGATACGAAAGTTTTTTGAACAAAAATGCTCCCAGCTAAAACTCGAACTACTCCAAAATTACTGGAGTTCAAAACTTAAACAAGTAAAACTTTAACAAGGAAATTATCTTGTGCATATGTAATCTACTGTGACATGCAGGGTATAGACTCTGTAAGTAAGCGAAACATATTTTTTCAAGTGATTTAGTTTCCTAAATGTTTTTCTTCACTGATTGTCACTGGGCAGCCGGTGCACTAAGCTCTCGTTATGTGCGGGGTCCGAGGAAGGGCCAAACCGCAAGGATTATTGTACACAGTATTACACTGCATTTCTGCAAGAGGCTGTTTCAAGGAGCTGTGCCAAGTTTTGAATGTACAATTTAAGATTGCTCTATAATGTATAATCACAGAGAAGCAATACCAGTTTTTACAAATTAACAAGATGATCACACAACACAACCGAAATTCAGTGTACAGTCAAGAAATCAAAATATTTGAACAATAACAACAACCCAGCCTGGAGGGGCAGAGAAAAAATAGTACAAACAAGGAACATGAGTTAATGGGAAGAAAAAACCTAAAGACAAATGACAGGAAATACATCGCAGCAAACTCTGCCAATTAACTTTAGTTCGAACTCTATATAGAATTCTATCTCTGGTGCATGTAGTTCTTTCTTCTGTCTTTCTACTCCACTCCTGAATGAGGCAACAACGAGTCAAGCTCAACACACTTGATAATATTTGAATGATAAAATCACTTCTGCAGTGGATTGCTATCTTTTTTTGTTTCTCTAAATTTGGTATGACGAAAATATTTTCTAGAAAATATGTCAGTTTCTGGTGTTTGGTTGAAGAACTCAGAAGATATTTTCCCGAGAAAACATTTTCCACCAAAAGGTGTAGAATTTTCCTCACTTTCGACGAAAGTAATTTTGTTCACAATTATACCTAATTATTAACTTCATATCATTGCTTTAGCCAACAGTTAGACATGATTATAAATCTTTATTACTTAAAAATTTCATCGAAATATTGTCCAATTTGATAATATTTTTATCATTCTTTTTTCAGAAAATATTTTTCGCGCTCCAACCAAACAACGAAAAACATTTATCAGGAAATTATTTTTTAAAAATATATGCCATTTTCCAAAATTTGCTTTCTCAAAATGATTTTCGTCATACCAAACACACAATTGAATCTCTTTTTGGTAAAGCATAAGCATTTTCGAGGTAAAGCGCTATGAGTGGATCTAAAACCTCGTAGAAATGATCAATCCAGGGAGGTAATGACAACAACAACTACCCAGTAAATTCTCACTAGTGGGGCCTGGGGAGAGTAGTGTGTACGCAGACCTCACCCCTATCCCAAGGGAATAGAGAGGTTGTTTCCGAAAGACCATCGGCTCAAGAAAACAAAAAAAGGGGAGTTAGTGAAAGAACCTTTTTTTTTTCAAAATTTTAGTACACAATCTAATAATGTAATTAAGTAGAATGTTGTGGTCTAATAATCTCAAAGCTACACCACTAATAAATCTGTGTTCATCTTTCTTGTAAAATAATTTGGGCATCTAACACAAAACCCATTATAAACCAAAATAAAAAACCAAGGCTCAAATTAGTTATATAGAAAAGGATGCAACAATAACGATCCAGTGAAATATCACTAGTGGGGTCTGGGGAGTGTAGTATGTACGCAAACCTTACACCTATCCCGAGGGGTAGAGATGCTGTTTCCGAAAGAACATCGGCTCAAGAAGACGAAATAGAAAAGAATGCTAGAGGACAAATAATATAGTATCGCACCACTAGCAGTTTTACCTGAAATGCAACGGAAACAATTGATCCTTCTGTCAGTAATAACGTGGTAGGAAACAATGCTCCAAATTTGACTTGAAGCTGTCGTCATCCCACTCCAATTGGTTCCAACAATATGAATCTCCTCGTATTACTTTGATGTTCTTGGAAGTTTGAATAGAGATAGGCAACTTCCTTATTCGATCGCAATCCATCAATCCAAGTTCCTCCAGGTGTTCCCACGTACTCTGCGGCTCGCCTAGAGTTCTTAATTCTGGTAACATTTTCAACACTAACTTTCGAACTTTTAGTGTCGTCTGACTTGAGCCAAATGGCACAAACAACTCTTCAAGCTCCGCACAACAGATGATATCAATTTCTTCCAGGTGTTTAGGTACTACAGGAAAAGGTCCATCAACTTTAAAAAGACATGTTAAACGTCGACAATCATACACATCCAGTTGGCGTAATTTAGAAAATCTTAGACCCAGAAGATGACCAAAATCAGAAACACTCTTTAAATTAAAAATCTTATAGAGGCGAAGAGACTCCAGATTTGGTAGAGGGTCAAACTGTCCATTTCCTTCTTCCATTGGTTTGAAATAACAATGACATCCACTAATGTGTAGTGATTTTAATCCATAAAAATTGTTGTTGTACCCAATCAACTTGCTGAGACCGTTGCAATTTGTCAAGTACAAAAGTGAAGCAAACTGCAACATGCCTGAGAGCTGTCCCCGACTGAAAATTTCACACTCGGAAACACCTATCATCCTAGTTGAATTGCTGAATGGCATTGGCGCTTCGCCAACTTCAATGTGAAATCTTTTCAATCTAGACATCCAGGTGTGGTCTCTATTTGAAACTGATGACCTATCCAATTTGATAATAAGACAAGTCAGCTTGTGTAGATATGAGAGCTCGTCAAGCATTGGGTAGCTTCGGCCCCAAAGGTATTTAGTATCCAGCATATTTAACATTTCAATGTTAGACAATTTGAGAAGGATTCCTTCCCGAATGTTCTCCAAATCAGTTGCAGGCAGATATAATACCCTCAGATCTGTCAACTCGTCCATTCCTGGCGGCAGACGATGTAACCTTGTATTATCACAATCAAGCAATTGCAAATTGCGAAGATTACCAATAGCTGGTAACTCTGTCAAGTAGCAGCAGTTCTGTAGTACTAGAGCACGTAGTTGAGATAAACTATCGATTGAAAAAGGCAGTGCTCGAATAGAAGTGTTACTCAGATTCAGAACTCTTATGGCTGGAAATGCCAAAAAATAGTCATGGGGAATTCTCCGAAGGGGAACATTATCTTGCAAAAGTAAGGTTGTTGTCTCTGGGCATTCCAAGAAGCAATCAGGTAGACGTTCAATTTTGTTACTAACGAAAGATATTCTCTTGACAGAAGCTGACATTTTAATATTTGATATATCAGTCAACCCCATTCCAGCTTGAATAAGAGAATTGTGCTCATCCCCAAAGGATTTAGCTATCCATATAGCAACATCACGAACCACATCATGCATCTTCACAGAATTCAACTTATGGGTTGCCAGTTCAAGCATCTTTACAGAATCCCACTCGTGGGCATCTAGTAAGCACACATCTTTTAGACTCTCAATCACAATGATTCCCCTGTTGTAGGCTTGTTCGTATGTATCATATTCATGACCAAGGAGCCCCTCTGCCCACCAACAATGTATGAGATCAGCAGTTGAAATAGCCTCTGGATATAACGAGCAATACAAGAAACAACTTTGAATATCCTCAGAGTCTAAACAATCAAAACTCCACTTGATGACCTTGTAAACCTTATTGTTTACATCTTTGTTATGAGGTTCGGACCTTCTAAGTGATTCCAAAGCATCTTTCCACAGCTCGATCCTCGTCTTCCCTCTCATAGATGCTCCAATGACAGTGATTGCTAAAGGTAATCCATCGCACTCCATTGCAATTTCTTTTGCGAATGGTTGAATATGCTCCAGATTCGCAATATCTCCCGCATTTTTGACAAACATGTGCCAAGATTCATCCTCATCCAATGTGTACACCTTTATTTTCTTGTCTGTTCTCATTTGCCTACAAACATCCAAAAACCGAGATGTTATAATTACCTTGCATCTTGGGTGATCTTCAGGTTGGGGCACACCTATATGATCCAAATTTATAGCTTCCCAAACATCATCAAGTATAAGAAGGAAACTCATTCCTTCATTAAGCCTTTGATGAATTCTGCTGGCAATGCTTTCTACGCTTTCCTCGCTATCCACCTTTAGGTTTAATCTGTTGGCAATTTGTGCTTGAACCTTTCTTATGTCTGTTGGCGGTTTGGGCACTGTAACCCATACCACAACATCAAAAGACAGTTCAGAGCTCGACGCAGCAATCTTTAGGAGCTCATTGTTCACATTCATCACCAAAGTTGTTTTGCCGACTCCTCCAATACCCCATACACCAATGGTGCATACCTAAAAGGATTCAATTACCCTAAAAAATTATTTATCCACATAGTGAAAGATGCAGCAATGGCTATATAGATGAAATTTAGCAAATTAGAGAAAGAAGGAAATTTAGTATATGTTTTGATAATTCACTCACAATCTCTTGATCTCAACTTAATCTCCACTTAACCTCCTTAAGAAAAGTTATGGCTTAGTACATATGCGGCACCTTAAACTTGCCTAAAATCTTCATTTAGACACTTATACTAAGCCTTGTTCTAATTGAACACAAAAACTTGTTCACAAGTGTGCCTATTGAACACATGGACATAGCATGGAGAGTGTATCACACCTCTTTTTGAGAGAGTACAAAGACTTTAAGCCTGTTTGCCCATGAAAATTTTTACTTTTTTTCCGAAATTTTTTTACTTTTTTTCGAAATCAATATTTAACCATAAAATTTTTAAATTTCACTTTGAAAATGAATTTTGAAATTTTTCAAAAATTTAAAAAAACTCCAAAAAGTTATTTTTCAAAATTTTCACTTAGATCACTCACAAAAATTTAAAAACAATCCAAAATTATATTCATGTCCAAACACAATTCTAATTTTCAAATTCCATTTTAACTTTAAAAAAAATCATTTTTTTCAGTAATTTTACAATTTTTATGTCCCAATTTTTATGGGCATAGAAATTGTAAATTTCAGAAAGCAGTGAATTCTTTTTAAGTGAGAATGATATTTGAAAATTAGAGTTGTGTTTGGACATGAATATAATTTTGGGCTGTTTTTGAATTTTTGTTAGTGGTTTGAAGTGGAAATTTAAAAAAAAAAAAAAACTTTTGGAGTTTTTAAAATTTTCAAAAATTTCGAAATTTATTTTTAAGTGAAAAATAAAAAAATTCATGGCCAAACATTAATTTCGAAAAAAATTGAATTTTTTATGGTCAAACGGCCCCTGAGAATAGAAAAGTAAAATTCAAGAAAAAAGGGAAATGTTGACCGGAAAAGAAGACTTCCGGCGAATGTTCATGTTCTCTAATATATTCCAGTGAACATGTTGACAACAAGTTTAAGAAAAAATGAATACTTGTGAAATTTATAGTTCTAAACAAGTTAAAAAGGAATATAATATTTGTGTAGTTATAAAAAAATTTCATTAAAGTTAATATTGAAAATTTAAGCTAACTTGTTTTCAAATTTAAAAAGGTACTACTTCCGTTCCAGTTTATATAAACCTATTTCTTTTTTGGTCCGTTCCAAAAGAAATAACTCTTTTCTAAATTTGAAAATAATTTTGCTTAAACTTATCATTCTACTCTTAATGAAAAACTTTTATAACCACATAAATATTATGGGTCCTTTTTGAATTGTTTAGGATCACAAATTTCAAAAATATTTATTTTTTCTTAAACTGCGTGTCCAGTCTTTAAAAAGTAAATACCTTCGTATCGTATATTGTAACGGAGGGAGTACTATGTCCCATTTTGTTGTCTTTCTTCCTCCTCTTAAAACGAAAAATCAAATTGAAGAAGAAAGAAAGTGCGAATATCATCTTCTGCAGATTTTTCTTGTACCTGCCAATGGTAACTTCAGATTCTTATATATCCAACTAATAGTGATGCTATTGATTTGATTCTAACCTGTTCTTTACTTGATCAGTTACAAACTACACTAAAGTATCCTAATTGCTCACTTCAGTTTTGACTTATTTCTCTTGAGCTCATTCAGGTGGATTGATTTTCATTTCTCGTGGCCAAACCACTAGGCTTAATTATTTTCTAAAGCAAATCCCTAAGATCTCGCCGAAAGTAAAAAAGGGGAAGTAGCCCGGCGTAGAGTGGTGGCGGCAGATAAGAAGGGAAAAAGATAGAAAATGGAGTATTAAAAACGATAAATTAACTAGTTGGTGTGTATTTTTCTGATTGGTTTTATTTGCTATGTCAGTAGCAAGTAGCATGCACGCGCTTTGATTTGTGTAGAATTATCAAATTAGTGTTCAATAAACACACTTGTGAATTGGCTCAGGTGTTCAATTGGAGCAAAACTCAGTACGTACCAGTGTGTAAATGAAAAATACGCACAAGTTTAAACAGATGCATATGTAATCAGCCATTATTTTACTAACAATTGGGACTTTAAAACCAACTTATAGTTTGGCATATCAAATATTTTCTTAAGTGAGCTGTGTAAGAATTTCTATTACTGCTTATGAAATGTAAAATATAAAATAACTAATGTTGAGTAATTATGGTACAAGAAATAACTTAACATTTTCAAAACTACAAGAAGTCATTGTTGGAATCAATGAAAAAAAGAAAGAAAATTAATTAATGAAAACTCATTCTGAATGCATTCTTTTTATCCTTATTTTTTCAATTTTGCATTTTAATGAATTTGAGAGTTTTGTCAACTTGAAAATATGATTTTATGAGTATGTTAAATTTGAAGATTAATGGATTGGATTCTCTTACTAATTAGTTAATTCATCGTTTTAATTATTTATTCTCAATATTAAAGAAATAATTTATAAAATTCTTAATATTAGCTCATCCTAAAATTGAATATTTAATTATAATTTTATCCAATAAGTCTACTTTCAAAGGGTAAATATCTTAAATATTAGATTCCTATATAGGTCAAATAGGGAATGATTTAAAAAATAAAATTTTAAATAATTTTGAAATCCTAAATTTTATTTGTTTATTTAATAAATAAACTAATTTCTTATTTTGTATATTAAAGATAAAAATAAAACCTTTGATGAAAATTCATTAAAATAGAAAAGAGAGAAATATCTCGTTAATTAATTTTTGTCTAATATCCTTTCTTTAACTTTTGATTCTATATTTTAAATCTCTTATAAACTTGTTTCTGATCATTTTCTCTCGCACTCTTTTTCTTTTTCAAATAGATATAATATTTACTCGATAAATATTTTATTTCACTAAATAATCTTTCTAGTTTCTTCACCAATTAAAATATTCTCATTTAACCGATAAAACTTTCTCAATAATATACAACAATTTAAAAGAATTTATTTTTCAATAAATATTAATTTCACCAAATAAAAAGCCGCAACTCTTTAACTCAGAACAATACCTTATCATCTTCTAATAGTTGTAGGATTTCGTTGAGATTTCTTGTTGCTACTGACTGGCCTTCTTCTATTGATGGTCCTGGAATGAACTCAGCTTTTTGGATCTTATAAGTTTCTACCACCAAATTGGATCCAAAATTTTCTCCGATTTCTATAAGCGCGCAAAGCTGATCTCGCCTGTTTTGTGCTAGAGTGGAGATTTTCGAGCGAAGGCTCCATTTTGGACAACATTTATAAGCAAAAATCTTAGCTGTTGCAATGTTTTCTTGCATGGATTCCCATTCATTTTCTAGCTTTTGAACATCTTGGAGCCATTTGAGAACATCTGGTTTTGGTTTATAACCTTCTCTCTTAGCTACTTCCACTTTCTCTTTGATATGATCATCTCTAAGTTTTGTTAGCTTCTCCATTTCCTTCCTTAGATTTTCAACTTCTGATGAGAAATGGATGGTATTTACAATCTTAGGAAATATGAATTTAGATCCAAACTTTCCTACCTTAACAACAAAGCCAGATACAACATTAAAAAGTATGTCCATTGAACAATTCTTGAAGTACAGAAAAAAAAAAAGATGGTTCTAATATAATCAGATGATCAAATGAAGCTAAACTGTGTGTTTCCTCATTTTAAATTGTTGTTGTGGAGCCTCTTCAATCTTGCTCAGATGGGAGAAGAATGATTCCTTTGTACAACTTAAAAAGATATTCGTTGGTCCCTATTAGTATAGTTGGGGAGAATTATTTAACCTACAATTGTTGTTACATACAGTTTCATAATATATGATATTGTATTATATTGTACTGTATTGTTTAATGAATACATCGTTACCGATTGTATCGTTTGCCGTCGTTTCATGTGATCATGCAACATTACGAAAAAAGTTAGGATACATTGTAGAATTATTATATAAAAAAGGATAAATGATAAAATATGATTATTTAATAATAAAGAAGGGCAAGATAAAAGAAAAATATTAAGGTAACGACACCACCACACCAAATCCATCGTTCCATAACAGCTTGTTTGGATGGTTGTTACGTGTCGTTTGATCATAATGTATTGTACTGTATTGTTTAATTATTACAACGTTTGGATCGATTGTATCATTTGTCGTCGTTTCATGATATCATACACCAACAATATGAAGAACAAATTTCAACAATACTAAAAAAAGTTAGGCTACATTATTGAATTATTGTATTAAAAAAGGATAAATGATAAAATATGATTATTTAATAATATGGAGGAGCAAGATAAGAGAAAAAAGCAAGGTAACGACGCTACCACCCCAATTTTATCGTTCCATAACAGCTTGTTTGGATGGTTGTTACGTGTCGTTTGTTCATAATGTATTGTACTGTATTGTTTAATGAATATAACGTTTGAACCGACTGTATCGTTTGTCGTTGTTTCATGATGTCATGCACCAACAATATGAAGAATAAACTTGCGAGAATACTTTAAAAAAAAAGTTAGGTTACATTGTAGAATTATTGTATATAAAAAAAGGATAAATAATAAAATATGATTATTTAATAATAAGGAAGGGCACGATAAGACAAAAAAGCAAGGTAACGACGCCACCACACCAAATTCATCGTACCATAAAGTGACACTTTTCATCGTTACGTAACGATAGATTTAACGAAACGATACAATAAAATTTAAGTAACTATCAAAACAAACATTGTATTTAAAATAACAATACGATACAATACAATAGGTAACAATCATCCAAACAAGCTATAAGGGTTGGTGGAATAGATAAGATTACTTAATAGAGGTCTTGAGTTCAAGCCCTTGAATAGAAAAACTCCTAGTGAAAAGCATTGTAAATTTCGGATGATTAAGCTAAAAAAAAGAAGAATTATTTAACATGTGAAATTTTGCAAGATAATTCTCTATTTTACTGCTCCACTTTCCTTCTTTATTTAAGGCAGAATTGCAGGATTGTTTTTTTTAATAAATTTAAACAGTTGTTGTGGAGCCTCTTCATTTTTGTGCAAATGGGACAAGAATGATTCCTCCTTTTATTTTATTTACTACTTTCGACAAACATTTTCTTTATTCTACTATTTAATTGACAAAGCAAACCTATAGGAAGGAAAAGAAGAAAAGGAAAGTCCACACCAAGAGAACTTTAGGTTATATAAATAATATAAGAGGCACTGTTTTCCAATTCCTTTATTCTTAAGGTATGAGTGAAGCAAGGGCTTTTCCAATTTTCAAATATAAGCCTTATGTCCTGATGTTTTTTCTTTTTTGATCTCCCGTTTTGATTATTCCAAACACTACGAAAATCAGAGCCTAAACCGATCACAAAAACCAACCTACATCATGGGGTCCTAAGGAAAACCGACCAAAACTCGACCGAAACGTGGCAGGAAGGCTGGACAACTGTTGGTCGATACAAAAAATCGACCAACGTGGTCGGTTATTACCAAATGGAGCAGTTGGTCAACTGAATCGACTTTTAGACTGTTTTTCTGGACACACGGCAACAAATAAAAGTAAAAATCCGGTTAGGTTAGTTCCTAAATAAAAAAATACTTTTAAATTTCAAAAAAATCGACCGATAAAATAATAAAAAGACCTTTTTTAATTATCTAACATGGCACAACTCCAGCTTAGCAAGAACATGTACATTGATAGGAAGGTGTAACAGAATTAGGGTAGAAGTTAGCAGGATGCCGATCATATCTTGCCATACTAATAGTTTTAGTATTAATTTCCTATTTTCTTATCTTTAGATTTTATTATTACCTGTTATTTTTCTTGTTTCGGTTATCTTATTATGTTGTTGTTACTGCCTTTTTTATGGCTTTTCCACCTTCTATGAGTGTGCTTTGATTGAGCAGAGGGTATATTGGAAACTATCATCTAGCTTCACAAGGCAGGGGTAAAGCTGCGTACACACTACTCTCCTCAGACCTCATATTGTGAGATTAATTGATCTTGTACTTTTTTATCTCAAAACCGATCAAGTCGGTCGGTTTACATATTGTGACGATTCGGTCGGTCGTTTTGAGTATTACAACCTCGTTCTCCCATTTACTGCTTATCCTGTGTTAAATTATAATTATGTGACTTGCCGTGGAGGTTTCAGAATAAATTGGAACACTTAGTTCCAAGATTTAAAGCTTAAGTTTAAATAGTTCACAAGATGTTAACTTATGTGTAAACGACCCCAGAATAAAGTTTTGATGATTTCAATAACTCTGTATGGTGATTTTGGACCTAGGAGTGTGTCCGAATAATTATTTGGAAGTCCGCAGTTAAATTAGGCTTGAAATGGCAAAAATAAAAAATTGAAAGTTTGAAAATTTGACCGGGGGGTTGAGTTTTTGATATCAGGGTCGGAATCTGATTCTAAAAATTGGAATAGGTTTGCTATGTCATTTATGACTTATGTACAAAATTTGAGATCAATCGGACTTGAATTGACAGGTTTCGGCATTGAATGTAGAAGATGAAATTTCTTAGTTTCATTAAGCTTGAATTGGGGTATGATTCGTAGTTTTAGCATTGTTTGATGTGATTTGAGGCTTCGACTAAGTTCGTATGATGTTTTAGGACTTGTTGGTTTATTTGGTTGAGGTCCTGGGGGCCTCAGGTGAGTTTCAGATGGTTAACGGATCAAAATTTGGACTTAGAGGAAATCTGAAAACTTTGCCTTTTGGTGCAATCGCACTTATGAACATTTTCTCGCACGTGCGAGATCACATAAGAGGAGTAGTGTGTGCATGTGCGGAGCTTTTGCCGTATCTATGATGTCGCAGAAGCAGCTTGTTGATCGCAAAAGCGTGAAGTCCGCAGAAGCGGACGGAACCTCGCAGAAGCAAGTCCGCACAAGCGACACAAAGGTCGCAGAAGCGGAGGATGGGGAAGCTAAGCAAAACTGCAGAAGCGGACAACCTCTTCGCAGAAGCGGACTCTAGTCTGCAGAAGCGAATGAGGCACAGAAGGGGCAAAATGACCGCAAAAGCGGTTGCGCAGAAGTGGTTAAAAATTCCGCATGTGCGGAACCTCTGGACAATGTACAAAAATAGAGGGTTCCGAGCTTTTGCCGTTTTTGGTCATTTCCAACAGGGGTTGAGGTGATTTTTCAGAGATAAGTCACGGAAAAACTTGAGGTAAGTCACGTGTGATCATTGTTAGTCAATAATATTGAATTGTCATTGAGTATTCCGGCTAGATTACGTATTTTTTAGGTGTAATTTGAGAAATTGGGCATAGGGGTTTGAAAATAAGATTTGAGATTTGGAGGTCGAGTTGATGTCGGAATTTGGTAAATTTGATATGGTTGGGATCGTGGTTGAATTAGCGTTAATATTTTATAACTTTTGTCGGGATCTGAGACATGGGCCCCTCTGACAATTTTTTAGTTGAATTTCAGATTTTGTTCAAAAATTAGTATTTTTATATGGAATTAATTCCTATAATTTGTGTTGACTGTATCGAATTAATTGTGACTAGATTCGAGACGTTCGGAGGCCGATTCTCGAGGCAAAGACGTATTGGAATAAAATTTCACGGTTTGAGGTAAGTAACACTTCTAAACTTGGTTCTGAGGGTATGAATCCCTGAATTACGTGTTATATGAATTGTATGGAGGTGACGCACATGCTATGTGACAGGTGTGTGGGCGTGCATGATGGTAGGATATACAACATGTATTTTAGTCGATTATTGCACTCTAATTTACTACACTTTACTCATGTTGAGCTTTAATTAGTAGTGTTTTACACTTATTGTGTGTTTTATATCGTGTAGGAGTGATTCCGAGTTATTTAGATGTTATGGAATAAATTCAAGCTATTCTGGAGCTTTGAAGTCTGAGAAAAAGTCCAAGGATTAGGTTGGGATTGTGTTCGGGGATCAACGGATGATAGTGCACTTTAAGAACGAAACGAATAATCTAGCAGGCATACTGCGCATTGTCCAGTAAAATACACATAACATTTCTCTCAGAAAACCATTTGGATTCCACAATATATCGTTGGAAAGCTATTTAAAAGAGCTACAATTTTTATGTTTTATATTTTTCCAAATTTTAATTTTTGCGGCACATGGGGTGGCGCTAGGCGCGGCATGCAGCGCGGTAGTGCAAAATTCTTAGAGTATGTTCCCAATTCCGCTAAAAAGGGTATTTTTGTCCGAGATTTATTTGGGGATAGTTAAATACGCGGTGAAAATTTATTGATGATTTTTTGTGGATTATAAGTCTATTTTATGTATTTGAATCTTTTTTGAAAGATTTAATTGTTGCATCTATATTCACTTGTTCTTGTAATTGAAAGAGGCATAACTTGTGATATATTTGCATTATTTGGTTGGTTGAGTTCATATATTCTTCTAAGTAATCGAAAGAGGCTAGTTGAATCCTTGATTAAACCTAGTTAGGAGGATAATCGAAAGAGGTTCTCCTAAAGACCAATCTATTATGAATTCTTACATATCTTCACCGAGCTTAAATTGGTGCATATTGTGAGGTTGAGACTTAATCGAGAGAGGAGTCTCTACTAAACATTTGTACTGATAATGAAGTGAATTTGAGAGACTCACTTGAACATTAGAGTGAATTATCTAGAGTTAGATCCCGAATAATTATCTTGCATATCCTATCAACCCATATTTTCTCCCATTGATAACTTCCTTGTTTACCTTTGTTGCGATTGTCATTAGTCAATAGCTGTAGATTTTAGAGTATTAACTATATAAACCTCAACTGTTGATCCTCTTGGATAGCAATCTAGCTATAAACTACGAGAATATTGTTTAAATCCAACCCATGTAGATACAATATTATACTATACTATCTTTGACTAGCGAGCACAATTTAAGTGTGTGTTTTGCGCTCGTCAAATTTTGGCGTCGTTGCTGGGGATTGACAATCAATGGTTTTTGAAGTAGTTTGTAGTGCTAATTCAGGAATTAGCTTTTATTTTTTTATTTTTTTATTTTATTTTTTTAGTTTGTTTGGTTAACTTCTCTTTAAGATTTTGTTTGTTGAAGAAATCTTGAATAGCATATTCTTGTTATTGAACTCTAAATGATGTAAAGATGGAGTACAACCAGCCTAAGAAAATGGTTGAAGAGTTAACAGTTGAACACTGTCAGCGGTCTGCTATGTGTTTTAAATGCGGTGAAAATCATCTATGGGTTGATTGTCAAGTAGGTAGGTATTCTTCATATGGTTCATCTTTTGAACGCTCTCACTTTGTCTCCAGTCCGTACAAGTATGAGGATTCATATGGGCACAATTCTAACTATGGTTTGGATGAATACCCTTATTATGACTGGAATGAAAGCGAAGTGAGGCAATCACCTCAAGCGGAGAATGGTAATTTAGAAGAGCTTATGTATAAGTTCATAAATAAGGTGTGAGAGAGATTTACACAAGATGATGAAGCCATTAACAACCTAACAATGCAAGTGAGTCAAATAATAAATACACTTACAGAAAGCTCATTGCATTGTGATGGTGAATAGACCCGGTGAGAATAAGCCTACCCGAGATGATGAACATTTACAAAGAGAGTTTTTCACTCTGCAAGAGGACTCTTTTTCAACTGAAAGGATTGAAGATGAGGCTTTGATTGGTTGTGAATCAATAAAAGAAGAGTTCAATTCCCCATTCACATATCCACATTTATAATCTTTAATAGAAGAGAATGAATAAGCATTGGTCTTGGGCATACCACAGGAATATTCACATGACCTTTCATCTTCATTTTCTTATTCTAACCTTGATCATGTGAATTTTATTTTTGGGGATTTACAGGAATATGCAGGTACTGATCTTGTGAATGAATGCAGAAACAAGTTGAGGATAATCCTACAAGAACAATCCCCCGCTCAAAATGAGGCCAATATAGAAAGAGAAGAGCGGATCTTTCAAATATCCCTAAAGGACTTTGGCTTGATGAGCTCCATAAAGAATTTCGAGGAGCGAACTCAAAAAATGCATTCAGAATCAAGGGTGGAGTTCACAAGTTCTCAGAAACGGAAAAAGTCCAGCGAAGTTTTCTTTACCTCTTGCTTTTTATTTGAGTGTCATGGGGACATGCCTCAATTTAAAATGTGGGGTGGGGATGTAAATATGTAAATAAATATTTGTTTTTGTTTTTGTTTCTTGTATGTGTTTTTATTTCTTTTGATATATATTATTTTCTTTAGGTAGTATAATAAATTTTCCTTGGTTTTTCTTTGTGCGTGGTTCTTTTCCAATGGTTTTGTTTGAACCGGGTGTAGTTAATTTTTTTTAGGAGTAAGAGATATTGTTCTGTGATTTTAAATGAAAGAAATATCTCGTGAATTCATTATGCCTTGAGAATAATATGTGCTTTAGTTTTGACGTTTAGGCTCAATTTTTGACTCTTGTATAAACATCTTAAATTGTATGTTCTTAACTTTGCTTAACTACTAGAGTGTCTTGATGAGTCCGATCTTGAGTGGGTTTTGTACCATGTGTGTGTGAGGCTTTGTGTATTCTGTGCAGTGCAATTGATGTCTAGAACCTTTCCTCGTGTATTTGCAAAGCGAAATAGTATAATTGTTCAGTCTTGGAAGTGATATAGGCATTTTTTTGTTGAGCCAACTATATATGTTACCCACCAAATTGTTATGTATCGTAGTTAACCTCGTTGAGACTGTAATCCTATTTCTTTGGTAACCACATTACAAGCCATATCTATTTGAACCATTTACCTCTCGTGAGCACTTGAAATTGGTATGAACTTTGTAAAAGTTGAAGTGTTGGGTGGTTGGTTTGGCTTTTGAGTGAAAATATTGAAATAAGGAGAAAGGTGCACTGTTGTGAAAAGTATGAGCCACTTGAATTGAAAAAGAAGATGAAGAAAAAAATAGTTTATATTCATTGATAGTGGTAACTCTTTATGTATTTGTGCTTAAAGAATTTGGGATTTGACATATACAGATGTGAAAGTGGAATTATGGTTTGACATAAGTATGGGGTTTAAAGGTTAAGTATATGTATTCAAAGTGCTTAGGGAGGTGTAGTTACTCTTTTATCTAAATGTATCCTACATGTCCCGTAGCCTACATTACAACCAATTAAAATCCTACTTGATCCTTGACTGAACAAGCTCGATTAGTAGAGTAGTACACTACGGGCAAGCCTATGGTGGGTCTTTTGTGGCATATGAATATTGTTCTGAGAGTGAGTGCATTCTTTCTATCTTGAGTTCCTAATTATTCTTAACTTTTATTGTGTTTGGAACTACTCTCTATTGTTGGGTGAGGGCACTTGATTCATGAAGGAAAGTTAATGTCATTGACCTCTGTGTTAGAGTAAGTGAGCAGGTTGTGAAAAATGCATGGTGCTTTTGAGTCAAATATTGAACCGAGGATGTTACGGTATTGTGCTTAATATGTTATATTATTTTTAGTATGATGATTTAGTAGAGTTGTTTAAAAATGTCGTGTCTATGTGAAGTGTAGTTTGATTGCTCGAGGACGAGCAGTGGTTTAAGTGTTTCAGGTGTAATTCGAGAAATTGGGCCTAGAGGTTTGAAAATAAGATTTGAGATTTGGAGGTCGAGTTGATGTCAGAATTTGGTAAATTTGGTATGGTTTGGCTCGTGGTTCAATGAGCATTCATATTTTGTAACTTTTTTCGGGTTCCGAGATGTGGGCCCTACTGATGATTTTTTAGTAGAATTTCATATTTTGTTCGAAAATTAGTATTTTCATATGGAATTAATTCCTATAAGTTGTGTTGACTGTATCAAATTAATTATGACTAGATTCGAGACGTTCGGAGGCCGATTCGCAAGGCGAAGGCGTATTGAAATAAATAATTTTACGGTTTGAGGTAAGTAACACTTCTAAACTTGGTTCTGAGGGTATGAATCCCTAAATTACGTGTTATATGAATTAGTTGGAGGTGACGCACATGCTAGGTGACGAGTGTGTGGGCATGCACCATAGAAATTTTGACTTAAATAAATTTCGTAGAGTTGCATAATCAAAGAATCATGTTATTATTCACATGTTGCCCACGTATTAGAGAAATTGAGCTGAGGCTCGTACTAAAGATCATGTTTAGGCTACGCACTGATATTTTGGGACCTACAGTGTCGGGTTGTTGTTGAATTAATTATTTTAAAATGTAAATTTCATACCCAGTATTGTTCATCCATTTGTGAGGATATTTATGGGATCGAGCTGCACGTCGCAGCAGGCCATATTGGCTTTATATTTATTATTATATGGATTAGGGTTGCACGCCGCAACAGGTCTTATAGGCTTTATTATTATGGGATTGGACTGCACGTCGTATTAGGTCATATTGGCTTTATATAGCTCTTGGGCTAAAGGAGCCCCTCCGAAGTCTGCACCCCCCCACAGTGAGCGCAATTGAGTTTATATTGAGGGATGGATCTTGTATGAATCATTTATATTTGGGAATGGATATTCCCCTGGACTGGATTGGCCTTATACAGTACTGAGTGACTGACTATCAGTTGATGTGTATATATATGGGATGGATCCTCCTCGGGATGGATTGGCCATATACAGTACTGAGTGATTGAGTATTTTGAGATTGTGAGTACACGAGGTTTCTAATGAGGTGCATCACATACAACATGTACATTAGCATGTAGATATAGAAATGTCATATTCCTCATATCATTCAGAATTTATCTATTTTAATTGTGCTGAGTTTAACTGTTGAACTTGAAAGCATACCTACATTTATGTACTGTTATTTGTATCCTGGATTGTACCTGTTGAGCTCGTCACTACTTTCAGTCCAAAGGTTAGTCTTGTTACTTATTGAGTACATGGGGTCGGTTGTACTCATACTACACTCTACAATTCGTGTGCAGATCCAGGTACTTTCGGATATGGCGATTGCTAGATTTCGGAGTTCATCTGTTGGAGACTATCGAGGTAGATGCTTGGCGTTCGCAGACCTTGACTCTCTTTCCTTTGAGTTATTTGTATTGTTCTACATTTCCAGACAGTGTTTGTATCAGTCAGATTATGTTATCATTTAGATGCTTATGTACTCAGTGACACCGGGTTTTGGGAGTGTATTGTATAAAGACAGTATTTTGTATCAAAAGTTTGTGGGATTTTACTCTTAAATTTATTTATTATGTTTTCAAAGTTAAAAGATATTTGTGGTTATTGAAGTTGTCGTCTTGCCTAGTACTGAGATAGGCGCCATCACGTCATGTGGATTTTGGGTCGTGATAAGTTGGTATCAGAGCCTAGGTTACATAGGTCTCACGAGTCATGAGTAGGTATAGTAGAGTCTTGCGGATCGGTATAGAGACGTCTGTACTTACCTTCGAGAGGTTGTCGAATCCTTAGGAAAAAATCACTTTCTTGTATTTTGTCGTGCAAATTTGTTGATTCCAGAAACTAAATTTATGTTATTCCATTCTCTCACAGATGGTGAGGACACGTACTACCGGATCAAACGGTCATTCACCAGTGCCACCAGTTATGGCCATGAGAGGCCAGGGTCGGGGTCGTGGTAGAGGTTGAGGTGTAGCTCGTACAACAGTTGGAGAAGCACCTGTAGAACCACCAGTTGCTCCATCTCAGGAGCAGGTTCCAGATATAGTTGACCCGGTGGGACTAGCTCAAGCACCAACTATGCCTATTGCGATTCTAGGCCTTCAGGAGGTTGTAGCCCAGATATTGACTGTTTGCACTGTCCTTGCTCAAGTGCTTTCGGCTCAGGCCGCACCAATCACTTCCCAGGTCGGGGTGGGGAGGGAACTCATACCCCTGTCGCCCGTACTCCAAAGCAAGTAGTGCAGAGACTTCAGATACCGGGGGCACTACCAGTCCAGCCGGTTGTAACTGCTCAGACCCAGGTGGGTCCTATTATGAATGACGAGGAGTAGAAGAGATTAGAGAGGTTTGGGAGACTCTATCCTCTAACTTTCAGTGGAACTAAGTCAGAGGATGCTCAGAATTTCTTGGACCGATGTGAGCATATGCTTCGTACATCGGGTATTCTGGAGACCAGTGAGGTCTCATTTACTATTTTTTAGTTGATCGGGTCCGGGGTAGCCTTCAGATGGTGAGAGCCTTATGAGAGGAGCAGACCAGTTGGTGCAGCACCACTATCATGGCATAAGTTCTCCGTATTATTTCAGGAGAAGTTTGTGCCACAGACCCGCAGAGAGAAACTGCACAGGCAGTTCGAGTATCTATGTCAGGAGGACCTGTCCGTGACTTAGTATGAGATACGGTTTGCAGAATTGGCTCGTCATGCAGTTAGGTTAGTTCCCACTAAGAGGGAGAAGATAAGGAGGTTCATTAATTGCCTCAACCATCAGTTCCATTTTTTTATGACTCTGGGGAATGTAGAAGGTGCTAAATTCGACGAGGTGGTTGACAGTGCTCGACGGCTAGAAATGGTCCGTACTTAGGATATTGAGTTGAGGGAGGCCAAGAGGTCTCGTGGTCCGGGTAATCCCAACAGTGTTCCTTTTGGGGGCAGTTCTATCATAATAGTGGTCGACCATATAGGGCCGCTAAGATGGCTCGCCCGGCTCATCGTGGCGCATCGGCTAGCCATGGTTCATACAATGCTCGACTGAGTTAATCTTCTCTTAGTGCACTTCCAGTTGAGAGTTCGTCTCGTGCACCATCAGTTCAGGGTTCATCTGTACCAGGTTCTTCTGGTAGTTATTCTAGTTCTCGAGGTCCACCTCAGAACTCGCCACCATTCTTCTAGAGATATTGCTATGAGTGTGGAGAGATGGGTCATGTGAGGAAATATTGTCCCCGCCTTTTGCGAGGTCCAGTTCAATAGAGGAGTCAGTCTATGACTCCTGCACCAGCTGCTACGCCACCCGCCCAACCAGCTCGGGGTAGGGCTCAAGCATCCAGAGGTCGCCCTAGAGGGGGAAGTCGATTAGGTGGCGGTCAGGCCTGATTCTATGCTATTCCTACTAGGCCAAATGTCGTTGTTTCCGATGCAGTTATCACATGTATTGTCTCAGTGTGCCACAGGGAAGCTTCTACATTATTTGACCCTGGTTCCACATATTCATATGTATCATCATATTTTGTTCATTATCTGGATATGCCCCGTGAGTCCTTAGTTTTACCTGTTCGTGTGTCTACGCCGGTGGGCGATAATATTATTATGGACCGTGTGTATCGATCGGGTGAGATAACTATTGGGGAACTGGAGACTAGAGTTTATCTCTTATAGCTTAGTATGGTTGATTTCGATGTGATCTTGGGTATGGATTGGTTGTCTCCATGTCATGCTATTCTAGACTGTCACGCAAAAACCGGGACGTTGACGATGCCGGGGTAGCCGAGGATCAAATGGAGAGGTTCTCTAGATTATGTTCCCTGCATGGTAATTTCTTATTTGAAGGCCCAGCGGATGGTTAGGAAGGGTGTTTGTCATATTTGGCCTTTCTGAGAGATATTGATGTAAACACTCCTACTATTGATTATGTACCGGTAGTGCGAGACTTTTCGAATGTATTTCCTGCAGACCTGTCAGGTATGCCACCCGACAAGGATATTGATTTAGGTATCGACTTGGTGCCGGGCACTCAGCCCATTTCTATTCTTCTGTATCGTATGGCACCAGCTGAATTGAAAGAATTGAAATAGCAACTTGATAAGGGTTTTATTAGGCCTAGTGTGTCACCATGGGGTGCACCGGTTCTGTTTGTCAAAAAGAAAGATGATACTATGTGGATGTGCATCGACTACCGGTAATTGAACAATGTTACAATCAAGAACAAGTATCTTTTGCTATGTATTGATGATTTATTTGACCAGCTTCAGGGAGCGAGGGTGTTCTCCAAAATTGATTTTAGATCTAGGTATCACCAGTTGAAAATTTGGGATTCTGATAGTCTAAAGATGGCATTCAGGACCCGTTATGGTCACTATGAATTTCTCATGATGTCTTTTGGGCTGACCAACGCCCCAACAACATTTATGCACTTGATGAATAGTGTATTCCAGCTGTAACTTGATTCATTTGTCATAGTATTTATAGATGATATCCTGGTATACTCATGTAGCGGGGATGAACATGCACAACATTTGAGTATTGTACTACAGAGGTTGGGGGAGGAGAAACTTTATGCCAAATTCTCCAAGTATGAGTTCTGGCTTAGTTCAGTGGAATTCTTGGGACACATAGTGTCCAGTGAAGGAATTAAGGTGGATTCGAAGAAGATAGAGATAATTCAGAGTTTGCCCAGGCCATCTTCAGCTACTAAGATTCTGAGTTTTCTCATCTTGGCCGGTTATTATTATCGCTTTGTGGAGAGCTTCTCGTCTATTGCGGCGTCTATGACTAAATTGACCCAGAAAGGTGCTTTATTCAGGTGGTCAGATGAGTGTGAGGAGATCTTTCAGAAGTTCAAGACTGCTTTGACCACAACTCCAATTCTAGTTTTGCCTTCAGCTTCAGGCTCTTATATAGTGTATTGTGATGCTTCTCGGATCGGTATTGGGTGTGTCTTAATACAGGAAGGTAGAGTGATTGTTTATGCTTCACGCCAGTTGAAGCCACATGAAAAGAACTACCATGTTCACGATTTAGAATTGGCATCCATTGTTGATGTATTAAGATTTGGAGGCACTATCTCTACGGTGTATCCTGTGAAGTATTTATGGATCATTATAGTTTCCAGTACTTGTTCAAACAAAAAGATCTAAATTTGAGACATCGAAGATGATTGGAGTTGCTAAAGGACTATGATATTACAATTCTGTATCATCCCGTAAAGGCTAATGTGGTGATCGATGCCTTGAGTAGAAAGGCAGTGAGTACGGGTAGCCCTGCATTCATTCCTGTTGGTGAGAGGCCTCTTGCAGTTGATGTTCAGGACTTGGCCAACCAGTTTGTGAGATTAGATGTTTCTGAGCCCAGTCGGGTTCTAGCTTGTGTGGTTTCTCGGTCTTCTTTATATGACCGCATCATAGAGTACGAGTATGATGATCCCCATTTGCTTGTCCTGAAGGACACAGTTCAACACGGTGATGCCAAAGATATTACTATTAGAGATGATGGGATGTTGAGGATGCAAGGTCGGATTTGTGTGCCAAATGTAGATGGACTGCGTGAGTTGATTCTTGAAGAAACACACAATTCGAGGTATTCCATTCATCCGGGTGATGCAAAGATGTATGAGGACTTGAGACAGCATTATTGGTGGAAAATAATAAAGAAATATATAGTGGGTTTTGTAGCTCGGTGTTTAAATTATCAGCAGGTGAAGTACGAGCATCAGAGACCAGGCAGATTGCTTCAGAGACTTGAAATTTCGGAGTGGAAATGAGAGCGTATTACCATGGACTTTGTAGTTGGACTCCCACAGACTTTGAGGAAGTTTGATGTTGTTTGGGTAACTGTGGATCGGTTGACCAAGTTCGCACATTTTATTCCAGTTGGGACTACTTACTCTTCGGAGTGGTTGGCTGAGATTTATATCAGCGAGATTGTTTGCCTTCACGGTGTGCCAGTGTCCATCATTTCAGATCGGGGCACGCAGTTTACATCACAATTTTGGAGGGAAGTACAACGAGAGTTAGGCACACAGGTACAGTTGAGTACGACATTTCACCCTCATACGGATGGACAATCCGAGCGGACTATTTAGATATTGGAAGATATGTTAGGTGCTTGTGTTATAGATTTTAGGGGTTCTTGGGATCAGTTTCTGCCGCTTGAAGAGTTTGCCTACAATAACAACTACCAATCGAGCATTCAGATGGCTTCGTATGAGGCTTTATATGGGAGACGATGTCGGTCTCCGGTGGGTTGGTTTGAACCGGGTGAGGCTAGGCTATTGCGTACTGATTTAGTTCAGGATACTTCAGAGAAGGTTAAATTGATTCAGGATCGATTTCGCATGGCGCAGTCTAGACAGAAGAGTTTTGCCGACCGAAAGGTTCGCGATATTGCTTACATGGTATGAGAGAAAGTACTACTCTGAGTTTCGCCTATGAAGGGTGTTATGAGATTCGGGAAGAAGGGCAAGTTGAGTCCTAGGTATATTAGGCCTTTTGAAATACTTAAGAAGATTGGATAGGTGGCTTATGAACTTGCATTACCACCTAGTCTATCAAGTGTTTCATGCATCCATGCTCCGGAAGTATGTCGGAGATCCGTCTCATGTTTTGGATTTCAATACAGTGCAGTTGGATGGTAATTTGACTTATTATGTGGAGTCGGTGGCCATTTTGGACCGACAGGCTCGAAAGTTGAGATCAAAGAGCACAGCTTCACTAAAAGTGCAGTGGAGAGGCCAGCTAGTCGGAGAAGCTACTTGGAGATAAGCGGGAGATGCGGAGCAAATATCCACACCTATTTGAGACTCCATGCATAATTCTAAACTCGTTCGAGGATGGACGTTTGTTTAAGAGGGTGAGAATGTGACGACCCGGCCGACCGTTTTGAGTATTACAACCTCGTTTCCCCATTTACTGCTTATCCTCTGTTAAATTATAATTATGTGACTTGTCGGGGAGGTTTCAGAATGAATTGGAACACTTAGTTCCAAGATTTAAAGCTTAAGTTAAAATAGTTGACCATATGTTGGCATATGTGTAAACGACCATGGAATAAAATTTTGATGATTCCAATAGCTCTGTATGATGATTTTGGACTTAGGATTGCGTCCGGATAATTATTTGGAAGTTCGCAGTTAAATTAGGCTTGCAGTGGCGAAAATAGGAAATTAAAAGTTTGGAAGTTTGACTGGAGGTTGACTTTTTGATATCGGGGTCGAAATCTGATTATGGAAATTGAAATATGTCTGTTATGTCATTTATGACCCGTGTACAAAATTTGAGGTCAATCGGACTTAATTTAATAGGTTTCGACATCGAATGTAAAAGATGAAATTTCTTAGTTTCATTAAGCTTAAATTGGGGTATGATTCGTGGTTTTAGCGTTGTTTGATGTGATTTGAGGCTTCGACTAAGTTCGTATGATATTTTAGGACTTGTTGGTATACTTGGTTGAGGTCCCAGGGGCCTCGGGTGAGTTTCGAATGGTTAACGGATCAAAATTTGGACTTAGAAGAAATCTGAAAACTTTGCCTCCTGGTGCAATTGCACCTGCAGATATTTTCTCGCAGAAGCGAGCTTGGCATCGTAGATGCATTCAGGCGTGGAGAGGGGCAATGTGCGCAGGTGCAGAGCTTTTACCGCAGAAGCGGCCTGTTGATCGCAGAAGCGTGAGGTTCGTAGAAGCGAGTCCGCAAAAGCGACACCAAGGTCGCAGAAGCGTAGGATGGGGAAGCTAGGCAAAACCGCAGAAGCGAACATCCTCTTCGAAAAAGCGAGTCCGCAGAAGCTGAAAAATGACCGGAAAAGCGGTTGCGCAGAAGCGATTAAAAATTTTGTAGGTGTTGAACCTCTGGACAGTATACAAAAATAGAGGGTTCCGAGCTTTTGCCATTTTTGATCATTTCCAACACGGGTTGAGGTGATTTTCAGAGAGAATTCATGGAAAAACTTGAGATAAGTTATTGGTGATCATTGTTAGTCAATAATATTGAATTGTTATTGATTATTCTGACTAGATTACGTGTTTTTGAGGTGCAATTCAAGAAATTGCTCCTAGGGGTTTGAAAATAAGATTTGAGATTTGGAGGTCGAGTTGATGTCGGATTGGTATGGTTGGTCTTGTGATTGAATGGGCGTTCATATTTTGTAACTTTGTCGGGTTCCGATATGTGATCCCCACTAACGATTTTTGAGTTGAATTTTGAATTTTGTTCGAAAATTAGTATTTTCATATGGAATTAATTCCTATAATTTGTGTTGACTGTATCAAATTAATTGTGACTAGATTTGAGGCGTTTGAAGGACGATTCGCGAGGTAAAGGCGTATTGGAATAAAGAATTTCACGGCTTTAGGTATGTAACTCTTCTAAACTAGTTTCTGAGGATATGAATCCCTGAATTACGTGTTATATGAATTGTTTGGAAGTGACGCACATGCTAGGTGATAGGCGTGTGGGCGTGCACCATAGAAATTGTTACTTAAATAATTTCCGTAGAGTTGCATAATCAAAGAATCATGTCATAATTCACATGTTCCCCACGTGTTAGAGAAATTGAGCTGAGGCTCGTATTAAAGACCATGTTTAGGCTACGTGCCGATATTTTGGGACCAACGGAGTCATGTTGTTGTGGAATTAATTATTTTAAAATATAAATTTCATACTAAGTCATGTTCATCCATTTGTGAGGATATTTATGGGATCGAGCTGCACGTCGTAGCAGGCCATATTGGCATTATATTTATTATTATATGGATTGGGGTTGCGCGCCGCAACATGCCTTATAAGCTTTATTATTATGGGATCGGATTGCACGCCGTAGTAGGTCATATTGGCTTTATATAGCGCTTGGGCTGAAAGAGTCCCTCCGGAGTCTGCACCCTCCACAGTGAGCGCAATTGATTTTATATTGAGGGATGGATCTTTCCTAGACATGGATCTTGTCCGAATCATTTATATTTGGGGATGATCTTCCCCTGGGCTGGATTGGCCTTATACAGTATTGAGTGACTGACTGTCAGTTGATGTGTATATATATGGGATGGATCCTCCCTAGACTAGATGAGCCATATACAATACTGAGTGATTGAGCATTTTGAGATTGTGAGTACACGAGGTTTCCACTGAGGTGCATCACATACAGCATGTACATTGGCATATAGATATACATATGTCATATTCCTCAAATCATTCATAATTGATCTATTTTACTTGTGTTGAGTTTAACTGTTGAACTTGAAAGCATGCCTACATTTCTGTACTGTTATTTCTATCCTGGATTGTACCTATTGAGCTCGTCAATACTCTCATCCCAAAGGTTAGTCTTGTTACGTATTGAGTGCATGAGGTCGGTTGTACTCATACTACACTCTACGCTTTGTGTGTAGATCCAGGTACTTTCGGATACAGCAGTTGCTAGATTTCGGAGTTCATCTGTTGGAGACTATTGAGGTAGCTGCTTGGCGTTCGCAGACCTTGACTCTCTTTCCTTTCAGTTATTTGTATTGTTCTATATTTTCAGACAGTGTTTGTATCAGTCAGACTATGCTATCATTTAGATGCTCATGTACTCAGTGACACCGGATTTTGAGAGTGTATTGTATAAAATAATATTTTGTATCAAAAGTTTGTGGGATTTTACTCTAAAATTTATTTATTATGTTTTCAAAGTTAAAAGATAATTATGGTTATTGTGGCTGTCGACTTGCCTAGTATTGAGATAGGCACCATCACGACATGTGAATTTTGGGTCGTGACACATTAAATAAACCTTTTTTATATTTAAAAAATGACTTAATCGATCAGTTCATGTATAATTTTGAAATAAATTTTATTGAATGAACCGACTAGATGAGTCAATTTCTGCAGAAATTTGAGAATTTTGTTTTTGATGAATTGACCTCTTCGATTGATATTTATAAATTTTTGGGAATTCTTTTTGAAAAACTGACTGACTTGGTCGGTAGTCAATTAGCAGGCAATGCCCGTTTTAATGCTACACCACCTGCCAAACAAAAGAGCGTATACAAAAAGCTAGAATCCAACACTACTATTTTGCTGACAAACAACCAAAATCAATATATAAGAACCTAATTTACCCACTCTTAGCCTTTAAAAACATAATTATATCTTCATTCTTTTCTTTCCATAAGTCAAAAAGTGTACTATCCAATAAGATTAGTCTTAATTTCAATTTAAATCTTTGATGCGCCGCTAACTTAAATTAAGGCGAGGTAGCATATATATATATATATATTCTGACTAGAGGAGACAACTTTATGCTACCTAGCATTTCATTCTAATTTCTTAGTTTTTCTTGTTTTTCAGTTTGATCTCATAGTGCTCTCAATATAGGTACATGACCTGTCAAGCAAACAATCGCTACAAATATACAGCACACAATTAGCTGTAGGGTTAGAGTCTTAGAGATAAACATGGGGAAAAATAATTATCTCCAAATACTAGAGAATAAAGTAAGTATGAGGAAACATATAATGCTTCCCTTAAAATAATCTCTAATTACAACTCTACTTCCTTTTTAAGTTAGAAATAAAAATTTGTCAAGATAATTTAATATTTAGGCGGTTACACGACATAAATAAATATCTTGCGTGAAAGTGAATCATACTCTCGCTAGGATTAAGCGCTAGACACTAGCAGGACCAGGGTCTTCAACTTGCAATAACCACATAAATAAATATCTTGCATGAAAGTGAAAACTCAATTTTTAATAAATTCTCTTTTTGATGATAACAAACAAATATACACAAAACCCTATACAATCCCAGCATGATCAACACATTGACAAGGCCATAACACTTAAAGAACAAGATTATAAGAAAAATAGCTTTAAAAATTATCACTCCCCTGTTTTAATTTAAATAACACACTTTTCTTATTAGTCCGTCCAAAAAAGAATGACACATTTCTATAATTGAAAATAATTCAACTTTAAACTCTTCATTTTGCCTATTTTATCCTTAACGAGAAGCTTTTATAACCACACAAGTGTTATAGTACCACAGCTTTTACCCCTTAGGACATCTGACTATCACAGCAAACTCCACTGATTAACTTTAGCTCGAAACTCTGTCTCTGGTGCAGGAAATTCCTTCCTCTGCCTTCTTAGTCCACTCCTAAATGAGGCAATCACGAGTCAAGCTCAACACACTTGACAACATTCGAAAGATAAACAACTTCTAAATGAATTTGGTTCGAGATGCTTATTCTGAGGATGTGTTTGGTGATAAACATGTCATTTTCTGGTTTTGGTTGTCAGAAAATATTATCCAGAGAACACTTTCACCAAAATGGGTAAAATTGAGTAAATTTCATGGGTTGTCATTCATCTTTGTGTTCATTACCCAAAAGTCATTTTTTTTCTGTTATTACACAAAAATAATTTTACTATGCTCTAACTATCACAATAGTCACTTTGACCAAATTTTATAAAGCTTTCACCTGAAAAGTCTATTATGACCTTGACATTATAAATCCTCACATTTATGTAATACGTTCTATATTATATACTTTTACCAAGGTTTTTTTTACTTATAATTAAAATAATTTAATATTATTATTTTTATAATATGTCTGTACATTCAATTTTCCCTTAACATTAATTTTCAAGATATATATATAGGTAGCATTATTAAATTTGTCAGTAACATTACTGTGAACAAATCTCAAGTCAACGTTCTTAATCATGCCAAATGAAATATTTTTAATGATAATTATAAAATCAAAGTTCACGGATTTATCAGCTAAGCCATATTCGTTGATCCAGTAAACAAAATACCCACATTTAGCACATTGACACATCAGATTAACACTTTCAAATAAATAATATTATCAGATAAAGCTTCGAAAAGCTTAATAATGTTTTTTGGTCAACAAGATATTATATTAAAACCCAGTTAAGGTTGGTTACAGTAAACTGCGGGGTGACGATGTCATCACCCAACAATGAGTAATCTATTAGTACTACATTAGTACTATTGCATTCCCTTGTTTAAAAAACTTAATATTAAACACAAATATCTTTGAATTTTTGTTTTAAAAGTTTTACTAACTATAAAATATTATCATTTGTTAAACAAAACTATTTTTATTATTTGAAATAAATATTAAAAAATAAATATTTTGTCGTTTGTATATTTTAAAATATGTTCATGTTTGAATATGATTAAGCAAATTGAGTGCCGTGGAAAAATTGAATGTCTGAATATATTATAAAAATAATATAAAGTTATTTTATTTATAAGTAAAATACCTAGGTAAAAATATATTATATAGTATATGACATAGAAGGTATTATATAAATAAGAGAATTTATAATGTCAAGGTCATAATAGACTTTTTAAGTAAAAGTATTGTAAAATCTGGTCAAAATGACTTTTGCGATAACTAGAGCAAAGCAAAATGATTTTTGTGTAACAAAAGAAAGAAAATTGACTTTTGAGTAATTAACACAAAGTTGAATAATTTTTACGTAACAAAAAAAAAAATGACTTTTGGGTAATGAACACAAAGTTGAATGACCACCCATAAAATTTTCTTGGTAAAATGGCTTCCCTCACCTTTGGGTGGAAGTAATTTTTTTCATTTCATCAAAACAGTGTGTCTGATTTGCTAGTATCCTTATCAATTTTAAATAATAAAAATTTTCAAAAAAATATTTTCCACTCTCTAACCAAACAACATAAAACATTACCAAGATTGTTTTTTTTTTCAAAAAATTAGTCATTTTTCAAAAGTTATTGGCGCATCACCTGAAATGCAGTGGAAGTATAGATATACATATGTCATATTCCTCAAATCATTCAGAATTGATCTATTTTACTTGTGTTGAGTTTAACTGTTGAACTTGAAAGCATGCCTACATTTCTGTACTGTTATTTCTATCCTGGATTGTACCCATTGAGCTCGTCAATACTCTCATCCCAAAGGTTAGTCTTGTTACGTATTGAGTACATGGGGTCGGTTGTACTCATACTACACTCTGCGCTTCGTATGCAGATCCAGGTACTTTTGGATACGGCGGTTGCTAGATTTCGGAGTTCATCTGTTGGAGACTATCGAGGTAGCGGCTTGGCGTTCGCAGACCTTGACTCTCTTTCCTTTCAGTTATTTGTATTGTTCTATATTTCCAGACAGTGTTTATATCCGTCAGACTATGCTATCATTTAGATACTCATGTACTCAGTGACACCGGATTTTGAGAGTGTATTGTATAAAATAGTATTTTGTATCAAAAGTTTGTGGAATTTTACTCTTAAATTTATTTATTATGTTTTCAAAGTTAAAAGATAATTGTGATTATTGAAATTATTGGCTTGCCTAGTATTGAAATAGGCGTCATCACGACATGTGAATTTTGGGTCGTGACACATATTAAATAAACCTTTTTTATATTTAAAAAATGGCTGAAGCGATCAGTTCATGTATAATTTTGAAATAAATTTTATTGAATGAACCGACTAGATGAGTCAGTTTCTGCAGAAATTTGAGAATTTTGTTTTTAAAGTTGACCTCTTCGATTGATATTTATAAATTTTTGGGAATTCTTTTTGAAAAACTGACTGACTTGGTCGGTAGTCAGTTAAAATTTTAGGTTAAAGAGTGGCAGGCAATGCTCGTTTTAATGCTGCACCACCTGCCAAACAAAAAAGTATATACAAACAGCTAGAATCCAACACTACTATTTTGCTGACAAACAACCAAAATCAATATACAAGAACCTAATTTACCCATTCTTAGCCTTTAAAAACGTAATTATATCTTCATTCTTTTCTTTCCATGAGTCAAAAAGTGTACTATCCAATAAGATTAGTCTTAATTTCAATTTAAATCTTTGATTCACCGCTAACTTAAATTAAGGCGAGGTAGCATATATATATATATATATATATATATATTCTGACTAGAGGAGACAACTTTATGCTACCTAGCATTTCATTCTAATTTCTTAGTTTTTCTTGTTTTTCAATTTGATCTCTCAGTGCTCTCAATATAGGTGCATGACCTGCAAGCAAACAATCGCTACAAATATACAGCACACAATTAGCTGTAGGGTTAGAGTTTTAGAGATAAACGTGGGGAAAAATAATTATCTCCAAATACTAGAGAATAAAGTAAGTATGAGGAAACATATAATGCTTCCCTTAAAATAATCTCTAATTACAACTCTACTTCCTTTTTAAGATAGCAATAAAGATTTGTCAAGATAATTTAATATTTAGACGGTTACACGACATAAATAAATATCTTGCGTGAAAGTGAATCATACTCTCACTAGGAATAAGCGCTAGACAATAGCAGCACCAGGGTCTTCAACTTGCAATAACCACATAAATAAATATATTGTATGAAAGTGAAAACTCATTTTTTAATAAATTCTCTTTTTGACGATAACAAACAAATATACACAAACCCCTATACAATCCCAGCATGAACAAGGCCATAACACTCAAGAACAAGATTATAAGAAAAATAGCTTTAAAAATTATCACTCCCCTATTTCAATTTAAGTAACACACTTTTCTTATTAGTCCGTTCAAAAAAGAATGACACATTTCTATAATTGAAAATAATTCAACTTTAAACTCTTCATTTTGCCTATTTTATCCTTAACGAGAAGCTTTTATAACCACACAAGTGTCATGGTACCATAGCTTTTACCCCTTAGAACATCTGACTATCACAGCAAACTCCACTTATTAACTTTAGCTCGAAACTCTGTCTCTGGTGCAGGAAATTCCTTCCTCTGCCTTCTTAGTCCACTCCTAAATGAGGCAATCACGAGTCAAGCTCAACACACTCGACAACATTCCAAAGATAAACAACTTCTGAATGAATTTGGTTCGAGATGCTTATTCTGAGGATGTGTTTGGTGATAAACATGTCATTTTCTGGTTTTGGTTGTCAGAAAATATTATCCAGAGAACACTTTCACCAAAATGGGTAAAATGGAGTAAATTTCATGGGTTGTCATTCAGCTTTGTGTTCATTATCCAAAAGTTACTTTTTTTTTTGTTACGTAAAAGTCATTCAACTTTGTGTTCATTACCCAAAAGTCATGTTTTTTTCTGTTATTACACAAAAATCATTTTACTATGCTCTAACTATCACAATAGTCACTTTGACCAAATTTTATAAAGCTTTCACCTGAAAAGTCTATTATGACCTTGACATTATAAATCCTCACATTTATGTAATACGTTCTATATTATATACTTTTACCAAGGTTTTTTTTACTTATAATTAAAATAATTTAATATTATTATTTTTATAATATGTCTGTACATTCAATTTTCCCTTAACATTAATTTTCAAGATATATATAGGTAGCATTATTAAATTTGTCAGTAACATTACTGTGAACAAATCTCAACTCAACGTTCTTAATCATGCCAAATGAAATATTTTTAATGATAATTATAAAATCAAAGTTCAGAGATTTATAAGCTAAGCCATATTCGTTGATCCAATAAACAAAATACCCACATTTACCACATTGACACATCAGATTAACACTTTCAAATAAATAATATTAACAGATAAAGCTTTGAAAAACTTAATAATGTTTTTTGGTCAACAAGATATTATATTAAAACCCAGTTAAGGTTGGTTACTTACTGCGGTGTGACGATGTCATCACCCAAAAATGAGTAATCTATTAGTACTACATTAGTACTATTGCATTCCCTTGTTTAAAAAACTTAATATTAAACACAAATATCTTTGAATTTTTGTTTTAAAAGTTTTACTAACTATAAAATATTATCATTTGTTAAACAAAACTATTTTTATTATTTGAAATAAATATTAAAAAATAAATATTTTTTGTCGTTTGTATATTTTAAAATATGTTCATGTTTGAATATGATTAAGCAAATTGAGTGCCGTGGAAAAATTGAATGTCTGAATATATTATAAAAATAATATAAAGTTATTTTAATTATAAGTAAAATACCTAGGTAAAAATATATTATATAGTATATGACATAGAAGGTATTATATAAATTAGAGAATTTATAATATCAAGGTCATAATAGACTTTTTAAGTAAAAGTACTGTAAAAACTGGTCAAGACGACTTTTGCGATAACTAGAGCTAAGCAAAATGATTTTTGTGTAACAAAAGAAAGAAAATTGACTTTTGAGTAATGAACACAAAGTTGAATAATTTTTACGTAACAAAAAAAAAAAGAAAAATGACTTTTGGGTAATGAACACAAAGTTGAATGACCACCCATAAAATTTACTTGGTAAAATGGCTTCCCTCACCTTTGGGTGGAAGTAATTTTTTTCATTTCAAGATTTTTTTTTTTTCAAAAACATTAGTCATTTTTCAAAAGTTATTGGCGCATCACCTGAAATGCAGTGGAAGTAACCTCAACTTTGATCCTTCTGTCAGTATTAAAGTGGTAGGAAGCAATGCTCTAACTTTGACTTGGAGCTATCGTCATCCCACTCCAATTGGCTCCACCAATCCGACGCTCCTCTTATTACTTTGATGTTCTTGGAAGTTTGAATAGAGAGAGGCAACTTCCTTATTTGGTTGCAATTTGTCAAGCTAAGTTCCTCCAGGTGTTCCCACGTATTCTCTGGCTCGCCCAGTGTTCCTAAGCTTGGACAGTTTTCCAACAGTAACTCCCGAACTCTTGGAACTTCTGAGTTGACAAGTGTCATCCGACAATTGGAAATTCCAATATCTTCCAGGTGCTTCGGTACAGAAAAAGCTCCACCAACGTTAAAAAGACATGTTAAGCTTTGACAAACGGCCATCTCTAGTTGGCGTAATTTAGAAAATCTTGTACCCAGAAAATGACCAAACTCAGAAACACTCTTTAAATTAAATAAGGAGCCGAGGCGGAGATATTCCAGATTCGGCAGAGGGTCAAAATGTTCATTTCCTTCTTTCAGATTGGGCAGAGGGTCAAAATGTTCATTCCCTTCTTCCACTGGTTTAAAATCACATGAACAGTTCACAATGTGTAGTGATTTTAGTCCATCAAAACTGTTGTATGCAATCAACTTCCTGAGACCCATGCATTTTATCAAGTATAAATCTGAAGCAAACTGCAACATGCCTGAGAGCTCTCCCTTACTGAAAATTTGACACTGCGACACGCCAATCATCCTTGTTGACTTGTTGAATTTTGCTTCCATTGGACCTACCCCAACTTCTATGCGAAATCTTTCCAATCTAGACATCCAGGTGTGGTCTCTATTCAAAATTGATGAGCTATCCAATTTAACAAAAAGAGAAGTCAGATTGGGTAGATATGATAGCTCATCAAAAGTAGATGATCCAAGAAGAGTGTCCCCCTCCTTTCTTACATTGCTCAAAGTGCCCGGATAAGGATGTGGGGTTAGGTACCATCTAGGCGGCTGAAAGTATGTGGTATCCAACATATTTAACATTTCAATGCTAGACAATTTGGGAAGAATTCCTTGGCCGATGCTCTTCAAATATGTTGCAGGCATATTTAATAGCCTCAGATTTGTCAACTTGTCCAATCCCTGCGGCAGACAATTTAATTTTGTATTATCACAATCGAGCAATTGCAAATTGCAAAGATCACCAATAGGTGGTAACTCTGTCAGCCAGCCGCAATTTTGCAGTATTAGAGCATTTAATTGAGATAAACTATTGATGGAAGAAGGCAGTGCTCTAATACCAGTTCCACTCAGATTCAGAACTCTTAGGGCTGGAAATGCCTGAAAAAGTTCATGCGGAATTATCTGAAGGGGACTATTATCTTGCAGAAGTAAAGTTGTTGTTTTTGGGCATTTCTTGAAGGAATCAGGTAGGCGTTCAATTTTGTTGCTTACGAAAGATATTCTCTTGACAGAAACTGACATAATTTTAATATGAGTCAACCCAATTCCAGCTTGAATAAGAGAATTGTGTTCATCCCCTAAGGAATTAGCTATCCATATAGCAACATTACGAACCATGGCATGCATCTTAACCGAATCCAACCCCCCATGGGTTTCCAGCAAGCAGGCATCTTTTAAACTCTCAATCACTGTGATTCCCCTGTTGTAGGCTTCTTCGTATGTGTCATGTTCACCAAGGAGCCCCTCTGTCCACCAACAATGTATGAGATCATCTGTTGAAACAGCCACTGGATATAAAGAGCAATACAAGAAACAATTTTGAATGTCACCTCCCCTTTTGTTCACATGTTTGCTTGTTTGCTCTGAGGACAATTCAATACCCTGAGATTCTAAAGAATCAAAACTCCACTTGATGACCTTGTAAACCATATTTTCAAAATCTTTATTAGGTTTGGACATTCTAAGTGATTCCAAAGCACCTTTCCATAGCTCGACCCTTTCCTGCCCTCTCATAGAGGCTGCGATAACAGTGATTGCTAAAGGTAATCCATCACACTGCTTTGCAATTTTCTTTGCAAATGGTTGAATATGCTCCAGATTGGCATTATCTCTTGCATTTTTGACAAACAGTTGCCAAGATTCATCCTCGTCAAATGTGTACACCTTCATTTCGGCGTCTGTTCTCATTTGCCTACAAACATTCAAAAAACGAGAAGTTATAATTACCTTGCTTCTTGGGGAATCTTCAGGTTGGGGCACACCTATATGATCCAAATTTATAGCTTCCCAAACATCATCAAGTATAAGAAGGAACCTCATAACTTCCTTGAGCCTCTGATGAATTCTACTAGCAATGGTTTCTACGCTTTCCTCGCTATCTACCTTTAGGCTTAATCTGTTGGCAATTTGTGCTTGAACCTTTCTAATGTCCGTTGGTGGTTTGGGCACTGTAACCCATATCACAACACCAAAAGACAGTTTGGAGCTCGACGCAGCAATCTTTAGGAGCTCATTGTTTAGATTCTTCACCAAAGTCGTTTTGCCGACTCCTCCCATACCCCATACACCAATGATGCATACCTAAAAGGATTCAAATACCCCAAAAAATACTTTACCAAGTGAAAGATGCAACAAACATTATAAAGGAAACTTAGCAAATTAGAGAATGAAAGAGGTATATTGGCTTTGATAATTCACCCATAATTCTTGATCTCAACTATATCTCCACTTAACCTCCTTAAGAAAATACTAGTTTCTATGCTACGTGTCTTGCACATAAATCTTTAATCAATTATTTATACATAAAAACCAATTGAAGTTATAAGAAAACTACACACAAAAAGAAACACATTGTAAAGCAATTGACATGAGAAAAATGAGACAAATCTTTAAGTGCAAAAAATCAATATTAGTACACTAGCATAATGCTTGAATCCAAATTGAGTGCACAAACCACTGATCTGTAAATAAATACTACCTCCGTTCCAGTTTATGTGAACCTATTTCCTTTTTGGTCCGTTCCAAAAAGAATGACCCCTTTCTAAATTTGGAAACAATTTTGCTTAAACTTACAATTCTACCCTTAATGAGAAGCTTTTATAACCACACAAATACTCTGGCCCCTTTTTGAATTGTTTAGAACCACAAATTCCAAAAGTCTTCATTTTTTCTTAAACTCCGTGCCCAGTCAAACAGGTTCACATAAATTGGAACGGAGGGAGTAAAATTTTAAACTTAAACACTACCTTAATGCATAAGACGTTGAAATCCAAAACTAAAAACTACAACCACAGTTTACTTGAACTCCAAAAATAAAGAACTACGTTACAAAAATAATTAAAAATATAGAAGTTAGCATGTCATTGTATTACTTGTACTTTTTTATAGCAGAATAACTCAAGTGCATGATACACACGTAAATGCCTACAATGCCTAAAAAGTGTTTTTACCACAAGTAGAATATTTACTTCTTTTAATTTAAATATACTCAATTATATAGACTTTATCTTTTTCCAATTAAATGTGTACTTTTGATTTTCAAAATTTAGAAGCGAGATTTTACGACTTATTTAGAAGCGAGATTTAATTAGTTAAACAATAAGAAATAACTAAAATTTTAAGAACAAAAAATATTTATATTCGCATAAAAAATATTACTACTTTGAGATTAGACTACTCTGCTTGTTATTTTTAGTTCCCTATATATTTTTATATTTTTAATTAAATACGTTATTAAGCCCACAGGCGGGACCGGCCCAGCCCAGCCTCTGTAAAGCCTCATGGGTCACGGGCTTACGCGGGCCAGGCTTAAAAGCCTCATTTTTAAATAGGCTCCAAAAATCTTAGCCCAACCCTATTAAATCACGGGCTGGGTTGGGCCGGGCTAAGCCCATACCGACGGCTCTAACATAGATTTGAAATCACAAGGTTATGAATAATAGATTTTGAGATTTGTTCAGGGTTTTGACTAGTTTGACTGAGGATTGACTTTAACCATTGACCTCAATCTTGACTGGTCCTAAAATTTTCAGAAATGGTTCATCTAGACTAATTTAGACATAATATTTTATATTTTGTATAGATTAAGGTCATTGAATGTCGTCTTGGTAGACTTTGGCATTTCAAGAGAGTTGGAGGTTTGACTCATTTTAAGGCAAGTAAGATTTTAACTTCTCGAATACTTGCTTTTATGATGTCATGATCTAAAAATTGCATGAATGCTTTCAAATGCCTAGTATGTTGAGGGAATGTGTACTAGGACATACATACACTTTTCTAAGCTTATATGCTATATACCGAGGTAAGGCTGCGTACAATAGATCCTTGTGGTCCGGCCCTTCCCCGAACCCCGCGCATAGCGGGAGCTTAGTGCACCGGGCTGCCCTTTTTTTTTACCGAGGTATTTCTCTCTCTTAGTTGAGTTACTAAGCATGAGGTATATCTTTTATGATAATTGAGCTATGACATGCTAGTTTACATTGTTTAGGAAGCATGTTGTGATGTGTGGCATTGCCTACTATGTTGAGACTCATAGCAGGACTTTTCACTTATTTTTTGATATTATTATTGCATTATTTACCATGCGTACATTCATTTGTTGTGAGACGCTGCTAGCATCATACCGCCTATGGTCTACCACCCGTTAGTGCACAGTGTGTTTTCCACCATAGTGGTCTGCTATCAGTTATGACACTGATGGTTAGGAACAGTATAACCATTGTTGGCTATGGACGGACTGTTTACTAGCAGACAGTTAAATGAAATATATGGTCCAACACAAGTAAGAGTGTGCCCTATTGAAGGACTGCTGCTATGCATAGGTGACACTATAAGATATTGTTTATGAGTTATATTGTGTATATCTGCTACTTTCATTTATACATACATTATTGCCATGATATATATTATACCTTGTTCATATTATGCATGGTATTTTCAGAGACTTGCTCCGCGGGGTATGATAGAGGGGAGAGTCAATAATTTTGTTGGGCATAGGCTCACCCTTGTTGTTATTTTTTGCCATGTGCAGATCCTACCACTAGCACAGCTGCCGGCTATCTTGAACTCGCTTGAGGCTGTCGGATCGTGGTGGCACCTCTTCTCTATCTATTTTAATCATTTCAATTATTTGGGGCTGTGTCCCTAGATTATCCATATCTTTCCCAAGTCGCTCCTTGACTATATTATGGGTATTTGGGCCGTTTAGACATTGTATCTCGTTTTAGACTTTCGCCATGTGTCGGTATTTGATATTATCTATGATATGTATTTGAGTTGAGATAGTTTTAGCGTTACTTTTGGTTTAGCGTAATAGTTCACTTGGCCAATCATTAACTCGCCAAAAAAAAAAAACACCACCATTAAAAGCCTTCAGGCAGCATTTCTTCCATAACCAAGCAAAAATATTTCACCACTACCCTTACTTCTTTTCACACCTACAACACCCATTACAACACCTATAATTTCAGCGCCTGGCTAGAGCAGCTGAACCTTCACTTTAAAAAATTTACCCAGCTTCGGTCACCTTCTCTCACAAATCGTTTTTTTTTTAAAGATTTTCTTTTAGTAACCGAAACAGATGAGACTTTCCAAGAATAGTGAAGGGGTTAGAGAAAAAATTTACCCAGCTTCGATCAAGAAATACAAAGATGGAGTGGAGAAGGGATTAGAGAAAATGGTTATAATTAATAAATTTAAGTGTAATTAATTGCATAATATCCAATTGAAAATTGACACTTGTACATATTAGTTACAGTTTTTAACTCATTTTATGCCTCTGACGTGCTCCCAAGAAAGTGGTTGCACTTTCACTGTCACATCATTGCTAAAGGGTGTATTTTTTTCAATGGGGTAGTGTGTACTTGTGCCTTTTTCCTTTAATTATTTTCCAAATATTCATCCCACAGGTAAATTCATCATTTTTAGGAACTTACACTTTTGCCTTTAATTTTTATTTTATAAATAAAAAATATTATTTAATAATCCTTATGCGATTTTTTTAAATTGTGTATGTATTAACATAGGGTAACATTCGCAAAGCGCATACCCAGATACTAATATTTATAATAGTACAAAATTCATTTTGACTAAAACGTAGATAAATTAATATCATAGATAGACTATCTAGCAAAGGAAGAAATGAAGCAAGCATATTTTTATTAAAGCTACGACTGGTACTTGTAATATTTAGGCTCATTTTTGAGAACTTCCATGTCCTTCGAAGCACTATTACTTATTATTAATATAATTGCTACTTTAACCCCCCCCCCCCCCCCCAAAAAAAAAAAAATCTTTAACTCGAACAATACCTTATCATCTTCTAACAGTTGTAGGATTTCGTTGATATTTCTTGCTGCTGCTGACTGGCCTTCTATTGATGGTCCTGGGATGAACTCCACTTTTTTCACCTGGTAATTTTCTACCAACAAACTGGATCCAAAATTTTCTCCCATTTTTTTAAGCTCGCAAAGTTGATCTAGTATGTTTCGTGCTTGAGCAGAGACTTCCGAGCGAAGGCTGCATTTTGGGCAACATTTATATGCATGAGTCTTAGCTGCTGCAATGCTTCCTTGCATAGATTCCCATTCACCCTCTAGCTTTTGAACATCTTTGAGCCACTTGAGAACATCTCGTTTTTGTTTATAGCCTTCTCCGTCAGCCCCTTCCACCTTCTCTTTGATATCATCTCTAAACTTTCTTAGCTTCTCCATTTCCTCCCCCAGATTTTTCATATTTGATGAGAAATGGACGGTATTTTCAATCTTTGGACAGATGCATTTAGCCACAAACTTTCCCACCTCAACTACAAAGCCTGATACAACAGAAATCAGTAGATCCATTGAACAGTTCTTAAGGTAAAGAAAAGAATGTTTATGAGAATGCTGATGATGCTCTCAAATATGATTAAACGAAGCTAAACTGACTGCTTTTTCTTTGTTTAAGTACTATTCTTAAGGAAAATCCTTCATCAATTTTAAATTGTTGTGGAGCCTCTTCAATCTTGCTCAGATGGAGAAGAATGATTCCTTTTATTTTAAGTACTTTAGACAGCCGTTTTTTTTCCCCTCACTATAAGCTTAAAAAAATTTGTTGGTCCCTAGCTGTAGTAGTTTGGTCGAAGTATTTAACCTACCACTGAGGGGTGCGGTGGAAAGGAAGATCCATCCAGTTCTAACCGGAGAGCTCGGGTTCGAGCCCTTAGAACGGAAAACTCCTGATAAAAAACACTGCAAAAACAGATGGTTAAACTAAAAACACAAGAATTATTTAACATGTGACAAAAGTTGCAAAATAAATAGCACGGTAACTCTATCCTTTACTGCTCGATTTTTCTTCTTTATTTAAGGCAGAATTCCGGAAAATCTTTAAAATTTAGGGATACTTCCTGTAGGGTTTCGGCTTTGTAACATATATTTCTGTGACTTTAAATGTTACACTAACCACCCTTCTTAATTTTGAGTGTAATAAAACTATTATGTAACTTAATATTGACAAGTTTTCCCTTATGCTTTAGAAGAAATGGAAAAAAGATAAATTCGATGAATTAAGAGAAATGCAATATCTCCCAATCTTTTTCCTATCTTCACTAATTAATACCTATCCATTTTATGTTTCTCAGAAGTTATCGAACAAGTCAGTATCTCAAATGACAACAAAGAAATTCAGCTTGTGAATCCTATTACGGAGAGAAGGCAGAGATATGAAATGGTTCATATAGGAATCATCTTATTAGCTCCTACAATGAACTAGAAGATCGACATCCCTTTATTTCTGCCACCCTAGCTCTGTCCCTGCGTAAACCCCCTTCCGCCTAGCTCCGTCCCTGCGTAAACCCCCTTTCGCCACCCTAGCTCCGTCCCTAAGTAAACCCCCTTCCGTCACCCTAGCTCCGTCCTGCTCATTACGCATTGATTCTAGAATACAAAACAAATTTTACTAGTGAAAAGTAACACCAATGCACCTAGTAATTTTGTACCAAGATCGGCCTATCTTTTTTCCATTTCTTTATATCATAAGGGGCAAACTTGTCAATTTTACGTTACAAAATAGTTTAATTACAATAAAAATCAAAGAAGAGAGGTTCATGAATATTTAAAAATCATGCGCGACGTATATGTTATAAGCCAAAATTTCAGGCGACATCTGTGAAATTATCCTTAAAATTTAAACAGTTTCTGTGGAACCTCTTCATTCTTGTGCAGATGGGTGAAGAATGATTCCTTTTATTTTAAATAAGTAATTGGGCAACTATTTTCTTTTTTCTACTATTTAATTGACAAAGCAAACAAATAGGAAGGAAAAGAAGAAAAAGAATGTTGCTAGCAAGAAAATTTTAGCTTCTATAAATAATTTAAGAAGCTCTACTTTTGCAATTCCTTTATTCTTGAGACATGAATGAAGCAAGGGCTTTTCCCTTCCGCCGTGAAAATGCTTGAATTTTATTTTTAAAGTACCACAAGAATCTATGTCATCCGTTCTTTTAACTTTTTGAACATAATTTTTCAAAGAACCCAAATTTACCAAAAGCCCTAAACTCCAATATATCAAAACCCTAATCAATTAAAATACAAATCCAGAAGAAAAGAAAAGAAAAGTAACCTGATAAATACAAAATCTTCGCAGACACTTTGTTCCATTTCTCTCTATCGGAAGAAATTTGCTCCTTTGGAGAAAGATTGTGAGATTTTTTGAGTTTTATAGAGGGTAGGACGGTTGAGTTCGAAAAACAACTGTCAAATACAGCCGTTTTATTGCTTTCTAAAACGCCAAGATAATAACATGAATGTTTTCGCTTTTTTTACTTTTTCCTAAATGATATAAAATCTCTACTTTTAACTTGACGATCCATTTTGTAATTTTTAGAAATATTGAAAAACTTCAAAAAAGTATTTTTCTAAATTTTGAACACTCATAAAAATTTAAAAATAACCCTATACTTTTTTCTGTAATTTTACAATTCTTATGTCCAAACGCCCACTAAAATGCTTAGAGGAAGAAGGAAAAAAACGAGCAATAAAAGATAGGAGTCCATCGTGTCAAAGGGAAAAGAAATTAAAAACATAGCCACTTTTAACACCTCATATCAAATATTAGCCACCATTTTAACAACAACAACATATCTAGTATATTTTTACAAGCGAGGCCTCAGTAGGATAGTATATACGCGGTCCTTATTCCTACCTTGTGAAGGTAGAGAGCTATTTCCGAAAGACCCTCGGCTGAATACAACAAAATCACAGCAATTATGACAGAGAACGACAGCAAACAAAATAGTGACAACAACCAGAAAAATAAAACGACGCAAAGAGGACCTAAGGTAAAAAAAAATATTGATCTAAAAATAAGGAATACAAGGGCAAGACTAGTGCTACATCTAGGGAAGGAAGTACATGTGTGAGAACGAAATATACTCTACTACTACCTAACTTACAACCTTAATCTTCGATCTTCACACCCTCCCATCAAGGGTTATGTCCTCGGTAAGCTGAAGATATGTCATATTCCGTCTGATCACATCTACCCAATATTTCTTCAGCCTACCATGCCCCATCTATAAAACTTATCTTTAAGTCTTGGCGGAACATCCTTGTCGCACAAAACGTTGGATGTAAGCCTCTACTTCATCTACCCCCGCTCCAATACGATGTGTGACATTCTCGTCAATCTCCCAATTTTCTTGGATTATAGACCCAAGATACTTAAAACATTCTATCTTGGGTATGACTTGTGCGTTCAACCTCACTTTAATATTAGCCTCCCGAGTCACGTCACTAAACTTGCACTACAAGTATTCTATTTTGGTCCTCCTCAACCTTTAGACTCTAGGATCTGCCTCTAGACCTCCAGCCTAGCATTAGCTGACGAGCGCAAAATACACACTTAAATTATGCTCGCTAATCAAAGATAGTATAGTATAATATCGTATCCACATGGATTGGATTTAAAAAATATTTTCGTAGTTTCTAGCTTGATTGTTATCCAGGAGGATCAATAATTGAAATGTATATGATTAATAATTGAAATTAACTAAGAATCTGAAGTTATTGACTAGTGACTATCGAGACAAGGAATAAGCAAATAAGGTTATCAGTGGGAGAAGATAGAGTTTTGGCAGGATAGATGAAAGATAATTACTCGGGATCTAACTTTAGATAATTCACTTACAATGTTCAAGTGAGTCTCTCGAATTTACTCTATTATTAGTTCAAACGTTCAGTAGAAACTCCTCTCTCAATTAAGTCTTAACCTCACGAGATGAACCAACTTAAGCACTGTGAAGATATGCAAGAATGCGTAGTAGATTGGTCTTCAGGAAAATCTCTTTCGATTACTTAGAAGAATCTATGAACTCAACCAATAATATAATGCAAAGATATCTCAAGTTATGCCTCTCTCGATTACATGAACTAGTGAATATAGATGCAATAATTAAATCTTCCAAAACGATTCAATACATAAAACTCGAGTTATAATCCACAAACAATCATCAATACACCAAACCTGTCATCCCCTAAAGGGAACTAGTCCATAAACATGGAGAAATTCATCACAAATATAATTAAAGTATAGAAAAACATAGATTCAATACAAACTCGGGTCTTGAGTGAGGAAGGAATGATGAAATCTTTGTGCTTGTGTTCTTCCAACTCCTCCTTAGCTTCCTTAGGTCGAAAAGTCCCCCCCAAATCATGTTTTCTAGTGTATTTAAGCCGTCTCAAAATAAACCCGGACAAAATTACCCTTTCCTAGTCGAAATAGGAAATTACTTTGACATTTTCGTACTGTCGCATCGCGCCTCGCATCATCTCATATGGCACACTTGTGGGGAAATCCAGAGAGCTTAGCAAAATCATATCAGACCAACTTTTGCACTGCCGTATCGCGCCCCGTGCAGCGCGGCTGTGCCTTTTTCTCAGAGTAAATTCGTGTATTCATTCTTTGACATTCGGACTTGCCCCTCGATCCCCGAACGTGATCCCGACTTAATTGTTTGGGCCTATACTTAGACTTTAAAGCTCCAACTTGTTCGATTTAGATCCAAATTACCTTAATAGCTCGGAATCGTTTCCTGTGAGGCATAAAACACACAATAAGTGCAATACACTAACATTCAAGCTCAAACACAGGTAAAATGCAATAATTTGAGTGCAAACTATGACTAAAACACGTGATTCTAGCCTACCATCATTAGCACTGCCTCGTGTCTCGTCAATTAATACTATGTCGTCTGCAAATAGCATGCACCAAGGTAACTTCCCTTGAATGTGTCGTGTCAACTCATGTTAGAAAATTTGTGGGTATCTCAAAAAGAAGTGTCCCTTATTTTTATCTAATTTCTCTCATATTGAACTGGTCAAACTAGCCGTTGGAAACTAGCCATTGGAAACTAGCCATTAATTAGCCGTTGGAGAAACACCTATATAAACATAGTTTTTGGAAAACTAAAGACACATTTTTCTCAAACTTCTTCATCCTCGTATACATGGCACTCTTATGAACGATGACAAAGATTTTCCAACTTCTTTCTATTTATCCTCCTGCTTCTATGCTGAATTTCTTTATTGAATTTTCTGCTAGTTCTATTCCAAGTTTAATAACTGGAAGAGCTTGTTCAATCCTGGAGGATACGTCTAATTTTATTCTTTATTATGTAGGCTAAATATCCTTAATAATAGTGTCCTTGACACACCACAAGCTTTGATAAATCTTATTCTCCATAGTCAAATATTTTTCCAATAATCTTAAGGATAATTCCACATTGTTATTATGGAGAATACCAATTGCAATAGTTTCATTGAACAAATTATTACAGTCATTGTTCTAATTTCACTCGACAATATATATGTGTTCATTCATCCTTTTTTCCCAGAGAAAGTAAAGATTGCAATTGTTCGGCTTAGCATATTCGTTGTATCAATATATGGAATAAATCATCAAATGTTCAATGTTGGTAACTTGGTATGTTTTCTCCTAGTCATTTATAGTTGTTGATGAAATGATATTCTGTCATGACCCAAAAATCACTAGTCGTGATGGCACCTAACTCGACCCGCTAGGTAATTCAATTAACAGAAAATACAATCCAAAAGAGATTATAGGAAAGTAGTAAAGAATCATCCGAACTTTTACAAATTGACCCCAAGAACTGGTAGTACGAATCACGAGCTTCTAAGACTTGAGATTTCAAAAATGATACAAATAATTACACGTTCTGTTTGAAAGTTACATAAACAGATTAGCAAAACCTAAGCTGCCAAAGATAAGTGGCATCTATATCCAGAATGCACGAACATCTTCAGAGTCAGCACCCGACATCACCAGCAGCTCTGCTCCAAATATCTGCACGCAATGTGCAGAATTATAGTATCAGTACGACCGACCCCATGTACTGGTAAGTATCTTGCCTAATCTCGTCGAAGTAGTGACGAGGCTTTTTAGTTAAAAGAAACTTACTGATAACACTTGCATTGTGAATCAGCAATAGAACTATACCACAATATAATCGAGAAGAATACATGAAACAGATACGCAAAACAATAATCGAGTGTTAACAGAGATCACAATTTGGCATCTTCAAATACCTCGACCAATCCTTTCCTTAGAATGAAACCAATAAACCACAACAGTCAATTCTTAACTTTCATAGCATGAGGAATCTACTCAGATATCAAGTCAATTGTACGGCAACACCCTTCGTGCTTTTATCTTATCCTCACCCAATATACGTATAACAAAACCAACCAGATGATAGAAATACCGATAACAAGAAATTACAAGGTTGGAAATACGCAAGTAGTAATAATGAACAAGGATAACTATATGGGCAATAGTAAAAGACTAGGTGGAAAGCATGTGAGTGATGACAGCAATTGGAAACAAGGAATATCAACTTCAACTATCTAGCATGATGAAGGCTTAAATACAGGTATAACAAATAAGAAGGAAACACATGATCTTTACAAGTTAACAAGTAGAGGCATAAATGACTAACATAGAAAAAGGCTTGTACTAAGGTGTAACCGAATAGTTACGACATGGGTGTGATTATAGCAGCATGAAGTAGACATGGTATTTGCATGTTAAACAAGTAGAATACATGGGCATCACAACAACAATTGAGATAGAGATCAAGGACTGGACAATAACAACAAGTCACACAAGATCTATAAGTACGACAATAATAGCTCAAGGTAAAGGTACAAACGTATACATGGGAAACAAATATCACATTATAATGCATGTCCCTTGTCCTCACCTACACGGAAACACCCATCATGCCATGATCTCACGATAATAAAAGCATAACAATATAAATGAAATGGCACGGCATCACCATTCGTGCTTTAACTCTCAAATGACATGGCACGGCATCACCCTTCGTGATTTTACTCTCAACAATATGGCACGACATCACCCTTCGTGCTTTTACTCTCAATAATATGGCACGACATCACCCTTCGTGCTTTACACTCTCCCTCACATGATAATGTCTATACAATGGCACGACATCACCCTTTATGCTTTACACTCTTCATTACCAAGCATATGTATATCGATGACAAACATGGCAGTAAGCATAAATAACATAAAGGATAGAGTTTTAACGGATATTCCAAACAAATCCCAATCATAACTTTCCAAGCCAACAATGATTCAATAACCCCTCAAGAACCGTATTATTCAAATACTTCCACAAATCTCACAAATGATCCACAACACAAGTATAGAGTCTAGTATCTCAAGAATATCAGCCGTAGTAATGTAGTAATGATTATGCGTAGTGATGACCGAATTAGACACGTTAATGTATACTCAGAACTCTGTCAAATTTGATCAAGTTATAATAAGCTAAGTCTTGATTTCTAACATTTAATACTATGTTCTTAGTAGCTAAGAGTCAAGTAAGGCATGAAGCAGGAAGCTCACGTAATTCTACAAACACAAATATAACATAATCCACCCCCGAGCATGATTAACCCTGGCACATACATATACACTCGTCACCTCATATATGTATCACCCCCCGTATGTAGCAAACAATGTCAAATAGGAGGAAAAATTCCCTCAACAAAGTTAGGCAAGACACTTACCTTAATTCGGCTAACTCAACACTCAATTTAGTCTTTTTCCTTTACAAATTTGCCTCCGCTCGACTCAATCTAACCAACGACGACTTGAATACATCACACAATGCAAGAGAAAATAATTTCAATTAATAAAGCTGTGATTTTTATTAGATTTCTAAAATGTCAACAAAAGTCAAACCCCGGGCCCGCCCGGTCAAAACCCGGGTCGAAAGGTGGGTCTTGACTACCCATAGCCTCACGAGTCCACATATATGTTTTGTTTTCAAATCCGAGTCCTATTCGACTCTCAAATCTTAAATTTTCATTCTTCAAAACTTTGACAAAATTCGCAAATTATTCCCTAGATTTCTCATGAATTTGATGTTAAATCTTATATAAAATCATGAAATATAGTTGGAAATTGATTAGAGGTACTTACCCAATGATTTGGTATGAAAATCCCTTGACAAAATCGCCTCTCATCGAAGTTAGGGTTCAAAATATATCAAAATGAAGCTAAGTCTCGGAATTCTCAACATTTAACAGGTTGCAGATGTCGCATTTGTGATAGGGCGTTAGCAAATCTGACCCTCGCAAATGGGACCCCCGCAAATGCAAACAATATATTGCAAATGCGAACAAGAGGTTTTCCTGCTAAGGTCGCATTTGCGACCAAAGGGCTTCGCAAATGCGGAAAGGGACCATCGTAAATGCGAGGAATTCTTCGCAAAATCGAATTCCTGCCCAGCAGCCTGAGATCGCAAATGCGAGGCTACTTCGCAAATGCGATGACACCAACACCAGCAATCAACGATTATGAAAAATCATTTCTGAAACCAATCTGAAACTCACCCGAGCCCTCGGGGCTCCAAACCAATCATGTATCCAAGTCCAGAAACGCAACACGAACTCGATCGCGCGCTCAAATCATCAAAATAACTTCTAAAACCACGAATCGGACGCCAAAATACATGAAGATCAAACTAAACTTCAAGAACTTCTAGAATCACAACCTAGCGTTCGAACCATATCAAATCAACTCCAAACGGCGCCAAATTTTGCAGATAAGTTCCATATGACGAAACTAACCTAATCGAAGCTTCAAATCACGCATAACACAATCTTGAAACGATGAATCACACCTCAAGTCAAAATAATGAACTTTGAAATTTCAACTTCTACAACCGATGCCGAAACCTATCAAATCATCTCCAATTGACCTCAAATTTTGCACACAAGTCACATTTTCCATTACAGACCTATTCTAATTTCCGGAATCAGAATCCGACCCTGATATAAAAAAGTACACTCCCGGTCAAACTTCTCAAAAATCTAACTTTCGTCAATTCAAGGCTAATTCGACTACGGACCTCCAATTACAATCCGGAAGCGCTTCTAAGTCCAAATTCACCCAACGGAGCTAACAGAACCGACGAAACTCCATTCCGAGGTCAAATGCTAAGAAGCCAAACTTGGTCAATTCTTCCAACTTATAGCTCAAATCTTGAAGTTCATTCTTCCAAATCGATTCCGGATAACTTGAAAAACTAATAACGACAATTTACGCAAGTCATAACACATCGTACGGAGATACTCATGCCCTCAAAAAATCGAGCGAAGTGCAGATACTCAAAACGACCAGTCGGGTCGTTACATCCTACACCACTTAAACATACGTTCGTCCTCGAACGTGCCAGGAGTCGTTCCAAAGCTATCAAATCACGGTGTAACCTTACTATGCATAAACCCGGGGGTGATCCCACGTCACCATGATCCACATAAGCCTTCCAATACAACATATCTAGAGATCCTTATTTTGACCTTGGTCCTTAAACCTTAGAACCCAATCTCTATCATCCATAATTCATTACAAGACTCGAATCCCACATCTACACATTGTATAAGTCTGAACAAGTTGTATCAAGTCATACCCATAACCCAAGATGTAATCACATGATATATACCTCATCACTTCGACACTCACAGTAGGGACTGCTGACCACCATTACTGCCCAAAAACAAATCTGGTGCCGGTACCAAACCTCGTATCGATTAGAACCTCGTTCAAAACCCTCATACCCTACCGATGATGAAAGAAACACGCATAACTTCTTAACCACTACTCGTACGACCAGGGCCATTGTCCAAATCCTCAGCAAAAATATAGTATTATTCTTCCAAACCTTCCTCATCCCAATACAATAGTGCAAATCTCAGGTCTAGAAACCTCATCTTAGCCAATACAAGTAGCCCACCGACAAGTATCAACAATAATCATATGGAGCCCCACACAACCCGGTTTTGTACACTAATAAGTAATAATTCAAACATGACAGATCACAGTAAGAAAGCCAAATAAGAAAACTACTAAGCAAGTTAAGCATGCAGGGAAAGTTTAGCATTTTACTATGAACTATTTTCAACAAGGTGAAAGCAAAATACACGAAATAGTAATAAGAAGTCACATTTCATCACTGTACCATTGCTGCCTGCAACCCGATCCCATCATATCAATCCATATAGGGTACTCATCGAGCTATAATACTCGGGCTCACCGATCACATGTGCGTCAACATCAAGCACAATAGAGTGCACAAAAATATAATTATGGGAAAATTATTGGAAACAAACAATACTGAGAAGTACAAGCACAACTATGGTGTAATAAGAAAATCAACATCACGAAGGCCACCTCGCCCATAGTGCTATGAGGCCTAAACTGTATCACAATATACGTGTGAAGAATCATGTATGTTGATACCCAATTTTTCCTTCATATTTTCTAAAAATGCATATATACTTTCAAAATGGCATATTTGCATCATCATTTAGTTTACAAACCTATACAAGCATTTTCTATAATTGTCCATAATTTTAAAGCTCTAAATCAATTTCTTTCTATATTTTTATTATAAATATCTAATAATTATCCTTTAAATTATTTTGTGATGACTTAATCATCCAAACTTATTATTTACACCAACGTGTATGTTTTATAATATTTTACTTTATTTTTTCTATAATTGCATTTGCATCTTTAGGCTAATTGCACATTTTTGCAATAATAGCCTATATTTATGTATAATTACTTTATTTGTTCCAAAGTAGCTTTTTATATTTTTATAATGTTAAGTTATTATTTTCAATCATTTTAGTGCACAAACAATAGTTTTTGTTATTTATTAATTACTTTTATAAATTATTTTTGATAAATATTGGGTATTTAAACAACAACCCAATTTTTAAACCAATTTCGGACCAAATGAATGGCCCAAACACTCAAATACCTAGCCTAATTACCCCATCCCAAAGACAAACGACCCATGTCTAATACCCGGTCGCGACCCACTTCTAAACGACCCGCCCGTCTAATTTTTTTTATCTCAGCCGTTGATCTCTCAATATCAACGGCCATCGTCCACTCCCCCCTCTTAAATTAACCTAACCCAGAACCCTACCCATTTCCCTTTAATCCGCTGCCCCTAAACGCTCAATTCTCCTATTCTCTCTTATGGAGAACCCTAGCCACCTCCCCCTTAATCCCCTCTCCTAATCCCACTGATAACGGGATTCGACTATCATTCTCTTGCCATATTCGAATCCTTTTGGTGTTGGTTGTCCGTTTGTGGTATTACCTAGGTGCTTGCCTAAACATAGCAAGCAATATCTTCCGAAATCGAACCAAAGTGGTTCGAATCTTTGATTTTGAGCACTATTTCATCTACATACGTTCAATACTATACTGTGTGAGTTCGATTTTGTTTGGATTCTGCTGATTTACACTTTTCCTAAAAAAAACTAAGGTTTACAGATTTTCTCTCTTAAATTGATTTTAAATCGATTTGCATGTTTCTTTTCCTTGTTTGTTGCTTAAATTATTCGGTTTCCTTATATATTTGCTCGATTTTGACTGCTATATAAACCCCTCTCCCATTCCCTTTTGGACGGACCTTGAATCACAATTTCCACTAAAAAGCTAAAGATCTTCACTCTGTTGTTCGCTTATTCTCTTGTTCTACTTTGGTTCTTAGCCAGCTGAAAGCCAAGGCCACCAGAATTCCTATTTCTCTCGAACTTCCTTGGGTGTGAGCATTACCCTGGGTTCCTTGAAGCCCTTGGGAACTTGATGCATCTAAGGTCCTAGGTTATACTACTTTGTTGACGTTCAAAGTGATTTTGTTCTTCTTTTATTTGTCTACTTGTCAATCAGTAACTGGTGAGTTTTTTAGCCCTTCAAATGTTCATTCTCTTATATTCCTGATTAGCATATGCACGCTTATGAAATTGCATAACCTAATGTGTTTTTAGACTATCTCTATGTGTAACTCTGCTTATATTATGAACCTCTCTAGCATTTGCTCATGCCTAAATTATCAGTTCTAAAATGTATTTGTGTTTAACTTGAGCAATTTAGACTATTTGAAGTTTGTTTAGCTTAATGTATTGGTACTTTGAGTGTTTAACATTGGTTATATGACATCAGTTTGTTTCCTGCCTTGTCCTGGATTTCTATAGTGATTGATTTGTATCTGTGATATGCTCCAATCCATGCTAAGACCCTCATTCTAGCTATGATTTGCTCCTATGATCATTTTATTCACTTAGTATGTCCTTAGCTTGTCTAACTCTATACTCCCTAACAACTAGTTGGAACCTTTTAGAATAGCTTCTTAACTTATGTTCCCTATAACATTTGATTATGTTTGCCTTATTGGTGTGAGTTGCACTGTTCAACCCCTAGTTCTTAGCATAATTTGACCCTTAGGCTTGAACCTGTTAAGTTAATGTTCTGTTGTTTGTCCTATTTGGCATAATGCCTTACTTATTAATTTCGTAATCCCGGAAGCCATAATCCCCCTTGCTTTCTTTCCTTGCCTTAATGTGCTAAGTGTGGACTTATGATATTAACTTATCTCTTGAGTTTGCTTATCCTCTGTGTTGATATGTTTATTATGTGATCACCTTTACAATGCCTATTTCTAAAAATCCAAATGCACTTCTTCAAACTCTTCCATTTGACTTCTATTTTCACTCTCATTGGTTACTTACCCTATTCTGAACCTATAATTCTTGGCTGGCTGAAAGCCAAGGCCACTAAAGCTTTTTCTATTAACCTCCCTAGTGTGAGCACTGCTTGGGGGTCCATTTTGAAACCCTTGTGAACTCTGACACACTAGGGCCTGAGGTTCTTTGGCCATTTCCCTGTTGAATGTGCAAATTGACTTGTGTAAGTGATTATTTCCTGGATCCTATGATCAAACCATAACTGTTGGGTTTGGTTCAATTTCTCCTATTATTTTTTGGGCTATGTTGAGATATGTGTGGAGAAAGAGCTTATTTGACGGCTTGTCAATGCTGGATATCTTTTGGGTCTGTCTTAGGTCTACTATTATTGCTTGTACTACTTTGTAATTTATTCATTATTAGGCTGTAATAATTCTGTAATAACAATTGGGGTGATAGTGAAATTGGGAAATGGGTATCTCTTAATATTTGCATAAAAAATGGTAGAAAGCATGTTTATAGGATTTGCGTGATCTATTTGCTATTCGACTTGTTATATGTGAATATCTTTGTGTACTATTAGAAATCATGTCATTAGGGGATCACACACTCACATAATCTGTATGTTGTCAATGCATGAGTATTCTATCTATTCTTGTGTCTACTGCTATGTGTTGCTAGACAAAATTCCTATAGGAAATAATTGCTAATGACCGCTCCTTAATCTGCTCAATATATATATCATGCTCATATGGTTTTAGCTAATTAATTCGCTATTGCAATCTCATCGTCCATCTATAAAGCATGCATATAGGAGCTAATTGTATGAGAATTGGTCCCAATCATCAATTGTTAGAGATCCTGCCTATAGGGTATTACTACTCGCCTAAAAATGTTAATTTTCCAAACGATGTCTGCTGTTCGTTTATGTTACTGTCAGAAAAGCATGTATAATTCTAGGCTCTTCTCCAACAGATTTCATTGTCACTTAGTGCATAAATCACCTAGAAACAACATCTATATAATCTCTAATCAGCGTGCAACAATAGTATAATTATTTGGAGATAAGCAGCGCCTAGCCTTTGAAACCTCTTGTATGTTTTAATGCATAGTCACATAGAAACCACGACTATAAGGCTTAAGGTTTTTAATTTTGAAATTTGTCTGCTGCCTATAAAATGAATTTGCTCGCGTGCATTTGTTGCTTACATATGGAGGCCGACTTGAGCCATTTATTGTCTTTATGTGCAGTCTTACATGTTTTGAATGTCGCTTAGATTTATCATTTTTTGAGCAACCTAAGTAAAGTCTAGAACCATCCAAATAGAGGTCCAAAACCTCCTGGACCATAAGTATGGAACGGGTAGTGCACGCATAGGGTATGACCTATAATTGAATTAGAACGCTTTTAGGTAATAAATTTAACATAGTAATCAGGTAGCAGGAGATGATAGTCTGTACCCGCTAAATAATACGAGTAACACTCCATCTTGAGGGAGTTACAAAGTATTATTTATGTTGTACGGGGTGATCCCTTAAGCTAAAAAACTTAGGACCCCCCATTTTTTACTTGAATCAAGTGTTTGTATTTACTCGAAGTTTTTGATAATCAAACTTCCCAAACCTCTTGTTTTCTCTATCTTTGTTTATCTGACTAATTCATATAATTCAAGTTCGGCCGGGACCCACAGTTGTGGACCTCGAAGAGTGCCTAACGCCTTCTCTTCGAGGTAATTTCGAGTCCTTACCCAATCTTTGGTGATGCAAATAAGTCAAACCCGAGTCATGTGCAAATAGGTGCCCTAACACAACTTAAAAACTGTTAGGTGGCGACTCTCCTCTTTTAATACCTCCTTAAAAGAGTTGTCAAATGTCGAAACCCGATTTCGTGAGAAAAAAGGGTGTGATAGCATGGCGACTCTGCTGTCATGTTTATAGGATTTCTGTGATCTATTTGCTATATGACTTGTTATATGTGAATCTCTTTGTGCATTATTAGAAATTATGTCATTAGGGGATCACATACTTACATAATTAGTATGTTGTCAATGCATGAGTATTCTATCTATTCTTGTGTCTACTGCTATGTGTTGCTAGACAACATGTCTATAGGAAATAATTGCTAATGACTGCTCCTTAATCTGCTCAGTAGATATCATGCCCATAGGATTTTAACTAATTAATTCGCTATTGCAATCTCATCGTCCATCTAGAAATCATGTAGGAGCTAATTATATGAGAATCAATTCCAATCGCCAAGCTTTAGAAATCACGCCTATAGGATATCACTACTCGCCTTTTCAAACGTTGTTTTATTGTTTATCCACGCGATTATTAGGAAGCATATTAATTTTGATCATTTCCAATAAGCTCTGTTGTTCCTTATTGTATAAATCACTTAGAAATCATGCCTATAGATGTGTCCACTGATAATCTGTAATAAGCCACTTAACAGCATTTGGCATTTACCAATTGGTAATTTGGAAATCATTAGGTCTAAAAATGGCTTGCGCATCTGAATCAAATCATCTAGAAATCATTCCTATAGAGTTTAACAACCGCAACCCCTTCAATTCTGAAAACTGCCTAATATGTAAAATCTGTTTGCGTGCAATTGTTTGCCTAATTGCGGAGGCTAATGTGAGCTTTTAATTGGATCTAATTGCAGTCCTATTTGTTTTGAATTGTCGCCTAGTTTTAACATTTTTGAGCAGCCTAAGTTAAGTCTAGAACCACCCAAAAATAGAGGTCCAAATGCCTCGTGGATCATAAGTATGGGCCAGGTAGTGCACGCATAGGGTACGACCTATAATTGAATTAGAACGCTTTTAGGTAACAATTTTAACATAGTAATCGGGTAGCAGGAGATGATAGTCTGTGCCCGCTGAATAATACGAATAACACCCCATCTTGAGGGAGTTATGAAGTATTATTTATGTTGCACGGGGTGATCCTTTAGGCTAAAAAACTTAGGACCCCCCATTTTATCCTTGAATCAAGTGTTTGTATTTAGTCGAAGTCTTTGATAATCAAACTTCTTGTTTTCTCTGTCTTTGTTTATCTGACTAATTCATATAATTCAAGTTTGGCCGGGACCCACAGTTGTGGACCTCGAAGAGTGCCTAACACCTTCTCTTCGAGGTAATTTCGAGCCCTTACCCGATCTTTGGTGATGCAAACTAGTCAAACCCGAGTCATATGCAAATAGGTGCCTAACGCACCTTAAAAACCGTTAGGTGGCGACTCTCCTCTTTTAATACCTCCTTAAAAGAGTTGTCACATGTCGAAACCCGATTTCGCGAGAAAAAGGGGTGCGACAGCATGGCGACTCTGCTGGGGATATTTAGGCTCTTACCATAGCAAACTTGGTTTATATGAATTAGTCTTCTCTGATAAACGTGTTTCTTTGTTCTTTTATTATTTTGCTGCTACATGAATATCCCTCTCCCGTTTCCCTTTTTATTCTGCATGCACACCCTTTCCCCTATTCTCCCCTTATTTGAATTCTTATTACTATGCAAATCCCTTCCCTTCTCTTCCCTTCTTTGCTCAAATTGGCTCTAACATGCATATTCCTTTTTCTAGTCATACTTATTTGCTTCAAGTCACCTTTTAAATTGCTACATCATGTCTCTCCCCACCCTTACTCCCTCGCTTACTTTATTACAACTTCCACATTGCTCGAACTAACTTCTTCTTGTTTTCCTTTCTTTTCACGTCTTTACGTTTCATTTTAATACTGCATTTATTGTTTTCATCATGCAAAATATTTGACAACGTGTTATTTATATTTGCATAAAGCATGCTCCACATCATATTCCACTCGTGCCTTATTAATACCATAACGGCACTTGATGAGTGTCCGCACTCTTCCAAAATTGCCCTTTAAATTTGAAAAGGCTTATTTGCGGTAAAACTAGTCGATCAGCGGTGCAGTCGACAATTCCGTGCCTTTCCCTCTCAAGTTGTCCGCTTGAGGGTACCGGTTTAGACTCTTCTACCCTACTCTAATATTAACTGTGCATGCATCATGTTCAAATCTAGTATGAGTTAGAACGTTGTCCGCGTGATAACCCGCTAAGGCAAGCCTTGTCCAATGTATGCCGGGATTTCCTAATCCCAATAGACACTATCACGATATGTGCATTATTTGGAGAAAACATACATGTATGCCTATCATTAATGTGTAAATAGTCAAATACGGAGGGGGCAAGGGCTAACTTTATTTATTTTGCAGAAATGAGGCACGAAGTCCCCAAGATCGGCATGGTTCAAAATATCCCACCGTTGCTACTGGATTGGTGGAAAAACCTCTCACTAAGTGACAAAAACCATGTAAAAAGAGTCCTCGGAAATTTACCCTATTTATTAGACATTCAGCCAAACAATGCATTAATTGAGGCCGCCACCATGTTTTGGGATGAGAAGAGATCCCTCTTCTGTTTTGGCGACATAGAAATGACTCCTCTTTTAGAGGAAATAGGAGGCTTCGCTGTACTCCCATGGGATAGCCCTAGTTTGTTGGTACTGGAAAACCGCACTTCCTGAGATTTCTTGAAAATGATGGGTTTCAAGAAAAATGATGAGTTACTCTGTCTGAAGAAGTCTTATATACCATTTGAGTTCCTTTATGAGCATTATGGGCACATCAAGTCATATCGCCTTTACCATGATGAACTTGCCATTACTTCTTTGGGTTGGAAACACCGCCGGGTATTCGTATTCATCGTCTTTTTTCTGGGAATGCTGATATTTACGATGAAAGGATAAATGATCCACACTCTCCTAGCTATGGTCGCTAGGACTTTAATGGAGGGAATTAAGGAGCAAACTTACACCATTGTCCTTATGATCTTGGCTGAGATGTACCGGGTTTTTGACCGTTGCAAAAAAGGGTATGTGTACTTCGGGGGTTGTAATATGTTGTTGCGAGTATGGTTGTTAGAACACTTTTAGAGAGGTGAATTCCGTCAAGAACTTCCGCGATGACCTTGGAATGACCACATAGCCTATCACCATCAGAAGAGAATGACTTTTATCCCAAACTGGTTTGCGCAACCTGGAAATGCTGTGAGCTGGGTACATTTCTTCAGCAATCTGACTGATGAAAAAGTGCATTGGATGTTCGAATAGTTCCCTAGCAGCGAGTTCATCATCAGGTCGAGGGAGGCTCCCCATCTAGTGCTAATCGAGTTGAGAGGAATCTATCTTTATGCTCCTATAAGGGTTATGAGGCAAGCTGGGAGGAAGCAGGTTATACCTCGAGTTTCCAACATAGTCTAGTACAAAGCAGACTTCAAAGGGAACACCATTCCATTCAAGTTTGAGGCACAACATATGTGGCATCAAAAGATCATTGTGGAAAAAGATACCATCGAGCCAGATCGGTATCACGCCGGCTATGTGTACTTCTACCCACATTGGTTGGTAGATGATAGCGGGAGATGTCAAGCCAGGGATTAATCTGAGGAATAAGGTCATAGACAATGCTGCTGAGGCACAAGTCAAATACATGATGTTGCGCAAAAGGGCTTTCAAATATGAAGCCAGGCATTTGGAACAACATAAAGTTGACATGGAAGCAATCAATGAGTTGAAAGGAATCACTACTAAATCAATAGAAATGGTTGGAATATTTTGAGCAGGGGTTGATGGAGCTTGATGGAAAGATGGGGAAAAGGATCTCAGACTGTCAGAATGCAGAAGGCAACGAAGGAGGGCATCTAGCAAGGGCTTATCTGCTATTGGACATGCGCGACCTGGGGAACCTGATAGATGGAGCCAAGAAGGCCAAGCATGGAGAAGGTCCCTCTGGGACCAAATAGATTAGGAATAATGTTTTATTTGCTTTCTAGACTCGTTTTAGACTTTGATTGTAATAAGGCAAATGCCATTAGTAACTCTTTATAATTATTGTCGTTTTAGTAGAGATTTGGTCCATTTATCACATTAATGAAATGACGCAATTATTGGCATCAATTTTCTCCAAATCTATATGTCGCTTAGTCCTACCTCGGGCACAATGAGGTCCCCAAAATTAGGACACGGATTTATAATTCCGCAAAACGTGTTTAAATACTGCAAATATCCTCTTAATAATCCTTACTGACTTGTTTACCTTTTGCTTTCTTTTCTTTTGATTATTCCCATTCCCTAAGGTTGGTTCGTGCATACTGGCATCATCAACATATCATACCAGATCTAGAGGTCCTCCACCTCCTCCTCCTCCAAGTGATCCCAAAAACAAAGGAAAAGCCAAAATGGATGATATGAGCGGTATCAGAAAAGACAATGCTACACATGCAGAGAATGTCGAAACTTCAGATGGTCGGAGTACTCCGGCACAGAACGACTTGGTCTTACGATTAGAACAGAAAATACTGGAGTTACAAGGGGAACTTGAGCAGGTCCGGAACTTGGCAAACCTTTTCCTCACCCTAAATGTCCCCGACATCAATCAACAAAACACCCAAAACCCAGCACCTCCCCAGAACACACAAAACCAACATCCGCAGAATCCCCGCACCTCATCAATATGCCACACCTCCTCAAAATTCCAACCCTCCGCCAGTACCGACCCCTACACAATATCATCATCATCCAACCCAGTATCCACAAACCACCACCTACCACACTCCTCAAAACGTACCACAACCTATAACCGATCCCCAAAACTCAACCAATGACCACTACTACACCTAAATTCTTGGAGTCCATCAAAGCAACCCATATACGTGAAAACCTTACCCCATACTCTTCAATAGACCCTGTACATACCGGAGTTCGCCGAGAAGGACCTGCTCATCAAGAACATGGCGGAGGAGCTCAAGAAACTTACTGGCCGAGTCCAAAGTGTCGAAGGGGGTAAAGGTGTCGAGGGTTTGAATTATGAAGATTTATGTATTCAGCCGAACGTAGAATTGCCAGAGGGTTACAAACTTCCTAAGTTCGAAATGTTCGACGGGACAGGTGATCTGAAGGTACATTTGAGAACATATTGTGACAAGCTCGTAGGGGTTGGCAAAGATGAAAAAATCAACATGAAGTTATTCATGAGGAGCCTCACTAGAGACTCCCTATCTTGGTACATCGGTCAAAACCCAAAGAAATGGGTTAATTGGGTGAGCATGACGTCAGATTTTATGGATCGGTTCAGGTTCAACATAGAAAATACGCCAAACGTCTTCTACATTCAGAATCTTAAAAAGAAGCTGAGGGAAACTTTACGCGAGTATGCTACTTGGTGAAGGTCGGAAGCTGCGAAAGTAAGGTCAGCATTGGAAGAAGAACAGATGAATAAGTTCTTTGTCAGAGCTCAGGATCCGCAATACTAAGAAAGACTGATGGTTATTGAAAACCATAAATTTTCTGACATCATCAAATTGGGAGAAAGAATAGAAGAGGGGATTAAGAGTGGAATGGTGACAAAGTTTGAAGCGCTCCAGGATACAAAAAAAGCCTTGCAGTCAGGCGGTATTTCTAAAAGTAAGGAAGTAGGGGCAGTGATGGTGGCCCAAGGGCCAAAGTCTCCTGTCACATACCAAACACCCCCACCCACATATCAGCCTTCACCTCCTAGATACCAACAACTTGCCGCCACTTACCATACTTATAACACCCAACCAATATACTACCACTCACCACCAACCCGCCAAAACTACCAAATACCTAGACCAAATTTCGACCGTAGACCGCCCAGAAAATACACCCCAATTGCTAAACCCATCGACCAATTGTACGAGAGACTGAAGGCTGCCGGTTATGTCACTCCCATTCCCGCAGTTGCTATGGAAAATTCCTCCCAATGGATTAACCCAAACAAGACATGTGCCTATCACTCAGGCATGAAAGGTCATACTATTGATGAATGTAGCACTTTGAAGGATAAGATCCAGACATTGATTGACACCAAGGTTATACAAGCAAAAGAGGTTGCACCTAATGTCCATAACAATCCTCTCCTGGATCACAGGGGCGAGGTGGTAAATGTGATAGAAACTGATGAAGAATGGGATCCAGAAGGGTCAATTGGACTCATTCGTGAAGGGGATAGTCCTAAAATACCTCAAGTCACTCTCACACCCATCGTGGTACAGATTCAGTCACCTATTGAGGTTGAAGTAGCCACACCAACTCCGCTTGAGGTTGAAGTAACAACGCCCTCAGCCGCGCCAACTCCGTTTGAAGTGGAAGTGACCACACCCTTCACCGTGACGATAACACCCACACCGTCCTTTAAGTCCAATGCTATACCTTGGGACTATGCTGCAGAAGCGAGAAGGAAAGGAAAGGCAAAAATGGAGGAAACAGGTGCAGCAAAAGGCATGATTAGAACTGGTAGGGTTTATACGCCCGAACATTTGGGAGGAACAAGTAAAGAAGCCGCTTCTAAGCCTCCTATCATTGAAACTGGCCCGGATGATCTTTGGAGAAAGGTGCAAGCAAGAGAGTATTATGTGGTTGATCATCTGAACAAAATCCCTGCTCAGATATCCATTCTATCACTACTGCAGAACTCCGAGGAGCATAGGAATGCGTTGATGAAATTGTTGAACGAAGCCTATGTACCCAATAACATTACTAGTGGGGAGATGGCCAATATGGTAGAACAGATATTGGAAAGCCATAAGATCACTTTTCACGAAGACGAACTACCACCGGAAGGATTGAGTCACAACAAGGTACTGCATATCACAATGCAGTGTGAGGACAAATTCATTGCCAGGGTTTTGATAGATAGGGGTTCAAGTCTCAACATCTGTCCATTAACCACTTTGAAGAGGTTGGGTAAAGGTTTGCATGAGATACAAGCAAGGAGTATGAACGTGAAAGTATTCGATGGGTCCCAAAGGGCCACAATTGGGGAGACCAACCTCTGTCTACAGATGGGCCCGACCTGGTTTGATGTTGAGTTTCAAGTATTAGACATATCCGCCACATACAATTTGTTGTTGGGACGACCTTGGATACATGCTGCTGGGGCTGTGGCCTCTACTCTACACTAGTCCATGAAGTTCGAATGGAATCATCAGGAAGTAATCATCCACGGGGACGGGAGTAACCCCATTTACACTAATCAGACTATTCCGTTTGTTAAGAATAGAAGGAAGTTGGGTGGAGAGACATTCCATCGCATTGAGCATGTCAACGCGATTGAGAAATATAAATGGCGCAGTAGCAAAATAGAGAGCATATTGGCATGGGCAGGGTATGAACCTGATAGGGGTCTCGGTAAGAATCTTCAGGGTATCACTAAACCAATACAGCTAAAGTGTCACGACACAACCTTTGGACTTGGATATCAGTACACATGGCAGGAGTATAACGATTGGTCACCGCCATGGCGTGGTTCTTATTACCCTCTTGAGCAGCCGGTACCACATTTGAGCCAGTCCTTTCATCAAACCGACATGATGTGGGGATCTGAAGAAGATGAAGTTCTAGCTGGCTTAAGGAATCTATTCTTGGAAGATGAAGATATGGACTGCAGTGCAATAGTCGAGGTGGAGGAGGAGGAAGAGGAGGAGGAAGGCCTCGTCATTCAGACAGTGGAGAAGGGAGTTGTTCTTAGAAACTGGACTGCTACACCATCACAGGTCCGTCGAGTTCCTGGGTAGCCGAGCAATTAGCATCATTTATTTTGAAAGCAATTTTATGAGCATCTAAGACATTTTCAGTATTTTGCTTTAAGCATATTTTATTTTGAAATAATTGCTCGAGTCATCGAGCCATACTTGTTTGACGTTTTCAATATTTATCTAATGCATTGTTATTTTAGTATTTATTATTATTCTTTACATTTTTTTCTCTACAATATTATTATTACCTATCCCGATGAACTTACGACTGTGACATGCAATGAGACAACGCAACATAAGGATAATGATTCAGAGGATCTGGAAGAGGATATAATACTTGAGGAAATTATCAGAGAAGTGAAAAACTTTGAAAACAAGCCTAACTCCAATTTGGATGAGACCCAAACAGTTAATTTGGGAGATTCCGAAACAGTCAAGGAGACACATGTAAGCATTCCCCTATCACCGTCAGATAAGGAAGATTACGTCCGGTTCTTGAAGGAGTATGAGGATATTTTTTCATGGTTCTATGATGATATGACCGGTTTGAGCACGTCCATAATGACTCATAAGCTACCTACCAACCCTATGTGTCTACTTGTAAAGCAGAAGCTTAGGAAGTTCAAATCAGATATGAGTCTGAAAATAAAGGAGGAAGTCACCAAGCAGATCAAAGCCATGGTTCTCAGAGTGGTTGAATATCCGACATGGTTGGCTAACATTGTGCTAGTTCCGAAGAAAAATGGGAAAGTCAGAGTGTGTGTCGACTATCAGGACTTAAACAGAGCAAGTCCCAAAGATGATTTCCTGTTGCCCAATATACACATACTGATCGACAACTGTGCCAAGGATGAACTCCAATCCTTTGTGGATTGCTTCGCGGGATATCATCAGATCTGGATGAATGAAGAGGTTGCCAAAAAGACAGCCTTTATTACACCATGGGGAGTATATTGTTACAAAATGATGTCGTTTGGCCTAAATAATGCTGCAGCCACTTATATGAGGGCTATGACAACCGTTTTCCACGACATGATACACAATGAGATAGAGGTGTACGTGGATGACGTCATCATTAAGTCTAAGAGAACCACAAATCATATAGCAGATTTGAGGAAATTCTTTGATAGACTTCGAAGGCACAACCTGAAACTGAATCCCGCAAAATGTGCCTTTGAAGTCCTTGCTGGAAAGTTGTTAGGGTTCATCGTTAGCCGTGGAGGAATTGAGCTAGACCCGTCAAAGGTCAAGGCTATCCAAGATTTTCCACCTCCGAAGAACAAGAAGGATGTGATGAGTTTCTTAGGGCGTCTCAATTACATCAGCCGTTTCATAGCACAATTAACTATGATCAGTGAACCGATTTTCAAAATATTAAAGAAAGACGCTGCAACAAGTTGGACCGAAGAATGCCAGAAAGCCTTTGACAAGATCAAGGAATATTTATCCAAACCACCTGTTCTGGTCCCACCAGAACCTGGGAGACCTCTGCTACTCTATTAATCTGTACTGGATGGGGCTTTCGGTTGTGTCTTGGGACAACACGACGAGACAGGAAGAAAGGAACATGCCATATACTATCTAAGTAAGAAGTTCACACCCTACGAAGCACGATATCCTTTGGTGGAGCGCACCTACTGCACTTTGACGTGGATAGCTCAGAAGTTGAGACTCTACTTCTGTGCCTACACCATATATCTCATATCAAGAATGGATCCGTTAAAATACATCTTCTAGAAACCCATGCCTACTAGAAAGTTGGCAAAATGGCAGATACTACTGAGTGAGTTCGACATCATCTATGTAACTCAGAAAGCAGTCAAGGGACATGCATTGGCAGATCACTTGGCAGAAAATGCTGTGGGGGGAGAATACGAACCACTGAAAATGTATTTTCCCGATGAACAAGTATCATTAGTTGCAGAAGATATAACTGAAACCTATGACGATTGGAGAATGTTTTTCGATGGAGCTGCAAACTTCAAAGGAGTAGGTATTGGAGCTGTTTTGGTATGAGAGACATGTCAACATTACCTAGTATCCGTAAAACTTAGATTTCCGTGTACCAATTAAAGCTGGCAAGTGGGCCGGTCCAGGCCCGAGACCGCGGGCCAAACGGGTTAAACGGGCTAGGACCATATGGGCTGGGTTTAGTGGGCCTAGGCCGGTCTCATAGGCCGGTCCTATGCTTTTGGCCCGCCAGGGACCGGGACCGGTCCCTTAGCGGGCCAAAAGGTCCCAACAGCTATATTTAAAAAAAATATTTTTTTTTAAAAATAAAGCCGTTAGGCTGTCAAAAATAGTCGTTGGCTATTTATAAAATAGCCATTTAACCCCCTCCCCCCCAACTTTATTTTAATCACAAATTTTTTATAATTACACTTTTTCCGTATTTTCAACTATAAATACCCCAATTCTTTTATTTTTCTTACAAAATCATCAATCTATCACAATCTCTCTCTAATTTTCTTCTATAATTGCTACTATTGCTTACTTTGTTGTTACAATTCGTGAAACAATTGTGAAGTTGGTGAATTGAAGTCTTCAACGATAATCAATTTTCAACAAGTTGTTCGTCAATTCGGTAAACTCGTTTCAACTCTTAAGTTTTAATATTATAGTTTTGTTTGTTTTATTTATTTTCTATTACTTTATTAATTAAGATGGCTTCCTTAAAAAAACCTTTTGGTAAAAATAAGGGAAAATCCAAGAGTGACGAATCTTGTGCTCAATCTGTTCCTCCTCCACTACCCCGGGCTCCCCGAACCAAACTCCATATCCGTCCTACACCTGCTATTCTTGATAGCGATAATAGTTTATTACAATTAACTGAAAGTCAATTTTGCCATAATATTAGAGCTGGTGAACAATTAGACTATGAATTAATGAATGCTCTTTATTCTAATCTACTATTGATGAAAATGATGACGAGGAAATAGATTTTGATGAAACTCAATCGGATGATGATACACCAACTAGTCCTGCTCCTGATGTTAACCCAACTAATGATAACCGTGATAATCCAAATGATGCCCCATCTGATACTCCTATTACTACCCCTACTTTTTCTAGACAACCTAGCAAACAGACGGAAACATCTCCATTTTTTACTCGACTAATTCCAGAAAATAAGGCTAAGTGTAAAACTTATGGTACAAAGTTAGTTTTTAAATATTTTAGATCGCGTGGGTGGGGGGTGGGGTGGGGGAAACTTTGGCTAGACACATATTGAAACACCCTCAAGATAAAGTGAAATATCTTCGTCTAAAAGCTTTGGCCGAAGGGAAAAGTCTACCTACTCCTAGTTAGGTTGACCCTAGTACCGGTTCAAATCAATTTCAATCGGGAATTAACACTGTTACCGGTGGTATTTTATATTATGATCCAAAAAATGGTTGGGAAGAATTGGCAAAAAAGGTAACTGTTATGTGTTTACCCTATAGTTTTCCTTCTGACCCTAACTTTGTGCATTATATTAGAAATTTTTTTAATCCTACTTATAAGGGTTTTCCTCGCACAACCGTAAAGAGCGATATTTATAAATATAAACATGAATATGAACAATACTTGCGCTATTTATTTACTCATATAAATTATCGTATTGCTATTACAACCGATATTGGTAGAAATGGTAACGACTGTGATTATCTTACTGTTACCAGTCATTGGATTGATGAGGATTGGATAATGCAAAAGTGCATTATTTCTTATACAATAATTAATTCACGTCACACAGGGCAGTTTATTGCTAGTACAGTTACAGATATTTGTAGATATTTTTGCATTAGTGATAAAATAATATCAATTTCAATGGATAATGCTACTAGTAACACAAATGTTATAGCCTTGACGCTAAATCCCGCATTTAGTGACATTTTTCATGCTAGATGTATTTGTCATATTTACCATTTAATTGTGGGTGATGGTATGAGAATTTTAACTATTGAAATTGAAAAGGTTAAAATGGCTCTTAACTGGCTTTTTTATTCAAACCGTAGAAGTATACTTAGAGAATATTTTAAAAGATGCGATGAATTTGGCCTAAGAGAAAGAAAGGTTCCTAAACCTTGTCCAACTCGATGGAATTACATGTATGAAAGTTTGGTTGTTGCATATGAATATAGAAACCCCATAAACTCAACATTTAGTGTATATGTAAGTGATGATGATGAGCACCTTACAAATGGGGATTGAGTTAATGTTAAAATACTTGTAGATTTTTTAGAAAAATTTCATATTGCTACAAATGAATTTTCTGGGCAATATTATCCTACTATTTCTAACTGTTTAGTTTATATTGCAGAACTTGCAAATTTGTTTGCTCATTTTTCAAAGGGTGGGGAAATTTATAAACTTGCTATTGATTCTATGAGAAAAAAGTTTTAAAAATATTTTTCCCCTATTCCCCCTATTTATGGTGTTTCTGCTTTGTTAAATCCTTGTATGAAATTAGGAGGTCCTCATTTTTGGTATAAAACTGTTTATAATGGTTTAGCACTTGAAGATGAGGAATTGTCTCAACTTCCGGAAGCAATAGCCACAATTAGAATAAATGCTCAAATTATTTTTAATACTTATCAAGTTGCATTAAATCATGCTAGACCAAATGTTCCAACTCCTTCTTCTTCTGATTCTCAATCATCTAAAAGAACTGCGGGAGTAAGAGCACTTATTGCTTGGGCGGGGTTTAGGGGTTCTCAAGGTTCTAGTAGTAGTAATTTTTCACAACTAAATGAGCTTGAAGTATATTTGTCGCAAGGAATTGAGGAAGTGAATCCCGACGGCTCCTTTAATCTTTTGGAATGGTGGAAGGATAGAGAAAAATACTTTCCGGTTCTTTCAAGGATGACCCGAGATATTTTAACTATTCAAGCTTCAACAGTGGCATCTGAGAGCGCTTTCAGTCAAGCAAGACTTCAACTCGGTGATTATAGAGCATCTATGAGGGAGAGCTTGGAAAAATCAGTACTTTTCAGAGATTGGATCCGGTCAGAAAGAAAAAATTTTGGACTTGCTGAATCACAACCAGATGAAGACGAAGCTTATGAAGAAATTCTAGCTAAACTTGCGGAGGATGTTGCTTCGCCCGAAAGTGGCGATGACCAAGCTACTTTTCTGCCACCACCAATGGAAATTCTTCCGGACCTTGATAGATTTATGAAGTATGTAAGAGATACCATGTAACTTGTATGAACAAAAATTAGTATGTATTATGTAACATATATTTTGACACATCTTGATTAGTTTCTTTTTCTTCTCAATGGTGGTACTAGCACCTTGTTGTGCTCATTCCATAGGGGCATGAAGACTAAGAAAGATATTGTAATATTTTTTAATGCTATAATAAAATTACAAGGCATATCTCTTTACAATATTTTTGTCTTTAGACTTAGATATTATTTTTAACATCCTTTTGTCTCTACTTCCTATTTAATTTTTTTTAAGAATCCATTGGGCCCACTTAGCCCATTTAGCCCACGAGCCGGGATCGTTTAGCCCTGGACCAAACGGTCCCGGTCCCGGGCTGGTCCCTACAGAAAGACCGTTTAGCCCGTTTAATTTGGGACCAGCTCGGGATCGGGACCGGGACCGTTTGGACCAGATCACTTAGCCCGTTTAGGCCCGGGACCGGCCCACTTGCCACCCTTAGTACCAATAATATGGCAAAATATGAGGCTTGCAACTTGGGGCTCAATTTGTCCATTGACATGAACACTCAGGAATTGCTGGTAATTGGTGATTCAGACCTTTTGGTACATCAAGTTCTAGGAGAGTGGGCTACAAAGAATACCAAAATATTACCATATCTGTATTACGTGCAAGAGTTGATGAAGAGATTCACAAAGATAGAGTTTAAATATGTCCGTGAATCCAGAATGAGTTCGCAGACGCATTGGCCACCCTGTATTCCATAATACAACACCCGGATAAGAATTTCATCGACCCTATTCTAGTAAGGACCCATAATCAACCAGCTTATTGTGCTCATGTTGAATAAGAAACTGATGGGAATTCGTGGTTTCATGACATCAAAGAATACTTGGCAAAAGGAGAGTACCCGGAGCACACAAATCATACTAAAAAATGCACACCCCGAAGATTGTCCAACCATTTCTTCCAAAGTGGAGGAATTTTGTATAGAAGGACTCCAGATCTAGGATTATTATGGTATGTCGATGCTAAGGAAGCATCCAAATTGCTCCAAGAGATACATGCCGGAACTTGTGGACCACACATGAATGTCTTTGTTTTAGCTAAGAAGATATTAAGAGCATGATATTTCTGGATAAGTATGGAAACAGACTGCATCAGGTATGTCCAAAAGTGTCATCAATGCCAAGTACATGCAAATATGATACAGGTGCCACCAAATGAACTCAATGCAATAAGTGCACCTTGGCCTTTTGCCGCTTGGGGAATGGATGTCATCGGTCCGATCGAACCCGCCGCTTCAAATGGGCACAGGTTCATTTTAGTGGCCATAGACTACTTCACAAAATGGGTTGAGGTTGCATCTTACAAAGCTATAACCAAGAAGGTCGTCGCATATTTTGTCAGGGATCGTATTGTTTGCTGATTCGGGGTGCCAGAATCTATCATCACCGACAACGCCGCCAACCTCAACAGTGAATTAATGAAATCTATGTGTGAAACCTTCAAGATCAAGCATAAGAATTCCACAGCATACATGCCTCAAATAAATGGAGCCGTGGAGGCCGCAAATAAGAACATCAAGAAAATATTGAGAAAAATGGTAGACAACCACAAGCAATGGCACGAGAAATTACCATTTGCCTTATTAGGGTATCGTACCACGGTCCACACATCAACCGGAGCAACCCCCTACTTGCTGGTCTACGGTACTGAAGCTGTCATTCCCACCGAAGTCGAAATTCCTTCTTTAAGAATAATATAAGAGGATGAACTCAGTGACGTAGAATGGATATGAAGTCACTATGAACAATTATCTCTTATTGACGGGAAAAGAATGAATGCGGTATTCCATGGTCAACTTTACTAGAACAGAATGTCCAGAGCTTTCAACAAAAGGGTTAGACCTAGACAGTTCACACCGGGGCAGCTGGTGCTGAAGTGAATCTTCCCGCATAAAGATGAAGACAAAGGGAAATTTTCACCCAATTGGCAAAGGCCCTACATGGTTCACAGAGTACTAACAGGAGGAGCGCTCATACTTGCAGAAATGGACGGAGAAATTTGGCCAAAACCCATCAACTCAGACGCAGTCAAGAGATACTATGTTTAGATTGTTTGCATTTCTTCTAATGTAACTGAACTACGCTTGACCTATACCCGTTTCAGAGGGGATACGTAGGCAGCCCTGTGGGTTCGGTCACAACTCAATAAAATCTTCATTTTTACCATGGTCAGAAACTGGGGCAGAATTTTGAGGAGGATCCTCCAAATTCCAGAGCAAGTCCAGCCAACTTCGTCATATGCAGAACAGTCAAAGAATCGCTTATTGAACTAGGGCAGAATTTTGAGGGGGACCCTCAAAATTCTAATGCAAAGAAGTCGCAATGTCTCTAAAAGTGTCACAGTCATTGGTTCATATAACTTACTTGATATTGCATACTACTATGTTTTTAATTAGGTACATTCATCAAATACATGCATATTTTCTCGAAAACTTTATTTTATAAACAACCATATGCTACCCAGGATAACTCGAACATGATCTTGAAACAAGAGCAAAAGCAAAGCAAGAAGGTGAAATCACGAACCAACGTTCCCCGCAAAACTCACGATTTTTCTTTGGATGCAGGCACAATGAACATAACAGGAATATTCACAAATACATACACACAACGACAAAGTTGCCAAACGCAAACACATCTCCAGCTAAGAAATGCTCTACTATCACTCCTCACCCTCTTTTTACACGAGGCTAAGCATTCCCTCCTTAATTGCATAAGGCTAAGCATTGCCTTCCTTTGCATGAGACTATCATGACCCAAAACTAACCCCCTGTCATGATGGCGCCTATCGTGGAACTAGGCAAGCCGACTCATTTCCAAAACAAAACGATATTTTCATTTCAAAGATAATTTCAAGGTTATTTAACATAAAAGCCTCCATTTAAAGAGTTCAAATCAAAGAAAAACAGAAGTGCGGAAAAGAAAAGCCCGAAATCGGGGTGTCACTAGTCATGAGCATCTACTATAATCTGTCTAACAATATCAAGGCTAACTCAGCCTGAAAAAATAGCTAAATACTACTAGAGGAAGATAAGAGGGAGAAGAGCAGGGGCTGCGATCGCCAAATAACTACCTTGCTATCTCCAAGAAAATCTGCAACCAGAACACTCAATAACTGCTACCGTGTTCAGCCACACCTGGATCTGCACACAAGGTGCAGGGAGTAACGTGAGTACGCCAACTCAGTAAGTAACAACAATAAATAAAGACTAAGAAGTAGTGACGAGCAATAAAGCATATAACGTTCATATCAGGAAATCTCAGTAAAATACCACATGCTCTTAAAAATCAGGATTTGAATCAAACATCTCGTTTGAACCCAGTTCCAATAAAAATCATTTTTATTTTCCAATAGTTTTTCAAACAAAGGCTCAATGCAAAGGTGAGCAAAAATGATGAAATCATAAACAGCCACTCGAGCAGACCTCACGGTCACTCGTGCCACTCGGGCATACCTCACAATCACTTTTGCAACTAGGGCATACTTCACAATCACTCTTGCCTCCCAGTCACTCAGCACTCGGCACTCGCACTCAGTAGGTACCTGCACTCACTGGGGGTGTGTACAGACTCCGGAGGGGCTCCTTCAGCCCAAGCGCTATAATCTGCACGGACAACCCACATGCGATAATAATAAAGTATGCTGCAGGCGGGCAGCCCCGATCCACACTCATCCTCACCAATCAGGCCCTCGGCCTCACTCAGTCACAAGTATGCTATAGGCGGGTAGCCCCAATCCACACTCATCCTCACAAATCAAGCCACTCGGGCATTTTAGTAAAACAGGGCATTCGGCCCAAAACATTTATATGCATCAAAATAGAGTCATAAAACTGAGTTATGCAGTAAACAAGTATAAACATGACTGAGTATAGATTTTCAATCGAAAACCGTGAGAGGATGATAAGAAACAACCCCTGAGGGTCCAAACAGCATTGGCGCAAGGCCCAAACATGGCATTCAGCCCAATTTACTGAAATTCTTTCTAAAACATATAAGTATCAAATGGTTTCAACAAAGTATGCAACTCTACAGTTGCTAGGGACGGACCAAGTCACAAATCCCCAACAGTGCACGTCCACACGCCCGTCATCTAGCATGTGCGTCACTAAAAATAGTAGAATGATACAAAATCCGGGGTTTCATACCCTCAGGACAAGATTTACAATCGTTACTTACCTCAAACCGGTCAAATCTCTACCCCGCAATGTTATTGCCTCTGGACTCTGCCTCCAAATTCTCCAAATCTATTCACAATCAGTAAAATACCATCAATATATGCAAATGGAATGAATTCCATAAGAAAAGCTTCAAAATTAGACCAAAACCCGAAATTGGTTCAAAATTTGCTTGTGGGGACCACGTCTCGGAACCCGACAAAAGTTACAAAATCCGAAAGCCCATTCAACCACGAGTCTACCCATACCAATTTTACCAAAATCCTACCTCAACTCGACCCTCAAATCTACAAATCTAATTTCCAAATTTCTAAGTTTCAATCTCTGATTTACGCCTCAAAATCATGTAATCTAGTCGGATTACCTGATGATAATTCAATATTATGGAGTAGAAATGATCACAAGGGACTTACCTCAAGTTTTTCTTGAAAATATATCAAAAATCGCCTCTCCCCAAGCTCCAATTTGTCAAAAATGGCAAATGGGACGAAGTCCCTGTTTTTATAATTCTGCCCAGACATCCTCGGTTCTGCCTCGATCTTGGACTTCGATCGAGGTCCTCGATCCTGGTTCTCGATCCTGGCCCTCGATTATGTCTTCTTCCCAGCCTTCGACCGTGACCCTCAACCCTGGGCTCGATCATGCCTTCGATCGTGACCCTCGACCCTGGGCTCGATCTTGCCTTCGATCGTGACCCTCGACCCTGGGCTCGATCATGGGATTCGATCGTGGCTATCGACCGTGAGCTCGATCTGGGCTTCGATCATGCCTTCGATCGTGACCCTCGACCCTGGGCTCGATCATGCCTTCGACCGTGACCCTCGACCCTGAGCTCGATCGTGGCCCTCGACCGTGACCCTCGACCCTAGGCTCGATCGTGGGCTTCGATCGTGGCCATCGACCATGAGATCGATCTGGGCTCGATTCTGGGCAGAAGCATTTTCCAACAGAAGGAAATTGCAGCAGCTGTTCTAGTTCAATTTTTGATCCATTAACCATCCGAAATTCACACGAGGCCCTCAGGACCTCAACCAAATATACCAACAAGTCCTAAAACATCATACGAACTTAGTCGAATCCTCAAATCACCTCAAACAACGCTAAAACCATGAATTACACCCCAATTCAAGCCTAATGAACTTTGAAATTTCTAATTTCTACAAACAACTCCGGAACCTATCAAATCACGTCCGATTGACCTCAAATTTTGCACACAAGTCCTAAATGACATAACAGAGGTATTCCAATTTTTAGAATCAGATTTCGACCTCGATATCAAAAAGTCAACCCCCCAGTCAAACTTCTCAAAAATAAAACGATCGGCATTTCAAGCCTAATTCCTCTACGGACTTCCAAATAATATTCCGGACACGCTCCTAAGCCCAAAATTACCATACAAAATTATTGGAATTATCAAAATTCAAATCCAAGGTCGTTTACATATAGGTCCATATCCGGTCCATTTTTCTAACTTAAAATTTTCATTTATGAGACTAAGTGTCTCATTTCACCCCGAGTTCCTTCCGGACTCGAACCAACAAACCCGATATAATATAATATAGCTGAATAACACAAAAAGAAGTAGGAATGGGGAAAACAGGGTTATAACTCTCGAAACGACTGGCCGGGTCATTACATCCTCCCCCTCTTAAACATGCGTTCGTCCTCGAACGGATCTAGAAACATACATGGAGTCTCGAATAGGCGTGGATATCTGCTCCGTATCTCCCGCTCGGTCTCCCAAGTGGCCTCCTCCACAGGCTGACCTCTCTATTTCACCTTCACTAAAGCTATATCTTTTGACCTCAACCTTCGAACCTGCCGATCAAAAATAGCCACCGGCTCCACATCATAAGTCATATCACCCTCTAACTGAACCGTGCTAAAATCCAAAACATGGGACGAATCTCGAATATACTTCCGGAGCATGGAAACATGAGACACTGGATGCACACTCGACAAGCTGGGTGGCAAGGCAAGCTTATAAGCCACCTCTCCTATCCTCTGAAGCACCTCAAAAGGCCCAATGAACCGGGGGCTCAACTTGCCCCTCTTCCCAAACCTCATAACACCCTTCATGGGTGATACCTTCAGCAAAACCTTCTCCCCAACCATAAAAGACACATCACAAACCTTCCTATCCGCGTAGCTCTTCTACCTAAACTGCGCCGTGCGAAGCCGCTCCTGAATCAATTTCACCTTATCTAATGCGTCCTGGAGCAAGTCTATACCTAAGAGCCTAGCCTCACCCGGCTCAAACCATCCAACCGGAGATCTACACCTCCTCCCATACAAAGCCTCGTACGGAGCCATCTGAATACTCGACTGATAACTGTTGTTATATGCAAACTCCACGAGTGGCAGAAACTAGTCCCATGAACCCCCAAAACCAATGACACAAGCACGCAACATGTCCTCCAATATTTGAATAGTGCGCTCGGACTGCCCATCCGTCTGAGGGTGAAAAGCTGTGCTTAACTCAACCTGAGTACACAACTCTCGCTGCACGGCCCTCCAAAACGGCGATGTGAATTGAGTACCCCTATCTGAAATGATGGAAACTGGGACACCAAGCAGGCGAACGATCTCTCGGATGTAAATTTCAACCAACCGCTCTGAAGAGTAAGTAGTACCAATTGGAATGAAGTGCACGGACTTGGTCAGCCGATCTACAATAACCCAAATAGGGTCAAACTTCCTCGAAGTTCGTGGGAGCCCAACTACAAAGTCCATAGTGATCCGCTCCCACTTCCACTCTGGGATCTCTAACCTCTGAAGAAAGCCACCTGGTCTCTGATGCTCATACTTAACCTGCTGACAGTTTAGACACCGAGCCACAAACCCAACTATATCCTTCTTCATCCGCCTCCACCAATAGTGCTGCCTCAAATCCTAGTACATCTTCGCGGCACCTGGATGGATGGAATACCGCGAGCTGTAGGCCTCTTCAAGAATCAGCACTCGAAGCCCATCTACATTAGGCACACATATCCGGCCCTGCATTCTCAGCACCCCGTCATCACCAATAGTCACATCCCTAGCATCACCTCTCTGAACCCGATCCTGAAGAACGAGCAGGTGAGGGTCATCATACTGACACTCCCTGATACGGTCATAAAGAGAAGACCTGGAGACCACACAATCCAATACCCGACCAGGCTCCGAAATATGCAATCTGACAAGCTGGCCTGCCAAGGTCTGAACATCTAATGCCAAAGGTCTCTCTGCCACTGGAAGATAGGCTAAACTCTCTGCCCGGCGACTCAAAGAATCGGCCACCATATTGGCCTTCCCCGGATGGTACAAGCTAGTGATATCATAGTCCTTAAGAAGCTCTAACCATCTCCGCTTACGCAAATTAAGATCCTTCTGCTTTAACAGATACTGCAGACTCCGGTGATCAGCATAGATCTCATAATGAACCCCATACAAATAATGACGCCAAATCTTCAAGGCGTGAACAATGGCTGCTAATTCAAGATCATGGATAGGATAGTTCTTCTCATGGGTCTTCAACTGGCGCGAGGCATAGGCAATCACCCTACCCTCCTGTATCAAAACACAACCAATGCCTATCCTTGAGGCATCACAATACACGGTGTAAGAACCTAAAGCTGATGGCAAAACTAACACTGGAACTGTGGTCAAAGCAGTCTTGAGCTTCTGAAAGCTCTCCTCACATTCATCCGACCACCTGAATGGAGCACCCTTTTGGGTCAATTTGGTCAAGGGCGATGCAATAGATGAAAATCCTTCCACAAAGCGACGGTAGTAACCCGCCAAACCAAGAAAGCTCCTAATCTCCGTGGCTGAGGACAGTCTGGGTCAACTCTGCAATGCCTTTATCTTCTTTGGATCCACCTGAATACCCTCACTGGACACCACGTGCCCCAAGAATGCTACTGAACTGAGCCAGAACTCATATTTAGAGAACTTTACATAAAGCTTCTCCTCCTTCAATCTCTGCAATACAACCCTCAAATGCTGAGAGTGCTCTTCCTGGCTACAAGAGTACACCAGGATGTCGTCAATGAATAAAACAACGAATGAGTCCAAATAGGGATGAAATACATTGTTCATCAGATGCATGAACGCTGCTGGGGCATTGGTCAGCCCAAAAGACATCACCATAAACTCATAATGGCCATATCGGGTTCTGAAAGCTGTCTTGAGAATATCTGAATCCCGAATCTTCAACTGGTGATAACTGGACCTCAAATCAATCTTGGAGAACACCCTCACTCCCTGAAGCTGGTCGAATAAATCATCAATACGAGGCAAAGGATACTTGTTCTTGACTGTGACCTTGTTCAACTGCCTGTAATCAATACACATTCTCATGGAACCATCCTTCTTTTTCACAAATAGAACTGGTGCACCCCAAGGTGACACACCAGGCCGAATAAATCCCTTATCAAAGAGTTCCTGAAGTTGTTCTTTCAATTCCTTCAACTCCGCCGGTTCCATACGATATGGTGGAATAGAAATGGGCTGAGTGCCCGGCACCAAATCAATACCAAAGTCAATATCCCTGTCAGGCGGCATGCCCGGTAGGTCTGTAGGAAACACATCCGGAAAATCACATACCACCGAAACAGAATAAATGACAGGAGTCTCTGCACTAACATCTCTCACAAAAGACAAATAAGATAGGTAACCCTTCTCAACCATGCGCTGAGCCTTCAAATATGAAATCACCCTACTTGGTACATAATCTATAGAAACGGGCCTGACCACCCCATGATCTGCCTCCCCCTCTGGGCTGATGGTGAGGTATCTGGGGCTGTAGTCGGAGGCTGACTCCTCTGCTGAGATAGACCTCCATGACGACGAGGACACTGCCTCCACATATCCCAAGCTCCCCACATTCAAAAAAACTCCCTGGTGCTGGCGGCAAAAACTGAAGGGAACCCCTAGCACCGGGATGACTGGTAGAAGAACCTGGCATGGAAGAGCCTTGAACAGGTGGAGCATGGGACGAACTCTGAACTGGAAGGGCACTAAGTGATGAGTGGCCCTGATGAGAACTGTGAGAACCATGGCCATATGATGCACCCCGATGAAATGGCCGAGCTGACTGAGCCTGTCTGAAATGACGACCTCTACCGTACTGGAACTGACCCCCAAAATGAGAACCGCTGAATCCACCCTGACCATGAGGCCTCTTGGCCTCCCGCTCAACCCTCTCCTGGCCGCGAACGTGATCCTCGACCCTGGGCTGGATCATGCCTTCGACCGTGACTCTCGACCCTGAGATCGATCGTGGCCCTCGACCGTGACCCTTGACCCTGGGCTCGATCGTGGGCTTCGATCGTGGCCATCGACCATGAGCTCGATCTAGGCTCGATTCTGGGTAGAAGCATTTTCCGCCAGAAGGAAATTGCAACAGCTGTTCTAGTTCAATTTTTGATCCGTTAACCATCCGAAACTGTCCCGAGGCCCTCGGGACCTCAACCAAATATACCAACAAGTCCTAAAACATCATACAAACTTAGTCGAATCCTCAAATCACCTCAAACAACGCTAAAACCATGAATTACACCCCAATTCAAGCCTAATGAACTTTGAAATTTCTAATTTCTACAAACAACTCCGGAACCTATCAATTCACGTCCGATTGACCTTAAATTTTGCACACAAGTCCTAAATGACATAATAGAGGTATTCCAATTTTTAGAATCAGATTCCAACCCCGATATCAAAAAGTCAACCCCCCGGTCAAACTTCTCAAAAACAAAACTTTCGGCATTTCAAGCCTAATTCCTCTATGGACTTCCAAATAATATTCCGGACACGCTCCTAAGCCCAAAATCACCATACGGAGCTATTGAAATTATCAAAATTCAAATCCGAGGTCGTTTATATATAGGTCCATATCCGGTCCATTTTCTAACTTAAAATTTTTATTTATGAGACTAAGTGTCTCATTTCACCCCGAGTTCCTTCCGGACTCAAACCAACTAACCCGATATAACATAATATAGCTGAATAACACAAAAAGAAGTAGGAATGGGGAAAACAGGGTTATAACTCTCGAAACGACCGGCCGGGTTGTTACAGAGACTAAGCACTGTCTCCTCTTTTGCATGAGGCTAAGCGTTGCCTCCCTAAAGGCTAAGCTCTGCCTTTCCTGGCATGAAACTAAGAACTGTCTCCTCCTTTTTTCATGAGGCTACGCACTGCCTCCCTAATCACATAAGGCTAAGCATTGCCTTCCCTTGCATGAGACTAAGCACTGTCTCCTTTTCTTGCATGAGGCTAAGCACTGCCTCCCTAATTGCATGAGGCTAAGCACTGCCTCCCTAATTGCATAAGGCTAAGCATTGCCTTCCTTTGCATGAGACTAAGCACTGTCTCCTCTTTTCATGAGGCTAAGCACTGCCTCCCTAATCGCACAAGGCTAAGCATTGCCTTTCCTTGCACGAGACTAAGCACTGTCTCCTTTTCTTGCATGAGGCTAATCATTGCCTCCCTAATTGCATAAGGCTAAGATCTGCCTTTCCTTGGATGACTAAGCATTGTCTTCTAATTGCATGAGACTAAGCCCTGTCTCCATTTCCTTGCATGAGGCTAAGCATTGCCTCCCTAATTGCATAAGGCTAAGCATCGTCTTATCCTTGCATAATACCAAATGCTACCTCCGCTATGCTACTTGAAATCTAGCACTATTTTCTACTTTCCCGGGGATAAGCTCTGCCCCAATCTTACAAAAGACTAAGCTATGTCTTGTTTCGCTTCGCATATGGCCAAGAATCATGTCTTTGCATCTCATGGGCTGAAACATCGCCATTTTGTCCAAAGGCGTCATAGTCTAAAGGCATCATCCATATAGCCGGAAGACACTATGCTATGGCCTGAGGACCTCTAAATATTGCACATCATTATTCAAAGGCGTCATGGTTCAGAGGCACCATTCTCATTGCCCGAGAACATCATTTCATGGCCTGCGAATCCTTTATCACGCGATTCATGGCCCAGGACATCATGGTCTAAGGACATCATCCTCATCGTCCAAAGACAACTTTCGTGGTCCAAAGGGAATTTTCATCATGTTTAAATTCTCTCAATAATCTCATATATACTTGCATGTATTGTGTTTAAGTTTTGTAGGTAATCCAGGAGGTAATCGTTCTCTTAACGGGAGCAATCTTCGCTCCGGTTTCCGTCCAATGCTCACATCTTGCAATTATTTCAAACACAGTCAACCACCATCAGTTACCCACTTTTACTTGATAACTGTTCAGATACCCGTTCTGAGATACATCCGTTCACGATTTTTGTATAAACTCATTTGATATTGTCCTATCTAAAAGAGCCTTTCCGAAGCATACGACTATTCCTATAACATCTCCATCAGTTCAATTCACCGTTGGATCCAAAACTACACAAGACCTGATTCCCGTAACACCAGGGATATGTAGGCAACTCAGAAACCAGAGTTCGGCCTCCATTTTTCGAATCATCCCATTCGGTCAAAATCGGTCATCATTTCTTTACCCGACAATTCTTTCATCATTCCCGGGTAAAGAGGGGCAACTGTTGATACCCAATTTTTCCCTCATATTTTCTAAAAATGCATATCTACTTTCAAAATGGCATATTTGCATCATTATTTAGTTTACAAATCTATACAAGTATTTTCTACAATTTCCCATAATATTTAAAGCTCTAAATCAATTTCTTTCTACATTTTTAATATAAATATCTAATAATTATCCTTTTAATTAATTGTGATGACTTAATCATCCAAACTTATTATTTACACCAACATGTATGTTTTATAATATTTTAATTCATTTTTCTATAATTGCATTTGCATCTTTAGGCTAATTGCATATTTTTGCAATAATAGCCTATATTCATGTATAATTACATTATTTGTGCCAAAGTAGATTTTTATATTTTCATAATGTTAAGTTATTATTTTCAATCATTTTAGTGCACAAAAAATATTTTTTTTATTTATTAATTACTTTTATAAATTATTTTTGATAAAATTTGGGTATTTAAACAACAATCCAATTTTAAAACCAATTTCTGGCCAAATGAATAGCCCAAACACCCAAATACCTAGCCCAATTACCCCATCCCAAAGCCAAACGACCCATGTCTAATACCCGGTCGCGACACGCTTCTAAACGACCCGCCCGTCCAATTTTTTTTTATCTCAGCCGTTGATCTCTCAAGATCAACGACCATCGTCCCATCCCCCCTCTTAAATTAACCTAACCCAGAACCCTACCCATTTCCCCTTTAATCCGCCGCCCCTAAACACTCAACTCTCCTATTCTCTCTTCTGGAGAACCCTGGCTGCCTCCTCCTTAATTCCCTCTCCTAATCCCACTAATAACGGAATTCGACTATCATTCTCTTGCCATATTCGAATTCTTTTGGTACTGGTTGTCCGTTTGTGGTATTACCTAGGTGCTTGCCTAAACATGGCAAGCAATATCTTCTGAAATCGAACCAAAGTGGTTCAAATCTTTGATTTTGAGCACTATTTCATCTACATACGTTCAATACTATACTGTACGAGTTCGATTTTGTTTGGATTCTGCTGATTTACACTTTCCCTAAAAAAACTAGGGTTTACAGATTTTCTCTCTTAAATTGATTTTAAATCAGTTTTCATGTTTCTTTCCCTTGTTTGTTGCTTAAATTATTCGATTTCCTTATATGTTTGCTCGATTTTGATTGCTATATAAACTCCTCCCCCATTCCCTTTTGGACGGACCTTGAATCACAAAATTTCCACTAAAAAGCTAAAGATCTTCACTGTGTTGTTCGCTTATCCTCTTGTTCTACTTTGGCTCTTGGACGGCTGTAAGCCAAGGCCACCAGAATTCCTATTTCTCTCAACCTTCCTTGAGTGTGAGCATTGCCCTGGGTTCCTTGAAGCCCTTCAGAACTTGAAGCATCTAAGGTCTTAGGTTATACTGCTTTGTTGATGTTCAAAGTGATTTTGTTCTTTTCTTATTTGTCTACTTGTCAATCAGTAACTGGTGAGTACTTTAGCCTTTGCAATGTTCATTCTCTTATATTCCTGATTAGTATATTCATGCAAATGAAATTGCATAACCTAATGTGTTTTTTTAGACTATCTCTATGTGTAACTCTGCTTATGATATGAACCTCTCTAGCATTTGCTCATGCCTAAATTGTTAGTTCTAAAATATATTTGTGTTTAACTTGAGCAATTTAGACTGTTTGAAGTTCGTTTAGCTTAATGTATTGGTACTTTGAGTGTTTACATTGGTTATATGACATCAGTTTGTTTCCTGCCTTGTCCTGGATTTCTATAGTGATTCACTACTAGAAATTCGGCAAAAACCGACCAAGGTCGACCGACCAACTTGGATCGGTTAAAAAACTGGCCAAAAAACCGACCAAAGTTGGTCGGTTTTTCAAAATATTTTATTTTTTAATTTGTTTTACGAAACCGACCAACTTTGGTCGATTTTCTTTGGTGCAAAAATGCGAAAAACTATTTTTACGTCCTGCAAAATTTATTTTTCAAGAAACCGACCAACTTTGGTCGGTTTTTCAATTAAAATAAATAAAAGTTAATATTAAAAAAATGATCAAAATTGGTCGGTTAATTCGGCAGGTCATTTTAAAAAACCGACCAACTTTGGCCGGTTATTTTCGTACGGAAATACAATTATAGAGTATAAATCAAATAAAAGACAGTCTTAAAATAAAATGCATCAATGGTCTAGTAGTAGAATAGTATCCTGCCACAGTACAGACCCCCGTTCGATTTCAGATGGTGAATCTTTTGATTACATAATTAAAATACAGACCAACTTTGGTCGGGTTTTTTTGCAATATTTTATTTTTTGAATTTAATTGACCGACCAAAGTTGGTCGATACCGACCAACTGTGGTCGGTATGCCTTTTCTGACCTCTAAAATACCATCCACACATAAATGGTCGCGTTTTGGACGGTTATTGGCCATTACCGACCAAAGTTGGTTGGTTTTTTTGGTTGGTTTTTTTGGTCGGTTTTTACCAGATTTCTAGTAGTGATTGATTTGTATATGTGATATGCCCCAATCGATGATAAGACCCTCATTCTAGCTATGATTTGCACATATGATCATTTTATTCACTTAGTATGTCCTTACCCTGCCTAACTCTGTACTCCCTAGCAACTAGTTGGAACCTTTTAGAATAACTTCTTAACTTGTGTTCCCTATAACATTTGATTATGTTTGCCTTATTGGTGTGAGTTGCACTGTTCAACCCCTGGTGCTTAGCATAATTTGACCCTTAGGCTTGAACCTGTTAAGTTAATATTCTGTTATTTGTCCTATTTGGCATAATGCCTTGCTTATTAATTTCGTAATCCCGTAAGCCATAATCCCCCTTGCTTTCTTACAAATGTTCCTTGCCTAAATATGCTAAGTGTGGACTTATGATATTAACCTATCTATTAAGTTTGCTTACCCTCTGTGTTGATATGTTCATTGTGTGATCACCTTTACAATGCATGTTTCTAAAAATCCAAATGCACTTCTTCAAATGCCATTTGACTACTATTTTCACTCTCATTGATTACTTACCATATTTTGAACCTATAATTCTTGGCCGGCTGAAAGCCAAGGCAACTAAAGCTTTCTCTATTAACCTCCCTAGTATGAACACTGCTCGGGGTCCATTTTGAGACCTTTGTGAACTCTGACACACTAGGGCCTGAGGTTCTTTGGCCATTTTCCTTACTACTCAGTTCTACCCTTCTTTCTGCCTGTTGAATGTACAAATTGACTTGTGTAACTGATTGTTTCCTGGATCCTATGATCAAACCATGGCTGTTAGGTTTGGTTCGAGTTCTCCTATGGTGTTTTGGGCTATGTTGAGATCTGTGTGGAGAAAGAGCTTAGTTGAAGGTTTGTCAATGCTGGATATCTTTTGGGCCTGTCTTGGGCCTACTGCTATTGCTTGTACTACTTTGAAATTTATTCATTATTGGGCCTGTAATAATTCTATAATAACAGTTGGGGTGATAGTGAAATTGGGAAATGGGTATATCTTAATATTTGTATAAAAAAGGGTAGAAAGCATGTTTATAGGATTTGTGTGATCTATTTGCTATCCGACTTGTTATATGTGAATCTCTTTGTGCACTATTAGAAATCATGTCATTAGGGGATCACACACTCACATAATTAGTATGTTGTCAATGCATGAGTATTTTATCTATTATTGTGTCTACTGCTATGTGTTGCTAGACAGCATGCCTATAGGAAATAATTGCTAATGACTGCTCCTTAATCTGCTCAATAGATATCATGCCCATAGGGTTTTAACCAATTAATTCGCTATTGCAATCTCATCGTCCATCTATAAAGCATGCATAGAGGAGCTAATTGTATGAGAATTGGTCCCAATCATCAATTGTTAGAGATCCTGCCTATAGGGTATTACTACTCGCCTAAAAGTGTTAATTTTCTAAATGCTGTCTGTTGTTCGTTTATGCTACTGTCAGAAAAGCATGAATAATTCTGGGCTCTTCTCCAACGGATTTCATTTTCACTTAGTGTGTAAATCACCTAGAAACAGTATGTATAGGAAATCTGCATTTTCTAATCAGCATGCAACAATCGTATAATTATTTGGAGATAAGCAGCGCCTAGCCTTTGAAACCTCTTGTATGTTTAAATGCATAGTCACATAGAAACCATGATTATAAGGCTTAAGGTTTTTAATTCTGAAATTTGTCTACTACCTATAACATGAACTTGCTTGCGTGCATTTGTTGCTTACATGCGGAGGCCGACTTGAGCCATTTATTGTCTTTATGTGCAGTCCTACATGTTTTGAATGTCGCTTAGATTTATCATTTTTTAAGTAACCTAAGTAAAGTCTAGAACCTTCCAAATAGAGGTCCAAAACCTCCTGGACCATAAGTATGGGACGGGTAGTGCATGCATAGGGTACGACCTATAATTGAATTAGAATGCTTTAAAGTAACAACTTTAACATAGTAATCGGGTAGTAGGAGATGATAGTCTGTGCCCGCTGAATAATACGAGTAACACCCCATCTTGAGGGAGTTACGAAGTATTATTTATGTTGCACGGGGTGATCCTTTAGGCTAAAAAACTTAGGACCCCCCATCTTATCTTTGAATCAAGTGTTTGTATTTATTCAAATTCTTTGATAATCAAACTTTCTAAACCTCTTGTTTTCTCTGTCTTTGTTTATCTGACTAATTCATATAATTCAAGTTCGACCGGGACCCAAAGTTGTGGACCTCGAAGAGTGCCCAACACCTTCTCTTCGAGGTAATTTCGAGCCCTTACCCAATCTTTGGTGATGCAAACTAGTCAAACCCGAGGCATGTGCAAATAGGTGCCCTAACGCACCTTAAAAACCGTTAGGTGGCGACTCTCATTTTTTAATACCTCCTTAAAAGAGTTATCACATGTCGAAACCCGATTTTGCGAGAAAAGGGGCGCGGCAATAAACCCTCACAACTCGTCACAGTATAAGAGAGAAACATATAACATAAACCAAGGCGCTAATAACATCCATTCCGCCTGGTGATATTCATGTGGTAACAACTGCGCAAGAACAAACAAATCCGATCCGATATAGAATACACATTCTCATTAGGCTCAAATGCAACCCCCAAACCAATTTGGGATCATCCCCAACATGTAATTAACCTTCCAAAAGTCCATAGCAACCTTTCCATAACACCTACCATCAATCGTCAAATTCTAAACATTTCTTCACGACTCGCAGTCAAGGAATAGTCTGCCAACAAGAACATCCAGTTTCTAAACCTCGCGATTACCAGAATCTTCATAACCAATTTCAACACCACTACTCAAATGGCTGATGCGTCCCCCACACTCCATCATTCTACGGAAAAGTACTCATAAGTCAACACACAATGCACCTCTCAACATATGAACTCTCCTCCGGTGGGAACAGATAGTGCCAGCAAAACCTTAGACACCCGAAATCATTCATGTCATCAAGAACTCACATCCCTCCCTCCAAAACTAAACAACCTTGTACATGAAACTTTTCAAACCCATACGGCGCATCGCCCCTAACATGTTAACTCGCGACACTACGAAAATCTCATAGTCAACTCTGAACCATAAGCAAATTGAACACCTTATCAACTAAGAATTTTTCATTTAACTCAATCCAGGAGAACACCACAATACACAATATAACATCTATACTTGTGGTAAACACCAACTCCGTCCGTGGTCATAACCATGATAAATTCTTCGGAACTCAGTAACACATAATCAAGTAATCAGAACCAATCGCCTCTAACTCAACCGAGTGACGCAGACTGCCAACCCAAAAGTAACTCAATCCGATATGACCTCCCTGAGGGAACTTCCTGGGAACCCGAAGCCATTTTTTGCATCACTCCAACATTGACATGTAGACCTTTCTTGACAAGGAAATACGCAGATCCGATTACCATTCGCTACTATTTTCAAGCCCAACTGTAGACAAATTCAAAATTCCTTTAAGGCTACATAAGACCTGGAACTCGCCAGAACCTTCTCGATAACCGCTCATCTTACTCTGATGTTCAATACACAACTAATACGCATCGAGCAACCCGTGATTCACCAGCATATGCCCATTCAAAGAAATAACCAAGCAATCTCTTGGTACGGAAACTGATACGACCCATGATCCTACAATCCGATCTTCATTAGCAGACTCCAACACTTAGCTAAAATCCATAGAACACCTTATCAGCAACCCAATCCCGATCCCGCATGACTATTTAGCTGAATACTTTCAAAAATTCATGCAATACTGATCATAGAACACCTCGAAGACTCTACCCAGCGCTTACCCATCATTGCAATACTCAAAAAATTTCCCCAAATGTTCTGAAATGATAACATATGCACTCCATCGAATGGAAACCTCATACGAGACACACGATCCAAACTCATCACGCAGGAGATGGCCCACCAGTTATACTCAAATCGACACCTTGCCATGAACCCACCTTAATAACAATAGCCTGGCCACCAGCCAATCTTCCCAAATCTGTGCTTACCAACCAGACATATGAACCCGCCTCATACCACAAATGAACGACTAGAAGATTTAACACTGCATCTACTTCTGAGGCTAGACAACACATCGCGATGATAATCAAGCATCCATAGCCCGTCGTAATCTATCTACAGCATCACCGATCGTCAGCACATAGCGAATACTGAGTGCATAACATAACATATGAGCGATTGGGAAAAGTAAAAGTCATCGATTTCATATTGAAACAAGGCCGCACGATAAGGAAAGAATAAAGGGAAATTTTCCTATCGAAGATAAAACTAATAGAACCTACAAGTAGTAAAGAATCTACTAGACACTTTCTCATGACTCGTAGAACCTACAAACCTAGTGCTCTGATACCACCTTGTCATGACCCAAAAACCACTAGTCGTGATGACACCTAACTCGACCTGCTAGGTGAGCCAACTAACAGAAAATACAATCCAAAAGAGATTATAGGAAAGTAGTAAAGAATCATCCGAACATTTACAAATTGACCCAAGAACTGGTAGTATGAATCACGAGCTTCTAAGACTTGGAATTTCAAAAATGATACAAATAATTACACGTTCTGTTTGAAAGTTACATAAATAGATTAGCAAAACCTAAGCTACCAAAGATAAGTGGCATCTATATCTGGAATACACAAACATCTTCAGAGTCAGCACCCGACATCACCAGTAGCTCTGCTCCAAAAATCTGCACGCAATATGCAGAATTGTAGTATCAGTACAACCGACCCCATGTACTGGTAAGTATCTTGTCTAACCTCGTCGAAGTAGTGACGAGGCTTTTTAGTTAAAAGATACTTACTGATAACACCTGAATTGTAAATCAGCAATAGAACTATACCACAATATAATCGAGAAGAATACATGAAACAAATATGCAAAGCAATAACCGAATGTTAACAGAGATCACAATTTGGCATCTTCAAATACCTCGACCAATCCTTTCCTTAGAATGAAACCAATAAACCACAACAGTCAATTCTTAACTTTCATAGCATGAGGAATCTACTCAGATATCAAATCAATTGTACGACAACACCCTTCGTGCTTTTATCTTATCCTCACCCAATATACGTATAACAAAACCAACCAGATGACAGAAATACAGATAACAGGAAATCACAAGGTTGGAAATACGCAAGTAGTAATAATGAACAAGTATAGCTATATGGGCAACAGTAAAAGACTAGGTGGAAAGCATGTGAGTGATGACAACAATTGGAAACAAGGAATATCAACTTCAACTATCTAGCATGATGAAGGCTTAAATACAGGTATAACAAATAAGAAGGAAACACATGATCTTTACAAGTTAACAAGTAGAGGCATAAATGACTAACATAGAAAAAGGCTTGTACTAAGGTGTAACCGAATAGTTACGACATGGGTGTGATTATAGCAGCATGAAGTAGACATGGTATTTGCATGTTAAACAAGTAGAATACATGGGAATCACAACAACAATTGAGATAGAGATCAAGGACAGGACAATAACAACAAGTCACACAAGATTTATAAGTACGACAATAATAGCTCAAGGTAAAGGTACAAACGTATACATGGGAAACAAATATCACATCACAATGCATGTCCCTCGTCCTCACCTGCACAGAAACACCCATCGTTCCATGATCTCACGATAATAAAAGCATAACAATATAAATGAAATGGCATGGCATCACCCTTCGTGCTTTAACTCTCAAATGACATGGCACGACATCACCCTTCGTGCTCTTACTCTCAACAATGTGGCACGACATCACCCTTCGTGCTTTTACTCTCAATAATATGGCACGACATCACCCTTTGTGCTTTACACTCTCCCTCACATGATAATGTATATACAATGGCACGACATCACCCTTCATGCTTTACACTCTTCCTTACCAAGTATATGTATATCGATGACAAACATGACAGTAAGCATAAATAACATCAAGGATGGAGTTTTAACGGATATTCCAAACAAATCCCAATCAAAACTTTCCAAGACAACAATGATTCAATAACCCCTCAAGAACTTTATTATTCAAATACTTCCACAAATCTCACATAGTGATGACCGAATTAGACACGTCAATGTATACTCAGAACTCTGTCAAATTTGATCAAGTTATAATAAGCTAAGTCTTGATTTCTGACATTTAATACTATGTTCTTAGTAGCTAAGAGTCAAGTAAGGCATGAAGCAGGAAGGTCACGTAATTCTACAAACACAAATATAACATAATCCACCCCCGAGCATGATTAGCCCTGGCACATACATATACGCTCGTCACCTCATATATGTATCACCCCCGTATGTAGAAAATAATGTCAAATAGGAGGAAAAATTTCCTCGATAAAGTTAGGCAAGATACTTACCTTAATTCAGCTAACTCAACATTCAATTTAGCCTTTTTCCTTTACAAATTCGCCTCCGCTCGGCTCAATCTAACCAACGACGACTTGAATACATCACACATTGCAAGAGAAAACAATTTCAATTAATAAAGTTGTGATTTTTATTAGATTTCTAAAAAGTCAACAAAAGTCAAATCCAGGGCCCCCGGTCGAAACCCGGGTCCAAGGGTAGGTCTTGACTACCCATAGCCTCACGAGTCCAAATATGTATATTGTTTTCAAATCCGAGTCCTATTCGATTCTCAAATCCTAAATTTTTATTTTTCAAAACTTTGACAAAATCCCCAAATTTTTCCCTAGATTTCTCATGAATTTGATGTTAAATCTTATATAAAATCATAAAATATAGTTGAAAATTGATTATAGGTACTTACCCAATGATTTGATATGAAAATCCCTTTACAAAATCGCCTCTCATCGAAGTTAAGGTTCAAAATATATCAAAATGAAGCTAAGTCTCGGAATTCTCAACATTTAACAGGTTGCAGATGTCGCATTTGCGATAGGGGGTTCGCAAATGCGACCCCCGCAAATGCGAACAATATATCGCAAATGCGAACTGGAGGTTTTCCTGCAAAGGCTGCATTTGCGACCAAGGGCTTCACAAATGCGAAAAGGGACCATCGCAAATGCGAGGAATTCTTCGCAAAAGCGAATTCCTAGCCAGCAGCCTGAGATCGCTAATGCGAGGCTACTTCGGAAATGCGATAGTCGCATTTGCGACCAAAACATCGCAAATGCGATGGCACGAGCACCAGCAATCAAAGATTATGAAAAATTATTCCGAAACCAATCCGAAACTTACCCGAGCCCTCGGGGCTCCAAACCAATCATGCACCCAGGTCCAGAAACACAACACGAACTTGCTCGCTCGCTCTCAAATAATCAAAATAACCTCTAAAATCACGAATCAGACTCCAAAACGCTTGAAGATCAAACTAAACTTCAAGAACTTCTAGAATCGCAACCGAGCATCCGAACCATACGAAATCAACTCCAAACGACGCCAAATTTTGCAGACAAGTTCCATATGATGAAACGAACCTACTTGAAGCTTCAAATCATTCATAACAACCTTGAAACGATGAATCACACCTCAAGTCAAAATCAATAATTTTTAAAACTTCAACTTCTACGACCGATGCTGAAACCTATCAAATCACCTCCAAATTGACCTCAAATTTTGCATACAAGTCACATTTGCTATTACAGACCTATTTCAACTTCCGGAATCGGAATCCGACCCCGATATAAAAAATTTCACTCCCGGTCAAACTTCCCAAAAATCTATTTTTCGCCAATTCAAGACTAATTCGACTACGGACCTCCAAATTACAATTTGGATGCGCTCCTAAGTCCAAAATTACCCAACGTAGTTAACGGAACTGACGAAACTCCATTCCGAGGTCAAATGCTAAAAAGTCAAACTTGGTCAATTCTTCCAACTTAGAGCTCAAATCTTGAAGTTCATTCTTCCAAATCGATTCCGGATAACTTGAAAAACCAATATCGATGATTTACGCAAGTCATAATACATCGTGCAGAGATACTCGAGCCCTCAAAATACCGAGCGAAGTGCAGATACTCAAAACGATTTCATTTTTTTTTTCCGTTTTAACTATATGACATTTAGTTTTATATTGTTAAACACTCACCTATTTAAAAATTATACATAATTTTATATTGACTGGAATCTTGGTTGTATAGTACATTGTGTAATTGTGTGCATTTTATCGGGTCAATTGATACATATAAGATCGAAGAAAGTGACTCCCTTGGATTTCTATGACATTTGTTTTTAGAAATGTGTTGTACTTTTGTTTCCATTAGTCTTTAAGTTGGTGAAGAATTTTATGTTAAGTTGATCAAGTGAAAATGATGTTAAGTTGTTTTGTAATGGACAGGTATAAAAAAGAAGAAAAAATCATCTACCTTACTTATGTTTCTCATCTTATAAGTGCCATATCCACCGGACATATTCTACTCTTTTAAGGAAACTTACCCATCTTTTAATTAAAATGTTACTTTCTCAAAATATTTGTTGATGATGACATAGTATGGGTAACTGTACATACTCTTGTGGGATCTTAATATTTTTGCTTTCCAGTTATTCAAATATGGCATAATTAATTTATTTGATCCATGAGAATATTAATTTGGCCATCTAAATAAAGTTATTTAGAACGATTTGTAACTGAGATATTAGCGACTCTAAGCTACTACGAGGATTGATTCTACTTGTATGAAAAATAATTAGAGTGAATAAACTACAACATTTATGTAATGTGGTCACAAAGAATACAAAAGATAAGACCTTTTTATTTAAAGTGAATTCCATTCGATTCAAAAATTATTTCCAATAATAGCTTGTGGTATTTCTATGTATATTCTTGTGAATCTAAATATGTAGCTAAATGCTATATTATTAGCTTGTTATTTATAAAGTGTAACTCCTTATAAGTTATGAAAAGATTATCTCCATAAGAAAATTTTGAGAATGTGGGAAATCGGGATGTCCAGAGTTATATAGCCAATTCCCAAGAAGGAAAAAAGTAGGAAAAAATATCTATTAAAATTATAATAAAGCCTTACAAAATTAAGATTTTTTGCGGCAAAAATTTGTATTGGAAGATAAAAGTATATGTTGTATGCCTGGCTTTGGAAATTTGTGTTGAAAGATATTTCAAAAGGCACTTGTATAGACGACAAGTTTTATTTCATTTGAGATGATGTTATGCCTTACTGAAGAAAGTTAGTATTATGTATGTGAATTTTTCACTCTATTAGAAGGATACAATAGTTGTAACGACTAGACCAATCATTTTGAGCTATAGCGCGTCGTTCTGCAGTTTGAGGCCTTGAGTAGCTTCACTTAATGTCTTATGACTTATACACGTAGTCGGAATCGAACTTCGGGGAGTTCAGAGTTGATTCGGATAGAAAATTCTAAATTCAGAAGCTTTAAGTTGGAAGAGTTGACTTTTGAGTAAACGACCTCGGAATCGGAATTTGAAGGTTCCAACAGGTTCGTATGATAATTTTGGACTTGGACGTATATCCGAGTTGAGTATCGGGTGGTCCGGGATCATTTTGGCGCTTATTTTGGAAAGTTGGCATTTTGAAAGTTTAAGAATTTAGTAAGTTTGATTTGAAGTGGACTTTGGTGTTATCGATGTTCGTTTGAGGTTTCGAGCCTTGGAATAGCTTCGTATCATGATTTATAACTTGTACGTAAAGTTTGGCATCATTCAGGAATGTTTAAGTATGAATCAGGCGCGTTCGTCGAAGCTTATAAGTTTGAAAGTTTAAAGAAAGGTTTCGATCGTCGATTCATAGTTTTGATGATGTTTGGTGTGATTTGAAGCCCCGAGCAGGTTCGTGTTATATTTTGGGACTGGTTGGTGTGATTGGACGGGGTCCTAGGGGCCTCGGGTGTGTCTCAGGATGGTTTTGGACCATTTTTTCTTTGTTTGTAATTGCTGGTTTATGATGTTTGGGTTGTTCATCGCAATCGTGTAGATAGGCTCGCGATCGCGTAGTATTGACTGGGAGCAGGCAAAGTTTTTCTTTGCGATCACGCATAATGGCTTGCGATCGCGGAATTTGGTCTGATAGTTCATCGCGTTCGCGTGGCAAGAGCCGCGAACGCGAAGTGTTAGCGGGGTGGCTTGGACTTGGAAGGTTGTTCTTCGCGATCGCAGGGATAGGTTCACGATCGTGGAAGGTGTTGGTCTGAGGCATGAAGGTTTGGCCTTCACGTTCACGGAACTGGGCTCGCGTTCGCATACGTTGATCAGGCAGATATTAGTGATCGCATTGACTTTATCGCGTTCGTGTAGAGGGAAATCTAGGGCCTTCGTGATAGTATTCCCGTAATCACGAAGAGGAAGGGCCTGGGCAGACTTAAATTTATTTCGGGTTTTGGCTCATTTCTTCTACTTCTCTCTTGGTTTGGGCGATTTTTTAGAGAGCTTCAAGGAGGGAAGGGAGGGGGGGGGGAGGGGATTTTCATCATCTATTGCAAGGTAAGTAATTCCCACATATTGTAAGTTATTTACATGGATTCTATAAGGATTTAAAATGAAAATTTGTGGAAAATCTTGGGACTCTGAAGAAAAACCTAAAATTTGGTATTTTGGATTTTGACCACGAAATTGGACATGTATTAGGAATAAAGTATATATTTGAGTTCGTGGTGTTATGGGTAATAACTTTCAGAATCAGGCACGTGGGCCCGAGGATTTATTTTGTTGACTTTTCGAGCGGAGTTGCGAATTGTTATAAATTAATTAGTTATGATGTTGGAGTATATTTTTATTGATTTTCCTGATTGTTTGACTAGTTTAGGATCGATGTGCATCGGTTTGAGGAGTTAGAGAGGCATTGGAGCCGGTTATTGGAACTTCGGAGTGAGGTAAGTCTTCTGTCTAACCTTGTGAGGAGGAAACTACCCCTAGGTGATATAATTGTTATGTGCTACTAGTTATGGGTGCTACGTACGCACGAGGTGACAAGAGTCCGTACGTAGCTAAAGCATGTTTATGTCCGGGTAGACTTAGGACTTTATCATGTAATATTTGAATTATTTGGACTCATTTTGATTGCTTAATTAATTGAAATTATAATTGAAATCGATTTAGAAGCATATATACATTAGGCCGAGCTTATCACCTTGAGTTGTTGTCAAGATATTTGATAAACGTAAAGGGGTATATTCACAATTATGCACCTGTATCTGTATTGTAAGCACGTGATTCGTAATTCGATAAGTTTCTTCCTTTCTTATGGAGCGGGCTGAACGCCTCGACAGTATAATAGATTCATATATGGTTCGTGTCGGTCGACCCTCGATAATATACACATTATTCTGGATCGAGCCGTACGACCTCCGCATAATCGTGCGTTATATCGCTATCAGTCCGAATATTCACGAGATTATTCTTTCACTGATGCCTGGCATTTTATATGGTATTCCTTAACCGTTTGATACTGGCACTAATACATCTGAGCAGTTGAGGTAGAATACGAGACTGAGAAATTTATATCTTTAAAAAGAAATTTTTGGAAGATTATGTAACTTACAATTTTACCCCATTAATACTGTTATGCTTCATATTTGTCTATGATTTATCATATTGCTTTATTGGACCTCTAGTAAGTGTCGATATTGACCCCTCATCACTACCTCTCCAGGGTTAGGGTAGATACTTACTAGGTACGCGTTGTTTTATGTACTCATGCTGCACTTCTGCACTAAATGTGTAGGATCTGACTTATTTATTTGGTGGTCATCTTGGCGCGTAGGCGTAGCTGCTGAGGAGACTTTATGGTGAGCTATAATTTCCAGGCTACGTATCGCAACTCACAGAGTCTCTATCGTACCATTTACTTTATCCAGTCTTATTTACATTCCATACAGATATTGTATTGTTATTGTACTCCTCAGTAAATGCGCATACACTTGTGATACAGGGTTTTGGGGATACTCTAGTGATTGTTATGGTTCGGCTTAATATTGTCATCTTTAATTTTAAATCTTACTAATATTTTTAGTATTCATGATTTTTAAACGCATTGAATCATTTACTTAATACGACTTATGATTTTAAAAATAATAAAATGAATAATTAAGCTAATAGTTCACCGTTGGCTTGCCTAGCGGCGACGTTGGACGCCATCACGGCCTATAATGTGTTTAGGGTTATGACAACTTGGTATCAGAGCACTAGGTTGACATAGGTCTCACGAGTCATGAGCGAGTCTAGTAGAGTCTTGCAGATCAGTACGAAAACGTCTGTACTTATCTTCGAGAGGATACATGGCTGTTAGAAGCACTTCCCTTCTTGATTCCTCATCGTGCGATTTGATTTCCATTGAGGTTTATGCCTTCTTTTCCTTCCTACTCATTCTTATACGATGTTGAGAGCTCGTATCAATTGGGCATCGAGGACTTGTAGTGGTACTGAAGATGTGGTGCATGATGTTTCTTCCTGCATATTCGAGCGAGCTATCGTCATCTTGTGGAAGGGTGTTCAGTTGTTTCGGCCTAGTGTCAGTGTTGCCTACAATTTTGAGACAATGCATAATGTGTTATGATGTTCGTGCGCTGTTATTGCGTAGAATTGGTGTAAATGGTAGAGTGCTTGCTGATGTGCCACGACAGTGAATGGTAGAGTGTAAATCAAAACGATGATTTCTCAATGCATGGTTTAGAGGTTCGACATTTAGCTCTAGAAGAGAAAAAAACAATTGGACTATGGATGATTCAGGCCTCGGTTGACGGAGTAGCGAGGTCGGATATTTTTGAACTTGGTGGAAATTCTCATTTGTGATGTGATGTCGTCGTCCTTGTTTGAACGCATTAAGGCCCGTTGCTATTATGGTCTTTTTTTATTTGCCTCCGAGGCAGGATGTTGTGAAATGGTGCTTGAGAAGCAGTTGTTAGAGATGGCAGTGTATGTTGGCTTTAGAGTCTAATCGGTGTTCCTAATGTCGATGGCTCGAGAAAGATGATCTTTGATGAGGCTTAGAGTTGGTAGCAATTTATTAGTTCAGGTGCTACAGAGATGGATTTTGATTTGAGGCAGTATTTGAGTAGTGAAGGATGAGGAAAGACATGGTGGGAGGTGTCTCGCGGTGGTTGAATTGCTAGAAAGCCAAGTACGAACAACAGAGGCCGAGAAGTTGCTTAAGGAGATGGATTTATCGAAGTGGGAGTGGCAGAGTAGCGTATGGATTTTGTGATAGGATAGACACATACTTTGAGAAAGTTTAGATCGATTTGGGGATTATGGTGGACAATGACTAAGTCTATAAATGTCATTTGGGACGGTGGCTACTGTATTGAGGAAGGTTTAATATGACATAAAGGAGTTTGCTTGGAATAAATAAGGTGTAAAAGCTTGACTACCATTATGTGATGCGACGTGACTTCGAGTTTGGAATGTATTGTCGGACTTTCAGTTGATGTCAATGGGGGAATGAACAGACTTTTACAACTGGTGGACGAGCAGGTGGACACATACTTTCGTGGTAGTTGTAACCAGGGCAATGCCGTTGGAAGATATCGAAATGGAATTCCACAGGTGGGCTATCTCCTATGAGCAGGTTAGCTGTTGTGTGATTCTTGATGAAATTTCTACGAATAGTTCTACTTTCTACACAATGGGAGGCAAGTACTGGGATGTGAGCTTGGATCGCTTGAATAAGATGGTGCGACTGTCAGGAGATCGAATTTGCGATTATGGTTGATAATTCAGAATGTTTTATGAAAAGTTTAACATGTGATTGCGAGAATTTGGCGGGTTGACAATGCAAGGTCATGATATCAAGACAGAGGAGTTATTGTGGGTTCTGGATTTATGTGCTTGTAGCTTAAAGCTAAGTGGGGGAGCCCACTGTCTACGATTGGATCATCGGGTGTGTAATTGTGCAGTTTCTGGTTATCGGTGCCTTAGTGGATTATTTATGACTAAGAAAAGAAAAGATCAGGAGCAATTCGAGCAAAGAATTTGATGAACGTGTTCTATATTTTGCCTTATCGATTTTTGTGTAGGTTTTGGGATGACTCAAAGTATATGCTTCTTGTGGATGTGATGTACAAGGAAAAGAATTCATCCGGTTTCTTCTTTGAGAGAGTGTTCATATGCTGACATAGAGTTAGAGTTACCTATATTCGGGACCAGGTTAAAGTGGGTGACTTTCAATAATGGTTCTAGTAGGTTCAAGAATTAAAGTGCAATGTCTAAGGATTTTGGGTCCATTGTGTGGTTAAGGATCGAGTTTTTGCAGTGGATTATGAAAGGGACTTGGATTATTCCTATGTTAGCACCGGGGGTCTGCGATGTGATGTTAGAGAGATGGAAGAAAACAACTTTGGATTCGTAGAGAATCGTTCAGAATGGGTGTACCGGTTGGAGATGCTATTGTATGCATGAGGAGGGTATGAGATGGTTCATGGGTATTGAGATGATGCGATCTCGCGATTTGGGTCACTCGGGATGAGTGTTGATTGAGTTTCATTATGTTTTTGAATGGAGCTATTATTATTTCTAAGGCAAGTCAAGAGTAAATTGGAAGAAGTGAGGGTCATTTAGTAATGGTTTGAATCAACATGATTGTGGTAATGATAAGTTCCTTTAACGTGTTAAGTTATACATGTGGTTTATGGTTGTATGTGCAGTCTTGACAACCACCATGATTTGATTGATTGGGAGGTATTTGATTCAAATAGCCTTGTTATGTATAAATGGATCCTGAAAGAGTTATGGCAATTTAGACCATACTTGAGGTTGTATTTTGTGCGGTTATGGGAATTCGGTTGCGTGTTGCAATTATTCCTCTGAAGTGTGTTGAGTGAAAGGGTTCTATATGATGAAGTGTTTATTTTATTGGTGGTTAAGGAGTTATAATGAAATTCTTGTACTCTCGCGTAGCGGCATGATAGGTGCAGGGAGCAGTATGAAAATTGAAAGTTGAGGATCAATGTTGCGGTTCTGATTGATAAGAATGTCACGAGCGGGGGAGGATTTCAGATGTTCAGAGTATGCTGGCACTAGTTTTGGGCAGCCTGAGGATGGTCTGTTTTGTGGTAGGAGTGTTGGATATTGAAATGCGGATGCTTGGCTAGTATTATAGAAATAGGATGGTCGATGGCCATTAATATTCAAATTTTACTACCTGGTGTGGAAGGTTTTGGGAGTATATCATATGGGAAGATCGTATAAGTGTGATGTGTTAGTCATTCGATTGTTAGACAGCATTATTATAAGATAAATTGATTATAATACTCTATTATGCCATGTGGGTTGTGAGGTAGCTTGATTATTTGCACATGTGTTGTGATCCTGTGTAGCTTGTGGTGTTATATGATCAAGATGGCTCTCGAGATGCAGGTCATTTATTGCACCTTAGTCGTGCTTGGGTTTTTGTAGCGTATGGTGCTATCCGTCTCCCCAGGGTTGTTTTATGCACTTGGCGTGCTTGTGGTCGATATTCGGGCATTTCGTAAGTATAAGCATTAAGGCTTGATGGGTATTTCCTTATTGATTGTTGTGTGGATCGGGTGGCACACCATCACGGGTACATTGTTTGGATCAGGTGGCACACCGCCATGGGTATGTTGTGTGGATCGGGTTGCGCGCCGCAACGATGTCATATTCGGATCGGGTTGCACGCCGCAACAATGTCATAACTGGATTGGGTTGCACGTCACAACAATAAGATATTAAGTACGGTTCCTTATACTTATTTTGTGTGTCTTGTTTCCCATCTCTGAGATAGAGCCATAACATCGTTTTGGCCGTTTTATTCGTTACGCGGGCTGGATGATTCTTTGCCAGAGTTTGTTCTTTCCTATGGGTCACATTCGAGTTATATCTTGTTGGCGCTTTGATGGCGGTGTATGATATTTTAGATGGTGTTTGAGGTGGCTTATTGCCTGGCCAACTGATACTGGGTGAGATGAAGTTATTGGACCTGAGATCAGTGCGATCAGATTTATGTATGGTATATTAAAGAGAAAATATCGCTATTCAGTTCAGAATGAGGTAATGGTTCTTGTCAAGTGGAGAGACTCCATGATTTATTGATTTGGCAGGTGGATATGAGTTTTTACACAAGAATCGGATTTGTGAAATAACAGCTATTGTGGTCGAAAGATGTTATTATGGGCAAACGACTTAAGTGGTACATGTTGTGATTTCAGCATAGGTGCATGATCATGTATTGGTACACTGTGTAGTGATTGATGCGGTGTTCGTACGTTAGAATCGGGTCCCATGGAGAATTCCGAATGTTGAAATTTGGTTATAAGGCTTGTTAGCTAAGGTTATACGGAGGATCTTCAGTCTGGCTTGAGCTAATGTGCTCACATGGGTTGTGGGGGCACAGGTAGGTGCACGAGGTGTTAAACAGTGATTTTGGGCAACTCTGGAATGGTTCTTGGCACGTTCGAGGACGAGCGTATGTTTAAGTGCGGGAGAATGTAACATCCCGACCGGTTGTTTTGGGCTCTAGCGCGTCGTTCGGGGGTTTGAGGCCTTGAGTAGCGTCACTTCATGTTGTATGACATGTACACGTAGTCGGAATCGAATTTCGGGGAGTTCAGAGTTGATTCAGATAGAAAATTCTAAACTCTAGAAGCTTTAAGTTGGAAAAGTTGACTAAGGTTTGACTTTTGAGTAAACGACCTTAGAATCGGGATTTGAAGGTTCCAACAGGTTCGTATGATGATTTCGAACTTGAGCGTATGTCCGGGTTGAGTATCGGGTGGTCCGAGATCATTTCAACGCTTATTATGGAAAGTTGGCATTTTGAAACTTTAAGAATTTCTTAAGTTTTGATTTTAAGTTGACTTTGGTGTTATCGATGTACGGTTGAGGTTCTGAGCTTTGAAATAGGTTCGTATCGTGATTTATAACTTGTACGTAAATTTTGGCATCATTTCGGAATGTTTAAGTATGAATAGGACGTGTTCATCGAAGTTTATAAGTTTAAATAAAGGTTTCGTTCGTGATTTGAGACTTCGAGCATGTTCGTGTTATATTTTGGGACTGGTTGGTATGATTGAACGGGGTCCCGGGGGCCTCGTGGTGGTTTTAGACCATTTTCTCTTTATTTGTGATTGCTGGTTTCTAGTGTTTGGGTTGTCCATCGTGATCGCGTAGATAGGCTCGCGATCGCGTAGTGTTGACTGGGAGATAACAAATTGGTTCTTCACGATCGCGCATAATGGCTCACGATCACGGAGTTTGGTCTGATGGTTCATCGTGTTCGCGTGGCAAGGGTCGCGAACGCGAAGGGTGGCCTGGGCTTGGAAGGTTGTTCTTCGCGATTGCAGGGATAGGTTCGCGATCGTGGAAGGTGTTGGTCTGAGGTTAGCGATCACGTTGCCTTTGTCGCGTTCGCGTAGAGGGAAATCTGGGGCAGATGAATTTGGCCTTCGCGATCGCGAAGAGGAAGGGCCTGGGCAGACTTCAATTTATTTCGGGTTTTGGCTCATTTCTTCCACTTCTCTCTTAGTTCGGATGATTTTTAGAGAGCTTCAGGGGGGGGGGAATTTCATCATCTATTGCAAGGTAAGTAATTCCCACATATTTTAAGTTAATTACATGGATTCTATAAGGATTTAACATGGAAATTTGTGGAAAATTTTGGGATTTTGAAGAAAAACCTAGAATTTGGTATTTTTGATTTTGACCACGAAATTTGACATGGAACTAGGAATAAAGTATATATTCGAGTTCGTGGTATTATGGGTAATGATTATCTTCAAGAATTTTTGGAACCCGGGCACGTGGGCCCGAGGATTGATTTTGTTGACTTTTCGAGCGGAGTTTGAATTATTATAAATTAATTATGATGTTGGAGTATATTTTTATTGGTTTTCCTGATTGTTTGACTAGTTTCGTATAGATGGGCATCGATTTGAGGAGTTAAAGAGGCATTTGAGCCGGTTATTGAAACTTCAGAGCGAGGTAAGTCTCCTGTCTTACCTTGTGAGGAGGAAACTACCCCCTAGGTGATGTATTTTTTACGTGCTACTAGTTGTGGGTGCTACGTACGCACGAGGTGACGAAAGTCTGTACGTAGCTAAAGCATATTTATGTACGGGTAGACTTAGGACTTTATCATGTAATATTTGAATTGTTTGGACTCATTTTGCTAGTTTGATTAATTGAAATTTATTTAGAAACATATATACATTAAGCCGAGCTTATCACCTTGAGTTGTTGCCAAGATATTTGATAAACGTAAAGGGGTATATTCACAATTATGCACCTGTATCTGTGTTGTAAGCACATGACTCGTAATTCGATAAGTTTCTTCCTTTCTTGTGGAGCGGGCCGAACTCTACGGCAATATAATGTATGCATCTATGGTTCGTGCCGGTCCACCCTCGGCAGTGTACACATTATTCTGGATTGGGTCGTACGACCTCGACATAATCGTGCGTTATATCGCTAACAGTCCGAATATTTACGAGATTATCCTTCCACTGTCGCCTGACATTTTATATGGTATTCCTTAACCATTTGATACTGGTACCTGATACATTTGAGATGTTGAGATAGAATACGAGACTGAGAAATTTATATCTTTAAAAAGAATTTTTTGCAAGATTATGTAACTTACGGTTTTGCCCCATTATTGCTGTTGTGCTTCATATCTGCTTATGATTTATCATATTTCTTTATTGAACCTCTAGTAAGTGTCGATGTCGACCCCTCATCAATACTTCTCCGGGGTTAGGCTAGATACTTACTAGGTACACATTATTTTACGTACTCATGCTGCACTTCTGCACTAAATGTACAAGATCTGACAGGTTTATTTGGTGGTCATCTTGGCGCATAGGCGTAGCTGCTGCAGAGACTTTATGGTGAGCTGCAAGTTCCAAGCTACGTATCGTAGCCCATAGAGTCTCCATCATACTATTTACTTTATCCTGTCTTATTTACATTCCACACAGATGTTGTATTGTTATTGTACTCCTTAGTAAATGCTCATGCACTTGTGACACTGGGTTTAGGAGTTACTCTAGTGATTGTTATGGTTCAGCTTAATATTGTCATCTTTCATTTTATATCTTACTAATATTTTAAGTATTCTTGATTTTTAAACGCATTGAATCCTTTACTTAATAAGACTTATGATTTTTAAAGTAATAAAATAAATAATTAAGCTAATGGTTCACTGTTGGCTTGCCTAACGGCGACGTTGGGCGCCATCACGACCTATATTGGGTTTAGGACCGTGATAATGATGATATTGAATCTTTGATTCAAATGAGAAAAAAATCACTATTGATAGTGTGATCACCTTTTGATGGGGTGTTATGGTTTTGGAATTGCTAGGCAATGGGGTTGATTTAGCAACCTCTTGGTGAATATTCCACTAGAGATTAAGCCGACGATATTTGTGTCGATTAATTGTGATTGCCAAGGTACAATGTCCATTGTAAGAAAAAAAAATCTTTCAATGGAAAGAGTAGACACATTCTCTTGAGACATAATGTGATAAAGTAATTGCTTTGAGATGAGAATGTTTTATATATATATATTATGTGTAGTCAAAAGAGAATTTGGCCGATCCTTTGACTCATATGTAAAACATCGAGGAGTTGAGACTTTTACCAATTTGAGATGTATCAACAATGATGGTAACCCAAGACATGTGATTGGGGATCCATTGAAGTAGGTTTATGTGGGTAATAACAAGTCATTAGCTGGCCAAATATGCACTATCAAATTATGTCTCTTCCTATGGTGCGTGTGTATAGTGCAAGACTACAAGGAATGTGAGACTGAGTTATTAAACTCTTAATCCAATAATCCATAGCCTTTTGTATATGGTTTATTGCACTGCAGAATACACTTGAAGAATGAACCTATATGAGTGTGGAGTGGGGCCACTCCTATGAAATTTATAACAAAGAATTTCTGGAGCACTCATGAAAATCAGACGTGCACTTGGCCCATTAGCGCAAAACCGCGATAACAATAGAAATTGTGGAGATGTAATATGATGAATAAGATCTCTATCTTAGAACAAGAATTTTTGGTTCAAACAAGTTATCAACTTCACCAAATATTTTGTAAGTTAAATATGATTTTATCTATATCTGGTTCATAGTCCATAAGACACCAAATGAATTTTATTATACCCAAACCCAACAAAGTATAATCTCTTTATATATTACCTTTTGAGATATGTGGGAGATTGTTGAAAAATTTGTGGGTATCTCAAAAGGAAATGTCCCTTATTTTTATCTAATTTCTCTCATATTGAACTAGTCAAACTAGTTATTGAAAATTAGATGTTAACTAGCCGTGGAAAACTAGCAATTAATTAGCCGTTGGAGCAACACCTATATAAACATAGTTTTTGGAAAGCTAAAGACACACTTTTCTCAAAAAAATTTTCCTCCTATATATGACACTCTTATAAACAATGACAAAGATTTCCAACTTCTTTCTATTTATCCTCTTTCTTCTATGCTGGGTTTCTTTATTAAATTTCTACTAGTTCTGTTCCCAGTTTAATATGGAAGAGCTTGTTGAATCTTTGGGGATACACTTAATTTTATTATTTATTATGTAGGCAAAATATCCTTAATGATAGTGTCCTTGACACGCTTCAAGCTTTGATAAATCTTATTCTCCATAATCAAATATTTTTCCAACAAACCATCCATCACCAAGGCAAATAGAAACGGGCTAAGCACTGATCCCTGATTGAATTTCACCTCTATTGGGAAGTGCACCGATTCTCATCCCACCGTTCTCACCTGGGTCTTGGCTCCATTGCACATATTCTTAATCTCTCTGGTGTATACAATGGGTACACCTCTAACCTCCAAGCATCTCCACAGAACCTCCCTTGGGACTTTGTGATATGCCTTTTTCAAATCGATGACACCATATGTAAGTCCTGCTTCTTCTCCCTATATTGTTCTACCAATCTCCTAACAAGGTGAATGGCTTCTGTCGTGGAATGCCCCGACATGAGCTCGAATTGGTTCTCAGAGAAAGACACACCCCTCCTTATCCTCATCTCCACCATCCTCTCCCCGACCTTCTTAGTGTGGCTTAGTAGCTTAATACCTATGTAGTTGTTGCAGTTTTGAATATCACCCTTGTTCTTGTATAATGGGATCATTGTACTCCACCTTCACTCATTGGGCATTCTTGTCATCCTAAAAACGATATTAAATAACCTCGTAAGCCACTCCAAAATCGCCCTTCCTGCACTCTTCCAAAATTCTACGGGATCTCGTCTGGCCTAGTCTCTCAACCTCCTCCACCCTAACACACCTGCAATATCCATTATCACGATAACTCTCTAAGTGATCCAAATCACCTAGCACAATGTTCGTATCCCTCTCTTCATTCAAGAGTCTGTGGAAGTATATCTGTCATCTACGCCTAATATATATCTCCTCCACCAATACTTTGTCATGTTTAATGCACTTCGCTTGATCCAGGTCTCTCGTCTTAGCTAACATGTATAACAACTTATCCCATGTTTTACCACCATTTTAAAGGCGAGTAATATTTAATCATTCTTTTAATAAGGAACAACAACAAACGATGTTGGAGTTCGAAGTATTGATAAGTTGAACTTTAGTAAAATGTAGTGGATTTTACAATTTTACTAGAGTTTCAACCAGTATGAACGATTCAAGAATAGATTACTTATCCCAAAAACAACGATACTATTACTATTTAAACCCTTACTTTTTCTTACTTTAACTATTAAAAAAGGGCACGGTGCACAACAATTTAAGCAAATAATTCAACATGTACACGACCTCTGTGGTTCCCAACAATATCAATATATAGCCTAAACATGGTTTCTAACATGACTTATAGTAAAATTTTCATAACAAATAGAGAACACATAATTATTAACAAGTTATTCAACTTTACAGTTTCTACGGGACGGACCAAGTCATAATCCCCTTGGTGCACGCCCACACGCCCATCACCTAGCATGTGCGTCACCTCCAAAATAATCACATGATACATAAATTTGGGGTTTCATACCCTCAGGACCAGATTTAAAACTGTTACTTACCTCAAACCGTATAATTCTTTATTCTGCTCTGCCCTTTATACGAGAATTGGTCTCCGAAAGCCTCGTATCTAGCCACAATTAATTCGATTCAGTCAATACCCACTATTGTAATTAATTCCATAAGGAGATACTAAGTTTTTCAATAAAATCCGAAATTTAACTCAAAAATCACTCGTGGGTTCCACGTATCGGAACCCGACAAAAGTTACAGAATATGAATGCTCATCCAACCACGACTCCAACCATATAAAATTCACCAAAATCCGACACCAACTCGAACCTCAAATCTTCAATTAAAGTGTATGCAGATTTCTATCATTTTCAACCCAATCCTGACCCATTTGAACTTAACAATCTTTTCACAACCTTATTGATATGTATACATAATACTCTTACACCCAGGAATCATACTATAAATCAACCGTTTTTACTCCAAATCCGAAATTGAAGAATTGAGGAAAGAAATTCTTACCTCTTTGAAGCCTTAGCAAGATCCTTGTGAAATCTTCAAACCTTGAACAAGAATTGATGAATAAATGACTAAGTCTTCACTTTCTCTCTCTAAAATGCTCTCACCTCTCTCTAAAATATCAGATTTTGGCTAAAAAGTGAGCTTCAAGGGCTATATCGAAGTTGGGTCGGGTCAAAAATTAGAAAGAATGGAAGCTCTCACGCAGTTATGTTGTCGCATATGCGATAGCATAACAGGTATGCGGTCCACATACCGACCGTATAATTTGGCCTCCAAAATTGGGCGTTACTGACCCGGTCTGCGGTCATTATGCGGTCCTCATACTTGTTCTGCAGTCGCATAATGCACCGCAAAACAGGTCTGCGGTCGCATAGTGCATTGCAAATTTTCCTCAAATCTTGCCCCTCTACTGATCCACTTTGCGACCATTATGCGGCCCGCAGAATGATTCTGCCTCGGCACTACCAAACCTTAATTTTCTTAGCAAAATTTCTCCGGGGTCGTTACACATAAGTCAACATTCGGTCAATCTTTTCAACTTAAATTCTAAACCTTGGAACTAAGTGCTCCAAATCATTTTAAAACCTAACCGGACCTAAACCAATTACCCTGGCAAGACAAATAACAACTATAATTCACAATTTGAGTAGTAAATGAGGAAATGGGATTATAATACTCAAAACGACCGGCCAGATCATTACAGGTAGAACTAAAGAAAATAGGAAAATTTCACTTGTAGCTTGGGAGAAAGTATGTTGGCCAAAGAAGTTGGGAGGGTTGAATATCAAAGGTAGTAGGAAGTGGAACATTGCATCAATAGGTAAACTATTATGGCAGTTGGCTAGTAAAAAGGACTCATTATGGGTGAAATGGGTACATGGCATATTTATGAGACACAACTAGTATATTTGGACTCATAAACCTCATGTTGATAGTAGTTGGTATTGGAAAAATATCAACTCCATTAAAGTGGATATGCAAGGATGGTACACACAAGGGCAGTACACTCTGACTCCTGGGGGAAAATATTCAATCATGAGTAGTTACATCTCTTTACTAGGTCAGCAGAGTAGACTGAGAATAACAGAACTAATATGGAATTTGATCTCACAACCCAAGCATAGATTTCTTATATGGTTGGCAGTGCATGACGGACTACTCACCAAGGTAAGGCTAAAGAAGTTGAACATTCCTGAGGTAATGATAACTGTTGTCTATGTGATGAGTTACTGGAGGAAACATCAACACATCTATTTGTGGATTGTGCTTGGACAAGAAGAATCAGAATTGCATTAACACAATGCACTGGAATTCCAATTCCAGTTGGTGAAGTGAAGCAGGTGTTAGTCAAGATAAAGAGTAAACATTGGAAGCAATTACATAAGGAAGTAGTAGCAACTTTGTGGAGTGCCGGGATATACCATGTGTGGAGAGCTAAGAACTGGAAATTTTTTAGAGGAATTACTGTGAATACTGACGTAGTAGTAACACAGATCAAGAATGAATTTGTAGAAAGAATAGAATTACTTAGAATGTCTAGAAGGGCTCAACGATATAATAGGATACCACAAAAGTTCTTGTGTAATTTGCTGTTTGTTGGAGGCCTACTACTTGCACTAACCTACTCGTCTAGGGGGTGGTAGTGTAATTTAGGTGCTCTTTAGGTGTATTGTTTTTTTGTTGTTAATGGTAATATTTATATTTGTTACCAAAAAAAATACTTCAATAATATTATTTGTAAGCAGATACACGAATTGGCTTGAATCATGCTATGCACTGTCCTAAGAAACTATTTCAGCTATGTGAAATATTTTCTCATGATTAAATAAGCCCATCTTTATTTATTTAGAGGATACAAGAATTAACAAAATTAAATAATAAATTCAGCTATTAAAAAGGAGGAACAAAAGAAGATAGACTACTAATTTTGAGATGGAAAGACAACAAGGAGAAGCTAATGCATAACGAAAAGGCAAGGAAAGTTGCTGATGATTTTTTCCTAAGTTAAATGCCTATTTATAGGCTTTAAGAGAGGTTTGAAGCATGACAAGTGTTATACACTTATCTTGAATTTTTCATGCAATTTCCATTTTTCATACTTCTTTTGCCACTTATCATAGGCTTCTAGAATGACTAAGATATTTGTCATTTAGGCTTTGAAATAGATATGACATTTATAAAATAAAAGGACACTTGACTATTTAATTTTTGAAAATACTGTCACATGTACCAAAACCTAGTGGACAATTGGGGGACTTTATGAATCCTCAAGGAAAGCAGGTACCACATACTAGTAAGGAGGTACCGTAAGTAAAGACGCAATTGTTGAAGATATTGATAAGGTTCACGGATAAAGTTAGTGTTTGATAGTGATCGAGTCTATCTATTACTTGTAGTAGTTACACTAGGACTCTTTACTTGTGTGTATTGTAGCTTAGATAGGACTCCTAAATGTATAAGACTCCTCAAGTGTAATCTGTATAAATTGGTGCACAAGTGTGCAGATGATATATCAACAAAATTAGTCTCTTTCTACACGACTTTTACTGTGTTTCTCTGCATGGTATCAGAGCAGTAGTAAGCTACGCTACACAACAACCTTCCCAGATTCTTCTACTGAAAAACAATGGCCCCAAACTCATCCTCTACTGTCTCCTTGTCACTATCAACATCTTCACTACATCACCTTATTGCTGCCTACCCAATCAAACTTAAGCCCACTAATTATCTCATATGGAAAACACAGATACTACAACTCATGCAAATCATGAAAGTGACCAAGTTGATCAAGGAAAGCATGTCTGATGTAAGTGATTCTGCTACTGTAGAGGACAGTGCATCGGCTGCTAAAGCCAGTAGTGGAAAAGCAGTTGATGATGACTAGGAGGAGAAGTATGTATTGCTAAAGACTTGGATTCAGGAACCATGACTGAAGAGATCATGTATCTTATTGTAGGATGCTCAACAGCCAAGGAGATGTGGGAATGCTTGGAGGAAGCCTACCTTCAAGCAACTAAGGACAAAGAGTTCCAACTTAAGCAACAACTGCAAAATATTAAGTTGGGAACCAAAAATCTTAATGAATACTTGAAGGAATTTAAGGGCATCTGTGATGGACTTGCAGCCATACACAAGCCAGTTGATGAAGACAACAAAGTTATCAATTTTGCCAGAGGTTTAAGTCCTAAATACAGAACTTTTAGGACAGTGATGTGTCACGACCCAAAATCCAACAAGTCGTGATGGCACCTAACCCAACTCGTTAGGTAAACCAATTACTAACTATCCAATTCCAATAATAATTATTAAAGCAATTTAAGTGAATAAAGGTCTTAATCTTATATAATCCCCAAGAACTGGTAGTACAAATCATGAGCTTCTAAGAATAGAGTTTATAAAGTGTAAATGAAATAAATACATAGTCTATTTGAATAATACATAAACAGAGCTTTTATAAATCTAAGGCTACCCTGAACACGAGGCAGCTACAATAGGAACGCAGGTACATCTTCGAATCCCGCAACCATCGGGCACAGCAACAACAACAGCCAACATCTGCACACAATGTGCAGAAGTGTAGTTTCAGTACAACCGATCCCATGTACTGAGTAAGTAAAAAACCTAACCTTAGGTTGAAAGCAGTGACGAGCTTTTACCAAGGTGGGGTCAAAAAACCAATAGTTCACCACAGTCCATAACAACGTAAAGACAATAACATAAGAAGTAACTCAGAACTAAAATGCTCAGCTAAATCATGATTTCTGACAATAGTTCTTCATTTCAAGTACATCAGTGAAAACCCAAATCTTTTACCGAAGTTACCAAAAATATGAGTAAGTTTGAAAACAGTAATTTTTTCAAAATTCTTTCAATAATAAATAAAATGTCTGATTTTCTTTCCAGATAACCAGTGTAAAATAATGCATCACTATGTCCATCTGTCAACATGTGTGAGAAATCATGAATAATGTGACACCGTACATCATGAGGAAAATACATCTCTATGCATGTAAGTCATATATGCATGTCAATGCAATGTATCTCAGAGATTGTACTTATGTACTCACACTCTCAGAGTACTCAATCTCACTGTCTCGTATTCTCTCTCACTATACTCAGCACACTCAATCACTCAGCGCTATAAAATACCTGCTGCGGCGTGCAGCCCGATAACTTTTTATAGTCGACTGCGCTCACTGGGGGTGTGTACAGACTCATGAGGGGCTCCTACATCCCAAGCGCTATAAGCACGGACAACTCACGTGCTATAATAATATCCGGATCCTCACGGCCAACTCACGAGTTGCACGACCAACTCACATGCAATAGTATAATATATAGATCCGCACGGCCAACTCACATGCTGCACGACCAACTCACGTGCTGCATGACCAACTCACGTGCAATAGTATAATATATATATATATATATATATATATATATATATATATATATATATATATATATATATATATATATATATAACCAAACTCATGTGCTGCATGACCAACTCACGTGCAATAGTATAATATATATATATATATATATATATATAAAGCCAACATAGCCTGCTGCGGCGTGTAGCCCGATCCCAAATATATCCTCACAATCAGGCCCTCGGCCTCCCTCAGTCATCAATCTCTCCAGTCTCTCTCTCATGGGCTCACAATGTCATGAGAATAGCCCAAAATGGTGATATGATGTATTAATAAATAACAACAGAGACTGAGATATGATATGCAATGAAATGAATATGACTGAGTATGAATTTTCAATTTAAAATAAATAATTCATAACAATATGACCTCTACGGGTCCCAATAATGTTGGCACATAGCCTCAACATGATTTTTAATATGCTTTTCAGCTCAATTTCTTTAACTCATAAAACCGCATGGAAAATGCCAAGATCATTTAACTACAAAATTCCACAGAAACAATTATGTCACAATTTCTATAGTGCATGCCCACACGCCCGTCACCTAGCATGTGCGTCACCTCCCAATAATTTTACGAAATACATATATTCAGGGTTCATACCCTCAACTCCAAGATTAGAAGAGTTACTTACCTCGAACAAGCAAAATCTAATGTCGAGCAAGCTAAGCAATGCTCCAGAAATTTCATTCTGCGCGTATCAACTTCCAAACGGCTCCAATCTAGTAACAATTAATTTGATTCAGCCCACAAAAATTATAGGAATTAATTCCATATTAAAATACTAATATTTTCCAAAAATACGAAATTGCGCCCCAAATATCACCTATGGGGCCCGCATCTCTGAATCCGATAAAAGTTATAAAATCCGGAAGCTCATTCAACCACGAGTCTAACCATACTAATTTTACCAAAATCCGACCTCAACTCGACCTCCAAATCTTCAAATCTTATTTTCAAATCCCTAAGTTAAAACCCCCGATTTACACCTCAAAAACATGTAATCTAGTCGGATTATTCGATGATAATTCAATATTATGGAGTAGAAATGATCACAAGTAACTTACCTCAAGTTTCCCTTACATTCTCTCTCAAAATCGCCCCAAAAACCGTGCTTGAAGGTCCAAAAATCGCAAAACTCGGAACCCCCTCTGGTTTTAACATTCTGTCCAGGATTTTCGCATCCGCGGTGATTTCTTCGCACCCGCAGTGATTTCATCGCGCCTGCGGTCTTCACACCCGTGGTGATTTCTTCGTGCCTGCGGTCTTTGCACCCGCGATGATTTCTTCGCGCCTTCGGTCTTCGCACCCACGATAATTTCTTTGCGCCTGCAGTCTTCGCACCCGCGATGATTTCTTCACGCCTGCGATATTCGCACCCGTGATGATTTCTTTGCGCCTGCGGTCTTCGCACCAAAAATTTTTTGCACCCGCGGTGCCTGGCTAGCCCATGCATTTTCCGCTTCCGCGACTAATTCCTCTCATCCGCGAGCTCACACCTGCGGTCCTTTTTCGCGCAGGTGCGATCACACCAGCAGCCCAGCTGCTTCAGCTCCTCCTCCAAATCCAAATTTGATCCGTTAATCATCCGAAACTCACCCGAGGCCCTCGGGACCCCGTCCGAACATACCAACAAGTTCCATAACATAACACGGACCTACTCGAGGCCTCAAATCATATCAAACAACATCAAAACGACGAATCGCACCTCAAATCAAAATTTATGAACTTTGAACTTTCAAATTCTATATCTTGTGCCGAAACATATCAAATCAATCCGGGATGACTTCAAATTTTGCACACAAGTTATAAATGACATAACGAAGCTATTCAAATTTCCAGAATCAGATTTTGACCTCGATATCAAAAAGTCAACCCCCCGGTCAAATCAAACTTCCCAAAATTATATTTTTGGCATTTCAAGCCTAATTCCACTACGGACTTCGAAATAATTTTTCGGACATGCTCCTAAGTCCGAAATCACCATACAAAGCTATTGGAATCATCAAAATTAAATTCTGAGGTCGTTTACTCATAAGTTAATATCCGGTCAACTATTTCAACTTAAGCTTCCAACATGAAAATTTATCCTTCCAAGCTAACTCCGAAATACCTTAAAACCAAAACCGACAATTCACACAAGTCATAATACCTCGTAGAAAGTTATTCAAGACTTCAAATAGTTGAAAGGAGCGTAAATTCTCAAAACGACCGGTCGGGTCGTTACAATCTCCCCCACTTAAATATACGTTCGTCCTCGAATGTGCCATGAGTTGTTTTCAAGCCACCAAATCACTATTCCATCTTATCACGCACGTACCCAATGGTGAATCCACATCACCCTATTCCATATGAGCTTGACAACACAATACTACTGAAAATCCTTAATTTAACCTTAGCCCAAAAACCTTAGAATTCAATTCCCAACTTTAGAATTTCTTTTCAAGACACGAATCTTATATTTACACAACTCGCATGCTCGTAGCACCATTCCTGACCCCAGTGACTACTCCAAAACCAACCAATTACTAGTATTAAACCCATATCGAACCAAAGCTCATCCCAAAACCTTCGTACACTGTTGATAATAAAAGAAACACGCGAAATTTCATGACCACTTACCAGATCAACAAGTCACGGAGCTCTCTTGCCCCAACTAGAACCATAAATCGCTTTCTGAGCTGACTTTCAATATTATATTTCCGAATATACCGAAATCAAACCTGATAGCACCCACTCTAGGTCCAATGACTTTATATTACTAAACACAACTATTCCACAGACATGCCGCACCAATATAGATCAGATCCATAATCCGTGCCATCCGTGCACCAATATCCAACAATTCAAATGTACTCAGTCATGGAAAATGACTCAAATGAGAGAACTACCCCGCCAGATTAACAAGTACCACCACAACAAAATGCTGAAAACTCATCATACACCGTAGAACTATCACCCGATCCTAACACAAGATTCATACCTTAACATAACTCTGCTGCAATGCGTGACCCCATCCAAACGCTGGTCCATAATATATACCTTGAGCCACCCCACTAAAAATCAATAACCACAGAGAGGCAAGGACAAAAATGCCACACAAAACTAGAAAGAACATAACCATTACGCAATCGGTCATACAAAACCCAAATACTCATCACGCTCAAATTCCACTATAAAGATCAAATAGAACCGCACCATCTGTGCACATAACCAATGAATCATAACTCCTCGTAGCATAAAGGAGTAACTCACAGATCATTTCAGAACACGAATAAGTTTAACATCAACCGAATGACACATCCCTCAACAATAAAAATATGGAGCCAACCATTCCGGCTCAGTGTAGAATACACATCTTAATTGGGCCTACCAATGGACCTCCAAATCAACTCTGGTCACCCACAATTAGACAAACAGCCCTCCAAAAATTCACCGCGACTAATTCATAATACATCCTATCATCTGGCTAGCTCCGACCACAACTTCACAGTCCACCACCATGAAACAATATGCTCCTGAGAACTCCCAATCTCCAAATCCATAGAACATGCGAATTACCATATTTGATTCCATCTACTGCCCGAATGCCTAACACCACTCTCATACACGATCATCCCACGAGAAATACTTTAAAAGTTCTTCCGTGCCACTTGGCAAAATTTGAATATCAGCAGTCTATCAACCATGTGAGTACCGCAATACTAATTTATACATTCGTAATTCAAAATACAATGCGCCTTCTGAAATGCGCACTCTTATCAGGAATTACCGAGCAGTTATAACATTCATCGAAATATTTAAAACTGACCATGTTGTCCAACATTCGTTACCTTCTCTTCAAGACTGAACTGTCACCGTGTACATGTAAATCTAACTTCCGCACAACATATAACATCTATCTTGCCATCATGTGAAAAGCACAAGAATCTTATTATAAATTTTGAGTCACCAACATTTACATACCCTATTAGATAGAACCCTTTCTCTTGCTTCTTCCAGGAGAAAATCACAATACGCAACACGTTTCTCACACCAGTAGAAAATATCCGGTTTCAACCATGGGAGAAGCCATCAAGAACACTTTGAAATCCATCTACACATAACCAAGCTATTAGAACTAAATTCCTCTAACTTGACCAAACCACGTACGTCACCAAACCCAAGAATATTATCACCAAAACATCTGTAGAGTCTCACCACATCATAATTACCCATATAAATACCACAACCGAAACACCCACTCTGAAAATACATTATTTGAGTCTTAGGCCGTTTCATTCACCTTCCTGATACTAAAATATAAAATCCATAATGATATACAAAAATGCCACAAGTCTCGACACCATCCAACTTAAATCTCAGATTTTAGCAGCAAACAAATCCGCCAAAAATTCTCAATTGTTACATATAAATATCGAATCCATTAGAACTTTCTCGAGAATCACCCCCCTTTGTTCAAATCCACATTATACCGCCCAAATGGGACAAAAGACATGTGCCCCATTAGCACTACAGCTCTCAAAGAAGTAACTCTAGTTTAATACTACCTATCAAATTCATACTCCGTGCGCACTACATCATTCACAAATAACAACTCACTCATCCCACGATTTTCATATACTCATAAGTGCAATATAACCCGTATCCAGGAATTTCCTTATTCGAGTCATCATCGATCTCAACTTTTGCAAGTCATAACTAACCCACAAGTATGTCTCAGACCAAAATTGAAATTTAACACCTAATCATGAAATCAAATTGTCAATAGCAGACTCCCCCACTTATCTCAAAGCCATAGATTAAAACACTCCATAATTCACGATACCCATACCCTATTATTGTCATAACACCATAGTCAATTCCACAAAATTCTTCTCAAGCTCATACAACACCAACCATAAAAATACCCCAAATCATCTGCTAAGTTCGTAATCATTCTCTTGACACTCAAATCGACTTTCTCAGCCAGATTCAAATTCAAATCTCCACACATACGCCCCATTGGCAGAAAAGAAACCCTCCACTCATATTACAAGGAACACACCTACATAGATTACTTTCCAGGAGATAACCCACCTCCCTAGCCTCAAATTGGCATCTTGATATACCCTTTCGCAGTCACAATTACTATGCAATCACTTAGTCTATCTGATTCCAAACTCACTAACTATACATGAGAATTTAATTTGTCCCAAAATTTAACAATCGTGAAAGCTCCTTCAAAACATTCACACTCGAGATTGTACGTCACATCAAAACAAAAATCAAGCACCCAATGGCATTCATTTACATTTCAAGGAAACACTTCTCGTCACATTCAAATCATCTTAACACATCCTGCAGTTACATCATAATCATCACAAAGCCATTCCACCGCTCATCGAGCCACAAATTCCACTGTAGGGTCATTATGTCACGACCCAAAATTCCCACCTTCGGACCGTGATGGCGCCTAATATTTCACTTGCTAGGCAAGCCAACGTTAGAATAACATTATCTATTTTTAAAACAATTTTAAATTTATTAACAACAAGGAAGAAAATGCGGAAGAAATTTTTAAATAATTCATAATAACAACGGTGTCTAAATATCATCCCAAAATTGGTGTCACAAGTGCACGAGCTTCTAGAATAAATACAAATAAAGGTCTGAATAAAATAAAGCTGTCTGAAAATAAACTCACAGCTAAAGTACAATAGACGGGGACTTCAGAACTGCAGACGCCATGCAGTTATACCTCAAGTCTCCACTGGTAGCTGAAAGCCGAGCAAGTCTATGGTACGCCGCTCGGACCAACTCCAAAATCTGCACAAGAAGTGCAGAGTGTAGTATCAGTACAACCGACCCCATGTACTGATAAGTGTTGAGCCTAACCTCGACGAAGTAGTGATGAGGCTAAGGCGGTTCACTCACATTAACCTGTACGCAATATTGATAATAACAACAAATATTATAAATAAATCAGGTAACTCATTTGTAATAATTGAAACCAACCCAGCAAGCATAAATCCATTATTATTTCAACCAATTCTGTTGCAGCGTCCAACCCGCTCTCACAATATATTCACATTCAATTCTGTTGCAGCGTGCAACCCGCTCTCATAATATATCCATTTTTAATCAAGTCTGTCATATATTTATTTCAATCAAGTATATATATAGACTTTTTAATAAGTCTGTTGTGGCGTGCAACCCGATCCTCCAATATTAACATTTCATAAGTCTGTTGCGGCGTGCAACCCGATCCTCCAATATTAACTTTTCATAAGTCTGTTGCAGCGTGCAACCCGATCCTCCAATATTAACTTTTCATAAGTCTGTTGCGGCGTGCAACCCGATCCTCCAATATTAACTTTTAATAAGTCTGTTGCGGCATGCAAGCCGATCCTCCAATATTAAATTTTAATAAGTCTATTGCGGCGTGCAACCCGATCCTCCAATATTAACTTTTAATAAGTCTATTGCGGCGTGCAACCCGATCCTCCAATGTATCTATTTCAATCAATTCTTATAGAAGAAATTTTCCTAATAAATATAACTATTAATATAAAATTACAAGACAACAAGCATACAATAATTATGGTTTAATTATGAAGCAAACAATGACAAATAGCAAATTATTATGAAAATCAGGGAGCAAATAGGCAGTTTAATATTTATTATGCTAAATGTCAAATAACAATTAAGGCACATAATTCAAATAACATGTAACAATTAATGCAAGAATTCAAGAATTTATATTTGCAAAGAATAAGAGAAAAACAATTATTATAATAATTAATTTATGGTTAAAAATAATTTGTGATTTTTCAAGTAAGCAGGCAAACAATTATTTTGACGACGTATAGATACTCCTCACCTCGCCTATACGTCGTTTACATGCAATTCACATAACAAACAATTTAAGGGTTCTATTCCCTGAAGTCAAGGTTAACCCCGACACTTACCTCGCTTTGCAAATTCCAAATCAATTATTCAACCATAGCTTTTCCTTTTAAATTTGCCTCTGAAAGCTTCAAATCTATTCACAAACAATTCAATATATTCAATACTAATCATAGGAATTAATTCCATATGAATTTACAAATTTTTCGGATAAAAATCCAAAATTCATTAAAATATTTGGCAGTGGGACCCACGTCTCAAATCCCAAAAAAACTCACGAAATCTGAACACCCGTTCTGATACGAGTTCAACCATACCAAAATTGTCTAATTCTGATATCAAATGGACCTACAAATCTTAATTTTTCGTTTTGGAAAGTTTTACAAAAGATTCTAATTTCTTCCATCTAAATCTGAAATAAATGATGAATATAGACATGGATTTGTGAAATACAATCACTATATGATAAAAGAACACTTACCCAGTCCGAAATCGTGAAAAACTCCTTTGAAATCGCCCCTAAGCCGAGTTATAATTGAGGGCTTGTGAAAAATGAGAAAAATCTTCTTGGCGTTCGCGAAGGTCCTGTCGCGTTCGCGATGAGTAGCAGCCCGTGGCTTTCGTGTTCGTGAGTCCTCCTTCGCGTTCGTGAAGGTTTCCCCCTGGCCTTCGTGTTCGTGAGGCATAGCTCGCGTTCGCGCTGAAGGAATGATCGACCCTCCCCCAGGTGTGCCTAACACTACGCATTCGCGAGGAGATGGTCGCATCCGCGAAGGGTAATGCTCCCATCGCTTCGTGTTCACGACCAAACCTTCGCGTTCGCGAAGAAGAAAGATCCAGCTACCCAGTTTACTTTTCGTGTTCGCGAGAGTACCTTCGCGAACGCGAAGAAGAACATGCCAGAACACCTGCTGCAGCAAAATAGCAACTTTTCAAAGTCCAAAACATCCCGTAGGCTATCCGAAACTCACCCGAGCCGTCGGGGCTCCAAACCAAACATGCACACAAGTTCTAAAATATCATACAAACTTGCTCGCGCGATCAAATCACCAAAATAACACTTAGAACTACGAATCGGGCACCAAATCCAAGGAAGTTTTCAAGAAAACTTTAAAACTTATATTTTTACAACCGGACGTCCGAATCACGTCAAATCAACTCCGATTCTCTTCAAATTCGGCAGACAAGTCATAAATATTATAGTGAACCTATAGGGCTTCGGAACCAAAATATGGACCCGAGGTCAATAAATCCAACATCAGTAATTTCTTAGAAATCATTAAGCTTTCAAGCTTTTAGTTTTTCATCAAAATTTCATAACTCGGGCTAGGGACCTCGGAATTCGATTCCGGGCATACGCCCAAGTCCCAAATCACGATACGGACCTACCGGAATTTTTAAAATACTGATCCGGGTCCGTTTACTCAAAATGTTGACCAAAGTCAACTTAGTTGAGTTTTAAAGCTCTATTTTCCATTTTAATCCATTTTTCACATAAAAACTTTTCGGAAAAATGTACGGACTGCGCACCCAAGTCGAGGAATGATAAATGGTGCTTTTCGAGGTCTTAGAATACAGATTTACTTATTAAATTTAAAGATGACATTTTGGGTCTTCACATTCTCCACCTCTAATACAAACGTTCGTCCTCGAACGGAATTAGAAAAAAGTACCTGAGCTGGAGAAAAGGTGTGGATATTTACTCTGCATGTCCGACTCGGACTCCCAGGTAGATGCCTCTATTGACTGACCTCTCAATTGCACCTGAACTGAAGGATAACTCTTAGACCTCAACTGTCGGACCTGCCGGGCTAGAATAGCCACCGACTCCTCCTCGTAAGTCAAATCTTTGTTCAATTGGACTGAGCTGAAATCTAACATATGAGACGGATCACCATGATATTTCCGGAGCATAGACACATGGAACACCGGATGAACCGCTGATAAACTAGGTGGTAATGCAAGCATGTAGGCTACTTCACCTACCCTTTCAAGAATTTCAAAGGGTCCGATATACCTAGGGCTCAACTTGCCCTTCTTTCCGAACCTCATTACACCTTTCATAGGTGAAACCCGGAGAAATACTCGTTCTCCAACCATGAATGCAATATCACGAACTTTACTGTCGGCATAACTCTTTTGCCTAGACTAAGCTGTGCGAAGTCGATCCTGAATAATCTTGACCTTATCCAAGGCATCCTGTACCAAATCGGTACCCAACAACCAAGCCTCTCCCGGTTCAAACCAACCAACTGGCGATCGACATCGCCTTCCGTATAATGCCTTATATGGAGCCATCTGAATGCACGACTGGTAGCTATTATTATAAGCAAACTCCGCAAGTGGTAAGAAATGATCCCAAGAACCTCCAAAGTCTATAACACAAGCGCAAAGCATATTTTCCAATATCTGAATAGTGCGCTCTGACTGTCCGTCTGTCTGTGGATGAAATGTTGTACTCAACTCCACCCGCGTGCCTAACTCACACAGTACAGTCCTCCAGAAATGTGAGTTAAACTGCGTACCTCGATCTGAAATAATAGACACGGGCACAACGTGAAGGCAGACAATCTCACGAATGTAAATTTCAGCTAACCTCTCTGAAGAATAGGTAACTGTCACTGGAATGAAATGGGCTGACTTGGTCAACCTGTCCACAATGACCCAAACTGCGTCAAATTTTCTCTGTGTCTGTGGGAGCCCAACAACAAAATCCATAGTGATACGCTCCTGCTTCCACTCAGGAATTTCTAACTTCTGAAGCAAACCACCAGGTCTTTGATGCTCGTACTTAACTTGCTGACAATTCAGACACCGAGCTACATGTGCAACTATATCCTTTTTCATTCTCCTCCACCAATAATGTTGCCGCAAATCTTGATACATTTTAGCGGTACCTGGATGAATAGAATACTTGGAACTGTGTGCCTCTTCAAGAATTAATTCACGAAGCCCATCCACATTAGGCACACAAGTAGGGCCCTGCATTCGCATAACTCTATCTTCCCCCACAACAACCTTTTTGGCATCACCGTGTCCTTAAGGACAAGTAAATGAGGATCATCATACTGCCTCTCTCTGATGCACTCATATAAAGAAGATCGAGCGACTGTGCAAGTTAGAACCCGACTGGGTTCTGAAACATCTAAACTCACGAACTGATTAGCCAAAGTCTGAACATCTGCAGCTAATGGCCTCTAACCAACTGGCATATACGCAAGACTTCCCATACTCACAACCTTTCTACTCAAAGCATCGGCCACCACATTGGCCTTTCCGGGGTGATACAAAATGGTGATATCATAGTCTTTCAACAACTCCAATCATCTCCTCTGCCTCAAACTAAGATCTTTTTGTTTGAACAGATACTGAAGGCTGCGATGATCAGTAAATACCTCACATGAGACACCGTAGAAGTAATGCCTCCAAATCTTCAGCGCATGAATAATGGCTGCCAATTCTAAGTCATGGACAGGATAATTCTTCTCATGAACTTTCAACTGCCGCGTCGCATATGCAATTACCTTGTCATCTTGCATTAATACTGCACCAAGCCCAATGTGAGATGCATCACAATATACCGTATATGATCCTGAACCTGTGAGTAATACCGACATTGGCGCCGTAGTCAAAGCGGTCTTGAGCTTCTGAAAGCTCAACTCACACTCGTCTGACCATCTGAATGGGACACATTTCTGGGTCAATCTGGTCTTAATAGTTGTTCATAATCAATTACAGAATCGTCAATTAACTTCATGTTAACAAAAATCTCGTTTCAAACCTTCACAATACTAATAACGAGATGCGAGGCACAAAGACCTCATAATTATTTACCCGAATTAACGAGTCACATTTAACGCCACCTGGGCGGGCACCTACCTCGTAGGTTACAACTCAAAATTATATCATGAATTTGGAAAGTATGCACAGAGAATTTCATACGAATATTTTTCAAATAAGCCTAGCAGGCATGACTCCCTATTAGTACTATAATACAAATTTAATTTTCACTAGGGAGAATTTAAACACAAGAATTTTTTTATCACAAGGATCTCATCCTTATATAACTTCCACCGCAGCTCATAGCCCTGTTTAAACATATCAATTTATTTTAAAATACGAGGACCTCGGCCTCAGTTCTGAATCACAAGCAATATGCACATCTTGCCAATCGAAACTTTCCATTTTATCCCTTTTAAATAACTTTCGTTAAACAAAATCACAACACATAATGAACCCCACACCGGTAGGGCATATAATTTACAATTTGTAATTAATTATCCGAAAATACATTAGAACATACCGAAATAAGTACCAGAAAGGCACCTTTATCCTCACCGATCTTATTAGAGTCCATCATGGAATGATAGGTGTAGTTATCTCCATAAAACCTCCCAACAGAAGTAGACACATAAGTAGATTATAGAATTACGAAGCCCACTCATAAGTGGGACACAATAGGAGGACTCGTCTTGATTCTCAGAACCGAATCAAATTAAGGAAATTATTCCTTTATTTTAAATCGAGGTCATACCTATAACAACACCATCTGAAGTAACGACCTCCACTATACCATAAAATAAATATAATAATGGCTGGGTCTCCACCTCTAGGACGCATTCTATCCGCCTGTCCTCCACCCTTAACTGGTCGTGTGGGTGGTGTAGTAACTACAATGGGGCACGTAGCTTGAGTGCTTTGATGAAATATGCCTCTCACAAGTTTGGGACAATTTTCTCATGATATGCCTAGTATCGCCGTATTCATAACAACCCCGTTGCGGGTTTGGCTGCTCATATTGAGTCCGTGCCAGATGACTGGAATAACCATCATAGGAAACTCATGCCGGCGGTGTATTAAAAGAACTTACTGGAGCACCCTAGGTAATCCGATGTGCGGACTGGGCTGGCTGACTGCCCGAGCCCCTGCCATAATGATTTTTTCCCCAGTAGAATCCACTGAATCCCCCAGAACTTCGAAGCGTCTTGGTCTCCTTATCTTGGCAATTTCTACCACTAGCGAAAATGAAGTATGAAGTATTAGTCTGTAGCTCCCGAGTCATACAAAATTTTACGATCATAATTAAGTTTAGAGTCTGTGGACTCACTCTCTGGTTGTAGGAAGCAAAGTTGGAATATGACGGGCTAACTTATTGAACCCGATGGCATAGTATGACACCATCATAGTGACCTGACGCAATCATTCAAACCCTATGCGCCATGCATTACGGAGAGTCAGGGAAACAAACTCTTTCAAAAGCATTTTTGAGAACCGAGCCAAATGGGCGGTGTTGTATTGACTGGTCTGCCCTCTTCATATGCTTGCCATGGACACCTATGGAGAATTATCTCTCCCAAGACCAATTTCTTATTTTGTTATGCTGACTCAACACTGTTGAGCTGACCCATTTCTTAACATACTCTTTGATTCTTCTCAGAGGTAACCCTTACCCCTATTTATACACAACGATCACAAAAGTAGAGCTCCATACAGACAAATCTAGGCACAAATCACATAGTCCAGAATCTCGTCAACTACTGTACTTCCTCCGAAGCACCCCAAAAATCCGCAACCGTGAGAGATAAGTACAAACGTCTCCGTATCGATCCTTCAGACTCTACTAAGCTTGCTTGTGACTCGTGAGACCTATATAACCTAGTGTTCTGATACCAACTGTTACGACCCAAAATTCAAACCTTCGGACCGTGATGGCGCCTAACATTTCACTTGCTAGGCAAGCCAATGTTAGAATAACATTATCCATTTTTAAAACAATTTTAAATTTATTAACAATAAGGAAGCAAATGCAGAAGAAATTTTAAAATAATCCATAATAACAACGGTGTCTAAATACCATCCCAGAATTGGTGTCACAAGTGCACGAGCTTCTAGAATAAATACAAATAAAGGTCTGAATAAAATAAAGCTGTCTGAAAATAAACACACAGCTAAAATACAATAGATGGGAACTTCAGAACTGCAGACGCCATACAGTTATACCTCAAGTCTCCACTGGTAGCTGAAATCCGAGCAAGTCTATGGTACGCCGTTGGGACCAACTCCAAAATCTGCACAAGAATTGCAGAGTGTAGTATCAGTACAACCGACCCCATGTACTGGTAAGTGCTGAGCCTAACCTCGACGAAGTAGTGACGAGGCTAAGGAGGTTCACTTACATGAACCTGTATGCAATATTGATAATAACAACAAATAATATAAATAAATCAGGTAACTCATTTATAATAATTAAAACTAACCCAGCAGTCATAAATCCATTATTATTTCAACCAATTCTGTTACAACGTGCAACCTGCTCTCACAATATATTCACATTCAATTCTGTTGCAGCGTGCAACCCGCTCTCACAATATATCCATTTTTAATCAAGTCTGTCATATATTTATTTCAATCAAGTATATATATAGACTTTTTAATAAGTCTGTTGCGGCGTACAATCCGATACTCCAATATTAAATTTTAATAAGTCTATTGCGGCGTGCAACCCGATCCTCCAATGTATCCATTTCAATCAATTCTTATAGAAGAAAGTTTCCCAATAAATATAACAATTAATATAAAATTACAAGACAACAAGCATACAATAATTATGGTTTAATTATGAAGCAAACAATGACAAATAGCAAATTATTATGGAAATCAGGGAGCAAATAGGCAGTTTAATATTTATTATGCTAAATGTCAAATAACAATTAAGGCACATAATTCAAATAGTATGTAACAATTAATGCAGGAATTCAAGAATTTATATTTACAAAGAATAAGAGAGAAACAATTATTATAATAATTAATTTATGATTAAAAATAATTTATGATTTTTCAAGTAAGCAGGCAAACAATTAATTTGACGACGTATAGACACTCGTCACCTCGCCTATACGTCGTTTACATGCAATTCACATAACTAAACAATTTAAGGGTTCTATTCCCTCAAGTCAAGGTTAACCCCGACACTTACCTCGCTTTGCAAATTCCAAATCAATTATTCAACCACAACTTTTCCTTTTAAATTTGCCTCCGAAAGCTTCAAATCTATTCACAAACAATTCAATATATTCAGTACTAATCATAGGAATTAATTCCATATGAATTTATAAATTTTTCGGATAAAAATCCGAAATTTATTAAAATATTTGGCAGTGGGACTCACGTCTCAAATCCCGGAAAAACTCACGAAATTGGAATACTCGTTCCGATACGAGTTCACCCATACAAAATTTGTCTAATTCCGATATCAAATGGACCTTCAAATCTTAATTTTTTGTTTTTGAAAAGTTTTACAAAAATTTCTAATTTCTTCCATCTAAATCCGAAATAAATGATGAATATAGACATGGATTTGTGAAATACAATCACTATATGATAAAAAATACTTACCCAGTCCGAAATCGTGAAAAACTCCTTTGAAGTCGCCCCTAAGCCGAGTTATAATTGAGGGTTTGTGAAAAATAGGAAAAATCCCGTTTTTGGTTCTGTTTTAAGTCACAGGGGTCAGGCCTTCTTCGCGTTCGCGAAGAGTCTGTCGCGTTCGCGAAGAGCCTGTCATGTTCGCGATGAGTAGCAGCCCGTGGCTTTTGCATTCGCGAGTCCTCCTTCGCGTTTGCGAAGGTTCTTCCCCCCCCCCGGCCTTCGTGTTCGCAAGGCATAGCTCACGTTCGTGCTGAAGGAATGATCAACCCTCCCCCAGGTGTGCCTAACACTACGCATTCGCGAGGAGATGGTCGCGTTCGCGAAGGGTAATGCCCACTTGCGACCAAGCCTTCGCGTTCGCAAAGAAGAAAGATCCAGCTGTCCAGTTTACTCTTCGCGTTCGCGAGAGTACCTTCGCGAACACGAAGAAGAACATGCCAGAACACCTGCTGCAGCAAAATACCAGATTTTCAAAGTCCAAAACATCCCGTAGCCTATCCAAAACTCACCCGAGCCCTCAGGGCTCCAAACCAAACATGCACACAAGTTCTAAAACATCATACGAATCGCCAAAATAACACCTAGAACTACGAATCAGACACCAAATCAAAGGAAGTTTTTTAAGAAAACTTTAAAACATATATTTTTACACCCGAACGTCCGAATCACGTCAAATCAACTCCGATTCTCGCCAAATTCAGCAGACAAGTCATAAACATTATAGTGGACCTATACCGGGCTCCGGAACCAAAATATGGACCCGAGGTCAATAAATCCAACATCAGTAATTTCTTAGAAATCATTAAGCTTTCAAGCTTTTATTGTTTCATCAAAATTCCATAACTCGGGCTAGGGACCTCGGAATTCAATTCCCGGCATATGCCCAAGTCCTAAATCACGATACGGACCTACCAAAATTTTTAAAACACTGATCCGGGTCTGTTTGCTCAAAATGTTGACCAAAGTCAACTTAGTTGAGTTTTAAAGCTCTATTTCCCATTTTAATCCATTTTTCACATAAACACTTTCCGGAAAAATGTACGGACTGCACACGCAAGTCGAGGAATAATAAATGGTGCTTTTCGAGGTCTTATAACATAGAATTACTTATTAAATTTAAAGATGACATTTTGGATCATCACACATTACCAGACATATGAGTCCAATTTTACAGGTTACAACTGAAGCTACCGAGCTCAAGCTACGGTCTAACCATGGCCTCAAGTCCTCCAGACTGTCCCATCACCAAAACACAGAATACTCACCTCGAACCTCGTTCATAGAATCACATATCGGCAATGCACAACTGATACCGAGCGCTCATGTGTGCATACGAATACGTGAAATGAATTCAAAGAGTTATGTCCCAAGCTGAATCAATCCCGTATGATAAGGAAGGAAAAATGGGAAGTATATATCCTAAATGCCCTGTAGCCTCTCGAAGATAAGTATGGATGTCATCATACCGATCCGCAAGACTCTACTAGACACTTGCTCATGACTTGTAGAACCTATGAACCTAGAGCTTTGATACTACCTTGTCATGACCTAAAATCCAACTAGCCGTGATGGCACCTAACCCAACCCATTAGGTAAGCCAATTACCAACTATCCAATTCCAATAATAATTATTAAAGCAATTTAAGTGAATAAAGGTCTTAATCTTATATAATCCCGAAGAACTGGTAGTACAAATCATGAGCTTTTAAGAATAGACTTTACAAAGTGTAAATAAAATAAATACATAGTCTGTTTGAATAATACATAAATAGAGCTTTTATAAATCTAAGGCTACCCTGAACACAAGGCAGCTACAACAGGAACGCAGGTACATCTTCGAATCCCGCAACCATCGAGCATAGCAACAACAACAGCCAACATCTGCACGCAATGTGCAGAAGTGTAGTATCAGTACAACCGACCCCATGTACTGAGTAAGTAACAAACCTAACCTTTTGTTGAAAGCAGTGACGAGCTTTTACCAAGATCGGGTCAAAAATCAATAGTTCATCACAGTCCATAACAACGTAATGCCAATAACATAAGAAGTAACTCAGAACTAAAATGCTCAGCTAAATTATGATTTCTAAAAGTAGTTCTTCCTTTCAAGTACATCAGTGAAAACCCAAATCTTTTACCGAAGTTACCAAAAATATGAGTAAGTTTGAAAATAGTAATTTTTCCAAAATCCTTTCAATAATAAATAAAATGTCTGATTTTCTTTCCAGATAACCAATGTAAAACAATGCATCACTATGTCCATCTGTCAACATATGTGAGAAATCATGAATAATGTGATACCGTACATCATAAGAAAAATACATCTCTATGCATGTGTGTCATGTGTGCATGTCAATGCAATGTATCCCAGAGATTGTACTCATGTACTCACACTCTCAGAGTACTCAATCTCACTGTCTCGCATTCTCTCTCACTATGCTCAGCACACTCAATCACTCAGCGGTATATAATACCTGCTGTGGCGTGCAGACCGATCCCTGTTTATAGTCGTCTACGCTCACTGGGGGTGTGTACAGACTCATGAGGGGCTCCTACAGCCCAAGCGCTATAAGAACGGACAACTCACGTGCTTCACGGACAACTCACGTGCTATAATATCATATCTGGATCCGCACGGACAACTCACGTGCTGCACGAAAAACTCACGTGCTATAATAATAACTGGATCTGCATGGCCAACTCACATGCTGCACGACCAACTCACGTGCAATAGTATAATATATAGATCCGCACGGCCAACTCACGTGCAATAGTATAATATATATATAAAGCCAACATGGCCTGCTGCGGCGTGCAGCCCGATCCCAAAAATATCCTCACAATCAGGCCCTTGGTCTCCCTCAGTCATCAATCTCTCCAGTTTCTCTCTCATGGGATAACATTGTCATGAGAATAGCCCAAAATGATGATATGATGTATCAATAAATAACCATAGAGACTGAGATATGATATGCAATGAAATGAATATGACTAAGTATGAATTTTCAATTTAAAATAAATAATTCACAATAATATGACCTCTGCGGGTCCCAATAATGTTGGCACATAACTTCAACATGATTTTTAATATGTTTTTCAGCTCAATTTCTTTAACTCATAAAACCACATGGAAAATGCCAAGATCATTTAACTACAGAATTTCACTGAAATAATTATGTCATAATTTCTATAGTGCACGCCCACACGCCCGCCACCTAGCATGTGCGTCACCTCCCAACAATTTCACGAAATACATATATTCAGGGTTCATACTCTCAACTCCAAGATTAGAAGAGTTACTTACCTCGAACAAGAAAAATCCAATGTCGAGCAAGCTAAGTAATGCTCTAGAAATTCCATTCTGCGCGTGTCAACTTCCAAACGGCTCCAACCCAAGGGCTCGGGTGAGTTTCGGATAGGCCACGGGATGTTTTGGACTTGGAAAAAATCTAGTTTTCTGCAGATTCTGGTGTCTGGCATATCCTTCTTCGCGTTCGCGAAGGTCCTCTCGCGAACGCGAAGAGTAAACTGGTGATGCTGAGACTTCTTCTTCGCGAACGCGAAGGACTGGTCGCGAACGTGAAGTGATGGGGGATTTACCCTTCGCGAACGCAACCTGACCATCGCGAACGCGAAGCACTTAGGGACCTGGGGAAGGGACCTGGGGGGAGGGGGTCATGTTCTTCTACGCGAACGTGTCCACTGGGTCGCGAACGCGAAGGATAGGGGGAGTTGCCTTATGCGAACGCGAAGGCCTTAGGCCGTTGTGCATCGCGATCACGATAGGCCTCTCGCGAACGCGATGAAGGCCTGTCCAGTGGCTTAAAACAGACTCCAAACACGGGTTTGAGCCATTTCTTCAACATTTTCAAGAACCAAACGGGTAGAGACGATTTTCAAGAGTCATTTTCTTCCCCCAAAGTGTTGGTAAGTGATTCTAAACTATTTCTTGAATTTTTAACCAAAAATCTAGAGTTTTCATGGTAGAATTAGGGGTTAGGGTAGAAATTAGGGATTTCGAAAATTTGGGAATTTAGACCTCGATTTGAGGTCGGATTCCAAAACTAATTACATATTCGGGCTCGGGAGTGAATGCGTAAAAGGATTTTGGTCCGAACCTCGAGTTTTGACCAAGCGGGCCCGGGATCGATTTTTTAACTTTTTGGAGGAAAAAATTGGAAAGTTTAATTTATGAAATATAATTGATTCCTTTAGCAATATTTGATATTATTGAGTCATTTTTGAATAGATACGAGTGGTTTGGAGGTGAATTACAAAGAAAAAGTTGTGATTGAGAATTAAGTGGCCTTCGGAGCGAGGTAAGTGTTGTGTCTAACTTTGGCTTGAGGGAATAGATATTGTGTGAGTATTTGCTACGTGTTTTGTTGTTGAATATGGCGTATAGTTGAGGTGACGAGCATCTATACGTTGTGGTCGAATCATAGTACGCGAGTGAAATTCCATTATTGCAAATTTGTAGTCTTAAATCTTGTTATCCATGCTTATTGTTGTTGTTGAAATGTTGGAAAACTTGTATCCGGTTCCACCAAGGTCGCTAAAATTGCGAATATTGATTCGAGGTTGAGATGTTAAATTGTGAAAGTAATCATTTATGAAATATTGATTTTCTTGTGAAACTCCTCTCTAGCCGTTGTTATTGATTTAATTATATTGTGAGGAAGAGTGTAAAGCACGAAGGGTGATGCCGTGCATAATTTAATTATATTGTGAGGAAGAGAGGAAGAGTGTAAAGCATGAAGGGTGATGCCGTGCATAATTTAATTATATTGTGAGGAAGAGTGTAAAGCACGAAGGATGATGTCGTGCATAATTTAATTATATTGTAAGAAAGAGTGTAAAGCACGAAGGGTGATGCCGTGCATAATTTATTTATATTGTGAGGAAGAGAGTAAAAGCACGAAGGGTGATGTCGTACAGTCTTATTTGTTATTTGGTGAGGTTGAGAGTAAAAGCACGAAAGGTGATGCCGTGCAGTTTTTCTTGCTATCTTAATTGCTCAATTCGTTTAAGGATTTCCGGTTTAATTATGTCTTTTCATTATTCTCACTCCTTATGTTGTATTTTCCCATTGTATGTTCACCTCCCATTATTTCTGCGTTATTTCTTATTTACTGTTATTGCCACTAGCATGATTAAACTGTTCAGGTGTCTTGTCCTAGCCTCGTCACTACTTCGCCGATGTTAGGCTCGATACTTACCAGTACATGGGGTCGGTTGTATTGATGCTGCACTCTGCACTTTTTGTGCAGATTTTGATACTGGCTCAGGTTGATCGAGATTTGCTACTGGTCCGCTGTCCGGAGACTCAAGGTAGATCTGTCGGCGTTCACATACCTTGAAGTCCCCGTCTATCCTTTATGTCTTACTGTTTTCTTTCATCCAGACAGTTGTATTTCTTTCAGACCATTATTTGTTGTAAATTCTAGAATGCTCATGAATTGCGACTCCAGATCTGGGTGGTAGTAGTTAATACATATTTATGATATTCTGCACTTGTTATATTTAGTTGTAGTTAATTAATGTTAATTACTGAATGAAAATTAGAAATTGGTAAATAATTCTCTAACGTTGGCTTGCTTAACAAGTGAAATGTTAGGCGCCATCACGGTTCCGTCGGTGGAAAATTTCGGATCGTGACACTTAACTATGTATTTAACCTTAAGAAAATAATGAACAAACTAAAGTGAAAATATATATCACCCAACCATGGTTAAGTGTTAAAAATTATAAATGCACGACAAATTTCTTATATTCATTGGTTTGGTATAAACATATGATGAAAATAAGTTTTTATCGTCTTTCGTCCCTTATTGTTTTTAGAGAATAGACAACTTAATAAGAGGAAAAGAAAGAATGTAAAATACAAGTTTTATTATGAGAAAGAGAAAAATAATATTAATATTAGAATGTAAATTTACTATTAGTCGCCACAAATCACATTGGCTAAATAATACTCTTTTTTAGAAAATTATTATATACTCTTTTACCATAAATATTCAATATATTTTGAAAAACAATTATCATAGAATTAACCTATTATTAATTAAAAATGGGCCTAAATATTTGGGGGCCTAAAGCCATTGCTTCATTGGCTTTACCTTATGGCCGGCATTGTATTATCATGTCATATTAAAGGACGTATCTATCTATATATATATATATATATATATAATAAAAAGAATAGGCAAAGACATCATATTAAACCAAGTGACATCATAACAAAAAGCTTCTTAGAAATTTTATGACAAAAATATTGTTATTCATAAGATTATGCCAAATGTCAAGATACTAAAAAAATATTCTCTAAATACTAGTAACGAAAATAAGTAAGAATTTTCTAGAAAAATATTGTCTTTTGGACCAATAATTGAGTCAAGGAGAGAAGAAACCTCAGTCAAAAGTCATCTTATTCTTGAGATTAATGCATGGCCCTCCAATAATTGATTTTGCCTTGTATCCTTTTTGTTCTTGTTCTCGGATTTCTGCCTTAAGCAAAGAAGAAACAGTTAGTTTAGTCTCACGAATTGTTCAATGGAAATAATTTTTAATGCTGTAGGTGGTTTTGTTGTTGAGGTGGGGAAGTTGGTGTGTAAATGCATCTATCCTAAGATTGAAAATACCGTCCGTTTCACATCAAATGTTGAAAGCGTAAGAGAGGAAATGGAGAAGCTAACAAAGTTTAGAGATGATATCAAAGAGGAGCTGGAAATAGCTAAGGAAGAAGGCTATAAACCAAAACCAGAGGTTCTCAAGTGGGTCGAACATGTTCAAAAGCTGGAGACTGACTGGGAATCTATGCAAGAAGACATTAAGATGGTTGCATATAAATGTTGTCCAAATTGCAGTCTTCGCTCGGATGTCTCCACTCAAGCACGAATGATGCGAGAACAACTTTGCGAGCTTAAAAAAATGGGAGAAAATTTTGGATCCGGTTTGTTGGTAGAAAATTATCAGGTGAAAAAAGTGGAGTTCATCCCAGGACCATCAATAGAAGGCCAGTCAACAGCAACAAGAAATCTCAACAAAATCCTACGACTGTTAGAAGATGATAAGGTAAATTAATTGTTGAACTTAAACCATTCCAAGACTAGTAATCTTAAATTGTTTAGGATTGGTAGTTGCTAATTTACAACAACAACATACCCAGTGTGATCCCACGAGTGGGTCTGGAGAGGGTAAATATACGTAGACCTTATCCCTACCTTCAAGAAGTGACTGTCTTCGGACGACCCTCGAGAAAAATAAAAGAAAGGCAGCAGCAAGTACACCAGTCAGAAAACCAAAGTCAAAATACAAAGATACGCAGCGGTCTTGGCCGCAGTAAAAACAATTCCTTGTTGATAGTTAAAGTAGATTTTGTACTAGTACTACTCTTTTCTAAAGGAGGTTAAGTTGAAAAAGTTGAGATCAAGAAATTATGATCAAAGCCCTTCTGCTCTAGTTTGCTAAAATTCTTCTTTATAACCAATTTTCCATCCATGACTTGTGGGTAAATTTCTTTTTGGTAATTTGAATCCTTTCAGGTAGGCATCATTGGTGTATGGGGTATGGGAGGAATCGGCAAAACGACTTTGGTGAAGAATCTGAACAATGAGCTCGTAAAGACTGCTGTGTCAAGCTCTAAACTGTCTTTTAGTGTTGTGGTATGGGTTACAGTGCCCAAACCGCCAACAGACATAAGAAAGGTTCAAGCACAAATCCAACAGATTAAACCTAAAGGTAGACAGTGAGGAAAGCGTAGAACGCATTGCCAGCAGAATTCATCAGAGGCTCAAGGAAGAAAAGAGTTTCCTTCTTATACTCGATGATGTTTGGCAAGCTATAAATTTGGATCATGTAGGTGTGCCCCAACCTGAAGATCCCGCAAGAAGCAAGGTAATTTTAACTTCTCGTTTTGTTGATGTTTGTAGGCAAATGAAAACAGACACCGAAATGAAGGTGTTGACATTTGATGAAGATGAATCTTGGCAAATGTTTGTCAAAAATGCGGGAGATATTGCCAATCTGGAGCATATTCAACCAGTTGCAAAGGAAATTGCAAAGGAGTGCAATGGATTACCTTTAGCAATCACTGTCATAGGAGCATCTATGAGAGGCAAGAAGAGGGTCGAGCTTTGGAAAGATGCTTTGGGATCACTTAGAATGTCAGAACCTCACAACACAGATGTAAAAGATAATGTTTACAAGGTCATCAAGTGGAGTTTTGATTCTTTAGAATCTCAGGATATTGAATTATCCTCAGAGCGAAGAAGCAAACATGTGAACAAAAGGGGAGGTGACATTCAAAGTTGTTTCTTGTATTGCTCCTTATATCCTGTGGCTATTTCAACAGATGATCTCATACATTGTTGGGGGGCGGAGGGGTTCCTTGGAGAACGTAACACATATGAAGAAGCCTACAACGGGGGAATCACAATGATTGAGAGTCTAAAAGATGTCTGCTTGCTAGAAACCCATAAGTCGAACTCTGTAAAGATGCATGACGTGGTTCGTGATGTTGCTATATGGATAGCTAATTCCTTTGGGGGTGAGCACAATTCTCTTATTCAAGCTGGAATTGGGTTGAGTGATATATCACATATTAAAATGTCTACTTCTGTCAAGAGAATATCTTTCATAAGCAACGACATTGAATGTCTACCTGATGGCTTGATGGAATGCCCAGTGACCACAACTTTACTTTTGCAACATAATTATCCCCTTCAAAATATTCCCCATGAACTTTTTCTTGCATTTCCAGCCCTAAGAGTTTTGAATCTGAGTGGAACTGGTATTAGAGCACTGCCTTCTTCCATCAATAGTTTATATCAACTGCGTTCTCTAATACTACAATATTGCATTGGGTTGACAGAGTTACCACCTATTGGTAATCTTTGCAATTTGCAATTGCTTGATTGTGATTATACAAGGTTACATCGTCTGCCGCCAGGAATGGACAAGTTGACAGATCTGAGGCGTTTAACTGCAAATTCTTTGGAGAGCATCGACCAAGGAATTCTTCTCAAATTGGCTAGCATGGAAATGATAGATGTGCTGGGTACCCGTCTTGAATCAACTTGTTTTGATGAGCTCTCCTCTCTACAGAAGCTGACCTCTCTTTCCATCAATTTGGATAGCTCATCAGTTTGTAATGGAGACCACACTTGGATGTCTAGATTGAAAAGATTTCACATTGTAGTTGGGGAAGTTCTAAGGCATATAGATTTCAGCAACTCACCAGCGAAAATAACTATCTACAAGTGTGAAATTTTCAGTAAGGGAGAGCTCTCAGGCATGTTGCAGTTTGCTTCAAATTTGTCCTTGCAAAACTGCAAGGGTCTCAGGAAGTTTATTGCATACAACAGTTTTAATGGAATAAAAGAACTTACAGTAAATGACTGTTCTTGTGATTTCAAACCAGCAGAAAAAGGAAGTGGACGGTTTAACCCTCTACCAAATCTGGAACATCTCTGCTTCTTCAGGATACAGAATTTAGAGAGTGTATCTGATATCAGTCATCTTCTGGGTCTAAGATTTTCTAAATTACGCAGACTAGATATTTTGGGTTGTCAAAGATTGAGATGTCTCTTTAACGTTGGTGGAGCTTTTTCTGTACCGAAGCACCTGGAACATATTGAAATTGCCCATTGTGATCAGCTGGTAGAGTTGTTTGTGCAATGCGGCTCAAGTCAAACGACACTTGCCAACTCAGAAATTCCAAGAGTTCGGAAGTTACTGTTGGAATACTGTGCAAAATTAGGAACTCTAGGCGAGACACCGAATACGTGGGAACACCTGGAGGAACTTAGTTTGATAGAATTCAATCAAATAAAGAAATTGCCTCTGTCTATTCAAACCTCCAAGAACATCAAAGTAATAAGAGGACTATCAGAATGGTGGAACCGATTGGAGTGGGATGCCGACAATTTCAAGTCAAATTTAGAGCATTGTTTCCAACCACTTTATTAATACTGACAGAAGGATCAAAGTTGAGGCTACTTCCACTGCATTTCAGGTGATTTATCAATTATGAAAATGTCAGTGGTACTGTACTTGATTATTCGCCCACTAGCATCCTTTTATTTAGAACTAATAATTTGGACATTGATTTTGTTCCTAGACTTCTTCATTTATTTCCTGTTAGACGTCAAAACTCATTTACAAGAAAGATGAACAGATAGGCTACTGGTGTAGCTTTGAGATATGTCCCGATTGACTCATTGTTGCCTCATGCAGGAGTGGACTAGAAGAAGGAACTTCCTGCACCAGAAAAACAGAGTTTCGAGCCAAAGTTAATTGGTGGAGTTTGTTGTGATGCATTTCATATCTTATACTTTTTCTGCCAATAATTATTCCTTGTTTGTACTATTTTTCTTCTTTCTGGTTCTGATATTTTGATTGCTTGACTGTATACTGAGTAATTTTTTGTTTAAGTTGTGTTGTGTAGTAAACTGGTGTTGCATCTGTGTTTAAACACTTCAGACCATTCTTAAATTGTACATTCAAAAATTTGGCCTATGTCCTTGCTTTTGTACAATTATGAGCTAAAGTGCCATTGAGGGAAGAAAAACTTTTTTGGAAAACTAAATCACTTAAAACATATATTTTACATATTTACAGAGTCAATACTCTGCAGATTACAGCAGATTACATATACGACTAACTGATGTTAGTCATTGTGAGTGGTGAAGTGTAATATCTATGCTGATTGTGATGCTAACTAGCTTCACAGTTCAAATCTGGATCATCAACTGTGTTGAAGTACAATGTGGAAAGTTTGTCATCAAATTTGGAAACCAGTTGATGGACAGACAATCCGCAGTAACGCTTCCCTAGTCGAGCGATAAAAATGTCAATTATTTTCTTGAACATGTCATCACCTTGTATTAGGGGCTGCTCCACAAACTCAGCTAGAGGCATCCACTGCATCGCGAACAGAAAGGCAGGTTAAGTAAATGCGAGGTAGCATAAAACCACACACACTAGTAAGAAGTGGGTCCGACTCAACTCCTAAAGTTAGATCATGAGGTGAAGATTGTCCAAAGAAAAGAACTAACACATTTTCCCACTCAATATGAGACACTTAACATCCCTCGCATGCCAGGATTGAACATCTTGTGCATGGACAATATAGCATTGCCCAAAGCCAAGAACAGGGATGGGTGTGACGAAACCCAAGATCATGGTTGGTCTGACTCTGATATCATGTTAAGAAAGCTCGCTCATCAGGCGAGGAAACAATAAATTCCCTAAACCAATGTGGAACGTTAAACAAGAATGAAATTCCAAAAGATGAGTAATATTCTAAATATTAACGTTAAATGTTAGTTACTGTAACTCCAGAGGGATGGGATGGGGTGAGAGTAGTTCTTCACGAAAGTTTTAAAATCCGAAGACATTACATTATAAGGTCACACACCGTTGGACAAGATATTGTTAAACTGAAATTATCACTTAGTGAAGGAAATACAGATATCAAATCTATTTTTATTGCCTATTAACTTATACAATATGCTTACCTTAGCAGCCTTAATTTCTAGATCATCAACCTTGATATGTTTTGACAGGGGCCTTAATAGGCAGACGAAGAACAAATCGGACTTTTCAAAGGCCACATTTTGTGCGTGCCTGATAGAGGACATCGATAAGTGTTAATTAAAAAATGGAGACTGTAAAATAAACAATTAGAGTCCAAAATTTAACCAGCATTTCACTTGACACTTTAAACTAAGGTTTAGAGTGTGATTGTCTCAAATAGCATGAGTGAGCAAGAAGCTCAATTAAGCTTGAAGATGGGCAGTTTTATCGAGTTGGAAGAAAATAAATCTTATATTTCTACATCAGATGCACATCCTTTTCGATCAATTTGTTACACCAGAAAGCAAGAAGTGTCCTAAACAATGAAGTCTAGGGGAGCTTTAGCGCAATGATAAAAGTTGTCGCAGTGTGACTAAGAGGTCACAGGTTCAAGCGGCAGAAACAACTTATTGTAGAAATCGCAAGTAAAGCTACGTACATAAGAACCAATGTGGTCCGGCCTTATCCGAACCCCGCACGTAGTAGGCGCGTAGTGCGCTAGGCTGTCCTTTTCTTGTAAGCAAGAAGTGTCCTAAACAGTGAAGTCTAGCAAGTAGTACTTCTATATTCTCTGTGTGTCTGAGCAAAGTTCGCTCGGATACTTATCGTACCAGCATTTCATGTTCTTATAAAATACGCTAATATAGATCTTCCTAGCGCTAAAAAGGCATATAATCATGAAACATTCGTGGTCCTTTGAAGAGGAAGAGTTTTGTTACCTGAAAGCCATAACCTCCACAAATTCAGTATCAATCTGGAAAGAATAATGAGAAAGTAAATTCATCATTTTGATTAAAATTGCTCATTATGGATTGCTCGTTTAAGTAAAAAAATATGTTAAAGTGTGGATTTCTTACCCCAGTTTCCTCCTTCACTTCCCTCACAATTCCTGTAAAGATCTCCTCTGACTGTATTTGACACAAGAACAATGTTTAAGGAGTTAAGTATACGGACTACATGTTTCAGTATTTACTTCTGTCAAAAAAGACCAAAATGTTAAGGTCAAATTGCAATACAGGAACATACCTCAAGAATAAAACCAGTTGGTATTTTCCATAAGCCTGAAAGAGCCGGGGCAGAATGTTTCTCTTGCACGACGAGCAAGACCAAAACAGAATATTTGGAGTGCATGTTCAGTAGCGCGACTCGGGAAGTGGACGAAGACGTGAGGCTTGATTCACAAGTCATCCGTAGGAGAGAAAGTTTCAAGTATCTTGGGTCTGTTATACAAGGGAATGGGGATATCGACCAGGATGTCACACATCGTATTGGAGCGGAATGAATGAAATAGAGGCTCGCTTCTGGTGTTCTTTGTGATAAGAATGTGCCACCAAAACTTAAAGGTTAGTTCTATAGAGCGGTGGTCAGACCGACTATGATATATGGGGCAGAGTGTTGGTTAGTCAAGAACTCTCATGTCTAGAAGATGAAGGTGGCTGAAATAAGGATGTTGAGATGAATGTACGAACATATAAGGTTGTATAAAATTAGATTGTTCGACCATGTGAAGAGTAGAACCGAACCGACTACCCCAGCATGTCACATAGAAACTATTAAGCATAAAATGAGCAGTAAATGGGGGAACGGGGCTACAACTCACAAAACGACCGGCCGGGTCGTTACATCTCCCTCTATGTGCGGGATCCGAGGAAGGGTCTATTGTACGCAGTCTTACCTTGCATTTCTGTAAGAAGTTATTTTTACGGTCTAAACCCGTGACCTCCTGGTCATATGACAGCAACTTTACCAATTACGTCAAAGCTCCCCTTTATTTTATTTTTAAAACTATTATCTCGGTAAATGTTTTTCGTTGTTGCAAACCGGACAATGTTTCAAGTACTAAACACTGATAATAATGTCTAAGTGTTGGTTAAAATAATGATATGAAGTTCATAATTCAAATGCTATCAAGTATGTTGAGCTTGACTCGTTGATATTTTGATTGCTCGACTGTATACAGAATAATTTTTTGTTTCAGTTGTGTTGTGTAGTACACTGGTCTTGCATCTTAAAATTGTACATTCAAAAATTCAGCATATGTCCTTGCTTTTGCACAATTATGAGCTAAAGTGCCATTGAGGGAAGAAAAACTTTTTTGGAAAACTAAATCACTTGAAACATATATTTTACATATTTACAGAGTCAATACCCTGCAGATTACAGCAGATTACATATACGACTAACTGATGTTAGTCATTTTGAGTGGTGAAGTGTAATATCTATGCTGATTGTGATGCTAACTAGCTTCACAGTTCAAATCTGGATCATCAACTGTGTTGAAGTACAATGTGGAAAGTTTGTCATCAAATTTGGAAACCAGTTGATGGACAGACAATCCGCAGTAACGCTTCCCTAGTCGAGCGATGAAAATGTCAATTATTTTCTTGAACATGTCATCTCCTTGTATTAAGGGCTGCTCCACAAACTCAACTAGAGGCATCCACTGCATCGCGAAAAAAAAAAAAGACAGGTTAACTAAATGCAAGGTGGCATAAACCACTCTCGTCAGAATTGTTAAAAAAATGAACTTTGGGTCTAACTCAACTCCTAAAGCTAGATCATAAGGTGAGGATTGTCCAAAATCATATAAGAAAAGAACTAACACATTTTCCCAACCAATATAAGACACTTAACATCCCTCGCACGCCTAGGATTGAACATCTTGTGCATGAACAATATAGTGTGGTGCAAAGCCAAGAACATGGATAGGTGTGACACAAAGCCAAGAACATGATACCATGTTAAGAAAAAAGGACATTGACCTAATTTAACATAAAAAGCTAGCTCATCCGGCGAGGAAACAATAAATTTCCCAAACCAATGTGGAACATTAAACAAGAATGAAAATGCAAATAGATGAGTATATTCTAAATATTAATGTTAGATGTTAATGGCCCATATTCTGAAATGACGGAATAAGTAGTTTCTCAATTTTCTTGAGGTTAATCAATGTTTACCTCCAGAAAATAAACGTAATGGATGAAATAAAAAGTATAATGGGGATGATATTATGGGATGAATTAAACTGAATATATCACTTAGTGAAGGAAATACAGATATCAAATCTATTTTTATTGCCTATTAACTTATACAATATGTTTACCTTAGCAGCCTTAATTTCTAGATCATCAACCTTGATATGTTTTGACAGGGGCCTTAAAAGGCAGACGAAGAACAAATCGGACTTTTCAAAGGCCACATTTTGTGCGTGCCTGAAAGAGGACATCGATAAGTGTTAATTAAAAAATGGAGACTGTAAAATAAACAATTAGAGTCCAAAATTTAACCAGCATTTCACTTGACACTTTAAACTAAGGTTTAGAGTGTGATTGTCTCAAATAGCATGAGTGAGAGGAAGAAGCTCAATTAAGCTTGAAGATGGGCAGTTTTTATTGTAGTTGGAAGAAAATAAATTTTATATTTCTACATCGGATGCACATCCTTTTCGATCAATTTGTTACACCAGAAAGCAAGAAGTGTCCTAAACAATGAAGTCTAGGGGAGCCTTAGTGCAATGATAAAAGTTGTCGCAGTGTGACTAGGAGGTCACAGGTTCAAGCCGCAAAAACAACATTTTGTAGAAATTGCAAGGTAAGGCTACATACATACGACACAATGTGGTCTGGCCATTACACGAACCCCGCATATAGCGGGAACTTAGTGCACCGGGCTGCCCCTTTTTAGAAAGCAAGAAGTATCCTAAACTTCTACGTTCTATGTGTGTCTGAGACAAAGTTTGCTCGGATACTTATCGTATCAGCATCTCATGTTCTTATAAAATAGCTAATATAGATCTTCCTAACGCTAAAAAGACATAAAGTAGTCACGATAAACTTATGGTCCTTTGAAGAGGAAAAATTTCGTTACCTGAAAGCCATAACCTCCACAAATTTTGTGTCAATCTGGAAAGAGTAATGAAAAAGAAAAATCATCATTTTGATTACAATTGCTAGTTTAAGTAAAAAATATGTTAAAATGTGGATTTCTTACCCCAGTTTCCTCCTTCACTTCTCTCACAACTCCTGTAAAGATCTCCTCTGACTGTATTTGGACACAAGAACAACGTTTAAGGAGTTAAGTATACAGACTACACGTTTCAGTATTTACTCTGTCAAAAGTGACCAAAATGTTAAGGTCAAATTGCAATACAGGAACATACCTCAAGAATGAAACCAGTTGGTATTTTCCATAGGCCTGAAAGAGCCGGCGCAAAATGCTTCTCTTGCACGACGAGCACCTAAATCAGTATTTCATTAGAGGCTATGGGACTACAACAACAACAACAACAGAAAACCCAGTATAATCCCATGAGCGGGGTCTGGGGAGGATAGTATGTACGCAGACCTTGCCCCTACCTTAAAAAGGTAGAGAGGTTGTTTTCGATAGACCCTCGATATATTTCAAGCATAATGATCTTCATAAGCTTATACATGTTAATAGGAAGTTCATCCAAATAGAAAAATATGCACCTCATTTTTGTCATTGATCACAAAACCTCCAACTCCGACTTGATGAGATGCATTAGAAGGAAGCAAGCAGGGTTCATCCGGTATCCAATAAGTCAACATGACATATCCTTTTTCTGCATGATGGTACTGAAATCCTTCCTACAAAAATTTAGAGTTTGACCATTTATTTTAGCCAAAATTCAACATCAAAAGAACTAACACCAAAAAGATTTCAGGTAAAGTGATATAATACCTTTACTGCAATAGGAACTAGATCACATTTTTCCACTGGTAGCTTTAGCCAAACTCCCTTCTTCCCCTGTGCATTGGGAGCCATTAATTAGCAAAAGTTGTTTTATAAAATGTTATCTAATAATAATTGACAAAAATGGCGAGTCTTTTTGGAAAAGATTCCAAGTGTGTTTTACAATCGCAAGAGTTGTCGAAGATAAACAGGAAAAAGTTAAAATGCAACGGCTTCCACTATGCAGTTACAATGTTGTCAAAGGCACGCTTAAGCGTTTCACCTTGCTTAGTGGGTGCTTCAGTGTCGACATCAAGGTTCTAATGCATACTTTTCCTTGCCAATGAGCATAAGCTACGCTAAACAAATGAAATTTCACTTTGTCGTAGATCGCTTTCAATTTCTTTATCCATATATTTTCAATTCATGCTTATAATTATTATTGTTGGACTATACATATATAATCGTATTTTCTCCCATTTTCGCCTTTGTTCACTAAAGCCTGCGCTTTATTTGCTGTCTGAGCTAGAGCTCCAAAGGGTGGTTCCCCTATGATAACACTGTGTAGTAGTAATCAACACCAGACAACAAATCTAGTCATGAAGTTTGAGACTAGTCTAACATAGTAGTTGCTGAAATACCTTCACTTTCCAATGAGCAAGAGATGCACGTAGTACAGACGTAAATTTGCCCGGATTGGATGGTAGTCTTTCTGCATTGACGAGTACTCCTCCGTATTCATCATCAGAGGCATCAAGTACCCATTTATCTCTAAAATACAAACCTGTACGGTTTGTACCATTTATCTGATAAGAGAAAGTGTCCACTAAGAAATTCTTTTTGGTGACTGAGCTTGTAGCATCATAAGAAGTTCTTGAATAAGAAGCCTTCATTGAAAGCCCTGAAGGTAAACCAGAAAAGTACAGTATTTCAACTTCATTGTCAGTACAAAAGGCAACACTACTCATTTAGCAGCAGCAGTAGTGGTGTTATCTAATAATGCGTCGATGATATTCTTCTTAATGACCGCAGTAGAAACAGGAAATGCATCTCTAAAAGCTAATGATGCGCTTTGTATTGCCTCATTGTAGAGCCATTTTGACAAGAGCGGACTTACTTTAATACACAAACTTAAGCTCGTCTAAAACGGAGTAAAATGACTGGAAATGTTAGAGAGAAACCATTTTTATGTTGACAGTATGATTCAACTGCGAGCATGATATTATGTTAATGGATGGCGGTAGGACATGAACTCTCATACCATGTTGAATTGTGTGACCACAACATCTAAAATATGGTCACACTATTCAACAAGAAACACAATTCTCTTAATAAATGAGAGAAGCGGAACGAATGAGACTGAATACATACGGCCCCTTAAACTTGCCTGATTTCTTCACTTAGACACCTCTACTAAGACTTATACCTATTGAACACTTGAACTCGAGTTAAGTATGAAACACCCAACAAACGTTACAACAAATGAAGGACAAACATGAAATGCTTTTATCTGCATAGCTAATGCTTTGACCTTCAAAACATGCACTTACTATCAAAATATCAAACCCGCTCGGACTCTTCAAAAATACCACCGGGTGTTTGCCGGATCCTTTCAATATGCATTTTTGGAGGATTCGACACTGGTGCCACAACAATTTTGGAGGGTCCAATCAACAAAGCAGAAAACAACTATTCTAAGAAGTAGCTTATGGCTGGCTTTCTCCAAAATCGGGATACACTAATTAAATACTCTAAGCACGAAACTTGTACTCTCTCTGTTCCATTTTATGATAATTTGGAACAGAGAGAGTACAAGTTTCGTGCTTAGAACAGAGAGAGTACAACTTGTACTCTCTCTTTCAGTTTTAGACCGTTGCTAAAAAAAGGACATATTTTAGTACTTAGAAACAAAACAAGTTAAACCTTTTAAACTTTCATTTTATGACATTATAGCCACAGAAACGCCGTAGCATGTTTAAGACTATAGAGTAACAGTCTTCTTATACCCATAAAAGATGAATGCACTGGAAAAATAACCTTCTAATTAAATTCAAAAATCAAAAGGGTAGACAAGCCTAATTATATAACAGAAAATTACCTTTGCAAGAACAAAACTTGGGAGCTACATTGACACCAAACTTGAGCTTTGAGTCTAAAAATGAGCTAGAAAACTTCATCATCTCCATACCAACTGATTTACACATTGATATTGCCTTAGAATCAACATATTTCAGCTCCATTTAAACTAATTCAACAGCTCAGTTCCACAGTCCAAATGAAAAACCAAAATCTTGACAGCTTTATAAATAACCCAGATAAAGAAACCACGTAATTTACATATTAAAAAAAGAAGTTCAAGATTCGTTTTTGTAATGCTAATAACAAGATATTTTCTTGGGTATTTTCGCCCCCCTCGGAGAAAACTAAAATGTGAACAAAACCAGTGAAGAACTGTAAGTAAAAGAACAAAGAAGATAACATATATAAAGGAGATGAATTAAGACATGGAAATTGACATAAAGTTAAAGCAGATATCTAAGATTGATGGCAATATAGCATGTGGTTGAAAATGAACCTTGTGTAAAATGACAAACATAAGGTTGAAAAACAACTACTAAAAGAAAGATATTTTATAAGTTATTTGCATAAATTAAAGTGTCGAAAATGAAGGGAAGTGCAAGGAAAACTGAGAGAAAATGGAAAGGAAAGAGTAGTGTGAGGTAAAGTTAGTGTGAAGAAAACAGAGGAAACTCAATGGTTTTAAACCGCGGAAGTTCTGGCTCTACTATACTTTTTTTGGGGGGTGGGGGTGGGGGGTGGGTGGGGGCTTCCCACTAACCTAGTGTCTAGTATGTGCATTCAGTCTATTAATTCGAATTCGTATTCTGTAAAGCCTATCAAAGAGAAAGCCCGACACATCAAATATTTATATTGTATTTATCATTCGTAGCTATACTTTCAGTAAATTTACTATTCGTAATTATATTTGAATTTTATAACAAATCCATGAAATAAGAGATTAATTATTTTAAACTAAAACAAGGGAACAACAAGCTCTTGTAGCTCAATTGATTAGAGCGCCTACTTAGTCAGCGGAGGTATTGAGTTAGACTCTCAACAACAACATTTTATTTTCCTGCATTTCTGTTTCACCTTAGTTGTATTCGTTGCGCGAACGAATACAGTTGATACATGTTGTATTCGTTGTGTGAACGAATACATTTGACACATGTTGTATTCGTTGCACGTTTGAATACAAGTGATACAAATTAGTAGCAATTGAATAGTAGCTATGAATAATAATTAAGCAAATTATAGTTACTAGACTCTAAACTATATAGTTTGTGAAAACTTATAAGAATGAGCATTGAGTCTAACTCATTCCAAAAAGTTAGTTCAAAGGATAAGGGTTGCACAAGCCTAATAAAGAGTCCAAGGAGCCCATCCATCTTCAATAGAAGAATTAACCCACATAGTCGCTCATCCAATCACTTAAATGAAAAAATAGTCGATTGAGGCATAATATATACATAATTTATGTATTATACACGTATAATTGTGTTTAATTAATGTATAATTTATGTATATGGCTAAAAAAAGTAAACAATGAATATGAACGGCTATTCTCTTCAATATGGGATTCCATCACTCTCGCATGCCCAAACTTGCCAACTTAAGCGTGAACAATCAATCCCGGGGGCCGAACATCAGGGACCTAGCTTTGATACTATAATAAGACTCACCTTGAACCTTTGGCCTAACTCAATTCCAAAAGGTAGCTTAAAGGGTGAGGATTTGCCCAAGCCATATAAAGAATTTAAAAAAAACCATATGTGAGATTCGATCACAAACCAAACAAATTCTCTCACAATTGTCCTAGAATCTAATTTCACGAAACCAGATCCAGATTTATAAAGAAAATAAACCACATTAAAAGCAAAATAAAACAAGATTGTTTATCAAGCCGAGGCCCCTTTGTTTGGTGCAGTACCAGCATATGCAGATTTAGGATTTAAAATTTATGAGTTCAACATTGGAGATTATAAACAAGAACCTAATATTTTTTTAAAGTTATGAGATCATATATATTATTTGTTGTAATTTTTACAAAAATTTTAGAATAATTCATATTCAACGTCGAAAGTATTTGGTTCAAATAAAGCCGATATAGTAACACATCAAACATTGAATAAATTCGGTGCGCAGTGTCATCTTTCATCACTTTCAAAAAAACAGGTAGGTAGATCATGCTTCCTGATTTTTTGCTTATCTTAATCATGAATTATTTAGTTGTTAGCACTGTTATCTTATCCTTTAACTAATGGGACAGACAATTAATTTTAGGTGGACGTCCTCTTTCCTTTTCGTGAATAATGCATTTTCCTATCAACAAGAATGACGCGATTCGAAATAGTATGAGTTTTTAAAAATTTAGAGCCAAATGTAAATTTTTCGACATTTCTAATAATTAGAGGATTTTAATGTGAAGTTGGTTCTCACTTTTCAACAAAAAAAGAAGAAGATAAAGTCGTATTTACATAAAACATACTATAAATTATTATTTTTTATAGTTAAAATTATTTAAACAATTTTTGAAAACACATTGGGTAAGAAAAATTGACTTTTTAAACAGCGACTGTGTCATTTTCCTAATGTACAGATGGAGGATAATATTATTAACTATACATAAGATATTAAACTGCCTATAATTAATAGTGTATTTAATTTGGATTCATAGCCTCTTAGGTAAATTAATTTTTTGCAATCGTTAACGTTATAAATCATACTCTTTAATCAAATGCCTATAAAGCTGATATAATAGGAGTATATATTGGACTGTCAACAAATATTATGCGACTAAAATCCAAAGAACTCAAATGCTATCATAAATATCAATTGATCAATTATGTCAACAAAATCCAAGTTGCAAGGAAATATCTTATAAATATATAGTAAATAAAATAAGAACATGGGTCAAATTTGTTGTACTCTTCGAAATTAAGCTATTTTGTATTTCGTTAAACTTTTGCTCTAATATTACACTACTAGTTAGGAGAAAGATTTTTATTTGACTCCTAAAAGAGCTCCAACATAAAGGTAATTAAGAATTATAGTCAAAACTTTGAGAGGTAAATTGGACTTTTTTTCTCAAAAATATTTGAACAAATGAAATCCACTCATTACACATTTAAGATCCACTAAGGGCAAAGAAAAATATCAAAATAATTTGCTTAAGGTAAGAATATGAATGAACAAAAAGTACTTCTAAGGAAGATATTTAGTAATTTTGAATAGTATTAAAACAAAAAAAAATTCAAAAAAGGTTAGTGAACGCCAATAAATCTATGAAACAAAGAATCAAAAGAAGAAAAATCTGATTAGCTAAAAATGGATAAGATTGTATTATTGGTATCTCTTCAATTATTGAAGATATTTTTGGTACATCATTTTTTTTAACGTGTAATGAGATGCGCCTACAAAATATAACAACAATAACTCAATATAATCTCACTAGTGAGATTTGGGAAGGATAGTGTGTACACACATATTACCCCTGCCTTGAGATAGGGAGGTTGTTTCCGATAAACTCTTGATTCTCTCCCTCCAAAAATTTATCACATTGCTTTTGGGGTGACTCGAACTCACAATATCTTGATTGAAAACCGAGAATACTTAAAACTATACCAATTTAATGCATAGAGAAAATAAGAACTATATATGATAACGGATTGCTCGGCTCTCACATCATATAAGTTAGGTTATGGTGAAGTCCACGTGGGAACACGTCAAGTTGGATTGTGATTAGGACAAATTATTTTCTTATGTCTAGTGCACGTGACTCTATTCCCACGATAGCGGACAATTGCTCAGCTCCATGTAGGGCACTACCCCCACCCCCAAAGAAGTTTACCATGTGTATCAAGTAATAATTTGTTATTTAGGGAAAAGTGTTTAGATTAACATAAAGTAATCGAGATTATATGGAGGGAGATTTGTTTTAGTGGTAAATTGAGTTGAGGGAGGAAAAATAAAATATTTGAGTTTTCCTCGTAGGGACATTGTCCCATATTGGAGAAAGAAAAGATTTTTGATGAGTATATATATAATTGCTCTTTTTCTAGACCTTAAAGAGTTAAGAAGAAGGCAAGTCTCACGCCGTCGTCGTCGCTCGCTCGGCTTCGGCTTCGGTCAAAGATTGATTGATTAATCTTTTTGGACAAAATTCCTTTCAATTATTTATTTAATTAATTAAATAATTAACAAAAAATTCAATCCGGAATAACCCATGACCGGCGACCCGGTCCGGTCAGGCCCGTTTTCTTTCCATTATTTTAAATCTGTTTTCCCGCAATAGTTCAAACAACCTATTCCAACAGCCATGGTTGTTTCTGAAAGGTTGCAAACCTTTTCAGAAACAGTGCCAGCAACTCTATAAATATACTTTGAATCCCAGAATCTTTCCTTACGAAATTTTCTCGTCTTCTTCTTCTTTTTCTGCACAAAAATTCCAGTGTGTTTTACAGCCTTCGAGTAGGTAGCTGTTTACCGGCATTTTTTATATCAACACTCCGGTGAGTTAAATCATTCTATCCTGGGAGGATATATTCCAGCACCTCGGGTACTTGAGGGAAATAATTTTCTTAAGGATATACTGTGTATTCAGTGGGCTCGTTTTATTCTTATACTGTTTTTTTTTTAGAATTTATTTCGTTAAACAAGTGTTACTAACTTTCTGTTTTTGTTTATATCTTTTAGAAAGTTTAATGGTTTAATTGTTTATTATAGCAATACAGATTTATAACAATGTTAAAAAAATTATTTATTATATTCTGTATTCTGTTTGTGGAGATTAAAACCTGTGTGATTTTCTACTCCTTCTGAATTTTACTATTCTGATTTGAAGATATAAAAACTTCATCAGATTATTAAAATTCAGAAAACGAATTGAAGAACATAAAATTTTTATTATTTTCTGTGAAACAGTATATAAAAACTTCGGTTTTATTTATTATACATACTGTTTGTTGTTAATAACAGTATTGTTTACTGTTCTAGATTTGCCATTAATTGAACTCTTCTATTGTTTACAGTGAGAAATGACAATTGATAACGGAAATTCTTCTGCAACTGTTGTGGCAATGACGATAGCCTCGTCAAGCCGAACTGATGTTCCACCAGCAGAGAAACCGGAGAAATTTTCTGGAGCCAACTTCAAAGGATGGCAGCAAAGGGTGTTCTTGTAGCTTACCACACTTGGTATGCAGAAATTCACTAGTGAAGAACCTCCAGTGCCTGCTGCGGACATGCCGGACAACGAGAAATTCATGATTGTTGAGGCGTGGACGCATGTAGATTTTCTTTGCAATGGCTATATCTTAAGCGCTTTAGAGGATGACTTGTACAATGTGTATAGTGCGATGAATACTTCGAAAGAATTATGGGACGCACTTGAGAAGAAGTACAAGACTGAAGATGCATACTTAAAGAAGTTTGTGGTTGCCGAGTTTATAGACTATAAAATGATAGACAGCAAAACTGTTGGAACCCAAGTTCAGGAGCTTCAACTTATTTTTCATGACCTTATTGCTGAAGGTATGGTCGTGAATGAAGCATTTCAAGTGGCTGCAATGATTGAAAAATTGCCCCCTTCGTGGAGAGACTTCAAGAACTATCTTAAGCACAAGTGCAAAGAAACGAAGTTGGAAGATCTTGTGATTCGTCTCAAGATTGAGGAAGACAACCAAACAGCCGAGAAGAAATCTCGTGGAAATTCAACGATCATGGGAGCTAATATCGTTGAGGAGACTGCTCCAAAAAGTAAGAAGAGAAAGAGGTCTACTGGACAGACTAAGAAGCAGAACAAAAAGAAATTCAAGGGCAGCTACTACAATTGTGAAAAACCGGTCACAAAGCCCCTGATTGTCGTCTCCCGAAAAAGGATAAGAAGAAAGGACAAGCCAACATAGTGGAGAAGAATGATGACATTGATGATCTGTGTGCAATGCTTTCGGAATGCAACCTAGTTGAAAATTCGAAGGAGTGGTGGATTAACTCTGGAGCCACTCGACATATTTATGCTGTCAAAGAAGCATTTGCGACTTACTCTACTGCTGGTCCCGAAGAAGATCTTTCCATGGAAAATACTGCAACAGCCAAGATTGAAGGTTATAGGAAGATATTCCTGAAGATGACTTCCGGCAAGGTGTTAACGCTCAACAACGTTCTTCATGTTCCTACTATTAGGAAGAATTTAGTTTCAACGTATTTACTTGTTAAGAATGGATTTAAATGTGTATTTGTTTCTGATAAAGTTGTTGTAAGCAAGAATGAAATGTATATTGGAAAGGGCTAACTCACAGGGGGCCTCTTCAAACTAAATGTAATGGTTGTTGATAGTATGAATAAAACTTCAGCTTCTTCTTATTTATTGGAGTCAAATGATTTATGGCATATTCGTTTAGGACATGTCAATTACAAAACCTTGTGGAAGTTAATTAATTTAGAAGTATTGCCTAAATTCGAGTATAATAAATCAAAATATCAAATATGTGTTGAGTCTAAGTTTGTAAAACATCCTTATAAGTCTATTGAAAGGAATTCAAATCCTTTAGACTTAATTCATACTTACATTTGTGATATAAAGTCAACACCATCTCGAGGTCGAAAAAAGTATTTTATTACTTTTATTGACGATTGCACTCGATATTGTTATATTTATTTGCTTAATAGTAAGGATGAAGCAATTGAAGCATTTAAGCAATAGAAGAATGAAGTGGAGAATTAATTAAATAAAAAGATCAAAATAATTAGAAGTGATAGGGGTGAAGAATATGAATCTCTATTTGCAGAAATATGTTCGGAATATAGAATTATCCATCAAACTACTGCACCTTAAACACCTCAATCTAATGGAATTGCAGAAATAAAAAATCAGACATTAAAGGAAATGGTGAATTCTTTATTAATAAGTTCCGGATTACCGCAAAGTTTGTTGGGGGAAGCTATCCTTACAGCTAACTGAATACTCAACAGAGTACCCCACAACAAAACGCAATCTATTCCATATGAAAAATGAAAAGGAAGAAAATCCAACTTGAAATATTTCAAAGTGTGGGAGTGTCTAGCAAAGGTACAAGTTCCTTTACCTAATAGGGTTAAAATCGGACCAAAAATTGTAGATTGCATTTTCATTGGATATGCTACAAACAGTAAAGTATGTTGGTTTTTGGTTCATAAATCCGATAATCCCGAAATTCACGTTAATATGGTAATGGAATCAGATAATGATGAATTCTTTGAAAGCATCTATCCGTATAAAACTGAATGCGAGTCGTTAAGTGAAATACCTAAACGACCTCGGGAAGAACCAAAGGAAAATACTCCAAGTATAGAAGATCCAAGGCGCAGCAAACGTCAAAGAACATCTACTTCCTTTGGACCAGATTTTGTGACATTCTTGCTTGAAAATGAGCCTCAAACTTTTACAGCAACTATGTCATCTTCTGGAAGTCAATAGTGAGATTCAATCAATTTTGGATAACCATACATGGGAATTGGTTGATCTTCCTCCGGGAAATAAGCCTTTAGGTTCGAAATAGATCTTTAAACGGAAAGTAAAAGCTGATGGCACTATTAACAAATATAAGGCAAGACTTATTGTCAAAAGTTATAGACAAAAGGAAGGCCTTTATTACTTTGACACTTACTCGCCAGTAACGAGGATAACATCTATGCCGTGTATGGTCTTGAAATCCATCAAATGGATGTTAAAACAGCTTTCTTAAATGGAGAATTGGAGGAAGAGATTTACATGGAACAACCTGAGGGTTTTGTGGTTCCTGGTAAAGAAAAGAAAGTGTGAAAACTTGTTAAGTCACTTTATGGACTTAAACAAGCACCCAAACAATGGCATGCCAAATTTGACCAAACAATGTTGGGAAGTGGGTTTAAAATCAACGAGTGCGACAAATGTATTTACATTAAAAATACTCCAGGTCATGAAGTCATTGTTTGTTTATATGTTGATGACATATTGAAAATGAGAAAAAACATGGCAGATATAAATGCTACTAAGCGCATGTTGGCTAGCAAATTCTATATGAAAGACTTAGGAGTTGCTGATGTGATCTTAGGAATCAGAATTCACAAGACTCCACAAGGTCTAGCATTATCACAATCTCACTACATTGAAAAAGTACTTGATGAGTTCAAGTATTTGGATTTCAAAATTACCAAGACTCCAATTGATGTGAGTTATGCACTTCAAAAGAATGAAGGTGAAAGTGACTCACAACTGGACTATGCAAGAGTATTGGGAAGTTTGATGTATATCATGAATTGCACGCGACCAGATATAGCATGTGCTATTAGTAAACTGAGTCGGTTTACAAGTAATCCCAATCACATACATTGGATGGCAATGAAATGAGTTTTGGGGTATCTCAAACATACCCAAAATTACGCTGTGCATTATAACAAATATCCCTTCGTTGATCGAGGGATATAATGATACAAATTGGATCACTGGATCATCTGAAGTTAAATCCATGAGTGGATATATTTTCACAATTAGGGGTGGATCAGTGTCTTGGAAATCATCCAAACAAACGTGCATCGCCCGTTCTATAATGGAATCTGAATTCATAGCTTTAGATAAGGCCGGTGAAGAAGCTGAATGGCTCCGGAATTTCTTGGAAGATATTCCATTTTGTCCCAAACCTTTGGCACCTATTTGTATACACTGTGATAGTCAAGCGGCAATAGGCAGGGTAGGGAATGTTATGTATAACGGAAAATCTCGTCATATACGACGGAGACACAATACCGTTAGACAACTACTCTCTAGTGGTGTTATCACAATTGACTACGTAAAGTCAAGAGATAACGTGTCAGATCCACTTACAAAAGGCCTATCTAGAGAGGCAGTTGAAAGATCATCAAAGGAATGGGGTTAAGGTCTAGGACAAGTCATCATGGCGGTAACTCTACCTAGCATACTGGAAATCCCACGAGCTAGGTTCAAAGAAATCAAACAAATTTATGAATGACGGTTCAACATTGTCAAATAACTCAACTCATTCTCATGATGAAGACAATGTTCATAAATCGCGGTAAAACATTAAGGCTTTTTGATGAGTCAACAAAGCTTATATCTTTTTAATGATTTGCTAAGTCTGGCAGGATATGACCAGATAGTGTGTCTATAGGATTACACATTTAGAAATCACCTATGTGAGTGTGAAGTGTAAGTCACTTCAAGGGGAATGAAAGTAAAGGCCCATTCTCTAAGCACTCGTGCAACCAGGCGGTGTTCATGGCTGAAACGAACACAATCGTGAGAACCATATATGGTTAAGGATTGATTGTGTGACTTATGTTGTCTAGGTATACAACAAAGCTCGACGGTTCAAAGATATCAAATCTACCTATTGACCGAGTATATCCGATATAAGTTCACTACGAAAATTTCAAAGTGAAACCTACTTATCCATATGCAATTAATTCTTGCATGTAAAACACACACGCGTCCGTGCGTTCCTTTATTTTATAGCCATTCCCCATTCATGTGGGGGATTGTTGGGATTTTAAGCTTGTGTAGCTTAAAGAGGTTGAATGAGAAATGGAGGAAAAATAAAATATTTGAGTTTTTCTCCTTGGTAAAGGGACATTGTCCCATATTGGAGGAAGAAAAGGATTTTGATGGGTATATATATAATTGCTCTTCTTCTAGCTCTTAAAGAGTTAAGAAGAAGGCAAGTCTTGCGCCGTCGTCGTCGTCGCTCGCTCGGCTTTGGCTTGGGCTTCATATTTGGATTTGGATTTGGTCAAAGATCGATTGATTGATTAATCTTTTTGGACAAAATTCCTTTCAATTATCTAATTAATTAATTAAATAATTAACGAAAAATTCAATCCTGAATAACCCATGACCCGCGACCCGGTTCGGTCATACTCGTTTTCTTTCCCGAATTATTTCAAATCTGTTTTCCCGCATTATTTCAAACAATGGGTACTTGAGGGGAATAATTTCCTTAAGGATACACTGTGTATTCAGTGGGCTTGATTTATTCTTATACTGTTTTTTTTCAGAATTTATTTCGTTAAACAAGTGTTACTAACTTTCTGCTTTTGTTTATATATTTCAGAAAGTTTAATGGTTTAATTGTTTATTACAGCAATACAGATTTATAACAGAGTACTTCGAGAGTCATGATGATATTATTGAAGAAAGTATTTAAGAGAATATTTTTTTTCTCACTTCGGTTAATTAGCAATAATTTTTCCGTAAACTTCCCAAAATCTATTTTATATAGTTTAACAAGGAAATTTGGGGTACAAGACCCTTTACATGTATGACCTATTGCTCATGCAATCTGGGGTTCTAATTTTGGTCAACCTATCGTGGAAGCTTTTACTCGAGGGGGTACTCTTGGCCCAGTGAGTATCGCTTATTCTGGTGTTTATCAGTGGTGGTATACAATTGGTTTACGCACTAATGAAGATCTTCATACTGGCGCTCTTTTTCTATTATTTCTTTCTGCCATATCCTTAATAGTAGGATGGTTATGCATACAACCGAAATGGAAATTGAGCATTTCCTGGAATTCAAAAATGTCGAATCTCGTCTAAATCATCATTTGTCAAGCAGAAGTGGATTCTGAATTTAAAATTTGGAGGTTCTTACAACGATTAATCAAGCTAAATATCGTATACATTTAATAAATTGTTAGTACAAATACAGAATTTAGGCAAAAGTTACTGCATTTACATGAATTTGTAACCTTTGCACTAGATCCATCCCCGAAGTGAAGGAATAAGGATAAGTGCTATTGATGTTCTCAGATACCATATCACACATGGTGTAGGGCTTACTGTCACGTCCTTAGACTTAAACTAAGCGCACGTGTGGTACTTGACAACTTGCTCACGATCTTGCGCAACTCACTCACGATTTTGTTATGCCAAGCTAGCCTTACTACACTAAAGATTGCTAAGAGAATGTTAGATAAGAAAGACAAGAGAATTTTGCCAAATTAAGTTTTTTATTATAGAGAACTTGATTATTTTGTTTGATGAGTTACAAATGAACGTCCCCCTTTATATACTAGTCTCTGAGGGGCTAGTGAGTAAATAAAAACTATTACACAAGTCCCTTATTATTTACAAGTAAGTCCCCTCTCTAGATTTCTCTACATAGCTAGAATCTTCCAAGAACTTTCCTAGCAAATCCATAGAGTTTTAGGGTCTTCCTAAGTGTAAAGCCCCGTAAAATTTTGCCTAGAACCCAGGGTTTTGTGGTGTCGAGGTAGGCTAATGTGTTTGAAGATTGTAAAAAATGAGCCACGGTACGGAATTTATGGATTGTACAATGCATTGGGGAATTGGAGGAAAATTGTTGTACAACATGACGTTTCTGCGGTCCATTATGCGACCGCAGAATTACTCTGCGGACCGCAGATCTGCCGCATAGTGGAATAGAAAAAGGGGCAAATTTTGAAAACTATTTTTTCTAGCCACATAATGATTGAGCTGACCGCATAATGATTATGCTACCGCGAAATGTCATCGCGGAATGAACCAGACCCAACCCAGAATTTGAAAATCATTTTGTGGCCATTATGCTGGCCGCATAACCATTCTGTTGGCCACATAACCATTCTGCTGGCCACATATCCGTTCTGCTACCACGTAATTGACTTCGGGAATTATTTTTGGAGATTTTCTAACCCGACCCAATTTTGATATAAGGCCTTAGGGGGTCATTTTACAAGATACAATCCACTCTGGATTGTTTGAAAGAAAGATGAAGAAAGAATGACACGAGTAAAAATTCCCTTAGTGTAGAAGAAGAAAAAATAATTTCTCTCAATTCCTTCCTCCTTTTTTTCTCCTTCTCCCCCTCACATTTCTCTTTTATTTATAAAAAAGAAATCAGAATTTTTTCAGATTTTTTTATATTTTTTATTTTTTTATTTTTTTATTAAAAAGAATTCTCACTTTCCATTTTTCTTCTTTTTTTAAAAAAAATAATTCCCCACTTTCCTTTACTTTTATTTTTTTAATTTTCAACTTTTTACTTTTCTTTTTAAAATTTTTACTTTCTTTTACTTTTTTGTTTTTAATTTCCAGCTACCTTTACTTTTATTTTTTAATTCCAAATTTCTTTTACTTTTTATTTTTTAAATTTTCACATTCATTTACTTTTATTTATTAAATTTTCCACTCTGTTTTACTTTTTTTAAAAAATAATTTACACCTACTTTTACTTTTAATTTTGTATTCCATACTTTTAATTTGCCTATTATTTTATTCCCATCCGAAAATTAAAAAAAATATTTATTTTTTTCGGTTTTGTTTTTAAATTTATCTTACTTTAAAATAAAGATAAAAAATAAAAATACTACTACTAATAATAATTTGACCTTTTAAATTATTTTTAATTCTTACCCTATATTAAAAAAATATAACAAAGCGAAAAAAATATATATTAAATTTTTAAAATTATTTACATAGTAGAAGGTGATAAAAATTTAAATATAGTCAAAAATTAGATAGTCACACCCCTCCATTCCAACTTCCAAGGAGGTTTTTAATAAATAAAATAAAAAAAAGAATTGTTCCAGTAAACTCACGTACAAATATGTATAGACACCTAAAATGCACGCAGATGTTGATTTAGCGTTGAGGCATCAAGTTGATTTGAATCTAATACTTTCGAATTTTGATGCTAAATATAGATTTATGTGTAAAAACTCATTAAAATCATAATAAATAATAAATTCACACCCATAATAAATTTAATACTAAAATCTTAAAAGTTGAACTCATAAAGCTGAAATTGTGGACCGTCTCTTTAGGCATGTGTTTCTACTTGTAAATAGAAAAAGTACTCATATTTCACACCTTCCAAAATCTAGAAAAGTTCTACAACTATTCCAAGAATCTCCATTACATCGACACAAGATGCAAAAAATTTCCCCATTACATAAGATTTACAGCTTGGGAGTATATCACGGACCACAAATCTCTCATTTATTCTTGGCAGATGATATCATTCTTATATCCATAACTTCAGTCACCGGTTGCCATGCCATCATTGATATAATTAGTGGATTCAACCAAAATTCTGGTCAAAAGATTAATTATCAAAAATCAAAAGTCTTTTTCTCCAAAAATTGCACTCTGTATGCTAAAATTTTTATTCACTTCTTTACCTATACATGAAGGCACATCCTTTGAAAAATACCTTGAATTTTCCATCTTCACTACCAGACCGTCCAAACGTGATTTTCAATTCCTTCTTGATAATTTTAAAACTAAACTCGCTGGTTGGAAAACAAACTTCCTCAGCCTGACAGGACGCACTACTCTGATTAACTCCACCCTCAACAGTTTACTAGATCATGTGATGCAATATATTAAACTTCCTAATTATATAATCCACCAACTAAAATGCTACCGGCGCAATTTTCTCTGGGGGACAACTCCAAATAAGAAAAAAATCCATCTACTTAAATGGCGCAAAGTTACCACCCCGAAATAACATGGTTGCTTGGACATCCAACAACTTCACCTTAAGAATGAGACCTTATTAGCAAGTCAAGCTTGGCGCCTACTCAAACACCCATCTTCTTTACGAGCTGCCACTCTACTCCATAAATTCTTCTACCACCGAGGGTATCGAATCACCAATGGCTCCTTCATTTGGAATAACCTTGTTACGGGCTGGCAACTATGCCAACAAGCAATAAAATGGTTATAGTAATGGTTCTGTTATAAAATTTTGGATAGACAACTCGTTGAATTATAATAAACTTCTTCGTAACTCTGCCATTGGTCCACTACCACGTCAAGCCTATACAACTACTGTCTCTACCTACCTTTCTCATGGCCGCTAGGACTTCACATCCCTTCCTTTTGAATTACCCCCATCATTCCTACAAAACATACTTAGTACCTGTTTGGCCATAGATTTTACCAAAATAAATTTGGGTTTTATTTAACAAAAACATGTTTGACCATAGATTTTGCTTATATTTTGAGCTGGTTTTGGGCCAAAATATCATTATTATATTTTTTAAAAATTGTCCCAAACTTTTGTATTTTATAAAAGAGCCCACCATTTATTATTTTGTAACAATGTTACTTCGTCTTCTCAATCACTTGATAATGTATCATGTAGTTCATTATAAAAATGATAATTTTGTATCAAATTTATATATGTTCAAGATTACGGTTTGCGATAATATAATGAATATTATTGATAATGGTACTGTTGGGTATTTGTGATAGTTTTTAGAACTTGTGGATATAAGTCATGTTTCATGTTTTTCCAAAATAAATTTGGGAAATATGTTTTGAAAACTGATGTCCAAACACATTTTCATCTTCAAACTAAATTTTACCAAATCAGATTTTTCAGAACAAATTTAAAAATTTATGACCAAACGCTAGCTTAAGGTCCACATCCCCTACTATACACCCCTTCCCGACTCCTTTTCTTAGGCCCTCACGACACATGGGACTTTCTCCACTAAATCATTCTACCACCATCTCCTGCCTACAATCCCTAGCCATTCATTCAAGTGGATTTGAAAACTCCAAATACCTGCAAAAATAAAACATTTTCTATGGCTCTGTGGTCACCATCGTCTAGCCACGGCGGTGCACTATCACCACCTAGGCATACTTACTACTGATACTTGTACCCTTTGCCTAAGTAACCTCGAAACTATTACCCATCTCCTCCTCGAATGCCCAATAGCCACAAAACTATGGTCTAAACTTTACATGCTCCCAGCCATCGCTCAATTGGATACTCTTGCGGAACCCCTAATTCAGTGGCTGAAACAAGTTATTTTACACATTGATGTTCCCAACTCCTTTAATATACCTAATTCCGTACTCATATCTTTCTGTTTCTGGCATATCTGGCTAACTACAAATGCAAAAGTTTTTTGCGTAAGTACAACATCTCTCTCCCCAACTCACATACTTAATTAACATGGCAACAGAATAATATTACATTACTATTCTACCGTCGTCCTTACATAGTCGTATACTCCCGCCTCTCAAATGGCACACCCTAGTTTTGCAACCTTCAAACTAAACACCGATGGTTCAGCTAATCTGAGTACAAGACATGGCGGAATTAGAGGATTAATACGTGACTCATTAGGTAACTGGCTCACGAAATTTGCGGGACACCATCTTACACAGGGGAGTGTTGAATCTGAGTTACTTGCTTTATACAATGGTTTGAAATTGTCTTTTACTCATGGATACATTTCACTCGAAGTGAACCTAGATGCACAAGCAATTATCAATGTACTACAAACATCACATCCTTTATATGCCAATCTTATCCATGATTACAGGTACCTTCTCACACAACTAGATGATCCGGTCATCTAGCTGATTTACTATTAGTCCCGCCAATATTATTGTATTTATAAATAATAATTCTGCAAAATATAAGTTAACGTAATGAAACAGTAATTAATTCGAGCCCACTGAATTCACAGTGTTTCCTTAAGGAATTTAATCCCCTCCTAGTACCCAAGGTAATGGATTATTTTCTTCCAGGATAGAACGAATCACACACTGGTGTAGCGGTACTTCAAACCCCAGTGTTTCAGCGAACACAAAGTTCGGTAGCAAATCATACTTACAGTTGCTTTGTTTGAAGTTAAAATAATGCAGAACAAAGGAGTAGAAACTCAGAAAATCGTATGGAAATGCTGAGAGGAAGGAGTGCAATGTATAGCCAAATCTGTTGAGCGATTTTTAGTTTGTTGTTCTTGTGTGTTGTGTGTGTCTTTCTTCAACAGCTGCTGCACATATATATAGCAGCCAGTGTTGAAGAAGACCAATCGTCCACCCTCCATGGTGGAGCAAGCATTAGCTTGTTTGTGGAGCAAGCACATTCATGGTGGGAAGAGCATTAGGCGGCTGCCAAATGGTCATGGTCAATACACGGATTGAAAAATATCTGTTACAAATGCGGATAATCTTACGTTAATATTTACTATTAACAAATAAATTTGGTCAAAAAAATTAATCAATCAATCGATCATTTGACCGAATCCAAATCCGAATCCGAAGCCGAAGCCGTAGCCGTAGCCATAGCCGAAGCCGAGCTGAGCGAGCGACGACGACGACGGCGCGAGGCTTGCTTTCTTCTTAACTCTTTAAGAGCTACAAGAAGAGCAATTATATATATACCCACCAAAAATCTTTTCCTCTTCCAATATGGGACAATGTCTCATTGTCAAGAGGGAGAAACTTAAAATTTTACTCAAAATTTTATTTTTCCTCCATTTCCCATTCACCCTCATTTTAAGACTATTTCATCTTAAAACAAAAAACCTCAACAATCCCCCCCACATGAATGGGGAATGGCTATATCATAGAAGTATGCATGGAAAAACTGTGTGATTTACAAGCAAGGATTAATCGCATCTGGATAAGTAGGTTTCCCTTTGAACTTTCCGTAGTAAACTTATGTCGGATATACTCGGTCAATCGGTAGATTTGATATCTTTGAACCGTCGATCTTTGGTGTATACCTAGACAACCATAAGTCACACAATCAACCCTTAACCGTCTTTGGTTCTCATTGTTGTGTTCGTTTCAGCCATGAACACCGCCTGGTTTCATAAGTGCGTAGAGAACTGGCCTTACAAAGTTCTCCTTGAAGCGGCTAACACTTCACACTTACATAGGTGATTCCTAAACGTGTCATCCTGTAGATACACTATTTGATATACCCCGTATCAAATTTAGAAATCATTAAAAAGCCTTAATGCTTTATCCTTGGTACTGAACATTGTCTCATCACGAGAACGGACTAAAATTTTATTTGACAATGTTGAACCGTCATTAATGACTTTGTTTGATCTCCTTGAACCTAGATCTTGGGATCTCCAGTCTTCTAGGTAGAGTTACCGCCACAATGACTTGTTCTCGGCCATAGCCCCATTCCCCTTGATGATTTCTCAACTACCTCTCTAGTTAGGCCTTTTGTAAGTGGATCCGACACATTATCACTTGACTTTACATAGTCAATCGTGATAATTCCTCTAGAGAGTAATTGCCTAACGGTTTTATGTCTTCGTCGTATATGACGAGATTTACCGTTATACATAACGCTCCCAGCCCTTCCAATTGCCGCTTGACTATCACAATGTATGCATATTGGTGCCAACGGTTTGGGCCAAAATGGAATGTCTTCCAAGAAATTCCGGAGCCATTCAGCTTCTTCACCGGCTTTATCTAAGGCTATGAATTCAGCCTCCATTGTAGAGCGGGCAATACATGTTTGTTTGGACGACTTCCAAGATACCGCTCCTCCACCAATAGTGAATACATATCCACTCGTGGACTTAGAATCAGTTGAACCGGTGATCCAATTTGCATCACAGTATCCCTCAATCACCGCAGGGAAATTACTGTAGTGCAATTCAAAGTTCTGGGTATGTTCTAAATATCCCAAAACTCGTTTCATTGCCATCCAATGAGATTGGCCTGGATTGCTCATATATCGACTCAGTTTACTTATAGCACAAGCTATATCTGGTCGTGTACAATTCATGATATACATTAAGCATCCCAACACACGAGCATAATCCAATTGTGATATGATTTGGCCTTTGTTCTTTGCTAATGCAAGATTCACGTCAATTGGAGTCTTTGCAACTTTAAAGCCCAAGTGCTTGAATTTTTCAAGTACTGTCTTAATATAATGAGATTGTGACAATGCCAGACCTTGAGGAGTCTTATGGATCTTAATTCCCAGAATTAAATCAGCAACTCCCAAGTCTTTCATATCAAACTTGCTATTGAGCATACGCTTAGTAGCATTTATGTTGGCAATGTCATTACTCATTATCAGCATATCATCCACATATAGGCAAACAATGACTATGTGATTTGGAACATTTTTAATGTACACACATTTATCACATTCATTTATCTTAAAACCATTTGACAACATTGTTTGGTCAAATTTCGCATGCCATTGTTTGGGTGCTTGTTTTAGTCCGTAAAGAGACTTAACAAGTCTACATACCTTCTTTTCTTTACCTGGAACCACAAACCCTTCAGGTTGTTTCATGTAAATTTCTTCCTCCAACTCTCCATTTAAGAAGGCCGTCTTAACATCCATTTGATGAATTTCAAGACCATACACTGCAGCTAATGCTACTAACATCCGTATGGACGTAATTCTTGTAACTGGAGAGTATGTATCAAAGTAGTCTAGACCTTCTCGTTGTCTATACCCTTTGACTACGAGTCTTGCCTTGAATTTATCAATAGTGCCATCATCTTTGATTTTTCTCTTAAAAATCCATTTAGAACCCAAAGGTTTATTTCCAGGAGGAAGATCAACCAATTCCCATGTATGGTTGTTCAATATGGATTCTATTTCACTATTGACTGCCTCTTTCCAAAACAATGATTCCGAAGAAGTCATAGCTTCTTTAAATGTTTGAGGCTCATTCTCCAATAAGAAAGTCACAAAATCTGGTCCAAATGAAGTAGACGTTCTTTGACGTTTACTACGTCTTGGATTCTCCTGATTACATGTACTTTCTTTTGTTTCTTCCCGAGGTCGTTTAGATCCTTCACCAAACGACTCACATTCCTTTTTATACGGATATATATTTTCAAAAAACTCAGCATTATCTGATTCTATAACCGTATTATTATGAATGTCGGGATTTTCTGATTTATGAACCAGAAATCGATATGCTTTACTATTTGTCGCATATCCTATGAAAACACAATCAACGGTTTTTGGTCCTATCTTTACCCTTTTGGTTTTAGGAACTTGCACTTTTGCCAAACACCCCCACACTTTAAAATAATTCAAGTTGGGCTTTCTTCCTTTTCATTTTTCATATGGAATGGATTGTGTTTTGCTATGGGGCACTCGATTTAATATTCGATTAGCCGTAAGAATGGCTTCCCCCCACAAGTTCTGTGGCAAACCAGAACTTATCAACAACGCATTCATCATCTCCTTTAATGTGCGATTCTTTCTTTCCGCAATCCCATTAGATTGGGGCGTGTAAGGGGCTGTTGTTTGATGAATAATTCCATATTCTAAACATATTTCTTCAAAAGGAGATTCATATTCACCACCCCTATCACTTCTTATCATTTTTACTTTCTTGTTAAGTTGCGTTTCAACTTCATTTTTGTATTGCCTGAATGCGTCTATTGCTTCATCTTTACTATTCAGTAAGTAAACATAGCAATATCGAGTACCATCGTCAATAAAAGTTATGAAATACTTCTTTCCACCGCGAGATGGTATTGACTTCATGTCACAAATATCTGTGTGAATTAAGTCTAAAGGATTTGAATTCCTTTCAACTGACTTATAAGGATGTTTAACATACTTAGATTCCACACATGTTTGACATTTTGATTTTTCGCATTCAAACTTGGGCAGTACTTCCAAGTTAATCATTTTTCGCAAGGTTTTATAATTGACATGACCCAAACGTACATGCCATAAATTATTTGACTCAAGTAAGTAAGAAGAAGCTGAAATATTATTATTGTTTTCCACAACCATTACAATCAGATTGAAAAGGCCCTTGGTGAGGTAACCTTTTCCTACAAATATTTTATTCTTACTAATGACAATCTTGTTGGACACAAAAACGCACTTAAAACCGTGCTTAACAAGAAGTCCAGTAGAGACTAAATTCTTTCTCATTTCGGGAACATGAAGGACATTGTTCAAAGTCATGACCTTGCTAGAAGTCATTTTCAGAAATATCTTCCCATATCCTTCAACTTTTGCTGTTGAAGCATTTCCCATATAAACTGTCTCTCCGAGTCCAGCAGGAGCATAAGTAGCAAAAGCTTCTCTAACTGCACAAACATGGCGAGTGGCTCCTGAATCAAACCACCACAGTTTATGATTTCCCACCAAATTACATTCAGAAAGCATGTCACACAAGTTATCAACATCATCATGGTTTTCTACCATATTTGCTTGACCCCTTTTCTTGTCTTTCTTCGGAGCACGACACTCCGTAGATTTGTGTCCGGTTTTCCCACAGTTGTAGCAGTTTCCACTGAACTGCTTTTTGCTTGGGTTGTATTTTGGACCAGAAGCCTTCTTCCTCTTTTTGTTAGCTTCAACAATATTTGCTCCCATTATTGTTGAATTTCCATGGCCTCTCCTTTCAGCAGCTTTATTGTCCTCTTCGATTCTCAACCGAACAATGAGATCTTCAAGGGACATTTTCTTTCGTTTGTGTTTCAAATAATTTTTGAAGTCCTTCCACAACGGAGGCAACTTCTCAATCATTGCTGCTACTTGGAATGCTTCGTTGATGACAAGACCCTCAGCAAGTAGATCATGAATAATTACTTGTAATTCCTGGACTTGGGTAATAACAGACTTGCTATCTACCATTTTATAGTCCAAAAATTTTGCGGCAATGAATTTCTTCATCCCGACATCTTCAGTTTTATATTTCTTTTCAAGCGCATTCCACAATTCTTTTGACGTCTCCACGCTACTGTATACATTATACAGATTATCATCCAGTCCGCTAAGAATATAATTCTTGCATAAAAAATTAGAATGCTTCCACGCTTCAATCACGAGAAAGCGTTCATTCTCTGGAGTTTTATCTGGCAGATCAGGAACATCTTCCTTGATGAACTTCTGTAGACATAACGTAGTTAAGTAGAAGAACATCTTCTGCTGCTAGCGCTTGAAATCAATCCCGGAAAACTTTTCGAGTTTTTCTGCCGGTGCCAACGCCGGTGTTCGGCTTGTCGATGCGTTGACAGTCACCATCGAAACAGCTTGATTTTCGCTTTCAGTCGTCATTTTTCTGTAAAAGAATGACACAAACAAACGTTTAATAAACGTTTTTAAACTAGAGTAAAAATCACGTAGATTTTAATCTTCCAACAAAACGCCACGAAGGCTTTACTCTCCAAAACGGGAGTACACAAAACCACAAAGGTTTTAGTTTGCAGAATAATAAGAATAACACAAATACAGAAATAAGTATTAAATTCCTTAAGATTGTTAGTCCCGCCAATATTGCTGTATTTGTAAATTATAATTCTGCAAAATATAAGTTAACGTAATGAAACAGTAATTAATTCGAACCCACTGAATTCACAGTGTTTCCTTAAGGAATTTAATCCCCTCCTAGTACCCAAGGTAATGGATTATTTCCTCCCAGGATAGAACAAATCATACACTGGTGTAGCGGTACTTCAAACCCCAGTGTTTTAGCGAACACAAAGTTCGGTAGCAAATCACACTTACAGTTGCTTTGTTTGAAGTTAAAACAATGCAGAACAAAGGAGTAGAAACTCAGAAAATCGTATGGAAATGCTGAGAGGAAGGAGTGCAATGTATAGCCAAATCTGTTGAGCGATTTTCAGTTTGTTGTTCTTGTGTGTTGAGAGGAAGGAGTGCAATGTATAGCCAAATCTGTTGAGCGATTTTCAGTTTGTTGTTCTTGTGTGTTGTGTGTGTCTTTCTTCAACAGCTGCTGCACATATATATAGCAGCCAGTGTTGAAGAAGACCAATCGTCCACCCTCCATGGTGAAGCAAGCATTAGCTTGTTTGTGGAGCAAGCACATTCATGGTGGGAAGAGCATTAGGCGACTGCCAAATGGTCAATACACGGATTGGAAAATATCCGTTACAAATGCGGATAATCTTACGTTAATATTTACTATTAACAAATAAATTGAAGCCGTAGCCGTAGCCGTAGCCGAGCGAGCGACGACGACGGCGCGAGGCTTGCTTTCTTCTTAACTCTTTAATAGCTATAAGAAGAGCAATTATATATATACCCACCAAAAAAATTTTCCTCTTCCAATATGGGACAATGTCTCATTGTCAAGAGGGGAAAACTTAAAATTTTACTCAAAATTTCATTTTTCCTCCATTTCCCATTCACCCTCATTTTAAGACTATTTCAATCTTAAAAAAAAAAACCTCAACATTTACTAGCAAAAACTGAAAGTCGTATGGATAGTTCGACATGCATCACTATTTTGGGACACTACCATCTTTTGTTCGCAAAGCTTTGGAGGACAACCAATCAGGGAAACGTTTTGTTAGAAGAGTGGCACCGTCCATTCTTCCACCCTCCAACTGTTTGCCTAGTCCTCTTGGGCTTTCTTTTTGCATTTCCCAGGATATGGGAGCTACTAACACTAATTTTTTCTCCCGTTTTCCCCTCTTGTCATGATCCAACACGAGGTCGCCCCTCTAGGACGCATGAAAAAAACCCTAACCTCGATAGAAACGAACGGCAGCGTGAAGTACTTGTACTTATCTATCTTAATATAATATAAATAGTCATCTTTTACACCCAAAACAAAATCTCGTATAAGTCTCAACTTTTTTTTTTGGCTAACCAAAATAGAGCTTATATTAAACTAATAATTCTATACCATAAGAATTACAAACTTAAAACAAGCTGGTATTACAGTGCATCAAAAAAAAAAGTAGCCTGATACACAACATATTTCGCTTCACACAGGATTTAGAGAAGAGCCGCATTCCAACAAGCGTTAGTGACTGCTTCCACTACTTGAACCCGTAACTCACACGAAGACAACTATATCGATGCAGCCAAAAAAATGAAATATGAAAAACTTCTTTTTGTTAAGAATCTAATTGTTCACAATAATCAGAATGAATCTCGAGAGAAATCTAGTTAGTAGCATGAATTCACAATAGTCCAAACTTTGGAATAGAATTGTGCGTTTCTAAAGGCCCAACAATATTATGAAAATTTACAAGGCCAACCGGCTTCTGTTTTTATCACTTGAAAGTTGTGTCTATAGTAGATTTATTGGAGAAACAAATACAATCTTGTTTTTCAATATTGTTATATGTAATAATCTATACATGTTGATTTTGTAGAAGTTTTTTGACGGACTGCGATTGGCCTGGATTTCGTAGGCCCATAAGAAACAACCTAATGACCAATACATATTGCATCGCATGACTTTCGGGTTCATTGTATGGTATTTCGTGGTCATGCAATATAAATTTGTGATTGTATTCACTTTTTTGTGTGTATGAGTACATGCTATTTTATAGAATTTCTTTGACAGATTTCGATTGGCTTGAAGTTTTGTATGTCTGTAAGAAATGGCCTAGTGACCAATACTCATCGCTTCACCATGACTTTGGATTCATTTTTGTATTTTGGGTCATGCAACACAAATTTATGATTATATCCACTTTTTTGTATATTAGTAAATATTGCATTTGTAGAACTTTTTGACGGACTCCGATTTTCCTGAAATTTTCTAGGTTCTAACGGCCTAGTGACCAATGTTGATTGCTTCGCTATGACTTTTGAGTTCATTTTATGGTGTTTCGGGCCATGCAATACGAAATTATGATTCTATCTAATTTTTCGTGTGTAATACTACATGCTGATTTCGTAGAATTTTTTTCATGGACTCCAACTGCCTTGAAATTTCGTAGGTCCATAGAAAACGGCCGAGTGATCAAAACTCATTACTTTGTCATGACTTTCGGGTTCATTTTATGGCGTTTCATAGTCATACAATACGAATTTATAATTTTATTCACTTTTTTCGTGTGTATTAGTAATGCAGATTTTGTGAAAAATAATTACGGACTCCGATTGTCCTAAACTTTTGTAGGTCCCTAGCGACCATTATACATTGCTTTGCCATCATTTTCGGATTCATTTTATGGTGTTTCGGGATCATGCAATACGAAATTATAATTATATCTACTTTTTCGTGTGCAGTACATGGTGATTTTGTAGATTTTGTTTGGCGGACTCCGATCGGCCTGAAATTTCATAGGTCCACATAAAATTGTCTAGTGACCAATATTCATCGGTTCGCCATGACTTTCGGGTTCATGTTTTGATATTTTGAAGTCATGCAATACGAACAAAAATTATCTCTTATAATAATTATTTCAAGAAATTTTTCTAAAACTGCTTTACAAAACAGAAACAAAGCTTATATAGGTAGGTGGACATAAGCCCACAAGTATTGTAGACATCATAACATGTTCACATGCCAAAAAAGGCCAAGAAAGACTAACATATAAACACAGTGATCAGAGGGTAATATTGCAGACATCTTCATATATATATATATATATATATATATATATATATATATATATATATATATATATAAACACGATTTCCCTTTATTTTGCAAGTAAATCAGTTGTCCTGTTCCCATAAAAGGATTATGATGGAATAGGTAAAATTAATTAGAGATTTCGAGTTTGAATTTTATATATGAGAAATCTTGATAGAGAATACTTTCATGTTTTTCTTCCGTTCTAACTTATACCAGAGTGTTTGATAGGACGCAAGAATAAAAAAAGAATAAATTTTTTAAAATTCTTGTATTAGAAAACAAAAACGAAACAATAATGATAAGTCACTTTTAGACGACCATGAGCTGCGGACAGCCCAACGATGGATGAGGAGATAACGGTGACAATAGCGGAACGTTAAACATTCCGTTCGAATTCTGATCCCAAAAGGAGTTCCACCTTGACGGCGTTAACGGCCACTCCATTTTCACCACTGAGTCATCTTCCTCCACACACTTCTCTAATTTCTTAACTGCCGCATCTTCTCCTCCTTCCTCCGTCTCTCTCTGCCGCTTCACGCCGCCGTTCACGGCGAAACCCACATCACTCGCGTTCTGCTGCGTGGACAACACTGCTTTCGACTCCATCTCTGTCGAATTACCAAACCCGATCCACTCTAATTTCTTCACTGCAGGTAAATCGATCTTCAATGACGGCTTCCGCTCGTTTAAATTTCTCGATTTAGAGCTTTTGAGTTGAGAATTTTGAGGCGACGTAATGTCTACAATTGCTTGAAGTTTCGATTCAAATTCAAAGCATTGCTCCAAATCTATAGAGTCGAAACTTGAAATTGATGATTGCGATTCAAGTCCAAAAAAATGATCCTTCTTCAATGAAGATTTGGGCTCACTAAATTTACTCGATTTAGGAGATGTGAGATCGATAATTATTTTAGGTTTCGATTCAAATTCAAAGCATTTACTCTCCTTTTTCACAAAATCTATAGATTCAGAGCTTGAAATCGACGGTTCCGATCCAAAGTCGAAGCATTTGCGCTTCTTTTGCCCGAAATTTATAGATTCAGAACTGGAAATTGACGGTTGAGATTCAAATCTAAACAAATCACTCTTCAATGAAGGCTTGCGTTTACTCGATTTAGGTGATGTGAGATCGATGATTATTTTAGGTTTGTATTCAAATTCAAAGCAGTTACTCACCTTTTCAACAAAATCAATAGATTCAGAGCTTGAAATCGACGGTTGCGATTCAAGCCTGAAGAAATCGCTTTGGTTATTCATCAAATCTGCTGATTCCGAGTTGTCTATGATTAGTTGAGGTTCCGATTCAAATTCGAGGCATTTGATCTCCTTTTGCTCGAAACTCATAGATTCGAAGCTTGAAATCGACGGCTCCGATTCAAGCTTGAAGATATTGCTTTGGTTTTGCACTAAATTTGCTGATTCGGAGCTCGAATTTGATGAATTAGATCCAAATTGAAGGAAATTGAATGAATCAGAAGGAAAATAAGGAGGAAGATTCTCACAACAAGAAGAAGTTGAGGAAAAAAGGTACTCAGATTGAGAGAAGGAATTGTCCAGTGCGAAATACTCGTCTAGATTCTCCATTAAAATGCTTAAATTCAGCAAGTTTTTTAGATTTTTGTTTTTGAGATATTTTTTGAAATTGGAGAAGACGTAGAAGTTGAAGAAGATATATGGGATGAAGATTTGAGGAGTTTTAATAGTTACTATTTGAGTGTGGAAAGTGGAGTGGAAAACTATATATATATAGAGGGAGGGAAGGACTTCGTCGAAAGGAAATTAAGTGGGTGTTTTGACATAAGAATTGTAAAATTCTGAAAAAAAAGTAAAAATAAAAATAAAAATAAAGTGAAAATGGTATTTAAAAATTAAAGTTGTGTTTGGACATAAATATAATTTTGGGCTTTTTTTTATTTTATTTTTGTGAGTAAACTGAAGTAAAAATATTGAAAAATATGTTTTTGGAGTTTTTCAAATTTTTCGAATTTCTTTTTATGGTGAAATACTAATTTAAAAAAAAAGTAAAAGATTTAAAAAAAAAAAAGATTATGACCAAACGGGCCCTAAAAAATGGTCAAGAATTTATTGATAAGGCGAAGACATCATGTAGCGTAGTAATAGGGGAGTGGAATTTGTACTATTGTTTCATGACTTTCCTTGATGTTTCTCACAAATAGAATAAATGATAAAAAGTGGAAAAGTCAAGGATCATGATTATTGAAAAAAAAAAATTGATGATTAGAAAAACAAATAATAATACTTGTCTAATTGTTTTCATCATCTTGATATGATTGTGGATGAGATCATAGGATTATACAAAAAGCTTTTAGGCTCAAGTACTGCTCAGACTTCTTCTTTAGAAACAGGGTTATCAGTTCAATTAATTGCACCACAATCACCCTCATTCCTAAGGTACAACATGCTTCATCCGTGAAAGAGTATAGACCTATTTCCTGTTGTACAATATTTTATAAGTTAATATCTAAAGTGTTAACCAAAAGATAGCAAAGAGTGATTGATAGTATGGTAGATAGTGAACAAGCAGTTTTTGTTCCAGGGAGACTGATAACTGATAATATCTTATTGAGCCATGTGTTGGTCCAGGGTTATGATAGGAAAGGTATTTCCCCTAGGTGTATGTAGACATGCAAAAGGCTTACGACTCTATTGAATGGCCTTTCTTGGAATAGGTGTCGGCGAGCCTTAACTTTTGTGATGATCCAAAATGTCATCTTTAAATTTAATAAGTAATTCTGTGTTCTAAGATCTCGAAAAAGTACCATTTATCATTCCTCGACTTGCGTGCGCAGTCTGTACAATTTTTCGAAAAGTTTTTATGTGAAAAATGGATTAAAATATGAAATAGAGCTTTAAAAACTCAATTGAGTTGACTTTAGTCAACATTTTGAGCAAACAGACCCAAATCAGTATTTTTGACAATCCCGGTAGGTCCGTATCGTGATTTGGGACTTGGGCGTATGCCCGAAATCGAATTCCGAGGTCCCTAACTCGAGATATGAAATTTTGATGAAAAATTTAAAGCTTGAAAGCTTAATGATTCTTAAGAAATTATTGATGTTGGATTTATTGACCTTGGGTCCGTATTTTAGTTCCTGAGCCCGGTATAGGTCCGCTATAATATTTATGACTTGTTTACCGAATTTGGTGAGAATCGGAGTTGATTTGACGTGATTCGAACGTCCGGTTGTAAAACTATTAGTTTTAAACTTTTCTTGAAAATTTCCTTTGATTTGGTGTCCGATTCGTAGTTCTAGGTGTTAGTTTGGCGATTTGATCGCGCGAGCAAGTTCGTATGATACTTTAGGACTTGTGTGCAAGTTTGTTTGGAACCCCGAGGGCTCGGGTGAGTTTCAGAGGGGCTACGGGATGATTTCAGACTTAGGAAATCTGGTTTTCTGTAGACTTCAGGCTTCTGGTGTGTTCTTCTTCGCGTTCGCGAAGGTACTCTCGCGAACGCGAAGAGCAAATTGGGGCTGGCACGTTTTGTGCTTCGCGTTCGCGAAGTCTTGAGGTTCAAAACTTCGCGTTTGCGATCGAAGCCTCGCGTTCGCGAAGGGAAAGAGGCTGGCAAGGAAAAATTAGCCTTCGCGTTCGCGAAGGGCATCTCGCGTTTGCGATGGCCAAGCTAGGCAAGCCTCGCGTTCGTGAAGAGTGAAATTGGACAGCACAAATTTGTACTTAGCGAATGCGAGGCACTGACCGCGTTCGCGAAGGATAAAAATCCCACAAACATAACTTAAGTTCTGGAAATGGGGTTTCGACCCATTTTCAACTCTTTTCTATTTTTGAGTTAAGGTAAGGCGATTTTGGGGCGATTTTCACGAAAAAATTTGGGGTAAGTGTTCCTTATCCTATATTGATTATATTTCAAGATTTCAAACTCATTTATATCATGAATCCGTGATTTATGGAAGAAAAATCAGATTTTTATAAAATCTTCCAAAAACGAAAATTTAAGATTTGAAGGTTCATTTGACATCGGAATTGGATAATTTTGGTATGGTTGGACTCGTCTCGGAATGAGTGTTCAGATTTCATAAGTTTTTTCGGGATTTGAGATGTGGGTCCCACTGTCGAATATTTTAATAAATTTCGGATTTTTATCCGGAAAATTTATAAATTCATATGGAATTAATTCCTATGATTCGTATTGAGTATATCAAATTGTTTGTGAATAGATTTGAAACTTTTGGAGACAAATTTAAAAGAAAAAGCTGTGGTCGAGTAATTGATTGGAATTTGCAAAGCAAGGTAAGTGTCGTGGTTAACCTTGACTTGAGGAAATAGAACACTTAAATTATTTGTTATGTGAATTTCATGTGAACGATGTATGGGCGAGGTGACGAGTGTCTATACGTCGTCAAATTAATTATTTGCCTGCTTACTTGAAAATTCATAAATTATTTTAAATCATGAATTAATTATTATTATAATTGTTTCTCTCCTATTCTTTGTCAAATATTAATTCTTGAATTCCTATATTAATTATTACATGCTATTTGAATTATGTGCCTTAATTGTTATTTGATATTTAGCATATTAAATATTAAACTGCATATTTTCTCTCAATTTTTCATAATAATTTACTATTTGCCTTTGTTTGTTTCCTAATTAAATCTTAATTAGTGTATGCTTGTTGTCTTATAATTTTATATTAATTATTACATTTATTGGAAAAATTTCTTCTATAAGAATTGGTAAATGAATATATTGGAGGAGCGGGTTGCACGCCGCAACAAGATTGATTCTAATGAATATATTGGAGGATCGGGTTGCACGCCGCAACAGACTTATTAATAGTTCATATTGGAGGATCGGGTTACACACCGCAACAGACTTATTAAAAGTCCATAATGGAGGATCGGGTTGCACGCCGCAACAGACTTATTTAAAAGTCGATATATATATATATATATATATATATATATATATATATATATACATACATATATATATTGGGGGATCGGGTTGCATGCCGCAACAGACTTGATTAAAATGAATATATTGGAGGAGCGGGTTGCACGCCGCAACAGAACCGAATGTGAATATATTGTGAGAGCGGGTTGCACGCTGCAACAAAATCGAATGTGAATATATTGTGAGAGCGGGTTGCATGCTGCAACAGAATTGAATGTGAATATATTTGTGAGAGCAGGTTGTACGCTGCAACAAAATTGATAAAAATGATAATTGGTTATGACTGCTGAATTGACTTCAATTATTATAAATGAGTTACCTGATTTATTTCTATTATTGTTGTTGTTATTAATACTGCTTACAGGTAATGTAAGTGACCCGCCTTAGCCTCGTCACTACTTCGTCGAGGTTAGGCTCAGCACTTACCAATATATGGGGTCGGTTGTACTGATACTACACTCTGCACTTCTTGTGCAGATTTTGGAGTTGGTCCTAGCGGTGCACCATAGACTTGCTCGGATTTCAGCTACTCAGAGGAGACTTGAGGTATAACTGCACGACGTCCATAGTTCTGAAGTCCCCGTCTATTTTATTTTATTCAGGCCCTTATTTGTATTATTCTAGAAGCTCGTGCACTTGTAACACCAATTCTGGGATGATATTTATACATCGTTGTTCTTATGGATTATGTACTATATTTCAGACCTTACTTCCGTATTTGTTCCTTTGTTATTAATAAATTTAAAAATTATTTTAAAATGGACAATATTATTCTAACGTTGGCTTGCCTAACAAGTGAAATGTTAGGAGTTATCGCGGTTCGAAGGTGAGAATTTCGGATCGTGACAATTTTGGACAAAGAGACATGCTAGGTGAAAATCTTCTGGTGCAGAAGTTTATAGGATGACACTAGCAGTTGTGGTGTATTATATATGGCGAGTGAGGAATCAACGGGTATTCCAAGCAACAAAGCAGAGCACCACATCTATTGTCAAGCAGATTGTTCAAGAAGTGCACTGTCGAGGGGCTATGAAGAGGAAACTTAGTGCATGGTTGGAGGACCTCAACTTCTATATTGTATAAATGGGTGCACATCTGAATAGCTTATAGGTTATTTTGTTTCTGAAGTTTGCAAGATTGCTGCTGGGGCTTGTTGTCTAGTAGTAGTCTTTTTTTCTGTACATACACTACAATTTTGGTAATAGAATTTTATTTACAAAAATAAAAATAAAAAATCAGGTCACTATGTGAGAATTATCAAAGCTCATATAAGAAGATAAACAACCTATCGTTTAATCAATTTGGGACACCTAACAACATCAAATCTTTCAAATTGTTAAATTATGTAACTATATCATCTAAAAGCTTAACAATTAGAGAGTGCATACTTCTACTAATTATATTTTTAACTCTATCTTCATATTTGATTCTTTTTATTGAGTCAAGCGACTGATTTTATAAAAAAAAATTAGTGACACTAACGTAATTCAAGACAGTCTTTTAAATGTTTTGTTGCGTTACTTTTCTAGAAGATCTTGCAATAATTGTCTCAAAAAAAACATAATACATCCTTAATAAAATTTCAAATTTTTTAAAAAGTTATCTAGTTCAAATTATAATGGTGTTTCTTCTAGAAGAACTGAAGTTATGATACTCAACTGAAAACTTGAAGAGCTAGTGAGAGAAAAAGAAATGGCTCACAGATAATGCAAGAATTGATAAAAGGATAATTGAATACCCACAATTCTTGAAAACTTCTAGAACGAATAAATTTATTTAGAGAATATTAGATGGTATTATAATTGTACGTCTTATAATTTAAAGACAAGAAAAGAATCCAACCATATTTGATGGGGAGAACTTAGACACTTTGACGGAACACTTAACTGATTAATCATCTTCTTGTCTTAGCACATCAAACAAATGAAATTAAATCCTCATTTATTTCTTTCATTTTCATTGAATATATTAAACTAAAAAGAAGTTCATCCAATTATCATATTGTATGATCTGTATTATCCAAGTTTTTAATCTTAACGTGTCTTGATTTAATCTTAAAAATAATGCAATAATTTAATTCAGGGTTTTGTGAATAATGAAGAACATGCTGCCACATTATTTTGCCTAATATTTACTTGATCTAACATGGAATATGAAATAATTTAATACAGGGTTTTCAAATGGTTAATGTACTAGGATTAGCATAAATATTCTTGAAACAAGAGAAGAACAGGCTGCCAGATTATTTTATCCAACTTGTTTGACCACTTGCATATATAATTTTCTAAAATGCAAGATTCTAAATAAAAGAATATTGTCCACTTGGAATTCAACTGAGCGACAGATTTTCTTTTTCTAGTTAGTATTATAATAATTTCTTGGATAAACTCTCTCGTATAAAACAAAGCTAAGAAGTTTAGCTGCAGCTTCGTATATATTTGATTATGTTCTCGGTAGAATTAGAGTTATTAGGTACAGTTCGGACAATTTAATTATTTCTGCTTAGATTGTATATTTGAATTAAAAATTTATTAATGTAAATTCAGTGACTAAGACAGCTATGTATTCGATGGAAAGTTCGGAGCCCATAAATTTTAAATACTGGTTCCGCTTTTAAATTTATGTCTCGCTTCCCCAATTTTTCCCTCTATTATTATTATTATTATTATTATTATTATTTTTTCTTTTCCTTTTTGGGTACTAAATTTTCTGAACTTTGTTCTAATTGACAAGGGGAAAATATTAAAAGTGGATCCCAGAGTTTTGATGGCTCAGTTTTTTGAGAATTGATGAATAATGAATCTGCGGAAACTGATTTTATATAATCAATAAATGTTGTATAAATTTAATATTTTATTCATCTTTGATTAGATGAAATCTCTTTTTTATTTTTGAATTTTGAAATGAACTACAAAGAAAGATTTTGTATACATGTAAAGAGCGAAACATAGAAAATAAAACTATGTTTGTAATTTTATTTTGCAAAAAATAGTGCAATAACACCTTATTTCTCATTTTCTTATTTGAAAATTCCATGAAATATAATTTTGATACCAATGTTTATCTTCAAAAATTCTCAATTCAATTTTACTTCGGTAAATGGTCAAATATACCTTTGTACTTTCGAAAAAGGTTTACATATACCATTCGTTATACTATGAGTCCAAATATACCCATGCCGCTATACTTTGGGTTCAAATATACCCCTCATTTAAACGGAGGGACACATATCATCGTCCTATTGGTCAATTCTAAATATCCCCTAATTAATTAAAAATACACATATTCATACACAAAATATTCGTAAAAATTGCTTTAAAAAAAACATTCAACAATTTTTTTTCTTGCAGTTTTTACAAAAAAATATTTTCAGCTTTTTTAAAGCAATTATTTTGTAAAAACTGGAAACAAATATTTTTTTTGTAAAAACAGAAAACAAATTCAACAAAATATTTTTGTTTTTTTTAAAACTAATGCACTTGTAGCCCGCTACTTTAGGAAAGTCTTTTTTCAGTTTTTAAAACAAAACCTTTTTTTCAGTTTTTACAAAAAACTATTCTCAGTTTTTATAAAAAATTAATATTTTTCAGATTTTTTAAAGCAATTTTTACAAATATTTTAGGTATGAATATGTGTCTTTTTAATTAATTATGAGATATTTAGAATTAGCCAATAGGAGTATAACACGTGTCCCTCCATTTAAATGAGAGGTATATTTGAACTCAAAGTATAGCGGCAAGGGTATATTTGCACTCATAATATAATGAAGGGTATATTTAAATTATTTTCGAAAATACAGGGTATATTTGGCCCTTACCGATTTTAATTTTGGAATTTCATTGATTAATTAAAAAATGCACGTGTACAAGTTTTGGCACGTAGTGACTACTCTCCTGTTTTCTTTCTATTCCAGAATATTTCTTTCTATCAGCCAATAATAAAAAGTAGAAACGACTAAAGACGTATTCCACATCTCATAGTCAAAGTCAAATACGAAACATGTACCAACTTTGAATTTCCAAATGTATTCGTTGATCATAAAAGATTCCAACAATTTTTGTTTCCAAAAAAAAAAGAGAGAGAGACTTAAATCAGTCAAACTTTTGGACAAATTTTGTTAGAATTTAGTTTTATAGGAACTTAAGAAAAGAAAAAAAAATAGGAGGAGAAATGACAGCACTGTCTAAGGGATATGTATTGTTAATTTCCATCACCTGAATTAGTTTCTTTGTGGTTTTGGTTGATATAAGAAATGCATGTAACGTCAACTAGTATTTTAGTATAATAATAAGGGCAGTTCGGTGCACAAAACATTGATTCTGCATTCGCACAAAATCGGGAGAAGAGTTGCATCCGTCAAAATATAATGTAGACAGCCTATCTTAATGCAAGCATTGATGACTGTTTCCACGGCTCAAACTCATGACCTACCAGTCAAAGACAAATTTACCGTTGCTCAAAGGCTTCTCTTTATAACCGGTATTTTAGTATTTATATAAAAAGGCAAAAATTAAATCTAACTATTTATAATAGGTAATCTACATAAATAGAAGAGTATAAAACTAGACAAAAGAAACCACTAGTCAAAATTTGGAAATAATTTTTACGTTCTTGTTCTTTAATCCATGTCCAAGCTAGTGAAAATGAAGTAGATTTTGATCAAGTCAAAAGTTTTATTTTGTAACCATGCTATACTTGTTGTTTCCAGAACCGAAGGTCTATTAAAAATAGTCTATCTACCTTCACAAAATAAGGGTAAGATTGCATACACATTACTTTTCTCATACTCTACTTGTGAAATCGCATTGGATTTATTATTGTTGTTGTTGCTATACTCGTTGTTACATGTGTGACATCAACCCTCGTGATCTCATGTGTAATTCAAATGTCAAATATATTGAATATCTTTAGATTATTCCATGTTCAAAAGTTTCACTTACATTCTTTTGCGTATATATTCAGAACAGTCACGAAACGATGTAGTGTGATGGTTGAGATTCTTCCATATTTAATTAGATGTATCGAAATTGAACTCTAATAATAAAGAGCCTAGGTAACCTCTTGATAGTGAGTATTGTATATGGTCGAAATAGATTTCGGCCTCCGTACGTTTGATCGAGTTCGAATGGTAAGCGATCGAAGTGAGAGCTCGATACAAGTTCCGAGGATAGTACAAACAAGCCTCGAACTCCAAGACCGATCGAGGAATTGGCTCGGTATCATTATCGAGCCCATGACCAAATCGAGCCGCAAGGCAACGAGAAGGTTGTCATAGATGCATAGACCGATTGTCACTCACCCCGAATGTCAAACTCGAACTCAAGGTCGAGGGCTCGACCCAATACCGAGCTCGATCCGGTATCGAGCTCGCAGACAGGAGTCATTGCAACCGCACTAGAGGAGAGAATCTTAGCAGGAACCGAGGAAGAAATAATTCATCATGGGTTCACCACTATATATTTTTTATTATAAACCAAAGTAAGATCCATCTACTATAAATAGGGGGCTTTCGACTAAAGACGCAGACGATGAGCAAAAGTCTGCTTTAATAAAGTAGCTCGGGGGAACCTTAAGACAGGACATCGGGGCGAAGGAATCATTGTAAGCATGAGAGGGTGGAGAGACTATAACAAAATATTTTATTCTCATATTGAAAGATATCTCCTTGTGTTACTTCCCTTTTATCTTATTCGTTCTTTCTGATTCATTATTCCCACTGTTATAGTCAAGAATATTCGTATTGTTATCTCTCTATACGATTTGTATCAAAGGGTACCACGTATCCTTAGAACCCTACATAAATTTAATGTTATATGATTTTTTGGGTAAACAGTTTGGGGCCCACCGTGGGGCTAAGGATAACAGTAATTGTTTGATATAAATCTACATTACACACTAGTTTACAACTTCAAATCAGCAATGGCTTTACCTATCGATCAGGAAGCCAACCTTCAAGATGAAACCAACAACTTGGCACCCGGGGCCCGAAGTCCACTTAACGATGGCACTGAGGCTCGAATCGAAGTACCCGAAATTCGAGCCGAAGTACCATTGGATGTCAATTCACAAATAGCTCTGGAGGCGAATCAGCGTTCAGAACCGGAAAGAAGCATTCAGGGCGGTACTCGATCCGTAGCTCGAGACACCCACAACATAGAGGAGATCGAAGTCAGCTTACGGATGATCTTCGAGATATTACAAGCCCATCAAATAGCGATAGCTCAGTTGCAGAGCCAACCTCAGGTACAAAGCAGGTCGGAGCCCAATCCTCTTCGAGAAATCACCCACAGAACGGAACCAGCCATAGTAAAGTCAAATGATCAAGAATCGGGGACTACTCCCAAAATTACTAAATTTTTTGAGAAACACACAAAACGAGTCGAAGCCAACGATAAAAAAGTAGAAACATATAATTCCAGGGTCGATCAGATCCCGAGAACTCCACCAACGACAAAAGGGCTAGATTCGAAAAAATTCATTCAAAAGCCTTTTCCCTCGAGTGCAACCCCAAAACCAATCCCCAAAAAATTCTGTATGCCCGAAATACCCAAATATAACAGAACGACTGACCCCAACGAGCACGTCACTTCTTACACGTGTACCATCAAGGCCAATGATTTGGAAGATGATGAGATCGAATCTGTATTATTGAAAAAATTCGGTGAAACCCTATCAAAGGGGGCAATGGTATGGTATCATAATTTACCATCTAACACTATTGATTTTTTTGCTATGCTTGCAGATTGCTTCGTAAAAGCACATGCTGGAGCCATAAAGGTCGAAACCAGGAAGTAGGACCTGTTCAAGGTAATACAAAAGGATAACGAGATGCTAAGAGAGTTTGTATCTCGTTTTCAAATGGAATGAATGAATATGCCACCAGTCACAGACGATTGGGCTATTCAAGCTTTCACTCACGGTCTAAACGAGCGGAGCTCGATGGCTTCACATCGGCTGAAGCAAAATCTGATCGAGTACCCAGCTATTACTTGGGCCGATGTGCACAATCGATATCAATCCAAAATAAGAGTCTAAGATGACTAGTTGATTTCTAGGTCCGTTACGAAAAGAACTACCAAGCAAAAGCCGACCAGAGATCGATACCAGCCATATAGCGGGAATGATACTACCGCTGAGTATCTTAGGCCTCCGTAAAATCAACCTCATATACTGGGGGGCTTTATCATTAAACGCATCTGTGATGATTGTCAAGTTCGGTGCAAAGGAAGTTACTTCATTATTTCATGACAAACAGTGTCTCAATAGGAAACGTTGTAAGAGCCAAATGGTCAAAACGAACCATGCTTATGTAGTTGGCCCGAGCCCTGACGCAAAACATGAACACATGTATAATGACTTGCAAAGAAAGCCCCCTTCTTTATCGATATTCTATGTTCAAGATTTATTATGCAAACAGGATCGAGTTCGAGCAAGCGCTCACTCGACCATTACGCCTACGGGCTACATTATTTCGAGTTCGAATTATTCACTCAACTATTACGCCTACGGGCTATATTATTTCGAGTGCGAATCATTCACTCGACCATTAAGCCTACGGGGTACTTTTATTTGGAGTTCGAGCAAGCACTCACTCGACTATTATGCCTACGGGCTATATTACATCGAGTTCGAATCATTCACTCGACTACTAAGCCTACGAGCTATTTATTTCGAATTCGAGCAATCACTCACTCGACATTAAGCCTACATGCTACTTTTATTTCGAGTTCGAATCATTCACTCGACAACTAAGCCTATGGGCTTCTTTTGTTTCGAGTTCGAGTAAGCACTCACTCGACCATTAAGCCTACGGGCTACTTTTATTTCGAATTCGAATCATTCACTCGACAACTAAGCCTACAGGCTACTTTTGTTTCGAGTTCGAGCAAGCACTCACTCGACTATTACGCCTACGGGCTACATTATTTCGAGTTCGAATCATTCACTCGACCATCAAGCCTACGGGCTACTTTTATTTGGAGTTCGAGCAAGCACTCACTTAACTATTACGCCTATGGGCTATATTACATCGAGTTAGAATCATTCACTCGACTACTAAGCCTACGGGCTACTTTTTTTTTCGAGTTCGAGCAAGCTCTCACTCGACTATTACGCCTACGGGCTACATTATTTCGAGTTCGAATCATTCACTCGACTACTAAGCCTACATGCTACTTTTATTTCGAGTTCGAGCAAGCACTCACTCGACTATTACGCCTACGGGATACATTATTTCGATTTCGAATCATTCACGCGACTACTAAGCCTACATGCTTCTTTTATTTCGAGTTCGAGCAAGCACTCACTCGACTATTACGCCTACGGGCTATATTATTTCGAGTTCGAATCGTTCACTCGACCATTAAGCCTACGGGCTACTTTTATTTGGAGTTCGAGCAAGCACTTACTCGACTATTACGCCTACGGGCTATATTACATCGAGTTCGAATCATTCACTCATCTACTAAACCTACGGGCAACATTATTTCGAGCAAAATTACTCGTTTCTTTGAATTCAAACGAACACTTGACTATTTAAGTTGAAGGATGTTCGAGCCCGATAAAGCAAATGGGACTACCTACAAGGCCCGAAGGCAACAAAGATCAAAATTCAAACTATCTATTTAGTTTGAAAGGCTATTTTACTTCCAAAGGAAGAAAGATTTATATTAACCAATTTTTTGTACAGAGACGGCTACTCTGCCAAAAGAAAGTTCTTTATACAAAAACCGAAAGCGACATCAAAAGAACGTAGCAAACGACCTAAGGCCCTAAATGAATCAATCTTCATCGGAGGCCGTATTCTCGGCATCGTCCTCATCTTCAGACTCCCCCGAGTCATCGGAGTTCTCCTCAGGAAAGGCCAACCTCTGAGCTTTGTTCTCCTCCACCCTGGCGACTTCAATCTTGGCCCCAATATCGAATCCCTGAGCTCTGACCTCCTCGAGAGACTCTCTCCGAGCTTGCCATTTTGCATGTTCAACCATACTCTCAGCTTTGGCTTGGTTAACCTCGACATCGATCCTAAACTGAGCCATTTTGGCATCAGCTCTTTTATTGACCTCGATCACCTCAGATCTAGCCACTTCAAGTTCTATGGCCAAATCTGCTTTATCTGAAGTGGCCAAATCCAACCGATGCTGAATCTCTTTCATCTTTTCGATCAGCCCCGAAGCATTTTCTTTCGCAGATCGAAGTTGGGCATCAGACAGCTCCAACTGAGCTTCGACGACTTTCTTTTTCGAGGCAAGGATATCCATACACTTTTTAAATTCTTCTGCCTCGGCAAGTAGTGCATCTACCTATGAGTTAAGCCGTCGAATTTGCTCGATCCTCTGCCGAACCTGCAGAATCGGTTCATTAGTGGTTATCTCCTTTTCATCTTCACTATCACGGAACATTCGAAATACCTGCTCAGCCATCTCCCCATGCTCTTCCCGAGTCGCTGTCAAATCTGCTCGAAGTTTTTCACTAAGGAGCTTGTACGAGTTACTCTTCTCGGTGAGGCTCTGAACCTCGGCATCATGCTCCTCCTGGATTCGAAGAAAGTCTTCGTGATGCAACACCGAAGCCTGCAAACAAAAGAAGAAACATTAGAATTACCTACAACTCTATGTGTAAAAAAAGCAACGAAAATGCCATCGGAGTTACCCGATTCAAAGCATGTTGGGCCTTGTTGAAGAGACAAGCGGGCACCACCGCACTCATCACTGATTGATCTTCTTCGGTCAGCAAAGACCGTAGGTAGCTGGCAATCCCCACAGGGGAAGAAACAATACGGGTATCCGCAGGTACAGAGAGCACTATCTTCCGCCTTTGGTCGGGATCAATGCTCGGGGCCGAAAATCGATCCACCAGTTTATGAATAGATGAGGGCTCAGTAGAACCCAACCACGATGATTTTTTGGGTATCGGCATTCCACCAAGACCGGTACCCTCCTCTGAGACACCTGACTCGAGCCCCTCCAGAAAACCATGGATATCGGCCGACTCCTGAATACCCTCATAGGACTGATCCTCCAACATGCGGCCTCTCGAATCATGGCATCCGAAATATGAGGGGATCCGCCAAGGTCAACTATCCCAAACTCATACCTTGAAATACATTCTACTGCCCGAGAAGATCCACCATCGGTGTCCCTTTCGATCATCTTAGTTCAAGAAGGGATAATCTTGGCTTCTTCTTGTTCTGGGATTATGGCCAGGGTTCCCTGATTTGCTTCCACCAAATTGGAAGACTGTTGAATCACAAAATTATCCCGTACACAGGTTAAATTCTCCTCTCCTTCTTCGGGATCGTCCCTTAAACGGTGGGCCACTTCCGAAGTCATAACACCAGAGCCCCCTTCAGCTTACGAGATCTCTTAGCCGGTTTCTTCTTCTCCGAGTTTGGGGATCCCGATACGTCTTTTCTCTTCCTTTCTTTTACCTGCTTCAGGACAGGAACTTCTTCGCCACCGGATGGGCCCCTCATAACTACATCTTTCCCGAGCCCTACAAAAGGGAAAACGGAGATTTACCATACAAACCGATGAAGAGACAAATCGACAAAAGATTTACCATGACTACGGGCCTCCCATCGACCCTTTGAAAATTTGACCTAAGCACGCTCGGAGTATGGTCTCTACAACACCAGACTTTCGACTCATTGTCTAAGATCCGGGATCGGTTTCGGCATTCGAGCTATGGCTGTGATAAGGAAAGAAAAATGGATCAACAAAATAAAAGGCAATCACAAAATCAAAATGGGCAAAGAGAAACGTTCACTCACGGCTCATATTCCATTTTTCGGGAAATGGAAGGTCATCGGCAGGGATCAGGTCCGAGGTTTTGATTCTAACTAAACGGCCCATCCAACCCCGATCTCGGGTTTCGTCTATGCTCGAGAATGGCGCTTTGGTTGCTCGGCGAGCAAGCTTGATCAAACCTCCTCGATAAAGTCGGGGACTGCAAAGGCGCATAAGATGATCGAGGGTGAAGATATGCCCATCGACCTTGCTCGAGAAAAATTGAAGAAGAGTCACTATCCTCCAAAAGGAAGGGTGAATTTGGCCGAGGGTCACATTGTACCTCTTACAAAAGGCAACAATGAGAGGGTCTAAAGGTCCCAACGTGAAAGGATAAGTGTAAACACTTAAGAACCCTTCGACGTGGGTAGAAATTGATTCATCAGGCGATGGGATTACTACGAGTTTATTATCCCAGTTGCATTCTTGTATGACTTTATCGAGAACCTTTTCGGTAATTGAACATTGATATCTCGGCATTGGCTCACACCGACCCGGTATCGGAGAAAGCTTTTCAATTTTAAAATCGCCTACAGTCGAACACCCTACCGGAACAAATTCCTCAGGGCGGGTCTCTTCAACATCCTTGCCACCAGCAGATCGAGATGAAGAAGCGGTCTCTTTTTGCGGAACAGTTTTAGACGTTTTTGCCATGTAAAATTTTGTGAACAAAGAACAGAAGTATTTGGTGTTTTAAGAAAGAGTTTGCAGTAAAACTCACAGATTTACATGCAGAAAACTCAGAAGAGACGAATAGGAACTTAGAAAAATTGGAAGATTGAAGACGTAAAGTATGAATGATGGAAGGAGATGCTATTTATAGATTGAAGCAATGACGGTTCAATATCAGAGGTGACCGACCACCGTATGACACATTGAATGCCTTGGTAAAGCCGAACCGATGGGACATCTATCACATACGTCATGATCAAGATCGATGTAAACGTCAGTATATATCTGATCGAGCTGTTGAGAAATCATATTATTTCTCGCTACATCCTTTTTCTGAGAAACGAGGGGACTATCTGTATACGGTCGAAATAGATTTCGGCCTCCGTACGTTTGATCGAGTTCAAATGGTAAGCGATCGAAGTGAGAGCTCGATACAAGTTCCGAGGATAGTACAAACAAGCCTCGAGCTCCAAGACTGATCGAGGAATCGGCTCGGTATCATTATCGAGCCCATGACCAAATCGAGCCGCAAGGCAACAAGAAGGTTGTCATAGATGCATTGACCGATTATCACTCACCCCGAATGTCGAACTCGAACTCAAGGTCGAGGGCTCGACCCAATACCGAGCTCAAGCCGGTATCGAGCTCGCAGACAGGAGCCGTTGCAACCGCACTAGGGGAGAGAATCTTGGCAAGAACCGAGGAAGAAACAATTCATCATGGGTTCTCCACTATATATATTTTTTTATAAACCAAAGTAAGATCCATCTACTATAAATGGGGGAATCATTGTAAGTATAAGGGGTGGAGAGACTGTAACATAATATTTTCTTCTCATATTGAAAGATATCCCCTTGTGTTTACTTCCCTTTATCTTATTCGTTCGTTCTGATTCAATATTCCCACTGTCATAGTCAAGAATATTCGTATTGCTATCTCTCTATACGATTTGTATCAAAGGGTATCACGTATCCTTAGAACCCTACATAAATTTAATGTTATCCGATTTTTCGGATAAACAAGCATTTTGTTATATTAGTGAGCATATACTGTGTGAATATAAATTAACTAAAAATCGAGCAAAATGGTTTTTGAATATTGAAAGTCTAAACAAGAAATTGAATGTTCAAAACTTTTTCTCTATTTGTAAGGTAGGGGTGGGAAATGGTAGATTTATGTGAGAATTCTACGACCAATTATAGTATTTCTAGTTTAGGAAATTGACGTTGTAAAAAAGGTAACCTAGGTAAAGAAAGTATTAAATGAGAATTTATCACTGCTCCTCTAGGTAAAAAATTAAGCATTCAATCAAGTCCGTCATTTAATCTTTTTAGAGCATGTGTGTCGGTAAATATATTAGATCAATTATAGCAAATATGTACATAAAATACCTAATTTGACTAACAGAACATGAGTTCACATTCCCATCTATAAATCCGCCCCTGCCTAGCATGGCATAAACTTACTAATTAGAGCAACTTCTTGAGAGAATGTTATAACTTAAAACGGTATGCATAAATGATAAGTAGATTAAGAGTGCTTGGTATGACGGAAAATATTTTTTTATTTTTTACTGTTTGATTGCACAAAATATTGATAAATATTTTTTTAGGTAAATGACATTTCTAAAAAAAGTTAAGAAATCATTTTTCAAAAACTCCACCAACCCTCACATCTAATCTCAATCCCATCCCCTTCTCTCCCATACCCCACCTCTCCCACCCCTCTCTCCAAAAAGGTTTTTTTTTTCAAATTTTAGTTTTTTTTTTCGTCACCGCCCACCCTACTAACCCTTGCCATAATTTTTTTGTTTTTTGTTTTGTATTTTTTATTTTTCTGCACCACCCACCCCAACCCCCTCCCTCCCAAGCAAAATATATATATATATTTAAAATATTTTCAGTTCTGATTTTTTCAATTTTCAGTTTACAGGTTCAAAATTTTACGAGTTTCAAAATTATGAGCTTGGAGGTTTATGTGTTTGGAGTTTGCAGCTTAATAAATTATAGAGTTTATGAGCTCGAAAGTTTAGCGGTTCGGAATGTTGTTAGTTCGAAAGTTTATGGCTTCATATTTATTAATTGTATCTAAATTATTTATGAATACTCTTAAGAAATTATTTTTTAAAATTTACGTACCAAACATGAAAAAAAGAGAGTAATATTACTACTTATTTTCCAAAAAAATATTTTCTTAAAAATTATTTGCCGCGAAAAAACATCTTCCTTTTTAGGTAACATTCTAATACTTCACTGCTTACCATTTTCTTAAATTTTAACGCACGTGATTGCAGTCCTTATCTACCAAACCCTTTTAACTTTTCTCCTAATAGAAACTTCATAGAACCTCAACAAAGTTTCCAAAAAATATTTATTTAATAACTCAAATCATGAAAGGTATAAGCTACGTGCACCTCTTCTCACAATTCACACACATATATATACCCCATTCAACCTTCTTTTCCAAAGAACTCAGTTTCTTCATTTTTCTCTCTATTTTTTGGCAGAATTTATTCACTCTCAAATAATCAAACCTCATTTCCATATTTAATTTCTTTTGTTCCAGTCGTTTATTTTCTTTCTATTACTTTGAAAGTTAGCTGCTTCAGAACTCAGTTTCTTCATTTTTCTCTCTAATTTAGCAAAAATGATGTTTGAAAACAGTGAATTTATCACTAATTTTGAACTTCTTGTATCGATTAAGCAACATTTACTTGAAGACTGGAGCTCTCCCGAAAATTCCACTTCTCTTTATTCCACTGAGACCCAAATATTTCCTAATTTATTTTCTGATAATTGGGAAAATATTCCAATTAATGAAAATGACACGGAGAACAGGTATATTTACAGTAATGCCATTACTTCTGCTGTCAAAATCGAGCCTGAATTTCCTAATTTCTTAGAAAATGACACAGAAAACATGTATATTTACGACAATGCCATTAACGAGCCGACACAATCTGCCGTCAAAACCGAACCTGAAGTTAGCGTTAGTTCACCGGAAATGTATAATTTCAAGGCACCTGCGGCTGTGCCACCGCCGGCGAAAAAATCAGAGCGTTACAGGGGAGTAAGGCAGAGGCCGTGGGGAAAATTTGCGGCAGAAATTAGGGATCCGGCGAAGAACGGAGCTAGGGTTTGGCTAGGGACTTACGAGACGGCGGAGGATGCGGCGTTGGCGTACGATAATGCGGCGTATCGGATTCGGGGATCACGTGCGTTGTTGAATTTTCCGTTGAGGGTTAATTCGGGTGAGCCGGAACCGGTTCGGGTTGGTTCGAAGAGGTCGTCACTTTCGCCGGAGAGTTCTTCCTCGTCGTCATCGGTAAATGTTTCGACGAAGAGGACGAAGAAGGTAGCTCAACTGTATAATTGAGGGTTAATTTGGGAATTCAAAATTGTACAATTTTATGGAATAGGTTGAGTTCACTTTTTATTACTGTATTTTATTTCCTCTCCTCGTAGAAATTTGTTCTTCTCGGTAGGATTGAGGAATTTGTTCGGCTTGACATTTGAATTTGGTCTAATGTATTGAATTTTTCGTTTAAAATAACACTTATTACTCTCTTTATTCCAATTTATTTGACTCGAAGGAGATTTTTAAGATTATAGATCTTAAATAATTGATATATTATTACGATTATAAAATCTTTTTATTAAGAATAAATAGAAAGACCATGAAACACTAGCTTAGGAACAAAGAAAAACATGATCTAGGAACAAATAGAAGTAAAACTTACAAAAACTTAAACTATTTGTTAAAAGACAAATCTCTCAAAACAGCCGCCACTATATAAGATTCTCTCCCAACACATCCGTTTAGGTTTTTACACGTTGTCTTTCCTTGTTCGTAGATTTACAGAAGAAAACAATCAATTTGAGAGGAATTTTATAATTACACACTTTCATTGTGTTTCCATAAACCAAATAAGATAACTAAATAATATGAAAGTTTAATAACTTTAATGGGCTAAAATATACCCTCGAATATGCACATTGGATCAAATGTGCTCTCTATATAAGACAGTTTAAAATAAGGATATATTTGGAACAAGTATTGGACGACATCAAACGGAATCAGAATTTTCATCCAGGGTTGTCAAAATATAAATAATTAGATATATCGAAAATTCAAAGAGAGTCAACGTATAGTAAATATATATAAAATAGCAATATAGTGTAATTTTTCGGCGAAACATTCCTTGGTTTAATGTGGCTCCGTCACTTGACGACATGATATTTTGTGCCGGATTATTAATGACGGGCATATCCGCTTAATTTCACAGAGTTCAAGGCCATGTTTGAACCTTATTCGTTGATTAAATTATGGAGTACTATATTTATTACGATAATATTAAAATACTTTACATTGTAAGGATATGTAATTTAAATTGTAAGTATTAGAAAAGTAAAGCTAAGAAGCTTCAACGTTGTTGCCTCCTTCCCAATCATTAGTATCATTGTATGTAACTATGTATGATTAACATTATAATCCGGAAAAGGTTTAAATATGGCTTTGTGCTATACGAAATTGAGGATATTTGCCCTTTATTAATACTTTAGCTCATATATATCCTTACCGTCACATAATTGGTCCATATATATACCCTTTTTGAAACAGAATCCACCTAAACTAATTAACTCTTGCTTTAATTGTATTAAAGTGTATTACAAACACTATTTTTTTTTTATTAGTATTTTTTTTTCTTTACCTTTTGTTACATCTCGTGTTTCGTACGTAAAAGTTTCGTCTTCAGTTAATCGACGTAGACGCGGAGATGGGATTATTTTGTGGTTAACGTATTTATGCTATTTATAACAAACGATAAGTAAGTGCCATGGAGGATAAATGGCACATGAATTAAAGAAAATGAGTTTCGTTGAAGGTCGTCGATTTGGGATAAAATACGGTCCGAGTTATAATACCCGATATTTATGGACTAATACCATACAAGGTACCATATGACCGTGATAATACGATGTATAAAGTATATTAAAATAAGTAAAATTTTAAGTAAGTTGAGATAATTCTTAATTATATGGGTAATTGATTAATTATTGAGTAATTAATTAAAAAGTAGGATAAGATTTAACCCCCAACGTGGCAATCATCCTTTACACTTAATTGACTAAGCATTAAAGATTTTAAGGTGTCACACTTTGAGAAAGAAGTGTGACACCAAACTTAATTGTGGGGCCACCTAAAAAGAGTTGAATAATAACTACAGTGTTTTATGAAAGAATTCTCACAAACACTTTCCATAACTTCATTAACGTAATTTCTCTTAAAGCTTCTATTAGGAATGACCATCTTAATCTCTTCAAAGCTCAACAAAACTTTCCATATATACCTTTTAACGTCATGTTCTAAAGAGCTTAATTCAAGCTTCTCATAGTTACTCAAGGAGAGGTTCGGCCAAGATAATCTTTGCATAAGCAACGAGCTTTTCATATACCGTGTTTGGTGATTTTGTCGCAATTAACGTGTGTTAGAGGAGTGTCAAAAACATCGACTCAGGTATGTTAAGGCTATCCTTTCTTTCTTTTTTGGCATGACCCAAATGATACTGAAAGAAACGAACAAACACACAGTTTTCATAAATGACTCTATTCATAGAAATATTAGGGGTGTCTATATTCTTGATTCCCCATGTGAATTATTATTATATCTTCTGTTCATGGGTCTCAGAAAAATATGTATTTGATAAAATTTATCCGACAAGCATATTATTTTTATGACATTCCGAGAAAATCCTATTAACGTATTTCTTATGCATTTCATGCATTTATACATGTACATTGACCCATAACCAGATGGCGTTATATAAACGTATATTATATGTATATGGGATATGAAAAAAGGTTATGGCGTTATATACGCACCACCACCTGATCAGCTAGTATATGTTGATAATTTTGCCCACAGTGGCCGAGATGATATGATGGGATGCCCTCATAGGCTTGATTATGTTATGTACACCTATACCTATGCATGACACGATATTTACACGCATGTGCATGACATTTCAAATGTTTCAGGATTTATAAAGTTATTTAGACTTACATGCGAAATTCTTTATTCCATATTTCATTTATGTCTTTTATGTACTGATTTTCATGCCTTACATACTCAGTACATTATTCGTACTGACGCCCTATTTTTCGGAGCCCGCGTTTCATGCCCGCAGGTACAGGTAGACAAGCAGACGGTCCCCCTTCTTAGGATCCTTGATCAACGAGAGTTAGCGTGCTCCACTTGATCCGAAGCTGCTTTTGATTTTGGTATGATATACTTGTATACATATATGGGTATGACGTGGCTCAGTCCCGTCTTTGTACAGTTGTATTTCTATTAGAGGTCCGTAGACAGTTATGTGTAGTCGGATAGTATGCAGCCTTGTCGGCTTTCAGTTTTGGGTATATAGTTGTCTATAGCAGCCCTGCCGGCTCATCCCATTGTATTTCGTATGTATATGTATATGTATATGTATCTTTTGGATAGATTTTCCTCATGTATGGTATTCATGTTTTTATCTTAAACGCATGCTTAAGGATGTTCGACATGTAGGATTCGGGCACCCGTCGCGGCCCATCGGTTTGGGTCGTGACACCTTTCTCTTTTTTTTTTCTTCTTTTTTCTTTTCTTCTCTTTTTTTTCCTTTTTCTTTCTCCCATATCCGATTTCCTCCATTGCTGACGCCTTCTCTATTTCCGTCACCAATTTCACATGATTTTATTCCTAAAAATCAAACCTAAACCACCAAAAGCTTCCTAGCGAGAAGGCTCTAGTTCTTCTGAAAAGAAGGAGATGAAAATTGTTGGAGAAAATTTTTCGGTGGTGTTAATTTGGTGAAGGTAGGATATGGTTATTCAGATTTCGAAGGTGTTGTTTTTCTGTGGAGCTTCAGATCTGAAGGGAACAAGACCTTCAAAATCTGAATAACCATATCCTACCTTCACCAAATTAACACCACCGAAAAAATTTCTCCGATAATTTTCATCTCCTTCAGGTTAGAAGAACATATGGAGTTTGTGATAGTAAAATTAGCATGAATTCATGAGTTTTGTCAAGTGGAATTGGTGACGAAAATAGAGAAGGCATCAACAATGGAGGAAGTCAGATATGTAAGAAGAGAAGAAAAGGAAAAAAGAAGAAAGAAAAGAGAAAGATAAATAAAAAAAGTACTAATAAAAAGAAAATAGTGTTTGTAATAAATTTTAGTACAATTAACGAAAGAGTTAATTAGTTTAGGTGGATTCCGTGACGGTAAGAGCATATATGGACCAACTATGTGACGATAAGGACATATATGAGTTAAAGTATTAACAAAGGACAAATATATTTAATTTGAAATAGTATAAAGACATATTTGGACCTTTTCCGCTTTATAATTGGTCTTAACTTATCAAACATTCAATTCCTTTTTATAACGACACGTGCGGGTGCCATGTCTTGCATTTCTAACAACACGTGCGGGTGCCAGGTCTTGTTTATTTTCTTTGAGAAAGGAGAATACGTAAAACTTATCCATAACTTTGACTTACTTCCTTTTTCAAAAACAATCCTTCTCAAGTCTCCATTGCCGTCATATTTATTTAATGAGCTGTCTTTTTTTATTTGTTTAATAATTATGGTATCGAGATTAACTTAGTATATATCTTGATTAAATTCGCGAGGTATTTGCTATCTCTCACGAGAGTTATCCCCAGCTATCTAGCAAGGACGGATGTAGTATTACTATCTAGATCAATTGAACACATAATTTTTGATGCACAATAAAAATTTATATATAAGAATTTATTAAAATTACAAAAACAGTAGATATGAACTCACAATTTTGAATATATAATGAGTTTAATGCTAAAACCTTAAAAATTGAACCCGTAAAATTTAAATTCTGGATATGCATATGCCATCTATAATACCATTTCCCCCCTTCCTTTTCTGCTAATGCTCTGAAAAGTAGATCTTTAAAATGAAAATCTTCAAATGATTGTCCTTGACGTAATTACTTAAATGCATCTTTAAGCATGAGGAGACAGACAAAATTATTAAAATCATCTTTAAGGCTTAAGCCAAACAGATATTCTTTATCCTACGTAAATTGTAAGAAATATTGCAGTTCTTACAAAAGAGTATTTATTAGATTCACATATATAATTATACAGTTCAGAACTATTGTTCATCGGGTCTTTTAGAATATAGGTCTTTTCCAAGTAGTATGCTCCGCTGCAATACAAAAGTCACGTAACTCGTAAGATATTAATCTTTGATATTGTATTTATACGATCAAGTCACCTATAAGATAATTATATAATAAGTATTAATTGTTGACCTGTTAAAAATAGTACATAATAATTAACTATCAGTGGCAAAACCAACTTACTCTGAGGGGTGTCAACTGATACTTTAACCGAAAGATTTTACCTTATAACTAGGATATATTTTATAATGTATATCTATTATATGTTGAACCATCTTAATTTTCCCATAATGAAATTCTAACTATGACGATTAAAGTATATTAATAGTATAGAAGAATTTTTACTTAGTATATATTAGGGGGTCAAATGGGCGGGATGAGCTCATTTTGGGCGGGTCAAAATTACCTTAGTCAAAAAATGGGCGGGCATAAGTTACTTGGGCTGAGATAAGCTGGTCAAGATGTGCCAAAATTTGGGTCATAGCCCAATCCTTCCAACTCCTATCAAACTTTAATTAATGTGTATTGTTTTCTTATGAATTGTTTAAATTATCAAATAAGATATTTTTCTTTTGTTATAGTCATATATAACATATCAAACAAAAAAGAATTATTTTAAAGATATTTTTACAAAGTTACTCATGAATCAATTTGGGCTAAAAATCAGTCCAACTTTAGATGTGCAAAAATATATAAAATATATATAATTTTTGTATATAACATACAAAATGTATATATATACACACATAAAATATATATTTTTTCGGTTACAATTTTAAGAGCGGCTATATTAAGCCATTTTTTCTTTAACACAAATGGGCAAGTCAATGACCGGCGTAACCTTGGATGAGTTGGGCTTGTCAAATATATTTGGACTCAAATTGTCACCCCTATTTACTGTACTAATTTTTCTTGGAAAGATTTGTTGATAGTATCGCCTGGAAATGATTCCATGGCCAAAGTGAACTCTTTCACTCGGTCTCTAGCAGGGATGAAAGGTAAGTGTCAAGCAAATAAGAACCTGTTTTACATGCAAACTCAGACACTCAACACGTTACAATCTCTTCTCCTTGCAATTGACAACAACCATGAATTACATTTTCCCATCTACTTCTACACTCTCTATATATACTCTACTTTATTTAGATGGGGATTAAGAATTTAAATGTTATAAATTTTTAGGAAAGAGAGTGAGTTTTAAAATGTATATATATGTCTCAATTAATCAATCTTTATTGTTTATACATATATATAAGGTTTGATATGAAGTCTGAGTTCTGCCAATTCAACAACAGTGAAATTCGCAAACTCAGAGTTAAATTCGTCACCGACTCTTAAGATTTTGAGGTGAAGTATGAGTTTTGTCAAATCAGTAATAGTGAAATTCGCGAACTCATTGTTGGAATCTTCACTGACTCTTAAGATTTTGATGTGAAGTTTGAGTCTGTCAAATCAATAACACTGAAATTCGCGAACTCATTATTGAATTCGTCACTATAGCTCTTAGTTCTTAGTTCTTTCGATCCGTTCATCTTAACATAAACGTAAATGTCTCAGAATAATCAACCCCGCCATGGCTCGCATCGAGTGGCTAGGACTACAACAGCCGTCACATTGAGTGGTTCACTCTTGGTTCTTTGCGGCTTAACGTTGGCGGCTACCGTCGTTTTCCTAGTTGTTGCCACCCCTTTGCTGCTGATGTTCAGCCCACTTCTCATTCCAGCTATGATATCAATTTTCTTGATCCTTGTAGGGTTCTTTGCTTCTGGAGGTTTTGGTGCTACTGCAACTTTTGTTTTCTATTGGATGTACAGGTATGCCACCCGAAAGCAGATTTAGGACGGTGTATCAGAGGCGGATCTAGCTTGTAATTAATCGATTGCTCAGACCATGTATGTGTACTAAATAATTCATGAATTCAAATTTTATTGTATAATTATTAATTTGAGTTCGTTATAGAATTAAGTTCATTTCAAATCTTGGATCTTGTCGCTGGTCGTAAATGATGGTGGTATCTTGTTGCTCCCAAACGCACACGCACGTATACGTGTTCAACAAGTAATATAGGATTGTAAGTCAGATATCGTATCCACATGGACTTGTGATTAATTATTTACTAAATTAAAATAAAATAATTAATCTATTCAAGCAATTTTTTAAAGTATGAATATTTAACTAAAATTAATCTAGAATAGTAAACTATGAAATTAAAGGAAATAAGTCTGCAATTTTAGAGAAGAGTTCAATGGGAGAAAATATTCTAGAGCTATGGGTTAGCTAACAATCCCGTTGAGTTTTTCACTTAAATCGTCTAATTAATTTATCTGGTTTATTGGTTGACAAGATTAATATTGCTCGTAGCCTTCTCCCGAAGTACTCCTCGCCTGTTCAAGTTAATCTAATGCCTATATTCCTATGGAATTAGAATTAACAAGAACACATTAATAATTCATGTATAGTAACCAAGCAAGGCGATTATGTATATTCCTATTCTAACCGCAAACCCGCCCCCACTCAGAGTTGAGATCTTGCTCTACTCAATCTTATATGCAATCTAGAATTTCATCTCCCGAGTTCAATCCTAGATTCGTAGATAGTATTCAATTGGTGATCAAGCAATCAAATAATTAAACGCAAGATTGAATAAATAAACCAATATGATAAAATAATAAGAACAATTCAAGTTTCAAACTACAACGTTCATGTAGCACCCAACAACTCTGGAACTAATAAACTATAAGATTAAAGAAAGAGAAGAGAAGAAAAACTAATTAGAAGCATCCTTCAAGCGTGGTGTGTGTTCCCCCGCGTGAATTTTCCTTCAAAGTATGTTAACTCGCTTCCAAATTAGATTTAAAACCCCTTTTATATGAGTTGGAATTGTGTAAAGCCGAAATAACACTTTCCTGGACAAAATAGGACAATCTCGCTACGCAGGTGCAGACCAGCGCCTCGCGCTTGGGCTGGCGCTGGATCCAGTACGTTTTCTGCCAAACTTTTACATTCATCTCATTTCAATTTGCTGTTTTTTTTGTCATCCACGTTAATCCTTCACGATTCTTTGTCCATATTATCCAAGCTTGATGCCTTCCACACTTTCATTGCCAACACTAGGATCATAGGTGACGTTATTTTTTCCACCTAATTGACTAAACTCTTAGGAATCTTCTTCCTTTTCCATTTTTTCTTCAATTGTCTCAAAAATCATTTTTAATTGCTCCTAACAATGACATGAACACCCGATTAATATAAACTCAATAATCAAACTAAGTTGGACATATACAATATAAAATACAATTAAAAAACAGTAAAAACAATGAATAAATAATATCTTAATATATAAAAATATGTCTAATATCATATCTTGATGGTAGTTTCTTGAGATTCCACGAAAATGTATCAGGTCTTGTATGTCTCGTATTGCTGGAGGAACATGAAGGAAAACGTTTTTAGTGTTTGAGCTGTCAGCAGGTCAAGTACGATCATTAATCTGATTTTTATCCCCAAGTGGAAGTCGGAGCAGATTGCTCCGGACATCGTGTCTACCATATACTTAGAGAAAATTCGATCTAGATTGGGTGGTTGTTACAAGCTTATACAGTTCACGCATTTAATAACGATAGAGTAGCTGGCACAAATATACCTTGAGAGATGTACGATCATAGTCCGTTTCTACCATAATATCAGCCACTCGAGGTATGAAACTCTCTCCATGTTCAAGGACGAACGTTTTATAATTAAGTAGAAAAGAATGTAACACAGGAGTTCTTTTTTTCCAGCATCCAAATAAAGAAGAAACCAATGGTTTGCTAACCATGAATCTGTGCCATCAATTGATAAAGTACATATTTGCTTAACACGGTAAATACTTACTCACATTCAATATTTATATGTGTATACGATCAAAATCGAGCTTACCCTTCGAATGACTAATCGAGACTGGAACATAATAGTTCGAGGTTCGAACTCGTGTAAAATCGAACCATGATACGAGGTTTGAGTGCCGAGCTCGTGGTCTAGAGACCGATTGGGATCGAGATCATCCAAGATCGAGACCGAGCAAGATAGAGATCGAGCGAGACCGAGGGAAGCTTATCGAGTCAAAAAAACAGAAAGACGGAATATTCGCAATTGGGCGAGAATCACGGCGGAAATTCCGGCGCATATCAAGGAGAAGCTAATTAATTAACCTAGCTATCATTAGATTCCTTACTGTATTTAGAATTCTATCAAGAGTAGGACTCCCTTACTATATAAAGGGGGTCTGATCGTTTGTAGAGGGATCAATTTTTTACGCAATACAAAGCAATATACTACATTTCTTCTAGTTTTCAATATATAGTTACTTTGTTCTTGTATTAGTTTATTCTTCACTTGATTTGAGGGTGATCGAACTTGAGGGCCAAGGCTAATTGATTCATTTGGTTTGCATTTATTTCTTTTACAGGTAATTTCAATATTAATATATATATTTTCTCAATTTGTGCAAGGTTATATCATGTATTCTTAAAACCGCGTATAAATTCAATTGTTATCCGTTTTTCGGGTAAACAACATCAAACTAATTAAACTTATTATAATTAAGTGATTTAGTGAAGTAAAAAACATGCATTGATCAACACAATTAAGTGATAAAACTCTATGTGCACACAGATATCATCTTTCTATTGTTTTGGTGTAAACACCATTTACAGCTTAACACTCTATTCTGGAATTTCTTCACATTCAGTGAACAATGGCGTGGTCATTTTCTTAAAGAATAACTCATGGGCTTTTGACGTCTAAGAAATCAAGAGAGGAGTGAGCCCAAGCCCATATACTGTAAAAAGACAAGAACTTGAGATTAAATTGGGAGAGAAATTGTGAGAGTAATAAAGATAGAGAGGGGAAGAGGAAAATCAACTTGCACTACAAAGTTCAAGGTATTATTCTTTTTCTTCTCCGTTCAATTATTGTCGGAATTGAGACATAATTGTTGTTTACTGATTGTTAGTATTAAGATTTCTTTTTGTAATCCAATTATCTGTAGCTCTATCTCTTCTATTTCTTTTTAGTAATTTTTTTAGTTTATGTTGCATTATTAGTTTACTTAGTAGTAGATCTAGTAGTTTGATGCCTAATTTATTAAGTATATTCTTTCCTTTTGGGTAAGTTTTTGTCTATAAAAAATAGTTATCTTCTTTTTGATAAATCATTTGTTGGTATTGATTCGACAATGTAAACAGACGTTCAATCCAAATAATTTAGAGATACTTAATTTTGTATTATTGTTTGTTTTATGCAGTTTCTTTACAAGACGTTGTGAGAACAAGTGGTACAGACTTCCACAATGTAGAATTTACCAACATTATCTACTAATTTTTGAACTTTCATTAATGATTAGTTACTAAGTTTACCCTTTATTTTGAATGTCATTCCTAGAGAGAATATATCAAGTTGTCAATCTTAGGACAGGTTTTCAGATAAATATGAAAGAAGGCAAATTTATTAATTGATCTTGAATGAAGGGTTAAAAGAGATACAAGTTATGTTCACCAACTATATTTGTTTAGTTCTTTTTATTGAACCAAATAATTAATTTAATGTTACGTCCATAATATTTTAGTAATCTAGTTGATTACTATGATCTTATCTATATATGCAACTTTCTTTGATCATTTATGTTGTTGAATGAAGTGAAATTTAATCTATAGGAATCAGTTTGATAAGTAGTTGTAAGCCACATAACTGAAAGAACATGTATAGACAGGATTAGATGTATGGCTTTAATATATATGCAACCACATTGTAAACAAAAACTTTATTATCACGTCACTTCAAACATAAATAGTATTTGTAGGTAACCTAAGTAAGATTAGTAATCTTGCAAATAAAGCGGGTTAACTATAATTACGTAAAGATGACCTAATAACTTCAAGTTTTTTCCATTGTTAGTGTGTAGGGGTGGAAAACTAGCGGGTCGGATCGGATGCGGGACGGGTCGAAAATGGGTAATGAAAAAACGGATAAATTATTCGACCCGACTCATATTTAATACGGATAAAAAATGGGTTAACCGTCGGATAATATGGGTAACCATATTATCCATGGTTTCTTGAATATGATCACTTTTGGGAGAATTCCTAGTCTCCCAAACTTGAGAAATCCCCAATTTGAGACTTTACAAATGAAAAAGTTAAACACATTAGTTATCCTGCCAAACCCTTCCACAAACCGGCGATAGTAACCTGCCAAACCCAGGAAACTCCAGATCTCTGTAGCTGAAGTACGTCTAGGCCAATTCTGAACTGCATCAATCTTCTTAGGATCCACTTTTATGCCTTCTGTCGATACAACATGCCCAAAAAATGTAACTGAGTCTAACCAAAATTCACATTTTGAAAATTTGGCATATAACTGATTATTTCTCAAAGTCTGAAGAACAATCCGAAGATGCTGCTCATGCTCATCTTGATTGCTGGAGTAAATCAAAATATCATCAATGAATACAACCACAAAAGAATCCAAACAGGGCTTGAATACCCGGTTAATTAGATCCATATACTGTTGGGGCATTTGTTAGCCCAAATGATATCACTAGGAATTCATAATGCCCATACTGAGTCCGGAAGGCTGTCTTAGGGACATCAGATGCCCTATTCTTCAACTGATGGTAACCAGACCTCAAATCTATCTTTGAAAACACCTTGGCACCCTGAAGCTGATCGAATAAGTTATCAATTCTTGGCAACGGATAATTGTTCTTGATAGTAGCCTTATTCAACTGCCGATAATCTATACACATCTGCATTGAACCATCTTTCTTTTTATACAAATAACTCCGGTGCACCCTAGGGCAAGATGCTAGGTCTAATAAATCCCTGATCAAGCAAGTCTTGTAACTGTTCCTTCAATTCTTTAGCTCTAGCGGGGCCATACGGTATGGTGGAATAGAAATGGGCTGGGTGCCTAGAGCCAAATTAATACAGAAGCCAATATCTCTGTCGGGTGTCATCCCCAGCAAATCTGCAGGAAATACATCTGGAAACTCACGGATAACTGGGACTGAATCCATAGAAGGAACATCTGCACTAGAATAGTGAATATGAGCCAAATAAACTAGATAGCCCTTCTCGACCATACGTCGAGCTTTTACATAAGAGATAACCCTCCTGGTAGAATGGCCAGTAATCCATTTTCGCTCTAATTGAGGCAACCCCGACATGGATAAGGTCACCGTTTTGGCATGACAATCCAATATAGCATGATAAGGTGACAGCCAATCCATACCCAAGATGTCAAGGAGTAGAAGATCCATGCTAGTATTAAGACTCCCAATAGTAACCACACACGAACGATAGACATGATCAACCACAACAGAATCTCCCACCGGTGTGGACACACACATAGAAACACTTAGAGAATCACGAGGCACAACTAGATATGAAGAAAAATAGGAAGACACATAGGAATAAGTAGATCCCGGATCAAATAGAACTGAAGCATCTTTATGGCAAACTGGAACAATACCTGTGATCATGGAATCGGATGACTCGGCATCAGGACTAGCTAAAAAAGTATAAAATCGGGACTAGGCCCCACCGCTCAGAGCTACATCTCTGGGACAACCTCTAACTGACTGGCCTCCACCTCTAATGGCCTGACCTCAACCTCTAACAACCTGACCTCCACGAGAACCCTGCTGCTGTGAGCTGCCCGGTGCCCGAGGGAAAATTCTAGCAATATACCTCGTATCACCACAAGTATAACAGGTTCTCTACTATTGTGACTGCTGACCCTGTCGACCTGAGTAACCACCCTGAAAACTCTGGAGTAGAGGTGCACTAATAGGAGTTGGTGGTGTACTGTAGGCTAGCTGGTCGGAATGAAACATATGAGGTCCACGACCACCTGAAGCACTGTGGGATGCCTGGAGCGCTGAATGAAACGGCCTGGGAGAATGACCTCTACCAAAATTACCCCTGCCTCCAAACGAGGCACCATTGAAGCCACCAAACTGACGAGGCCTCTTATCAGACCCCTGCCCTCTCTCCTGTGCAAGAACCATCTCGATCCTCCTAGCAACATTAGCAGTGCCTGAAAGGAAATCTCACTTTCGGTCTCCTTGTCCATCTGAATCCTAATAGGGTGAGTCAATCCATCTATAAACCTCCTCACCCTCTCTCCCTCAGTAGGAAGTAAAAGGAGAGCATGATGGGCTAGATCCACAAAACGGGTCTCGTGCTGAGTAACAGTCATACTGCCTTGCTGGAGACGCTCAAACTGCCTACGGTAATCCTCTCTCAATGTGAAAGGGAGGAACTTCTCTAAAAATAGCTGTGAGAACTGGTCCCAAGTAAGTGCAGGCAACCCAACTGGTCTGGTCGACATATAATCTCTCAACCACCTCTTGGCGGAATCCGTCATCTAAAATACAGCAAAATCGACCCTATTTGTCTCAACTATACCCATGTTCCGCCGTACCTCATGGCAGCGGTCAAGATAATCTTGTGGGTCCTCAGAAGGTGCACCACTAAAGTGAACGAAAAAAAGCTTAGTAAACTTGTCCAACCTCAATAAAGTCTCAAAAGAGATGAAATGCCTATCACCGGTCTGTGCCGCAACCACCAGCTGAATTACCCCAACTGGCGGGACTGCTGGAGCCTAATACTGAGGAGCCATCTGCTCCGGAGCGGGAGTAGTGGGAGTCTGCGCTCCTCCCCCAGCCTGTGAGACGGTTGGTTCCACTAGAAATGTACCATTCTGGGAAACACCCTCCATAAGGCTCACCAAACGGACTAGAGCGTCCTGAAGCACTGGAGTAGCTATGAATACTTTCGAGACCTGAACTGGTCCAACAAGTACAGTCTGAGCTGGAACCTCTGCTTCTAAATACACCTGAGATTCTACAACAGGTTCTATTGCTCGAGCTCTAGGCTGAGATCTACCTCTGCCTCTACCTCGGCCTCGACCTCTACCTCTGGTCATAGTTGCCACCGGGGGTTCTGGCTCCTGTCCGGCAATAAATGTAGTACCTGTTCTCGCCATCTGTGAGAGAATAAGAATAGAATGGTTCAATTATCGATGATCGAATAAAATCGCACGACAGAATAAGAAAGAAGTGATATTGTTCCTAAACTTCATAGCCTCTAAAAGATAAGTACAGACGTCTCCGTACCGATCCTTCAGACTCTACTAAGCTTGCTCGTGACTCGTGAGACCTAAGTAACCTAGTGCTCTGATACCAACTTGTCACGACCCGATTTTTCCCACCCTCGAGACCGTGATGTCGCCTAACATTTCACTTGCTAGGCAAGCCAACGTTAAAATTAATATTAACCATATTTAAACAAATCAAATTAAATGGAAGTCAATTACGAAAATAAAGTGTGGATGACCATAACAATTGAATCATCCAAATACATCCCCGAATCTTGTGTCCCAAGTGCATGAGCGACTAGAATATTACGAATAAAGGTCTGAATAAAATTCAAGTTGTTTGAAAGATACTACACAACTAAGATAAAGTAGAAGGGGACTACAGAACTGCAGATGTTGTGCAGTTATACCTCAAGTCTCCTCTGGGTAGTTGAATCCAAGCAAGTCTATGGTACGCCGCTCGGACCAACTCCGAAATCTACACAAGAAGTGAAGAGTGTAGTATGAGTACAACCGACCCCATGTACTCCGTAAGTGTCGAGCCTAACCTCGCCAAAGTAGTGACGAGGCTATGACAAGACATGTACGTAAATAACATGTACAAGTATATACAAATATGAAGCAACAACAACAACAACAATAACAACCCAGTAAAATCCCACTAATGGGGTCTGGGGAGGGTAGTGTGTACGCAGACCTTACCCCTACCCCGAAGGAGTAGAGAGACTGTTTCCGAAAGACCCTCGGCTAAAAAAAAAAACAAACAAAAAAAAGACAAAAGAGCAAAAAGGGAGACAATATTAGTATCACAACAATAATCATAGGATAAATAGGAACACCATGAAATCCAGAAAAAGATGCAAAGAAAGAGAGACAATATTAGTAAATATTAGTATCACCACAACAGTCATAAGAAAAATAGGAACACCATGAAATCTAGAAGAAAGATGTAAAGCAAAAGCGATAGCTACTAAATAGGACCTGCACTGAAAAGCAAACTAGTAAGCCACAACATTCCCACTAGTTATCTTAGACAACAACCCTACATGGCTAGTCCCACCATGTTACGAAGTAAGGCACAACTCAACTACCTCCTAACCTACAACCCTAATACTCAACCTCCACATCTTCCTATCAAGTGTCATGTCCTCGAAAATCTGGAGCCTCGCCATATCCTGCCTGATCACCTCTCCCCAATACTTCTTAGGCCGCCCTCTACCTCTTCTAGTGCCCTCCGTAACCAGCTGCTCACACCTCCGTACCGGAGCATCTGGGCTTCTTCTCTAAACATTTCCGAACCATCTAAGCCTCGCTTCCCGCATCTTGTCATCGATGGGAGCCACATGCACCTTCTCTCGAATATCATCATTCCTAATCTTATATATCCTAGTGTTCCCGCACATCCACCTCAACATCCTCATTTCTGCTACTTTCATCTTCTGGATATGTGAGTTCTTAACGGGCCAATACTCAGCCCCATACATCATGGCCGGTCTAACCACCGCTTTATAAAATTTACCTTTGAGTATCGGTGGCACTCTCTTGTCACACAGGACTCTAGATGCTAACCTCCACTTCATCCATCCTACCCCAATACGGTGTGTGGCATCCTTGTCGATCTCCCCTCCCCCCTGGATAATCGAACCAAGGTACTTGAAGCTGCCTCTACTCGGGATGACCTGTGAATCAAGCCTCACATCCACGACCACTTCCCCTGGCTCAGCGCTGAACTTACACTCCAGATATTCCGTCTTCGTCCTGCTCAGCTTGAAACCCTTAGACTCAAGAGCCTGTCTCCAAACCTCCAGCCTCTCGTTAACACTGGCTCGCGACTCATCTATCAGAACTATGTTATCGGCGAATAGCATGCACCATGGCACATCCCCTTGAATATGGTGTGTTAACGCGTCCATCACCAGGGAGAATAAGAATGGACTGAGCGCAGAACCTTGGTGTAACACCATTACAACCGGAAAATGCTCAGAGTTGCCTCCTACTGTCCTAACCCGAGTCTTAGCCCCATCATACAAGTCCTTAATCTCCATAATGCATGGAACCGACACACCTTTTGCCTTCAAGCATCTCCAGAGAATTTCTCTAGGAACTTTGTCATATACTTTCTCTAGGTTAATAAACACCATGTGCAGATCCTTCTTCCTCTCTTTGTATAGTTCCACCAACATTCTAACAAGGTGTATAGCTTCTGTAGTCGAACGACCCGGCATGAACCCGAACTGGTTGTCGGATACAGACACTGCCATCCTTACCCTCGCTTTAACCACCCTTTCCCACATTTTCATGGTATGACTCAGTAATTTGATACCCCTATAATTGTTACAACTCTGGATATCATCTTTGTTCTTATACAATGGAACCACCGTACACCACCTCCACTCATCTGACATCCTTTTCTCCTTAAAAATAATATTAAGCAACCTAGTCAACCACTCCAAACCTGCTCTCCCCACACACTTCCAAATTCCACCGAAATCTCATCTGGCCCGGTCGCTCTGCCCCTACTCATCTTACGCATAGCTCCCATGACCTCCTCAACCTCGATACGCCTGCAGTACCCAAAGTCACGGTGACTCTCCAAATGCTCCAATTTGCCTAGCACAATATCCCGATCCCCTTCTTCATTCAGAAGTTTATGAAAGTAAGTCTGCCATCTCCTCTTAATCTGGGCATCTTCTATCAATACTCTACCATCTTCGTCCTTGATGCATCTCACTTGGTCCAAATCCCGAGCCTTCCTCTCTCTCAACTTGGCCAGCCGGAATAACTTCTTCTCCCTACCTTTTTCCCCCAATTCCTCGTACATATGACCATAAGCCGCAGTCTTAGCCTCTGTGATCGCCATCTTAGCCTCATTCCTAGCTGCCTTATACATATCCATGCACACTCGCCTCTACTCCTCACCTATGCTCCCCACTAATTTCAGGTACGCTGCCTTCTTTGCTTCCACTTTACCTTGGACCACTTCATTCCACCACCAGTCTCCTTTGTGCCCACCAGAGATGCCCGTCGAGACCTCTAACACCTCTCTCGCAGCCTCCCTAATACAGTCTGCTGTCGTTGACCACATAGTGCTCGCGTCACCACTGCTCCTCCAAGCTCCCATAGCTGACAACCGCCCTTCCAATGCTTGGGCTTTATCCTTAGTTAAGGCTCCCCACCTGATTGTCGGTCTTCCTCGAGTAGACCTTTTCCTCCTCTTTAATATAATACAAACGTCCATCACCAAGAGCCTATGCTGCGTCGCGAGTATCTCTCCTGGAATCACCTTGCAATCCTTGCACAACCCTCTGTCACACCTCCTGAGGAGGAGATAGTCAATCTGGGTCTTCGCCACCACATTTTGAAAAGTAACCAAATGCCCCTCCCTCTTCTAAAAGCTAGAGTTCGCAATCACCAACCCAAAAGCCTTAGCGAAGTCCAACAACGATGTACCTCCTCCGTTCCTCTCCCCAAAACCAAAGCCTCCATGCACCTCGCCATAACCACCTGTGGTCGACCCAATATGCCCATTGAAATCCCCTCCTATGAATAGCTTCTCAGCAGGCGGAACCTGACGCACAATCTCATCTAACCCTTCCCAGAAGCGTCATTTAACCTCCTCATCTAGGCCCACATGCGGCGCATAGGCGCTAATGATGTTTAGGGTGCACTCTCCTACCACCAACTTAATAGTCATCAATCTATCATTCACTCGTCTAACCTCAACCACAGACTCTCTAAGTTCCCTATCCACCAAGATGCCCACTCAATTCTTACCTTTCTGGACTCCTGAGTACCAAAGTTTATACCCGTCCACGTCCCTCGCCCTCGACCCTACCCACCTTGTCTCCTGGACACACGCTATATTGACCCTCCTCTTCTGGAGGATCTTCACCAACTCTATAGATTTACCCGTCAATGTACCTATGTTCCATGACCCAATTCTCAACCTACAGACACCCTTGTTCCCTTTACCTCCCTTGCTTCCCGCCCCACCCCCCCGTTCCCCCCGAGGACATGACCTCACTCGACCATCCCAGACCACAGCCACTCTACCTACGGTAGAGTAAGGGGAATTACTATCACACAAGGCAACAGACCAAACCAGAAGAATACAAGTTGCAACAACATGCACACTATTACGGTAAATAAACTAGTACGAGGTCAGGTGTCAGCAATTTAACTCACACAACAAAGGGAAACCGGAAAACGGGAGGTACCAACTCCCGCGAGCAGAAAAAATACAATAAAAATACTGATACCACGAGTACCAGATATAGAACGAAAGAACCTGGAGCATGTTTTCCTGAAGTGTGTCGGATCTACTCAAGAGCACTGGCAAGTCCTGCTGTGTCCCGCCTGAATGTTGTTCGAAAGTCGCCAGAATTTATGAAACTTGCCGGCAATCTGAACACATCGGGAAATAGTCTGTCCTTGCCGGGAAGAAGCTGCACCTGTCCAAAGAAACAGACGCACCCACACACACAAGGGAGGGGGAGAGAGAAAGGGAAAGAGAGAGATAGGAAGAAGAAGATGGTCCTAAAATCAAAATCTGTTATTGTTTACATTATAGTAAGAAAAGTTAAGTGTAATAATCTTCATAAACACAAACAACAACAAAGAAAGAAATTCAGATCTTATCAATACTAGAAAAGGTTTTCAAAGAAAGTAAAACCGATGCTCAGGAAAATAGCATAGAACTTAGAAGTCGCAACAGAAATCCAAAAAGTAAAACACAAAAACAGAGAATCAAAATGATTAGAGGCAAACCACCGAAAAATATAAACAAAATCCGTCTAAGTCCGGACGACGCCACTTCGATGGCGACAATGCTAGAGCAGTGTCACTGGAAAATACTGGGTTCACCGAAAAAGCGAGATCCAGCCAGATTCGACGAGGTTCCAGTCACGTCGCCTCCACAATGATCAATGAAAATATTTCATCAAACTTAAAGACTTTTGAGGAAAATAAGAAATACCCAAATCAAGATTCTGCCTTTTGAAAATACCCAAATGAAGAAATCCCAAATATGAAGCAACAATGAACACAATAATTAATAATTTACAAATTTGGGAGGGAACGCGCGAAGGAGAATGATATAAAAATCTCAACAGGAGAAGTCTCACGTAGCAATCAATTAATTCATCGACAATAAAATAAGTAGCTGATAATATGAAAACGACACGGCACTAACCTTCATGCTTTTTCTCTCATTCTTCTTATGAGATGATAAATAAATAATATGAACGACATGACATCACCCTTCGTTTTTAACTCTCTTTCTTGTCACAGTATGGTGAATAAATAATTTAAATGGCACGACATCACCAGTCATGCTTTAACTCTCTTCCTCACTTTATAAATCAATAATTAATAATGTGAAAATGACACGACATCACCTGTGCTTTTACACTCTTCCTTACCATGAAAGTTATAATATAAATTCGGAAGAGTATTTTAAATACGGGGATCTATACTTATCAATAAATTCATTACCAGAATACCGACCCCACTTTCCAAAATATTCAACGAAAATTAAATTAGCAATAATTTCATGAAAAATGATCAAATAAACTATAATAAACTTAAGCAGGAATATCTTAATTAAATAGGCAATTAGTCACAATGAACAAATTCCACCCGCATGCTTTGACTCAACCACAATGCATAAGTACTCGTCACCTTACATTTACGTTGTACCCACACATTAAATCATGTAGCAAATAGACAAACAAATCCTACTCTATCAAGCCAAGGCTAACCACGACACTTGCCTCGATTTTCAACCAACTTAAGATTCCAATAAACATCTGCCTCACGAATTGGTGTCCGAACGCCTCGAATCTAGTCACAATTAATTCGATTCCGCCAATACAAATCATAGGAATTTATTCCATATGAAAATACTAATTTTCCAATAAAATCCGAAATTTAACTCAAATATCGCCCGCGGGGCCAACATCTCAGAACCCGACAAAAGTTATAAAATATGAACGTTCATTCAACCATGAGTCCAACCATACAAATTTTACCAAATTCCGACATCAACTCGAGCTTCAAATCCCAAAATCTTATTTTCAAATCTCTAGGCCCAAATCCTCGAATTTCACCTCAAAAACACGTAATCTAGTTGGAATAATTTATGATAATTCAATATTATTGACTAACAATGATCACAAGTGACTTACCTCAAGTTTTTCAGTAAATTCTCGCTCAAAACTCACCTCAACCCGTGTTGGAAATGTCCAAAAATGAGAAAATCTCGGACCCATCTATTTTTGTACACTGCCTAGAGATTCCGCTTCTACGAATTTTTTAACCGTATCTGCAGTTCCGCTTTTGTAGTGAAGCTTCCAATTCTGTGACTGCCTTCGCTTCTGCGGACAAGGAGTCCGATTCTACGGACTCGCTTCTGCGAGGCATCATCCGCTTCTGCTGACCTCACACTTCTGCAATGCAAGGCTTGCTTCTGTGAGCTCGTACCTGCGAGCTAAATTCCGCAGGTGCGATTGCACCAAAAGGCCAAAATTTTTAGCAGCTGTTTAAGTCCAAATTTCGATCCGTTAACCATCCGAAACTTATCCGAGGCCCCCGGGACCTCAACCAAATAAGCCAACAAGTCCTAAAACATCTTACGAACTTATTCAAAGTCTCAAATCACAACAAACAACGCTAAAAACATAAATCATACCCTGATTCAATCCTAATGAAACTAAGAAATTGCAACTTCTACATTCGATGCCGAAACTTATCAAATCAAGTCTGATTGACCTCACATTTTGCACACAAGTCATAAATGACATAACAGACCTATGAAAATTTTCAGAACTGAATTCTGACCCCGATATCAATGAAAGTCAATTTGTGGTCAAACTTTAAAATTTTTAAGCCTTTAAGCTTCTAATTTTCAATAAATGACGATAACTCAAGCTAGGGACCTCCAAATTACATTCCGGGCATACGCCCAAGTCCCAAATTACGATGCAGACCTACCGAAATTGTCAAAAAATAGATCCATATCCGTTTGCTCAAAATATTGACCGGAGTCAACTCAGATGAGTTCTAAAGCATTATTTCTCATTTTTATCAATTTGTTACATAAAAGCTTTCCGGAAAAATATACGGACTGTGCACGCAAGTCGAGGAATGCCAAATGGTGCTATTCGAGGTCTCATAACACAAAATGAATATTAAATTGAAAGATGACCTTTCGGGTCATCATATTGGCACCCTGAAGCTGATCAAATAAGTTATCAATTCTTGGCGACAGATACTTGTTGTTGATAGTAGCCTTGTTCAACTGTCGATAATCTATACACATCAATATTGAACCGTCTTTCTTCTTTACAAATAACAGTAGTGCACCCGAGGGCGAGATGCTGGGTCTAATGAATCCCTGGTCAAGCAAGTCTTGTAACTGCTCCTTCAATTCTTTTAGATCCGGCAGGGCCATACGGTATGGTGGAATAAAAATGGGCTGAGTGCCCGGAGCCAAATCAATATAGAAGTCAATGTCTCTTTCGGGTGGCATCCCCGGCAAATCTTCAGGAAATACATCTGGAAAATCACGGAGAACTGGGACTGAATTCATAGAAGGAACATCCGCACCAGAATCGAGAATATGAACCAAATAAGCTAGACAACGCTTCTTGACCATATGATGAGCCTTCACATAAGAGATAACCTTGCTAGTAGAATGGCCAGGAATCCCTTTTCACTGTAATTGAGGCAACCCCGACATGGATAGGGTCACCATTTTAGTGTGGCAATCCAGTAAAGCATAATAAGGTGATAGCCAATCCATACCCAGATGACATCAAAATGTACCATATCAAGAAGTAGAAGATCCGCACTGGTCTCAAGACTCCTAATATTAACCACACACGAATGATAGACATGATCTACCACAACACCTCCCACCAGTGTGGACAAACACATAGAAACACTTAGAGAATCACGAGGCACAACTAGATATGAAGCAAAATAGGAAGACACATAGGAATAAGTAGATCCCGGATCAAATAGAACTGAAGCATCTCTATGGCAAACTGGAACAATACCTGTGATCATGAAATCGGATGACTCGGCCTCAGGCCTAGCTAGAAAAGCATAAAACCGGGACTAGGCACCTCGTGCGTACGTAGCCCCCACAACAAGTAGCACATAATAACTACTTCACCTAGGGGTAGTTTCCCTCTCAAAGAGTTAGACATGAGACTTACCTCACTCCGAAGTCCCATAACCGACTCCAAAGCCTCTCTAACACCTCAAACAGATACCCGTCAATCCAAAATTATTCAAACAAATATGCAAACCAATCAAAATATATTCTAAATGGTTATGGAATATAGTGAAAATTATATATTTGTGTTCGTAAGATTATGGGTAACAATTTTCTTTGAAAATTTTCAGAATCCGGGCACGTGAGCCCGGGGATGAATTTTAGAAATTCTTCAATTGGGATTGGGTAATCACTTTAATAGTTAGAATATGAACTTTTGAGCACGTATTGATTATTTTATATAACATTTGACTAGTTTCGAGTCATTTTGTACCGAGTTGAGGGTTTAAAGCACACTTGTGGACCGGAAAGTAAGCTTTGAGACGAGCTAAGTCTCTTTTCTAACATTGTAAGAGGGAATTAACCCCATAGGTGAATTAAATTAATATGTGTTTTTATTTTTGGGGGATACGTATGCACGATGTGATGCGAGTCCGTGCGTAGCTACTAATTATGCTTATGTCCGGGTAGTTTAGGACTCAAATCATGTTATACTTGCAATGTTTGCACCCTACTTGTTAATTTAAGTGCTTAAGTCGTATTGGATCTTGATAAAGAAATTGTAAAAGGTCGAATTTCATTTACTTGAGTTTTGGACGGGTTACTTGGCCGTTAATAAGAATTGGCGCTTCTTTGAATATTAGCCCCTTGATAAATCTTTGAATCGGTTGCTTATAAAGTATTTCTCTTCTTGTGGAGTGGGCCAAATGCCTCGGTAGAAGAATAGATGCATCTATGGTTCATGGCGTTTGACCCTCGGCAGTGCACGGTATATATATGTTTATATTTTGGATCGGGTCGTATGACCTCAGCATAATTCGTGCGTAATGATACTTGGAGCCCAATTATATTTGACATTGTTCCATTGGCTCGAGTGGTTGAATTGTTAAAGGAAGGAAATTGAATTGGGATTTACTAATAGTGAAAAAATTGTCCACTATTTCTTGTTATCGAGTTTTCAGCTTCATTTATGTACCCCATGCTTATATATTAATCTCAGTATTTTATTATTAGCCCATAGTAAGTGTCGAAGTCGACCCCTCGTCACTACTTTTTCGAGGTTAGACTAGATACTTACTGGGTACATGTTGTTTATGTACTCATACCACACTTCTGCACTGATCGTGCAAGATCTAAGGCAGGTGCATTTGGTTATCATCCCGCACGCATCCTTGATTCCACGAGATTTTGTGGTGAGCTGCCTACCAAGCTCGTTCTGCAGCACCCGAAGTCTTTCTTTTACTTTTACTTTCTGTCCTTTTCACTTCAGACAGTAGCACAATATTTTTGTATATTCTATTAGTAGCTCATATACTTGTGATACGTGGTATTGGAGATCATGCTAGTAGGCACTTGATGATTTTTGGTTATTTACTTCATTTCATTTGTTCTTAAAATTGGTTATTTCTCAAATTATTAAAATTTTACATCTTATTTATTCAATAATTAAGATTCAACTATTTCTAAACTATTAAAAGAAATAATCACACGGTTAGTCCACGATTGACTTGCCTAGCGGTAACATTGGGAGCCATCACGGCCTATAGGAGAAATTGGGTCGTGACAACATGGTATCAGAGCACTAGGTTCACGTAGGTCTCACAAGTTATGAGCAGGCCTAATAGAGTCTTGCGGATCAGTGCGTATACGTCCGTATTTATCTTCGAGGGGCTATAGGGTGTTAGGAAACCACTCTTTCTTCATCTCCTATCATTCAGTTGATGTTATACTAAGTATCCTTCTCTTATTCTCTCACATATGGTGAGAACGCGTACACCGGATGTTCAAAACTCGGGAGAAGCTGCTCCCCATGTTGCTAGAGGCAGAGGCAGAAGGAGGGCACTAGCATGTGGTAGAGGACGAGGACGTCCCAGAGTTGCTCCAGCCATGCCAGCAGCGGATCCAGTAGAGGACCCCATTATTGAGGAGCAGGGCAAGGTTTCTGCAGTAGAGCTAACCCCGATAGATTTCATGTCAGCACCGGGTTTCCAGGAGGTCATGGGCCGTATGCTACGGTTCATGGACACTATGACTCAGGCTGGTTTATTTCCAGCAGACCCAGCTACAACTCAGGCGAGATGGGGAGCACAGACCCTTACTGCTCATGATCATGGTCATGTCGTTGTTGTATATCAGACTCCAGGCACACTACCCGTGGGCGGAGCCCAGCCAGTGGCAACAGCCATACCTGAGACCTAACCAGCTGCGGGCGACGAGCCGCATAAGCTATTAGACAGATGGACTAGGCTACACTCTCTTGTCTTTGGAGATGAGTGGCATGAGGATCCCTAGGACTACATTGATCGGTGCAGGGATATACTGCACAACATGAGTATATTAGAGTCCCACGAGGTGGATTTTACTACTTTCCAGCTGGAAGGCCGGGCCCGTAGGTGGTGGCAGTCTTATCTTCTTGGCAGACCAGTAGGTTCTCCTCCCATGACTTGGGACCAGTTCACGCATACCTTTTTGGATAGGTATATTCTACCCTCTTAGAGGGAAGAGTTACGATTTCAGTTTGAGCAACTCCAACAGGGTCAGATGTGAGTGACCGATTATGAGGCGAGATTCTCTGAGTTGTCTCACCATGCACTTATGATACTTCCTACTGAGGCAAAAAGAGTACGGAGGTTCGGTGCAGGGTTGCACTCAGGTATACAAGCCACTAAGGCCCGAGAGGTCGAGATGGGGACTTCTTACTAGCTAGTTGTGGAGATAGCTCAGAGTATTGAGGGTTATCGTCAATAGAGCTGAGAGCAGATCCTGCGGGACAAGCGGTTCCGTTATTCCGGAGGGTTAAGTAATGCCCCGTCTGGGGGCAAGGGTCAGTTTGGGAGAGGCCAGCCTAGCCGGCCCACATATCCAGCACTGCCGCCTCCTCGGGGTGCTCCAGTGTGACCTTATTTCAGCGCCATGCCAGAGATTTCCTACTGCCCACCAGCTATTCAGGGTTCCTCCAGTGGGTATTCAGGCCATCAAGGTTAGACTTCAGGTCAATAGTCCACCGTACCGAGAGGTTGTTTCGAGTGCGTGGATCTCAGCCATGTGTGGAGGTTCTACCCCAGGCTTTGGGGCAAGGCAGTGCAGCAGGGTTCTCTGTCTATGATTACGGCACCAGTAGCCGCACCAGTCATACAACCGCCCAGAGGTGGAGGCCAGCCAGGTGGCGCTCCAGCTAGATTCTATGTTTTTTCGACCAGACCAGATACAGTGGCCTTAGATGCCGTGATCACATATATTATTTCTGTCTACGGTAGGGGTGCTTCGGTATTATTTGATCCAGGATCTACCTATTCATATGTGTCATCTCTGTTTCCTCATTTCTTGGATGTTCCTCATGAGTCCTTGGGTAATCCTGTTTATGTGTCCACTCCAGTGGTCGGTTATGTTTGTCACGACCCCAAATTCCCTCCATAGGATGTCGTGATAGCACCTAGCTTCTAAAACTAGGTAAGCCTATCAATGCGGAATAATAATAAATATGAAATAAATAAACTACAATTCAAACAATTTCAGCTCCCAAAACCCGGTAGAAATAAGTCACAAGCTTCTAAAAATTTATTCTCTATGTCTCTATACATCAGAGTCTAAAGCAAATAAGGAAGACAACATAGTAAGATAGAAGGGGACTTCGGAGTGGCAAATATACCTCGAAGTCTCCTCGTACAGCTAGTTTACTAATGCCTGATCTGATAAGATGTACCTGGATCTACACAAAAAGATGTACAGAAGCGTAGTATGAGTATACCACAGCGGTACCCAGTAAGTGCCAAGCCTAACCTCGGTAGAGTAGTGATGAGGTCAAGTCAGGACCTACTGGAGAATAAATAATGGCATGGTAAAATATTTAAACAATATTATAAGATAAAATGACAATGAAAATGACTCAAGTAGTATGTCACATTTAATTACACCAAATAATGACAAATAAATACCTCGTGGAAACAAAACGGAATTCTTTTCAACTTTAAGAAAATCACAACAATAATCAAAGGCAACTGCGGCCATAAATCAATATCAACAAGGGCACTCCCGAGGTACCGCCTCGTAGTCCCAAGTTATAAACAAATTCACAATATCTCATTTCCTTATCTCACCGTGGGAACCTTCACAATTTATTTGAAAGAAAATATTTTTCCCGAAATAACATCCCGCGTTTTAGCCATCCTTATCACACCGCATGACTTTTAGTAGTTTCCCCTACTAGCCACGCGTATCAAGCCACATTTATCTCATCGCATGCGTTTCAATACCCGGACCTTATACCACCGCATGCGTATCAATATCACAATATATCACAATTTGCACCTCAGGTGCTCAAATAATTTAACTTGCCAAAATAATTCAACAATAATATTTTTCCACAATAAAGAGCTCACGGCTCATGTCAAAATAATTCAACAATAATATTTTTTCACAATAAAGAGCTTACTACTCCATCACAATGAGTACGAAAATCTTACAAAAATATCCATGAGTAAATAATTCAGGAAAATAATATTTAAATCTTTAATACGTTGATTCAATATCAAGTTTAAACATGTCAAATACTTCATATTAATAATATTTAATTTAAAGAAAATCAACCTTCAAATAGTGCACAGAATAAAAGAAACCAAGTTCCAACTAAACAGATATTAGCAGGAAAAGGTCAAACAAATTTAAGGCATATATTTCAGATCAATGATGAAGAATATAAGAAGATAAAATAATTTAATAAATACGCAACAGTGATCTACACAATTTAAAAATATAATATTTCACATTTAGCCTGTGTACACACTCGTCACCTCGTGTACACGACTTTCAACACATTCCAATAATCACATAAATACCAATCCTAGGGAAAATTTCCCCCACACAAGTTTAGACAAGTCACTTACCTCGACTTTCTCCAATTTAACCAAGTATTATGCTTTTTCCTCAATTTTCTGACTCCGATCGACTCGTATCTAGTCATAATTAATTCGATACAGTCAACAAAAATTATAGAAATCAATTTTATAAGAAAATACTATATTTTTTAATAAAATCCGATATTAGCTCAAAAATCGCCTGTGGGGCCCATGTCTCGGAATCCGGCAAAACTCACAAAATCCGACAACCCATTCAATTACGAGTCCAGCCATACCAGTTTCACTCAAATACGACTCCGGATCGACACCGAAATCTCAAACATTCGTTTATATGAGATTTCTAAAAATTTTCCAAATTTCTATCTCAAAACACTAATTAAATGGTAAAAACAATAATTTATTCGTGTATATTGACCAAATCCGAGTTAGAATCACTTACCCCAATGTTTTTCCTTGAAAATATATCAAAATTGCCTCTCCTCAAGCTTCAATTCGTCAAAAATGGCAAATGGGACGAAGTCCCCTATTTTTATAACTTACATATCTGTCAGGGAGCCCGATTTGTCACGGAGCTCGATTTTGTGAGGGAGCTCGATTTATGAGGGAGCTCGATTTTGTCAGGGAGCTCGATTTCGTCAGGGAGCTCGATTTGTCAGGGAGTTCGATTTGTCAGGGAGCTCGATTTTGTCAGGGAGCTCGATTTTGTCAAGGAACCCGATTTGTCAGGGAGCTCGATTTGTCAGGGAGCTCGATTTTGTCAGGGAGCTCGATTTTGACAGGGAGTCCGATTTTGACAGGGAGTCCGATTTTGTCAGGGAGCCCGATTTTGACAGGGAGTCCGATTTTGTCAGGAAGTCCGATTTTGACAGGGAGTCCGATTTTGTCAAGGAGCCCGATTTTTGGCAGGCAACTCGATTTTTCCAGACAGCCCGATTTTGACAGCATTTCCAGCAGAAAAATTGCAGCAGCTTTTGAAGTAGCTAAGTCCCACTTTTGATCCGTTAACCATCCGAAACTCACCCAAGGCCCTCGGGATCTCAACCAAATACACCAACAAGTCCTAAAATATTATAAGAACTTATTTGAAACCTCAAATCACATCAAACAATGCTAAAATCACGAATCATGCTCCAATTCAAGCTTAATGAAACTTAGAATTTCCAACTTCTACATTCGATGTCGAAACCTATCAAATCAAGTCCGATTGACCTCAAATATTGAACACAAGTTATAAATGAGATAACGGAGTTGTGAAAATTTTCAAAACTGGATTCCAACCCCGATATCAAAAAGTCAACTCCCCGGTCAAACTTCCAAACTTAAATTCCTATTTTAGCCATTTCAAGCCTAATTTCACTACGGACTTCCAAATAAAATTTCGATCATGCTCCTAAGTCCATAATCACCATACGGAGCTGTTGGAAGTATCAAAATTCTATTCCGAGGTCGTTTGCACATAATTCGACATCCGGTCACTATTTGAACTTAAACTTTTAATTTTTCATCAAAATTCCATATCTCGGGCTAGGGACCTCGGAATTAAATTCTGGGAATATGCCTAGTCTCAAATCATGATACGGACATACCGGAACAGTTAAAACACTGATCTGAGTCCGTTTTCTCAAAATGTTGACCAAAGTCAACTAAGTTGAGTTTTAAAGCTCTAATTCACATTTTAATTCATTTTTCACATAAAAACTTTCTGGAAAATTTTACGGACTGCGCACGCAAGTCGAGGAATGATAAATAATGCTTTTCAAGGTCTTAGAACACATAATTAATTATTAAATTTAAAGATGACATTTTAGGTCATCACAATGTTGTTATGGATCAAATCTATCGGTCTTGTGTCGTCACATTTTGTGGTTATGAGACTAGAGAAGATCTTCTATTGCTTCATATGACCGACTTTGAGGTCATCTAAGGCATGCACTGGTTATCTCCATACTACGCCATCCTTGATTGACATGCTAAGATTGTTACCTTGGCGATACCAGAGTTGCCTAGATTAAAGTCGAAGGGTTCGTCTGTCAGTGCATCTAGTCGGGTTATCTCTTTTCTGAAGGCTCGACATATGGTCAATAAAGGTTGTTTGGTTTATCTAGCTTACATTCGGGATACTACTGCAGAGGCTCTGGCAATTGATTCAGTGCCTGTAGTCTAGATGTTCTCCAATGTGTTCCCCTGTGGTCTTCCAGGCATACCACCGGATCGTGATATTGATTTATGTATTGATTTGGCTCCAGATACCCATCCTATATCTTTCCCACCGTACCGCATGGCTCCGAAGGAGTTGAAGGAACAACTTGAGAAGTTACTAGCAAAGGGGTTCGTCAGACCAAGTGTCTCTCCTTGGGGTGCACTAGTGTTATTTGTGAAGAAGAAAGATAGACTATGCGGATGTGCATTGATTACCGCCAGTTGAACAAAGTTACCATTAAGAACAAGTACCCGTTGCCACGTATTGATGATTTGTTCGACCAGTTGCAGGGTTCCAAGGTGTTCTCTAAGATAGATTTGAGATCGGGGTACCATTAGTTGGAGATTCGGGGTTCGGATGTTCAGAAGACTGCCTTCCGAATTAGATATGGCCATTATGAGTTTCTAGTGATGTTATTTTGTCTGACTAATGCCCCGACGTCATTTATGGATTTGATGAACATGGTGTTTAGGCCATACATTAATTCGTTTGTCATTGTCTTCATTGATGATATCTTGATCTACTCGCGTAGCATGGAAGAGCATGAGCAGCATTTGAGAGTGGTGCTTCAGACCTTGCGAGAACAGAAGCTATATGCTAAGTTCTTCAAGTATGAATTTTGGTTAGATTTTGTGGCATTCTTGGGACATGTTGTATCAGGAGAGGTTATTAAGGTGGATCCCAAGAAAATCGAGGCAGTTCAGAGTTATCCTCGTCCTACCACGGTGACTGAGATCAGGAGCTTCTTAAGGTTAGCAGGTTATTATCGTCGGTTTGTGGAGTGCTTTTCATCTATTGTAGAACCTTTGACTAGATTGACCTAGAAGGGTGCTACGTTCTGTTGGTCTGATGATTGTGAGGTGAGCTTTCAGAAGCTCAAGACAGCTTTGACTTCAGCATCAGTGTTAGTATTGCCTTTTGGTTCATGGATGTATACAATGTATTGTGACGCTTCACTTGTTGGTTTGGGTTGTGTATTGATGCAGGAAGGGCGAGTTATTGCACATGCTTCATGTCAGCTGAAGCCCCATGAGAGGAATTATCAGGTACATGATTTAGAATTGGCTGCGATCGTTCATGCCCTTAAGATCTGGAGGCATTATCTTTTTGGGGTGTCCTGTAAGGTTTATACTGATCATCGCAACTTGCAGAATTTGTTCAAACAAAGAGATCTCAATTTGAGGCATCGTAGGTGTCTTAAGTTACTAGAGGACTACGATATTACCATTCTTTACCATTCGGGCAAGGCATATGTAGTTGCGGATGCCTTGAGCAGAAAGGCAGAGAGTTTGGGTAGCTTAGCATTCATTTTAGCAGAGGAGAGGCCATTAGCTTTGGACATTCAATCATTGGCTAACAGACTTGTGAGGTTGGATATTTCAGAGCCCAGTCGAGTTCTTGTATGCATCATTGCCCAGTCTTCACTATTAGAGCAGATCAAGGCTCGTCAGTTTGATGATATACACTTGTTGGTTCTCAGAGAGACGGTACTACATAGTGGTGCCATGGAGCTTACTATTGGCGAGGATGGTTTTCTACGACTCTAGGGTCGCCTATGTGTTCCTAATGTCGATGGTTTGAGGGAGAGGATTCTAGAGAAGACACACAGTTCTCGGTATTCTATTCATCCAGGTGCTACGAAGATGTATCGCGACCTGATGCAGCATTATTCGTGGCGGCGGATGAAGAAGGACATGTTGTGAGGTGTCTAGATTACCAGCATGTTAAGTATGAGCACTAGAGTCCAGGTGGCCTACTCCAGCAGATGACTATACCTGAGTGGAAAAGGGAGCACATTACTATGGACTTCGTAGTTGGATTGCCGTGGACCTTGCGGATGTTTGATGCAGTTTGGGTCATTATCGACAGGTTGACCAAGTCAACACACTTCATTTTGGTTGTGACTACGTATACTTTAGAAAGGTTGGCCCAAATATATATTCATGAGATAGTTCGGTTGCATGGTGTGCCTGTTTCCATCATATCAGATAGAGGCCCTCAGTTTACTTCACATTTCTGGAGGGCAGTACAAAGTGAGTTGGGGACCCGGGTAGAGCTCTGCACCGCCTTTCATCCACAGACCGACGGGAAGTCAGAGCGGACAGTTCAGATCCTGGAGGATATGGTCAGAGCATGCGTGATTAACTTTGGAGGGCAGTGGGATCGATTCTTGCCTTGGACCGAGTTTTCTTACAACAACAGTTATCAGTCTAGCATCGAGATGGCTCCATTTGAGGCTTTACATGGTTGGCGATGTCATTCACCCATCGGATGGTTTGAGCCCGGCGAGGCCAAGTTATATGGTACTGATTTGGTGAAGGATGCCTTGGAAAAGGTAAAGTTGATTCAGGAGCGACTTCGCATAGCACAGTCCAGACATAAGAGTTACGCTGATTAGAAGGCACGTGATTTGTCATTTATGGTGGGCGAAAAGATACTCTTGAACGTTTCGCCGATGAAGGGGGTCATGAGGTTCAGGAAGAAGGGCAAGTTGATTTGAGGTGTTGAGACGAGTTGGGAAGCTTGCTTATGAGCTTGCCTAGACTCCCAGTCTATCGGGAGTCCATCCAGTTTTCCACGTGTCTATGCTCCGGAGGTATCATGCCAACAGATCGCATGTGTTAGACTTCAACACAGTTTGGTTAGATGAAAGCCTGGGTTATGAGGAGGAGCCAAATGCCATTGTTGATAGACAAGTTCGCTAGTTGAGGTCCAAGAAAATTTCTACGGTAAAGGTTCATTGGAGGGGCTAACTACTCGAGGTGGCAACTTGGGAGGCCTAGGAGGACATGCGGAGCAGATATCCACACTTATTCTGCACTCCAGGTATGGTTTTAGACCAGTTCGAGGACGAACGTTTGTTTATGAGGCAGAGAATATAACGACCCGATCGATTGTTTTGCTTTTTAGAACCCCATTTCCCTAAATAAGACTCCCCTTATGTGCTTTAACTGTTTTATGACTTGCGAGGGTGGTTAGTTCGGGACTTGGAAGGGTTTGAGTTAAAATCGGAACACTTGGTTTCTTAGTTTGGCTTTAAAAGGCTAAGTTGTACTTCGGTCAAAGTTTTGAGTAAACGATCTCGGAATCGGGATTTGATAGTTCTAATAGGTTCGTATGATGATTTTGGACTTGGGCGTATGTTCGAATCGGGTTTTGGATGACCCGGGAGTGTTTCATCGCCTAATAGTGAGAGTTGACTATTTGAAGGTTTTAAAGTTCTTTAAATTTGGTTTGAAGTAGGTTTTGGTGTTATCAAGGTCTGTTTGGAATTCCGAGCCTAGGAATAGTTCTGTATGGCGATTTAAGACTTGCACGCAAAATTTGGTGTCATTTAGAGTAGTCTAAGTATGTTTCGGCGCGTTTAGAGTAAGTTGGAAGAACTTGAAGTTCATAAGTTGATTCAATTTGGTTTGGGGTATGATTCTTCGTTTTGTTGTTGTTTATGCATTCCGAGGGTGCGAGCGAGTCCGTTTTATGGTTTCAAACTTGTTAGTATGTTTGGGCGGGGTCCCGAGGGCCCCGGGTATCAATCGGACTAGGCACGAACCAAGTTTGGACTTAGGGGCAGCAGCTGAAGCACCATGCTTCTGGTGTAATCTCACCTGCAGAGGGCTATCCGCAGGTGCGAGCTCGCAGAAGCAGCCTAGGAACCGCAGATGAAGGTGGGCGTGCACACCTGCGAACGCGCAGATGTAATAGAAGAAAACGCAGGAGCGGCCTAAGCCGCAGGTGCGGCGTGTGAATCGCAGGAGCAGACCCGCAGATGAGGCGTGTGAATCGCAGGAGAGGACTCGCAGAAGCGACCAACCCTCCGCAGGTGCGCAAATCGCAGGAGGCAGAACCTCATTTAAGACTGGACTTAGGCATTTTGAGCGCATTTCTTTCATTCCTTGAGCGATATTTTGAGCTCTTAGAGAGGGGTTTTCACCTAACACTTTGAGGTAAGTCATTTTTTCATAATGTGAGTAAAATATATAGATTATGGGTAGATTTAACATGCAAAATTTGTGAAATTCGTGGGCTTAGATGAATAGCCTAGGTTTTTAATAAAAATGTGATTTAACCACGAAAATGGTTATGGAATTTAGTGAAAACTATATATTTGAGTTCGTGAGGTTATGGGTAACAACTTTCTTCGAATATTTTAGGAATCCGGGCAAGCGGGTCCGGGGATGAATTTTAGGAATTTTTCAATTGGGATTGGGTAATCACTTTTATAGTTAGAATCTGAACTTTTGAGCACGTATTGATTAGTTTATATAACATTTGACTAGTTTCGAGTCATTTCGCACCGAGTTAAGGGTTTAAAGCACACTTGTGGACCGGAAAGTAAGCTTTGAGACGAGGTAAGTCTCTTTTCTAACTTTGTAAGATAGAATTAACCCCATAGGTGAATTGAATTAATATGTGCTTTTATTTGTGGGGCCTACGTACGCACGAGGTGACGAGAGTCCGTGTGTAGCTACTAATTATGCTTATGTTTGGGTAGTTTGGGACCCAAATCATGTTATAATTGCGTTTTTTACACCCTACTTGATAATTTAAGTGCTTATGTCATATTGGAACCTGATAAAAGGAGTTGTAAAAGGTCGAATTTCATTTACTTGAGTTTTGGACGGGTTACTTGGCTGTTAATAAGAATTGGCGCATCTTTGAATATTTGCCCCTTGATAAATCTTTGTATTGGTTGTTTATAAAGTATTTCTCTTCTTGTGGAGCAGGACGAACGCCTCGATAGTAGAATAAATGCATCTATGGTTCGTATCGTTCGACTCTCGGTAGTGTACGACCTCAGCATAATTCGTGCGTAATGATACTTGGAGCCCAATTATATTTTATATTGTTCCATTGGCTCAAGTTGTTGAATTGTTAAAGGACGGAAATTGAATTGGGATTTGCTATTAGTGAAATAATTGTCCACTATTTCTTGTTATTGAGTTTTCAGCTTCATTTATGTAGCCCATGCTTAATTATAAATCTTAGTATTTTATTATTAGCCGATAGTAAGTGTCGAAGTCGACCCTTCGTCACTACTTCTTTGAGGTTAGACTAGATACTTACTGGGTACATGTTATTTATGTACTCACGATACACTTTGACACTGATCATGCATGATCTGAGGCAGGTGCATCTGGTTATCATCCCGACGCGCATCCTTGATTCCACCCGAAGTCTTTCTTTTGCTTTTACTTTCTGTCTTTTTCACTTCAGATATTAGCGCAATAGTTTTGTATATTCTAGTAGTAGCTCATACACTTGTGACACCTGGTCTTGGAGATCATGCTAGTAGGCACTTGATGATTCTTGGTTATTTACTTCATTTCATTTGCTCTTAAAATTGGTTATTTCTCAATTTATTAAATGTTTACATCTTATTTATTCAATAATTAAGAATCAACTATTTCTAAACTGTTAAATGAAACAATCACACTGTTACTACATGATTGGCTTGCTTGGCGGTAAAGTTAGGAGCCATCACGGCCTATAGGAGAAATTGAGTCGTGTGATTCAAAGAGGGATAACTATATGTTTCACGTTAAGCCAAAGTTATAGAAGGAAACATTGTCACGGCCCAAACTCCAACTAGTCGTGATAGCACCTAACCCAACCCGCTAGGTAAGCCAGTTAACCACTAACCAATTTCAATAACAATTAATAAAGCAATTAAGTAAAGAAATTATCTGAATCTTATACAATCCCCAAGAACTGGTAGTATAAATCATGAGCTTCTAAGAATAGAGTTTACAAAGCTGAAATTAAGTAAATATATCGTCTGTTTGCAAAGTACATATACAAAATTTTATAGACCTAAGGCTACCACGAACAAGAGGCAGCTACCACCAGGATGCAGGTATATTTTCAAATCCAGATCCCATCGAGCACAACAACATCCACAACTAACATCTGCACGCAAGGTGCAGAAGTGTAGTATGAGTATAACCGACCCCATGTACTCAATAAGTAACAAACCTAAACTTTGGTTGAAAGTAGTGACGAGCTAACAAAAGGTCGGGTCTAACACAAATATTTCACAACAGCTCATAACAGCACAGTACAAGTAACAAAAGAAGTATCTCATAAATAAAAAGCTCAATCCGTTCACAGTTCGAGAAAAATAGGCATTTATTTTCAAGTATCTCAGTGAAAATCCAATTCTTTTACCAAAAAAGCCAATATACGAGTAAGTTTGAAAACTATGATTTTTTCTTAAAATCCTTTCAACAATAAATAAGATCTTTCATTTTCCTTTCAGTTAGCAAGTGTAAGTTGTCTCTCTATGCCCATGTGTAAAAAAGTATGAGAAGTCATAAATGACCTGATACTATCACTACAAGAAATCTATCTTTTAGTGGTAATATTTAGTGGCGACTTTATTTATTGCTACAAATATCAAATTTATTGTGGCGACTCTAAAAGTCGCTACAAAATATAAATTTTTAGTAGTGACTTTCTTAGGTCGCCTCTAATATGTGCCAATAAATCCTGAATTTGTAGTTCCCGCTATTAACAAAAAATTGGCTCTAATGTTTTAGGTGCGACTTAAAATATATTGCCCTGTAGGTCTTTTGGAGCGACTAAGTTGCTACTATAATTTTAAAAAATAAATTACTTAAAATTACTTAAATAAAAAGAAGCAAAGAAAGAAAATAAAGGACTAGTTTACAGAGAAGAAACATACGTACTTCTGCAGCTTCATCCTCTCATTCTCTCTCAACAAAAGGGATTTTCTCCCATTCTTATTAAAAATTATCCATCCCATTCCCTCAAATCTCTTGAATCTATCCTTAAATCGCAAATGTAAACCGATACCCAAAGCCCTAATCATAAATTATATTCTCAAATTAGGTATGTGTTTGAATCCTAAGTTCGTTTGGGACCAACATGCAGCTAGCGAGAATGATTATTTCTTCAATTTCACCTTTAATTTCTCTGACCCATTTGAAAATATACAGAAATCAGAAGTAATTGTTTTTGAATAGCCATCGCCTAAAGCCCTTTCTCAGTGTCGATTGCTCTTTCGCTGGGTAAGTTGAAAACTTCTTTCTAAACTTTTAGACCTTTTTATGATTGCATGTTTGGTATTCCACTCAAAACCGTGAAATATGATGTTAGGTGTTACGGGTCTTCATTTTTCTTGATATTTTTCTATGGAACCCGAAATTTTCGTAAATATTTGCCCAATAATATTTTTTGTAGTGCGAGTGAAGGTTATTTGAGCTTGTGTTTGATATATTAATCAACAGGAGTCTTCATTCCATTCATTACAGTTAAATTTATTTTTCGTTTTGTTCTTTTTATTTTTGTTTTTGGGGTTTGTACTATCATATTAAATTGCTTACTTCTAGGACGATAAAGTGAAGTTGCAGCTAAAATTAACTAAGCTGAAGGATAGAAAATGGGTAGTCTTTGGACTTATTCTTTTTTCCTTTGGCTGTTGTTCGAGGAAAACTAATATGATGAAAGCATGAACTATATCGACTTTCGCAGTGGTGCAAAATCGATATTTATAATCTTGAAGCTCTAAGTTACAAAAGTCAGGTAGTAAGATACTTTTGCTAAACATATTTTCATGGTCCAGACTTTCAGGTGATTTTAAATTTCTGCTCATAGTAAACTATAACGTCTCCTCCCATTTTTTTCTTTTCTTTAAGGTTAGAGATTAGAGGGAATTATTCCTTTAGATGTGGTTGACTCTCTCTTAGTCGTGTGATATTTGAGGAATTTATTCGTGCTTGTAAGTTATAAGAATTTGCTCACTGATTGTTATAAAGATAAACAATATAAAAAGGAATAGAAATTACATAAATAGTTTGCGCATTATTTGAATGGATGAGAATTTGTATTAACATCTGAGAGAATACCCTTTATGTACTGAGCACTATCTTAATGCTTGGTATTTTGTAAAATATAAAACTTTAGTTTCTCATTTTAAAAGTATGTGGTACAGAAATGACCTAATTTCATTAATAGATGTCTACATTGATTGGATTCTATGGAATTGAGATATTTTATGAAAAAGTGACCATGTTGGACAGTAAACATTTCCCTCTTTGACTAGTATAGTATTATTGTATTTTCGTTTGATGCACTATTTCTATTGAGATCCTACTCTTAATAGAAAAATGTTGTTGCTGCAATGCTAATTTTTTATGGGTGATTTGATTTGTTCATCTTTTCCACTTATGTTCTTGTTGATATGCTGGTTGTTGTTGCACTTCACTTTTAGTTAATTAATTGATTGTCTTTTATCCTAAAAAATATGAATGGATAAAAGTTGGTTGAATCTTAGGAATAGAGGAGACCAAAGATACAGAGATGGAGTAGATGGTTTTCTTAGTTGGGCATTCAGCCAACCAAGGGTGAGCATTATGATTCGATGTCCTTGTAAAGTGTGTATGAACACTGTGTTCAAGCTAAGAACCGATATAAGAGGAGACTTATTGAGGACGGGTTTATGGGATTCTTATAAAGTGTGGACTTGCATGGAGAAGTGTTAGTTAGAGTTGAAAATTCTAATGTAGCACGCAATGATGAAGTAGGAGATGGTAGCATTAAAGAGGATAATATTACAGAAATGATTCATGATACTTGTGGATACACTAATGTGGAAGATGATTATAATTTTTCAGAGGATAATGAAGAGCCAAATATACATGCAACAAAGTTCTACAAATTATTAGAAGATGCTCAAATAGAACTTTATCCTGGTTGTAGTAAAGTCTCAAAGTTGTCTTTTGTTGTTAAACTACTTCACTTGAAGTGCCTTAGCCATTGGAGCAACAAATCGATGGATGAATTATTGAGCTTTCTGAAAGAAGTTCTTCCGGAGGAGTCATTTGTACCAAATTCTTTCTATGAAACGAAGAAAGTTTTTCATGACCTAGGCTTGGGGTACAACAAAATTGATGCATGTCGGAATGATTGTATTTTATATTGGTGCGATTATCCCAATGCTCAATCATATCCTAAGTGTGGTAAGTCTAGATGGAAGTCAGACGAACAAAAAGGAAAGAAAGTAGCTTGTAAAGTATTACGACATTTTCCAATCAAACCAAGGCTTCAGAGATTGTACATGGCAAAAGAGAAAGCAAAAAAAATGAGGTGGCACAAGGAGGAAAATATTGATGATGGTGTCTTGCGACATCCGTCCGACTCCATTGCCTTGAAATCCTTTGATGAGAGACATCCCACCTTTTCAGCTGAATTAAGAAATGTTCGATTAGGTTTAGCAAGTGACGGATTCCAACCTTTTGGTAACATGAGTGCCAATCATAGTATTTGGCCAGTCGTACTAGCTATATATAATTTCCCACCATGGGATTGCATGAAGGATTCGTATTTTATGATGACACTTCTTATTGCAGGACCCAAGTGTCCAGGTAATGATATAGATGTATACTTACAACCAATGATTGAAGAGTTAAAAAGAATTATGAGATAGAGTGAAAACTTATGATGCATACTCAAAATCTAATTTTAAGATGCGTGCAGCTATCATGTGGACGATTAATGACTTTCCTGAGTAATGAAACCTTTCACGATGGTCAATGAAAGGCAAGCTTGCATGCCCTTGTTGCCACAAAGACACAAAATCAGTTTCTTTACGTAATATATACAACATGAGGAAAAATGCATCTCTATGCCTGTATGTCAAATGTGCATGCCAAATGCGACGCAAATCAGTGATAAAGATCATATACATACTCTCAGAGTATCAATTCACTCAGTCCTCCCAGTCACTCGACACTCGGCACTCGCACTCAGCACTCGCACTCAGTAGGTACCCGCGCTCACTGGAGGTGTGCAGACTCCGGGGGGCTCCTACAGCCCAAGCGCTATAATCCACACGGACAACTCACGTGCTGCACGTGCAACTCACATGCCGTAATATCAATATCTGGAATCGCACGGACAACTCACGTGCTGCACGGACAACTCACGTGCTATAGTATTAATATCTGAAATTGCACGGATAACTCACGTGCTGCACGAACAACTCACGTGCTATAGTATCAACATCCTCACAAACAGACCCCCCGGCCTCACTCAGTCATCAATCTCTCTAGTCTCACTCACGAGCTCACAATGTCATGAAACTAGCCCGACAACAATGATATGATGTATCAATAAATAACAACTGAGATTGAGATATGATATGAATGCATGAATATGACTGAGTACGAAATATCAATGGAATCAGTGAAATAACAGCAAGAAATGACCACTATGGGTCCTAGCAGTATCGTCATAAAGCCTAAACATGATATCTAGCATGATTGATAGCTCAATTACTTTATCACATGGTGAAAACATAGATATCAACAAAGTAGGACCACTATACAGTGCCATGGAAACAACAGAGTCTCAATTCACATGGTTCACGCCCACACGCCCATCACCTAGCATGTTCGTCACCTCAATACTAATCACATAACACGTATTTCGGGGTTTCATACCCTCAGCTCCAAGATTAGAAGAGTTACTTACCTCGAACAAGCCAATACCAATGTCGAGCAAGCCATACGATGCTCCAAAGATGCCATCACATGCGTAGCGACCTCCGAACGGTTCAAAACTAGCCAAAAGCAATTCAAATACATCAAACAATGCTAAAGGAACCAATCCCGACCGAAAAAGATCAAATCTTGAATCAAAGTCCAAAATCGGCCAAAAGCTCAACCCAGGCCCGCACCTCGGAACCCGACAAAATTTACAAATCCAATAACCCATTCAATTACGAGTCCAACCATATTAGTTTCACTCAAATCCGACTCCAATTCGATGTTCAAAACTCAAAAATTCATATTATGAAACTTTAGGTCAAAACCCCCAATTTCCTCTTTAAAATTCACAATCCAATGCCACAAAATGAAGATAGATTCATGGAATAAGATCAAAACAAAGTGTAGAACACTTACCCCAATCGCCTCAATCCGAGTCCCACATCTCAAAATATGATAAAAGAACCAAAGCCTCGATTTAAAGCATTCTCGCACCTATGACACATTAGCCGCTTCTGCGGCGTCGCATTTGCGACCAAAAATACGCTTTTGCGGAGAAGCACTAGAGGTCTGCCTTCGCACATGTGGTAGAAACTCTGCTGCTGCGCACAAGCAGGTGTGAGTCCAAATTGCACTCCTGCGCTGACGTTCGCTCATGCGACTCCTTTGTTGCTTCTGCGACCATCGCACCTGCGCAAACCAACCGCAGGTGTTGTCACACCAGAACCAGCAGCAATAACAACATGAAGAAAAATGATCTGAAATCAATCCGAAACATGCCCGAGCCCCTCGGTACCCTTTCCGAACATACCAACAAATTTCATAACACAGTACGGACCTACTGAGGCCTCAAAACACACATAACAGTATCAAAACGACGAATCACACCTCAAATCGAAATCTATGAACTTTGAACTTTCAAATTCAATAACTCGTGCCGAAACATAGCAAATCAATCCGGAATGACTTCAAAGTTTGCACACAAATCATAAATGACATAACGAAGCTATTCCAATTTCCAGACTCGGATTCCGACCCTGATATCAAAAAGTCAACCCCCCTGTCAAACTTTCCAAAAATTTAACTTTCGCCATTTCAAGCCTAATTCCACTACAAACCTCTAAATAATTTTTCAAAAACGCTCCTAAGTCCAAAATCACCATACAAAGCTATTTGAACCATCAGAATTCAAAATCTGAAGTCGTTTACTCATAAGTCAACATGCGGTCAACCTTTGCCAACTTAAGTTTTCAATTATGAGACTAAGTGTCTTATTTTACTCCGAAATCCTTCCGGACCCGAACCAATACCCCGACAAGTCATACAACAACTGTAAAGCATAAAGTGAGCAGTAAATTGGGAAACGAGGTTGTAATACTCGAAACGACCGGCCGAGTCATTACATCCTCCCCCACTTAAACATATGTTCGTCCTCGAACGTGCCAAAAGTTGTTTCCAAGCCACCAAATCACTATTCCATCTTACCACGCACATACTCGGGGGTGACCTCACGTCACCCTATCCCATATAGGTCTGATAACACCACATAACTAAAATTTCTTAATTCAAGCTAGCCCACAAGCCTTAGAATCCAATTTCCAACATTCGGAATTTCTTATAAGATTTGAATCGCGCAACCTATACATTGTATAAGTCTGAACAAGTTGTACCAAAAGCCGTAACCATAACTCAAATACTCAAAACTCAAATACCACATAGCTTAAATGCTCGAAGCAATAATTTCTATTCACAATAGCCGCTCAAAACAACCCAATACCAGTAATAAACCTCATATCAAACAAGACTCAATTCTAAAACTTTCATACACTAACGATGATGAAAGAAACACGCAGAAACTTGTAACCATTAATCAGATCCACCAGTCGTGGAGCTCCCTCTCCTTCGACAAGAACCATAGCAAATTTCTGAGCCAACTTTCGATATTATCCTTCCAAATATACCACAATTAAATATGATAGCACCTATCCTAGATCCGACGACTTCATCTTTTCAAATACCAGCTACTTTATTGACATGTCACACCAATACTATCTAAAGCCACAACCCGTGCAATCCGTGCACCAATAAGCAACATTCCAAATGTACTTAATCACGAAAATGACTCAAACAAGAGAACTGTCCCGCAAGATCGACAGGTACCACCCCAATGCAATGCTAAGAACCCATCACACACCGTAGAACTATAACACACGAATCTAACACAAAGGATCATATCTCAACATAACTTTGCCGCAATGTGCGACCTCATCCAAATACTGATCCATATGAAATACCTCAGCCACCATGCTCAAAATCAATAACCATGCACAATCCGACATCAAGTATTCAAAGTGCATTACCATAACCATGGAGAAGCAAATGACATAATGCCACACAAACCCGAAAGAACATAACCACTATGCAACCACTCATGCATCACCCAAATACCCATCTCGCGAAAATTCCGCTATAAGGCCCAAATAGAACTGCACCATGGGTGCATACAACCAACGAATCACAACCCCTCGTAGCATAGAAGAGTAACTCACCGAACATATCAAAACACAAATAAGCTCAACAACAACTGAATGGCACATCCCTTAACAATAGCAGTATGGAGCCAACCAATCCGACTCGGTTTGGGCCTACCAATGGACCCCTAAATCAATTCCGGGCACCCACACATGGATAAATAACCCTCCGAAAGCCCACAATGACTGAATTATAACACATACTATCATCTATCTAGCTTTGGCCATGACTTCAGAGTCCACAACCATGAAAATAACATGCTCTTGAGAACTCCCAGTCTCCAAATCCATAGAACACACGAATCCTATATCTGATCCAAACTCCACCGCCAGAATGTCTAACACACCTCTTATACACGATCATCCCACGAGGAATACTCTCAAAAATTCATCCGTGCCATATAGCAAAATTTAAATATCAGCAGTCGATCAACCAGGAGAGTGCCACAGTACCAGTGAAGTATCCATAAATCAAAACACATTGCCCCTTATGAAATGTATACTCATCTGAAACCTATTAGTAATATTATTTACCTAGTCATCTGAAACCATCCATGCTGCCTACTAATTTATGCCCTTCTCTTCCAAATTGACCAGTAACCTTGCACATGCAAATCTTAATCCCACACAACACATCGCATCTACCATGCCATCTTGTGATGAGTACAAGAATCTCATAATCAACTCTGAGTCACAAGCAGAATACATACCCGATCATTCAGAAATATTCCATTTGATCTCATCCCGGAGAAAATCCCAATACGTAACATATTCCTCACGCCGGTAAGAAATATACTCCTTGAACCCTGGTAAAACCATTACTAACTCTTCGAAGTCCATTTGCACATAACCAAACTATCAGAACCGAATCTTTCTAACTCAACCCAGCCACGCAGGTCGCCAAAACCCAAATGCATTTCTACAAAACACCTATGGAGACTAGCCACATCATAAATACCCAAAGAACCGATTATATCCGTTACTGTGCTGATCCAATGTACTACCACGTTGTCCTATTTCTCCAAGTCCCTTCCAAATTGCCTTCAAATTGATATTTCTCCTTGCTGGAACACAACGATCCTTAACCAAAATTCACTACACAAGAGGCTCTAGTATAAAACCATAACGCCCTAAGGCCCACAAGCCACTGACTTCCCTCTTAAGTACCTCAAAAGCAACACAACCGAGACATCCACTCCGAAAGACCTTATGTGAATTTAAAATTGCTCCTCTTACTTTTTATTATACTAAAAATTAGAATCCATAGTCATATAGAATTACCGCAAGTCTCGACACCATCCAATGTAACTCTCAATTTCTAGCCATATACATATCTTGAGAATTCCCAATCGCTACATATAAATCTTGAATCCATTAGAACCATTCTCGAGAGTCATCCACTTTGCTCAAATCTAAATTGCACCGCCCCAAATGGGTTAAAAGACACGTGCCCCACTAGCACAACAATACTCAAAGAAGTAACCCTGCCTTAATACCACCGATCAAATATATACTCTGTGTACACTACATCCTTCGCGAATAACCACTCAATTATTTTATGATTCTCATGATTTTCATATACTCCTAAAGTGCCATAACCCGTATCGAGAAATTTCCTTACTTGAGTCATTCTCGAACTTAACCTCTGCAAGTTATAACTAATCTACAAGTATGCCTCAGACTAAAATTAAAATTTAACACATAACCATGAAATCAAATTGTCAATAGCAGGCTCCCTCACTTGGCTCAAAGCCATAAATTAAAACACTCCATAATTCACAATACCCATAATTTATTACTGCCATAATACTACAGTCTGAACAACGAAAATTCTTCTCAAGATCATACAACGCCAACAATAAAAATACCTCAATCGTCCACTAAGCTCGCATTCATTCTCTTAACGCTCAAATCAACTTTCTCAACCAGATTCAAATTCAAATCCCAACATATACGCCCCACTAGTAGAAAAGAAACTCTCCATTCATATTATAAGGAACACACCTACGTAGGTTACTCCGCAGGGGATAACCCACATGCTTAACCTTAAATTGGTATCTTGTTATACCCATTCGCAGTTACAATTACTATGAAATCACATAATCTTTCTAAGTCCAAACTCATTAACCAGACATGAGAATTTAATTCCACTAACGGGGATACCACCGGACGTATAAGTCCCAAAAGTATGTGCTCACACAGTCGAAATCTCCATGCTCAAGCTACCATCAAAACCCGGCCTCAAATCCTCCAATCTGGCCCATCATCAGCACGCGAAAATCACATCTTGCACATCAACCATGGAATTACAAGCCGTCGGCACACAACCCATACCGAGTGCTCACATGCGCATACAAATGCGTGGAAGGAATTCAAAAAGTTACGCTTCAAGCTGAATCAATGCCGCACGATAAGGAAAGAAAGATGGGAAGTATATCCTAAATGTCCTGTAATCTCTCGAAGATAGGTATGGACGTCATCATACCGATCCGCAAGACTCTACTAGACACTTGCTCATGACTTGTAGAACCTATGAACCTAGAGCTCTGAAACCACTTTGTCATGACCCAAACTCCAACTAGTCGTGATGGCACCTAACCCAACCCGCTAGGTAAGCCAGTTAACCACTAACCAATTCCAATAATAATTAATAAAGAAATTAAGTAAAGAAATTATCTGAATCTTATACATTCCCCAAGAATTGGTAGTACAAATCACGAGCTTCTAAGAATAGAGTTTACAAAGCTGAAATAAAGTAAATACATCGTCTGTTTGCAAAGTACATAAACAGAGTTTTATAGACTTAAGGCTACCAGAAACAAAAGGCAGCTACCATCGGGACACAGGTAAATCTTCAAATCCAACTCCCATCGAACACAACAACATCCACAACTAACATCTGCATTCAAGGTGCAGAAGTGTAGTATGAGTACAACCGACCCCATGTACTCAATAAGTAACAAACCTAACCTTAGGTTGAAAGTAGTGACGAGCTAACAAAAGGTCGGGTACAACACTAATATTTCACAATAACTCATAACAGCACAGTACAAGTAACAAAAGAAGTATCTCAAAAATAAAAGACTCAGTTCGTTCACAGTTCTAGAAAAATAGGCATTTCTTTTCAAGTATCTCAGTGAAAATCCAATTCTTTTACAAAAAAAGCCAATATACGAGTAAGTTTGAAAACTGTGATTTTTCCCAAAAATCCTTTCAACAATAAATAAGATGTTTCATTTTCTTTTCAGATAGCAAGTGTAAGTTGTCTCTCTATGCCCATGTGTAAAAATGTATGAGAAGTCATTAATGATGTGATACTATACGGCATGAGGAAAAATGCATCTCTATGTATGTATGTCAAGTGTGCATGCCAAATGCGATGCAAATCAGTGATAAAGATCATATACATACTCTCAGAGTATCAATTCACTCAGTCCTCCTAGTCACTGGGCAGTCGCACTCAGCACTCGCAATCAACACTCACACTCAGCACTCGCAATCAACACTCGCACTCAACACTCGCACTCAATACTTGCACTCAGTACTCGCACTCAGTAGGTACATGCGCTCACTGGGGGTGTGTAGACTCTGGAGGGTCTCCTACAACCCAAGCTCTATAATCTGCACGGACAACTCACGTGTTGCACGGACAACTCAAATGCCATAATATCAATATCTGGAATCGCACAGACAACTCAGGTGCTATAATATCAACATCCTCACAAACAGGCTCCCCGACCTCACTCAGTCATCAATCTCTCCAGTCTCACTCACGGGCTCATAATGTCATAAAACTAGCCCGACAAAAATGATATGATATATCAATAAATAACAACTGAGACTGAGATATGATATAAATTGATGAATATGACTGAGTATGAAATATCAATGGAATCAGTAAAATAACAACAAGAAATGACCACTATGGGTCCTAGCAGTGTTGTCATAAAGCCTAAACATGATATCTAGCATGATTGACAACTCAATTACTTTATCGCATGGTGAAAACACAGATATCAACAAAGTAGGACCACTATACAGTGCCATGGAAATAACAGAGTCTCAATTTACATGGTGCACGCCCACACGCCCATCACCTAACATGTGCGTCACCTCAATACTAATCACATAACACGTATTGCAGGGTTTCATAGCCTCAGCTCCAAGATTAGAAGAGTTACTTACCTCAAACAAGCCAATACCAATGCCGAGCAAGCCATGCGATGCTCCAAAGATTCCATCAATCGCGTAGCGACCTCCAAACAGCTCATAACTAGCCAAAAGCAATTCAAATACATCAAACAATGCTAAAGGAACCAATCCCGATCGAAAAAGATCAAATCTTGAATAAAAAGCCCAAAATCGGCCAAAAGCCCAACTTGAGACCGCACCTCGGAACTACAAAATCCAACAACCCATTCAATTATGAGTCCTACCATATGTCACAACCCAAAATCCCGCCACAGGCATCGTGATTGCACTTAGTCACTAAGACTAGGTAAGCCGATTGTAATAACAATTCAAGCTATAAAAACCTCCCAAGACTGGTAATACTGAGTCACAAACTCTAACTGAATACATGAAATGACCTCAAGGATCGAATACTCAATATTATTTGATTAATAATTAACAGTACAATAAAATGAAAAGACTTCAAGGGACTGTGACGACCAGGCAACTCTACCTTGAATCCTTGCGATCACACTTTAACTCTGTTCGAGTTCGATAGCTCCAATACCTGGCTCTGCACAAAAATGTACAGAAGTGTAGTATGAGTACACCATGATCTGTACCCGGTAAGTATCAAGACTAACCTCAGTGGTGTAGTGACGAGGTACGATCGAGACACTCACTAATATAATAACCTGTGCAATATAGTATACAAAAATAATAGAAAACAAATAACAATGATGGCAACAATCATAAACCAGTGATATACACAGCAGTGCGACAAGAACACCATAAATATTGCGCAACAAATAATGAATACAAGTACAACCAATTAATCAAGTCCTTCAAATATAAATCTTTTGCCTATATGTTTTTCAAATAGAAATCTTCAGGATATAATACTTCAAATAAATCTCTTTCAAATAAATCTCATTCAAATATAATTCCTTCAAATAAACATCTTTCAAATAAATCTCTTTCGAATAAAAGTCACCATGTGACACAACATTTCAAAATCATAAAATATGGGTCTCGGCCCACTTTCATATTTCTACGGCACCTCGTACCAATTTTTCTATCACAACCGCACAGACAACTCACGTGCCAAATATCATCATCATTTAACCACGGTACCTCGTGACCACATTTCATATCAAAACTGCATGGACAATTCACGAGCCAATATCATCAATATTTACTCACGGCACTTCGTGCCCACATTTCATATAACAACTGCACAGACAGTTCACGTGCCAATATCATCATTATTTACTCACAGCACCTCGTGCCCACATTTCATTTCATAATTCGCCTGGCAATAACCACAGACTCCCAATTTCAACATAGATCATACTATTATCAATTTACCAACAACAAGACAAATTGCACAAGGTATAAAAATAAACACAAAAAAAATCACAACATCACATGAAAATTACCAACGCAATAACCCCACATCATCACATATCATCCCTGACAATAGCCACATTTATCTCTCCTATAGCCACCCTTATCACTCCTATAATAGCCTTCCTTATCCCTCCACCCTGACAATATCAATAGCCACCCTTATCGCTCCTATAGCCACCCTTATCACTCCGCCCAGACAATATCCCAACACACATAACCGCAGTGAAGTGCCACCCTTATACCCACATAATATCAACTGTGGAATGCCACCGTTATATCCTCAAAATAATAATAACTCAAATAACACAATAATTTACACGGAATATTATCACGGCAACATAACAAAATCAATTCATGTCACAATTTGCCCAATGGCCACAACCAATTCCAAAGATATAAAAAAATTAATTAATTTCACAACAAATAGCCCAAGGCTCCACACAATGTGTATAAAACCTGAAAACAACAATAGAGATGAAAAATACTCAGTATAGGTCAACGCCTTCATAAATCCAAATTCTTGATAATACCATAACGCCTCGGTTAAAAATTATTTCATTAATTATTTGCAGATGGAAAATCCATAATATAATTATTTCCAGAAAATATCAAATCACCAAACTCACGAAATTCACATAAATATACATACAATAACCACATCAAATTGTCATATAAAAACAAATTCAACAAACGCGAATTGAGGGATGGCAAATAGATGATTTAATAAATGCCGACAATTATCTAATTTACTATACAATATGCCTAAAACTTTAACCCAATTAATTCTGCATATATAAGCCCGAGTACGTACTCGTCACCTCGCGTACACGGCTTTTCACATTTCACAAATGGCACATAAGACTCGATGCCTAAGGGGTAATTACCCCACTCAAGGTTAGACACGATACTTACCCTTTTGAAGTTATGCCGATATTTCAAAAATCGCCTTCTTGCTTGAATTGACCTCTGGACTACTCAAATATATCCAAATTAATTCAATTCAGTCAACACTAATTATAGGAATTAATTTCATATAAAAATATTAATTTTCCAACAAACTCCGAAATTTAACTCAAATATTGCATGTGGGGCCCATGTCTCGGAATCCGACAAAACTCAAAAAATCCAATAACCCATTCAATTACGAGTCCACCCATACCTATTTTATCAAATTCGGATAACAACTCGACCTTCAAATCTAAAATTTTCATTCGTGAAAGATTTTGCAAAAATCCCAATTTCTTCCATTTAAATCCGAATTAAATGATGAATATAACTATGGATTTATGAAATATAATCACTTTTGGATATAGGTCACTTACCCAAGTTGAAGTCTTGAAGAAATCCTCAAAATCACCCAAGAACCATGCTCCAAAAATCCAAAACGAAATGAAGAAAATGACCATTTTTGGTCCTTAAGTTTCTGCCCAAAAAACACTATTCTGGTCGCTAAAAGTGTCAAATTTGGTCGCTAAAGGTGCGCACCAGAACTGTTTACACCAGCAGTTTTGTTTTCACTAAAAAGGCTTTAACTCCATCATACGAACTCGAAATTCGACGATTCTTGTCCATATGTGTCACAAATAATAATACGAACCTAGTCTTTCAATCGAAACTCAAATCCAAGCTCATTTGCTCAATGTGATACCAATTTCACTCGTTAAATAATTAACTCATGTTTCACGCTAAAAATCCAATCGCAGCTTGATAAAACTAGACCAAACTTTTCAGATCACTCCCATAATTCATTATCAAAAATCTGGAAGTCTCAAAATCAAATTTCGATCTCTAGAACTAAAAATGAACTTTTGGATTATTACATGCTTATGCTTAAAACATCAAACTCTTCCAAAACTCTTCCCCGACAGCCTGTAGTGTATCAACCATAACTTCTTGTACTCAACTCCAAGTTCCAAACGGTTTAAATTTCTACAAACAGGATACAAAGGGCTACAACTTTCATGTTTTTGTAATCGCCCAACTCTTTATAGATTGCGAGATATAAGCTCCCAAAGTTTGCCCTGTGCAGCAGAAATTTCTTGCGATGCACAATGCTGTAGCCAAAATCTGCATTACCAGCTTCAGTCAATCGATCATAACTTTCTGTACAAATATCCAGATGATGAATGATTTATAATTCTGGAAACTAAAATCAAAGAGCTACAACTTTCATATTTTGATAATTTCCCGATTCCTTATATATTTTTAGATATAAGCTTCTAAAGTCAGCTCTGCGCATCAGAAATTGTGCACATTGCTGTAAAAAAAACAGCAGTAAAACAAATGATGCGAAACCACTCCGAAACTCACCCGAGGCCCTCAAGACCTCAACCCAATACACCAGCAAGTCCTAAAACATCATATAAACTTAGTTGAAACCTCAAATCACATAGAACAACACTAAAACCACGAATCATACCCCAATTCAAGTTTAAGGAACTTAAGAATTTCCAATTTCTACATTCATTACCGAAACCTATCAAATCAATTCCGATTGACCTCAAATTTTGCACACAAGTCATAAATGACATAACGGATCTATGAACATTTTTAGAGCTGGATTCTAACTCCGATATAAAAAAGTCAACTCCCCGGTCAAACTTTCCAAAAATTCAACTTTCGCCATTTCAAGCAAAATTTCACTACGGACTTCCAAAAATATTTTCGGACACACTCCTAAGTCCAAACTCACCATACGGAGCTATTGGAATTATCATAACTCCATTTTGGGGTCGTTTACACATAATTCACCATCCGGTCAATTATTTTCATTTAAGCTTCTAAAACATGAATTGTTCTTTCAATTAAATCCTAAATTATCCGAAACCCAAACTTCACCACCCTCGCAAGTCATAATACACATTTCAAAGCTGTTCGATTCCTTAAGCAACAAAATTGAACGTAAATTCTTAAAACGATAAGTCGGGTTACACCATACTAGTTTCACTCAAATCTGACTCCAATTCGATGTTTAAAACTCAAAAATTCATATTATGAAACTTTATGCCAAAACCCCAATTTCCTCTTTAAAATTCACAATCCAATGTCACAAAATGAAGATAGATTCATGGAATAAGATCAAAACCAAGTGTACAACACTTATCCCAATCCTTGTGATGAAGATTGTTCCAAAATCGCCTCAATCTGAGTCCCACATCTCAAAATATGATAAAAGAACCAAAGCTTTGATTTAAAGCATTTTGCCTAGCATTCTTGCACCTGTGGAAGATTAGCCGCTTCTGCAGCATCGCATTTGCGACCAAAAACACACTTCTGCGGAGAAGCACTGGAGGTCTGCCTTCGCACCTCTCGGTAGAAACTCCGCTATTGCACACACGTAGGTGCGAGTCCAAATTGCGCTCCTGCGCTGACGTTCGCTCCTACGACTCCTTTGTCACTTCTGCGTCCATCGCACCTGCACAAATCAACCGCAGGTGCGGTCATACCAGAACCAGTAGCAACCAGCAATAACAACATAACAACATCAAAACGACGAATCACACCTCAAATCAAAATCTATGAACTTTGAACTTTCAAATTCAATAACTCGTGCCGAAACATAGCAAATCAATCCGGAATGACTTCAAATTTTGCACACAAGTCTTAAATGACATAACGAACCAATTTCCAGACGCGGATTCTGGCCTCGATATCAAAAAGTCAACCCCCGGTCAAACTTTCCAAAATTTTAACTTTCGCCATTTCAAGCCTAATTCCACTACGGACCTCCAAATATTTTTTCGGACACGCTCCTAAGTCCAAAATCACCATACAGAGCTATTGGAATCATCAGAATTCAAATCCGACATCGTTTACACATAAGTCAACATCCGATCAACTTTTTTCAACTTAAGTTTTTAATTATGAGACTAAGTGTCTCATTTCACTTTGAAATCCTTCCGAACTCGAACTAATTACCCCGACAAGTCATACAACAACTGTAAAGCATAAAGTGATCAGTAAATTGGGGAACGAGGTTGTAATACTTGAAACGACCGGCCGAGTCGTTACAAACATACACCAAAAATGTCATTTATAAAGAAGTATTAGATATGATTCTACCTCACCGAATATCTATATGCTCCCTTTGTTTCAATTTATGTGAACCGATTTGACTGGGCACGGAGTTTAAGAAAAGAAAGAAGACTTTTGAACTTGTGGTGTAAGATGAGGCACATTTATTTTGTGTGGCTATAAATCATTGCATAAAGGGAAATTATTTCCAAATGTGGAAAGTGGTCGTTCTTTTTGGCACGGACTAAAAAGAAAATAGGTTCACATAAATTGAAACGGAAGGAGTACTATAAATAAGATAATTTCTAACTTAACTAAATTGACCATCTTTGTAGGTTAAGACGATATCATTTTGAATTCAAGTATTATGTTAATGTTATAACATTAATTTTTAGCATTTAAATGATTGTTCTATTTTTATCACGTTAATTACTTTATAATGTTCATTTCATCTTGTTAGTAATTTGTTACTAAATTTAGTTAGTTGTTCTTTCACATAAAAGTTCTGACTAAAGATTTACGTGCAACACACGTATATAGTAACTAGTTATATGAAAAGCACGAAGGCCGTTAGCAAAATGTCGTTCGTCTTTTTTACCCTTACAAAAATAAATTTCACCCTGGATAAAACAGTTTTTTTGATTGTTTTCCTAATATTTAGAAATAGTCATCTAATTAATTTCCTACTATTTAGGAATAGTTTTCTAATTAATTTCCATTACTCTTTAATCAAACACTCCTTCTAGAAAGTTTTTGTATTAAAATGTAAATAAACATTCTAATAAATACTATAATTAGAATAAATATCCACAATTATTATACTCTTTATCTCAACATTAAATTTTAGCAATGTGAAATGATACTAAACAATTACACATTAAATATATGTAGCTCAATAATATTTATGGAATATATTAAAATTTTATACTTATTGAGATGGGGTACACGTGCAAAGCGCGTACCATGAGACTAGTTTAACTAACCAACTAAAACACATTTGCAAAAAATAATAATTTTAACATAAAAAAGACGACAAAAGAAATTTTACTGATAAAAGTAAGCATAAAATTGTCACGACCTGGAATGCCCACCTTCGCGGTCGTGATGACGCCTAACATTTCACTCGCTAGGAAAGCCAACGTTCAAATACATAAGCCAATTAAGCTAAGATGAAACTAAAATGAAGTACGAAGTATCATAATAACCAGCATGTCTAAATACAACTCGAAACTGGAGTCACAAGTACACGAGCTTCTAGAGGTTCTACAAATAGAGTCTGAAATAAATACAATTGTTTCGAATGAAATAAACAGTAAATAAGGAAAGAGGAAGGGGAATTCAAGGTCTGTGGACGCCAGCAGATCTATCTCGAGTCTCCAGATATGAAAATCTGAGCTAATGCACCTCACGTACAGCTGGGACCAGTACCAAAATTTGAACAAGAAGTGCAGAGTGTAGTATGAGTACAACCGATCCAATGTACTCCGTAAGTATCGAGCCTAACCTCGATGGGGTAGTGACGAGGCTATGACAGGATACCCACGTAATTAAACCTTTACAAACGAAGATATACGTGCAACATAACAACAAATACAGATTACACACGTACGATTGGGAGGGGACATGCGACATGGGGTACAAGATACGGTAAGTAAAACAGGAAATGACAATATGAGAAAGTCAAATAAACCATCAACCAATGAAAATGGATAAACATAATGAATAAAGATGGCACGTCATCTCCCATCGTGCTTTTACTCTCAACCTCACCATGAAATAATAATAATAATAATGGCACGGCATCACCCTTCGTGCTTTTACTTTCAACTTCATCATGAAATAATAATAACGATATGACATCACCCTTCATGCTTTTACTTTTAACCTCTCAATGAAACGGTAAATACGACACAGCATCACCCTTCGTGCTTTAACACTCTCCCTTACCACGTAGCAATGAATATAAACATTTGGGAGATAGAATAAGCAAGAACAAATTTTACGTCAACAACAGTTCCAAAATACCGAACCTCAACTTCCAAAAATACTCAATCATCACAAATAGTTCATAAATGCAGAAAGAATGATCAATTAAGTAATAAACCAGTCTAAACATGGATATCATAATCAAAGAAGACAATAAATTACAAGGAAACAAGTCCCACCCGCATGCTTTAACCCAACAACAACGTACAAGTACTCTTCAACTCACATATACGTTGTACCCACACATTTAAACGTGTAGAAAATAGGCAAACAAGTTCTAATCCCTCAAGTCAAGGTTAACCATGATACTTGCCTCACTCCGCAATCAACTCAAAGTTCAACCACGGCCTTGCTTTTCGAACAAGCCTCCGAACCAACCAAATCTAGAAAATTATTAATCAAACGATTCAAGATAAGCCTTAGGAACTACCCACGAATGAAAGAGGTTCAATTTAGGTCATTATTGACAAAGACAACAAAAGTCATCCCCGAGTCCGCTTGGTCAAAATTCGAAATGCAGACCAAACCCGATCACCCATTCACCCCCGAGTCCGGTTATGTAATTTTGTTTCGAAATCTGACCTCAATTCGAGGTTAAATTCCAATTTTACAAAAATCCCTAATTCTACCCAAATCCCCAATTTCCACTATAAAAATCCTAGGTTTAATAATGAAAACTTATGAAATGTAATGGGTAAATGAAAGAAAGTAGATTAAGGTTACTTACCAATGAATTGAGGAAGAAAGGCTCTTAGGAAAATCGCCTCTAAGGTTTCTAGGGTTGAATATTTGAAAGAATGAGCAAAGTCCCGTCTATCTCAGTTTTTACCCAGTTACGGATGTCACAATTGCGATATATTGTTCGCAATTGCGAACATCAAAATTGCGAGAAAGATGTCACAAATGTGAACTCCTTTAAGAAACCCAGTCATCGCAAATACAATGTTTTTGGTCGCAAATGCAAACCCCCAACTCTCGCAAATGTGGACCACCTCTTCGCAAATGCAAAGATTGCCAAGGACCATGCTGAGTCGCAAATGCAACACTGCCTTCGCAAAGGCAGAAATGGCATGTTCGCAAGTACGGACTTTTACCTCGCAAATGCAAGGATCCCCCAGCTTGCCCATGCTCGCAAAGGCAAAGCCTTGTTCGCAAATGCGAGACCTGCACTAGAACACAAATAACAAAAGTGGCATCAACTATTCTACGAAGTCTGAAATCACTCTTTGGCCTATCTAGAACTAACCCGAGCCCCTGAGGCTCCATATCAAGTATGCACATAAGCCCAAAAATATCATACGAACTCGCTCGCGAGATCAAAATACCAAAATAACACATAGAACTACGAATCAGACACCAAAACAAATGAAATTTTTAATAAAACTTAAAAACTTCCATTTTAACAACCGGACGTCTGAATCACGTTAAATCAACTCTGTTTTGTACCAAATACTTCATACAAGTCCTAAATATAGTAATGAACATATACCAAGATTTGGATCCGGTAGTAATAAAGTCAAACTTCGGTGAAATTTATAAATTGTTTAAACCTTTAAACCTAAAATTTTCAACAAATTGCGATAACTCGAGCTAGGTGTAACGACCCGGCCGGTCGTTCTAAGTATTTCAACCCCATTCCCCCATTTACTGCTCAATTTGTACTTTACAATATATATGACTTGCCAGGATAAATGGTTCGGGTCAGGTGAGGTTTTGTAATGAATTGAGATACTTAGTCTCATAATTGAAAACTTAAGTTGAAAAGGTTGACCCGATGTTGACTTATGTGTAAACGACCCTGGAATAGAGTTTTGATTATTTCAATAGATCTGTATGGTGATTTTAGACTTAGGAGCGTGTCCAAAAAATTATTTGGAAGTCCGTAGTGGAATTAGGCTTGAAATGACAAAAGTTGAATTTTTAGAAAGTTTGACCGAGAGTTGACTTTTTGATATCAGGGTCGGAACCCGATTCTGGAAATTGGAATAGGTCAGTTATGTCATTTATGAGTTGTATGCAAAATTTGAAGTCAATCAGACGTCGTTTGTAAGAATTGGAAGTTTAAAAATTCATTAGGCTTGAATCTATATGTGATTCATGATTTTAGCGTTGTTTGATGTGAATTGAGACTTCAACTAAGTTCGTATGATGTTTTGGGAGTTGTTGGTGTATTTGGTTGAGGTTCCGGGGGCCTTAGGTAAGTTTTGAATGGTTAACGGATCAATTTTTAGACTTGGAGTGTTGCTGGAAATTTTATGATATCTGTATTTGGTTTCCTTCTATGCGATTGCGTGAGAAGGTCTGTGATCGCATAGGGTTAATTTGGGCTGTTGAGTTTATGTTCTATGTGATCACATGAGGAGAATCGCGATCGCGTAGCTGGAAAGAGAGAACGCATCGCGAACGCGGGGGCAAAGCCGCATTCGCGAAGAGGAAGTGAGGCACCAGGGGGTCACGAAAAGTTTCTCTTCGCGATCGCGCGGATCAGTCTGCGATCGCGTAGGTTTGTGTATCAGTGATCCACGTTCGCGTGGATTCAACCGCGTTCGCGAAGGCCAAATTTGGGGGCAGATTCTTTTGTGCTTCATGATCGCGTGAACTAATCCGCAATCGCATAAGATCAATTTTTGGCAGTGGAAATATGTGTTGTGCGATCACGGGACTAGGTCTGCGATCGCATAGAAGAAATGACTGGTGAGAGAGTTTAAGTTCTGTAAATGGGACTCCATTTTTACCGATTTGGAGCTCGGGAAGAGGCGATATTTGGGAGAGTTTCAAGGAAAATAATGATGTAAGTGTTCTTCACTCAATATTAGTCAAATTACCTGAATTCATGCTTATTTTTAACATTTAATTGGTGAATTAAGTTGGAATATTGTGAAAACCCTCTTGGTTTAATTTGAAGATTTTAGGGTCATGTTGATGTCAGATTTGAGTTAAATTTATATTGTTGGACTCGTGGTTGAATGGGCGTTCATATTTGAATGTAATTTCGGATTTTGTGGAAAAATTAAAATTTTGATATGGAAATAATTCTAATATTTTTTGTTGACTGAAATGAATTAATTGTGACTAGATTCGAGTCGTTCGAAAGTTGATATGCTCTGAATGGAATTTCTGGAGCATTGTTTAGCTTGCTCGACATTGGATTCGGCTTGTTCGAGGTAAGTAACACTTCTAAACTTAGTGTTGAGGGTATGAAACCTCGAATTTCGTAATATGTGTTTGCTTTTGAGGTGACGCACATACTAGGTGATGGGCATGTGGGTGTGCACCGTGTGAATTATAACTCTATTACTTCTATTGTACTATGTAATTACCTGATCTTATCTGTAACCATGAAATCTCTACGTACTAGAGTATGAGTATTGTGAGCTATCGAGTATTTTAATCCATGGCTTTGAGCCAAATGGGGGAGCCTGCTATTGACAATTCAATTTCATTGTTATATGTTAAATTTTAGTTTTGGTCTGAGACATACTTGTGAGTTAGTCATGACTTTCAGAGGTTGCGATCGAGGATGACTCGAGTAAGGAAATTTTTTGAATACGGGTTACAATGCACTTTATGAAAATATGAAAATCATGGAATGATTAAGTTGTTATTTTGAAGAATGTAGTGCGCATGGAGTATGAAATTGACCAGTTTCTTTAAGGTGGGATTGACTTCTTTGGGTATTGTTGTGCTAGTGGGGCGCAAGTTGTTTGGTCTCTTGGGCGGTACAATTGAAATTTGAGTAGAGTGGGTGACTCTCGAGAGGGTTCTAATGGGTTTAAAATGTATATTGGGCAATTGAAAACTTTTCGGATTTGTATATCGCTAAAAATCGGTTATTTACATTGGATGGTGCCGGGACTTACGGTAATTTTGTATGACTATGGATTTTACATTTAAGTATAAGAAAGGTAAAAAGGACAATTTTAAATTTAGACAAGGTATTTCCAGAGTGTGTGTCTCGGTTGTGGTATTTATGGGGTGCTTAAGAAGAGTACAGTGGCTTATGGGCCTTACGGAGGTGTCGTTTTATGTTAGGATGTCTTGTAGTGAGCTTTGCGTAAGGATCGTAGTGTTATTACAAGAAGAAATGTCAACTTGAGGGTAATTCAGAAGAAACTCGGAAAAGATAGGACAATTGGGTAGTAAGCTAGACCAGTATGGTAACGATATGCTCAGTTATTTTGGGTAATTATGATGTGGTGAGGATCTACAAATATTTTGGTGGCAATATTCTTGGATTTGGTGACCTGCGTGGCTTGTCGAGTTAGAGGAATTTAGTTCTGATAGCTTGGTTATGTGCAAATGGATTTCAAAGAGTTCTTGATGGTTTCTACCATAGTTTGAACCGGATACTTTCTACTGGTGTGGGAAACATGTTGTGTATTGTGATTTCCTCCTGAAAGGAAGCAAGAGGAAGGTTTCTAACTAGTCGGGTATGTAATTTGCTGGTGACTCAGAGTTGATAATGGAATTTTTGTTCTTGTCACATGATGGCATAATAGATGTGATATGTTGTGCGAGATTAGGATTTACATGTATAAGGTGGCAGTTCAGTCTTGATATTAAAAAGACTTGCAGTAATTTGGACAGCATGGTCAGTTTCAAATATTTCGATGAATGTTATAACTGCTCGATAATTCCTGAGAAGGGTGCGCATTTCAGAAGGTGCATTGTGTTTTGACTTATGGATGTTCATCGGTATTGCGGTACTCACCTGGTTGATAGACTGTTGGTATTCAAATTATTGTTATGTAGCACGGAATAATTATGAAAGTATTCCTCGTGGGATGATCATACATGAAAAATGTGTAAGTCATTCGAGTGCTGGAATTGGGATCAGTTACGGTGATTCATGTGTTCTATGAATTTGGAGACTGGGAGTCTCGAAAGCATATTGTTTTAGGGTTGCGACCTGTTTGAGGTGAGTACTTTATTTAAACTCAGTGGAGGCACTAGTTGCGTTAATTATTTGTGATGGCTATGCGCTATGAGTGTGCATATATGTGAGGTTTGAGCCCATGTGTATAAAACCTCAAAACAACAACAAAGATGGAAAATACTCAGTATAGGGCAACACCTTCATTAATCCAAATTCTTGATAATAATATAATGCCTCGGTTTAAACTTATTTCATTAATTATTTGCAGATGGAGAATCCATAATATAATTATTTGCAGAAAATATCAAATCACCAAACTCACGGAATTCACATAAATATACAAGCAATAACCACATTAAATTTTCATATAAAAACAAATTCAACAAATGCGAATTGAGGCATGACAAATAGATGATTTAATAAATGCCAACAATTATTCAATTAACTACACAATATGCCTAAGACTTTAACACAATTAATTTTGCACTTATAAGCCCGAGTACGTACTCGTCTCCTCGCGTACACGGCTTTTCACATTTCACAAATGGCACATAAAACTCGATGCCTAATGGGTAATTCCCTCACTCAAGGTTAGGCAAGATACTTACCTTTTTGAAGTTATGCCGATATTCCAAAAATCGCCTTCTTGCTTGAATTGACCTCCAGACCGCCCAAATCTATCCAAATGAATTCAATTCAGTCAATACTAATTATAGGAATTAATTCCATATGAAAATATTAATTTTCCAACAAAATTCGAAATTTAACTCAAAAATTGCCTGTGGGGCCCACGTCTCGAAATCCAAAATAACTCACAAAATCCGATAACACATTCAATTATGAGTCCACCCATACCAATTTTATCAAATTCTGATAACAACTCGAACTCCAAATCTAAAATTTTCGTTCTTGTAACATTTTGCAAAAATCCCAATTTTTTCCATTTAAATACGAATTAAATGATGAATATAACCATAGATTTATGAAATATAATCACTTTTGTATATAGGACACTTACCCAAGTTGAAGTCTTGAAGAAATCCTCAAAATCGCCCAAGAATCGTGCTCCAAAAATCCAAAACGAAATGAAGGAAATGACCATTTTTGGTCCTTAAGTTTCGGCCCAAAAAACACTATTCTTGTTGCTAAAAGTTCAATCCCGTGGCTAAAAGTGTCAAATCTGGCCGCTAAATGTACGCACCAGAACTGTTTACACCAGCAGTTTTATTTTCACTAAAAAGGCTCTAACTCCATCATACGAGCTCGGATTTTGACGATTCTTGTTCCTATGAGTCACAAATAATATTACGAACCTAGTTCTTCAATCAAAACTCAATTCGAAGCTCATTTTGCTCAACGCAATACCAATTTTGCTCGCTAAATAATTAACTAATGTTTCGCGCTAAAAACTCATTCGCGACTTGATGAAATTAGACCAAACTTTCCAAATCACTCTTATAATTCATTATCAAAATTCTGGACGTCTCGAAATCAATTTTCAATCTCTAGAACTAAAAATGGACTTTTTGGATCATTACATGCTTATGCTGAAAACATCAAACTCTTTCCCGACATCCTGTAGTGTATCAACCATAACTTCTTGTATTCAACTCCAACTTCCAAACGATTTATATTTCTACAAATTGGATACAAAGGTCTACAACTTTCATGTTTTGCTCATTGCCCAACTCCTTATAGATTGCGAGATATAAGCTCCCAAAGCCTGCCCTGTGCAGCAGAAATTTCTGGCGATGCACACTGCTGAAGCCAAAATCTGTAGTACCAACTTCAGTCAATCGATCATAACTTTATGTACAAATGTCCAGATGATGAATGGTTTATCATTCTGGAATCTAAAATCAAAGGGATACAACTTTCATGTTTTGATAATTTCCAGATTCCTTATATATTTCTAGATATAAGCTTCCTAAGTTAGCTCTGCGCATAAGAAATTTCGCACATTGCTATCAAAAAAGAAAACAGCAGTAAAAAAAATATGATCCGAAACCACTCTGAAACTCACCCGACGCCCTCGATACCTCAACCTAATACACCAACAAATCCTAAAATATCATACAAACTTAGTTGAAATCTCAAATCACATAGAACAACACTAAAATCACGAATCATACCCCAATTCCGATTGACCTCAAATTTTGCACACAAGTCATAAATGACATAACGGATCTATGAAAATTTTTAGAACTGGATTCCAACTCCGATAGAAAAAAGTCAACTCCCTAGTCAAACTTCCCAAAAATTCAACTTTCGCCATTCAAGCAAAATTTCACTACGGACTTCCAAAAGTATTTCCGGACACGCTCCTAAGTCCAAACTTACCATACAGAGCTATTGGAATTATCAAAACTCCATTTCGGGGTCGTTTACACATAATTCACCATCCAGTCAATTATTTCAACTTAAGCTTCCAAAACAAGAATTGTTCTTTCAATTAAATCCTGAATCATCCGAAAACCAAACTTCACCACCCTCGCAAGTCATAATACACATTTCAAAGCTGATCGATACCTTAAGCCACCTAACGGAACGTAAATTCTTAAAACGACAAGTCGTGTCGTTACATCCTCCCCCTCTTAAAACATACGTTCGTCCTCGAACGTGCAAAGAATTATTCTGAGGACATTAAATTTCTGAGCGTATTATTACACACATACTCGCGGGTGATTCTACGTCACCACAATTTCGCATGGGTCCGACAACACCATCTCAGTTAAGATTATTTCTTTTATCCTCATTTATAAACTTTAAATCCAACTTCTTACAGTTCAATTAATTTCAAAAGGCCTTATTATCACATCAACGCACGGTATTAGTTTCAACCAGCTATAGCAACTCGTGCCTGCACACATATCAACGTATGCCCATAACCATATCGCTGGTCATAATAGTTGTTTATAATTAATTCCAACATTCTCAATTAATCTCATATTAACTAAAATCTCATTTCAAATTTTCGCAACACTGACAGCAACACGCGAGGCATGAAGACCTCATAATTATTTATCCGAATTAAGGAGTCGCATTAAACACCACCCGGGCACTCACCTTATAGGCTAAAATACAATGTTTACAGCACGAATATGGCTAAATATGCACAGAAACATATAGAAGAATTATCAAATAAGCCTAACATGCATGACTCCCCATTAATACTATAGTTCAAATTTAATTTCACAAAGGGAAAATTTAAACTCATAAAGTTTTCACCACACAGACCTCGTCCTTATATAACTTCTACCGCGGCTTATAGCCTAGTTTAAATAATTCACATCATATAAAAATGTGAGGATATCGTCCTCAACTCTGAATCACAAGTATTTTGCACATTGTGCCAATTTAAATTTTACCATTTCCTTTCTTTCTTCTTTTTAATCAATTCGGTAAACAATTTTCACAACACATAATGAACCCCCATACCGGTAGGCCATATAATTCCTAAAATTGTAATCAATTATCCCGAAATTACATCAAAACCCACTGTAGTGAGTAACAAAAAGTCACTTTTGGACTCATATCCCTCAATAGTCTGCAAAACAACATGATAGACACGGGCTAACACCATCAAATCTCCCAATAGCGATAAACACGCGAGTGGAGTACACATTCACAAACTCAGCATATAAGGAGCATGAAAGGATCTTTCACCTTGATAATCGGAGTCGAATAAAAATAAGAATAGTGCTCCTCTATTATAAATTAAATCATACTAGTAAAGACACCATCTGGTGTATCGGCCTCAGCAAAATCATAGCAATTATATCAATAGGCCGGGCCTCCCCCTCTTGGGCGCCCTATACCCGCCTGTCCTCCACCACTAAATAGTTTTGCACGTGGAGTATTAACTAGAATAAAGCCCGTAGCCTAAGTATTCTGATGAAATCCGCCTCTCCCAATTCTGGGATAATCTCTCATGATGTACCTAGTATCACCACACTAATAACAACCCCTATGCAGGTTCGACTGCTCATACTGAGTCTGTGCCGGATAACTGGAATAACCATTATAGGAACCCCGTGCCTGTGGTGCATTAAAAGAACTTACTGGAACACCCCGAGTATTCTGAAATTGTTTCCATGACCCCGCTGATACTGAAATGTAGAATTATTAAGGACGCAAAAATATCGCAAGTCCCAGCATCATCCGATACAAATCTCAGCTCTTTATCATATACAAGTTTCGGAGAAACTTTCAATACCACATAAATACATCTCAGGCCAAAACTGATATAACACATGACCCCGCAATCTGATCGTTGATAGTGGACTCCCCTCACTTGGCGCGAAGCCATAGGACACATTCCGATGATCCACAATACGAACCTTCATCGCTAGTACGACACCGGTCATAAGTAACCTCAAACCATTTATTTGGCGCATGTCATCCTCGTGACAGTTAAATTTGCTTCCTCCAATGTCTTGGCTTCTAGTATGTACCCTTCGCTAAATAAAAGTCCCATACGAACCACAGTCTCTAATACCACCAACTATCTTCAGATCTACATCCACCTCTTGGTCCTACCACGATTGTGATGATTAGGCAACTAATTAAACCATCTTAAGATCGTACTTATTAACCAGATGTCAGAACCTGATGCACCCCTATGTGCACATCTGAATGATCTCTCAATACTTCCGCATCCTCGATCTGTACGACACGTGGTAACAATGGTTGAGCAACCTTGGCTTGCTTATAAACCCTGTGTAGTATCACGAACCGTTGGCGTATAAATGATATCGAGTGCGCAATTTCATACATGAGTGGATGCAAAAGAACATAAGACATATGCTTCAAGCTGAATAAATGTCGCACGATAAAGAATGAAAGAAGTGGATATTTTTACTACTATCTCTTTAGCCTCTCAACGATAAGTACAGACGTCTCAATACCGATCCGCAAGACTCTACTAAACTTGTTCGTGACTCGTAGAACCTATGAACCTAGAGCTCTGATAACAACTTGTCACAACCCAAAATACCGCCACAGGCGTCGTGATGGCACTTAGTCTCTAAGACTAGGTAAGCCGATTATAATAACAATTCAAGCCATTTTATTGAATATATAAACCAACAACGGAAATAATTACAAATATAACAACCTCCTAAGACTGGTAATACTGAGTCACAAACTCTAACTGAATACATGAAATGATCTCAAGGATCGAATACTCAATGCTGTTTGATTAATAATTAACAGTACAATAAAATGAAAAGACCTCAAGGGACTGCGACGACCAAGCAGCTCTACCTTGAATCCTTGCAATCACACTTTAACTCTGTCCGAGTCTGATAGCTCCAATACCGGGCTCTTACAAAACTGTGCATAAGTTCTCGTGCCATGGTTCTTGTGGTGATCCGAGGCACATTGCTAGATTTTGCCCTCGAGCAATGGGCAACTCAAATCATCAGAGTTCTCGTGCCATAGTTTTGGCACCAGTTGCTGTACCACCCGCTCAGGCAGCCAGAGGCAGGGGTCAGGCAGCCAGAGGTAGAGGTCAGACTGTTAGAGGTGGAGGTCAGGAAGTTAGAGGTGTAGACCAACTAGTTAGAGGTCATCCCAGGGACGTAGTTCAGAGTGGTGGGGCCCACCCCCGGTTTTATGATTTCCCAACCAGGCCTAAAGACAAGTCATCTGACACTGTTATCACAGGTACTATTTCAGTTTGTAGTAGAGATGCTTCAGCTCTATTTGATTTGGGGTCTACTTACTACTATGTATCATCCTTATTTTGACGGTCCCGGTAGGTCTGTATTGAATTATGGGACTTGAGCGTATGCCCGGAATCGAATTCGGAGGTCCCCAGCTCGAGTGATGAATTTTTGATGAAAATTAAAAGTTTGAAAATTTATTTGTTTTTAAGAATTGATTGATGTTGGGAATTGTTAGTACTGGGTCCATATTTTGGTTCTGGAGCCCGGTACAGGTTCATTATGATATTTGAGACTTATCTATGAAATTTGGTGAGAAACAGAGTTGATTTGACGTGATTCGGACGTCTAGTTGAGAAGATAGGAATTTTAAAGTGTCCTTGAGAATTTCATTTCATTTGGTGCTAAATTCGTAGTTCTAGGTGTTATTTTGGATATTTGATTGCACGAGCAAGTTCGTATGATATTTTTAGACTTGTGTGCATGCTTGGTTTGGAGCCCCGAGGGCTCGGGTGAGTTTTGGATAGGCCACGGGGTGTTTTGGACTTTGGAAAATCTGGTATTTTGCTGCAGCAGGTGTTCTGGCATGTCCTTCTTCGCGTTCGCGATGGTACTCCCGCGAACGCGAAGAGTAAACTGATGAGGCCTGAATTTTCTTCTTCGTGAACACGAAGGCTTGTCGCGAACATGAAGCGATGGGTTCGTTACCCTTCGCGAACGCGACAAGCTTATCGCGAACGCACTGGGGGGAGCCAGTCTTTCCTTCATCGCGAACGCGAGCAATGTATCCCGAACGCGAAGGCCAGGGGGTAGCCTATGCGAACGCGAACACGTTCTCGCGAATGCGAAGGCTTGACAGCCAATGCTCTTAGCGAACGCGACAGTGGCCTCGCGAACGTGATGCACACTGTCACCCAACACTTAACAGAATCCAAACATGGGATTTAGCCAAAAAATTCATTTTCTCAAAAACTAAACGGTACGTGATCCACATTGTCGCCCACCCCAAAGTGTTGGTAAGTGATTCTAAACCATTTTATTTCAATTACCCATTACATTTCATGAATTATCAACCTAAAATCTAGAGTTTTCATGGTAGACCTCAATTTGAGGTCGGATTCCAAAACCAATTATATATCCGAGCTCGGGGTGAATGGGTAAATGGATTTTGGTCCGAACCTCAGATTTTGATCAACCGGGGCCGGGGCCGGGGTCGATTTTTTGACTTTTTGGAGGAAAATTTGGGAAATTTAATTTATGCAATATAATTGATTCCTTTAGCAATATTTGATATAATTGAGTTATGTTTTAATAGATACGAGTGGTTTGGAGGTGAATTCTAAAGAAAAATATGTGATTGAGAATTAAGTGGCCTTCAGAGCGAGGTAAGTGTTATGTCTAACCCAGACTTGAGGGAATTAGGAACCTTAGACTATTTTCTATGTGAAATTTATGTGAGCGGCATATATGTGAGGTGAAGAGTACTTATGCGCCGCCAATTTACCTGTTTTCCATGTTTCTTCCATTTTTCTTATACTTTCTCTTTCCTATGCCTAATTACTGCGGGTTTACACTAGTGTTGTTAAATTGATCGTTCTTATCATGTTTACAGATTTTCTGGTGATAATTGAGTATTTATTTCAAAGTTGAGATTGATATTTTGGAACCAAATGTTGAAGTAAGGCTTGTACTTGTTATTCTATCTCTCTGTTGTTATTTATACATTGCGTTATGGTAAGGGAGAGCGTTAATGCACGAAGGGTGATATCGTGCCATATTGAGAGTGTAAAAGCACGAAGGGTGATACGGTGCATATTATGAGTGTAAAAGCATGATGGGTGGTGTCGATCCATAATGTGAGTGTTAATGCATGAATGGTGATGTTATGCCATGATATGAGAGTTAGTGCACGAAGGGTGATGTCGTGTCATTTCTATTGATTTTATGGTGAGATTGAGAGTACAAGCATGAAGGGTGATGCCGTGCATTTTTCCTTTACTGTATTCGTGCTCCTGTTGATTCATAGTATAATGGTTGTTCCAGTCCTTATTCTGCTGTAGCTCTTTATTTCGTATTTCCCCCATCATGTTCCCCCTCCTGATATTTCCTGTCTAGCTCTTCATTACTTTTATTTCTATAAACACTGTTAAACTATATAGGTTGATTTGTAGGTGCCTTGCCTTAGTCTCGTCACTACTTCATCGAGGTTAGGCTCAACACTTACCAGTACATGGGGTCGGTTGTACTGATATTGCACTCTGTACTCTCTGTGCAGATTTTGGTACCGGCCCGAGTTGATCGAGATTTTGCTATTGGATCGCTATCCGGAGACTCAAGGTAGATCTGTTGGCGTTCACGGACCTTGAAGTCCTAGTCTATCTTTTCTGTTCTACTGTTTCTTTCATTGAGACAGTTGTATTTCTTTCAGACTATTACTTGTAGTAAATTCTAGAATGCTCATGAATTGTGACTCCAAGTACGGGTGGTAGTAATTAATACAGTTTTTATATTATTCCGCACTTATTATATTTTATCTTAGTTAATTAATGTTATTTACTGAATGGAAATAAGGAATTGGTTTAATGATTCTCTAACATTGGCTTGCCTAGCAAGTGAAATGTTAAGCGCCATCACGGTCCCGTAGATGGGAATTCCGGGTCGTGACCAGTTGGTATCAGAGCACTAGGTTGCCTAGGTCTCACAATTCACGAGCAAGCTTAGTAGACATTGGAGGATTGGTACGTAGACGTCTGTGCTTATCTTCCAGAGGCTATGAAGTTTAGGAACAAATTTCACTTATATTCTCCTTTGTCATGCGATGTTGTCTTCTCAATACTGATTGGACTCTTCTACTCTTATTCTCTCGCAGATGGCGAGGACACGTACCGCTTCCTCAGCTGAGCAGCAGCCAGATCCTCCAGTGGTATCTCCCACGCATGCCAGAGGTCTAGGCCGAGGCTGACGCCGTGCCAGAGGCCGAGGCAGGGGCAGGGCTCAGCCCAGAGCCCGAGCAGTAGCCCCAGCAATAGAGCCTCAGATAGATCTTGATGAGGAGATCCCAGCCCAGACTATTCCTGCGGACCAGCTCAGGTTTCAGAGGGGCATTCTCTATAGCACCAGCAGTCTCTCAGGCTGGAGGAGGAGCCTAGACTCCCACTACTCCCGCTCAAGAGCAGATAGCTCCCCGGTATCAGGCTCCAACAGCTCAGCCAGTCGGAGTAGTTTAGCCAGTTGTTGCGGCACAGGTCGGAGATGGCCAGCTATGTCTTCTGAGGCCTTATAGATATTGGACAGGTTTACCAAGCTCTTCCCAGGTCACTTCAGTGGTGCCCATTCAGAGGATCCCAAAAAGTATCTCGACAGTTGTCACGAGGTTTTACGAAACATGAGTATAGTGGAGACCAATGGGGTCAATTTTGCTGCATTATAGATGACTGGTTCCACCAAGAAATGGTGGATAGATTATTTGTTAACCAGACCAGCTGTGTCGCCTGCTCTTACTTGGGACCAGTTATCTCAGCTCTTCCTAGAGAAGTTTCTGCTTATCACATTGAGAGAGGAGTGTCTCCATCAGTTCGAGCGTCTCCAGAAAGGCAGTATGACTGTTACTCAGTATGAGACCCATTTTGTGGATTTGGCCCGTCATGCGATTCTTCTGCTTCCCACCGAGAGAGAGAGGGTGGGGAGGTTTATTGATGGACTTGCTCAAACTATCAGATTGCAGATGGCTAAGGAGACTGGGAGTGAGATTTCTGTTCAGGCGGTTGCTAATGTCGCCAGACGAGTCGAGATGGTTCTTACTAAGGCAGGTCAGGGATCTGACAAGAGACCTCGTCATTCCGGTGAGTTCAGCGGTGCCTCATCTAGAGACAGGGGTACTTTTGGTAGAGGCCATCCTCCTAGGACGTTTCATTCAGCACTCCAGGAATCCCACGGTGCCTCAGGTAGTCGTGGCCCTCATATGCATTATTCCGACTAGCTAGCCTACAGTGCACCACCAGCTCCTAATAGTGCACCTCCACTCCAGAGTTATCAGGGTGGTTACTCAGGTCGACAGGGTCAGTTTCAGAGTCAGCAGTCACAACAGCCGAGGTTATGTTATACTTGTGGTGATCCGAGGCACATTGCTAGATTTTGCCTTCGGGCAACGGGCAACTCACATCATCAGAGTTCTCGTGCCATGGTTCTGGCACCAGTTGTTGCACCACCTGCTCAGCCAGCCAGAGGCAGGGGTCAGGCAACCAAAGGTAGAGGTCAGACTGTTAGAGGTGGAGGTCAGGAAGTTAAAGGTGGAGACCAACCAGTTAGAGGTCGTCCCAGGGACGTAGTTCAGAGTGGTGTTATGATTTCCCAGCCAGGCCTAAGGCTAAGTCATCTGACACTGTTATCACAGGTACAATTTCAGTTTATAGTAGAGAAGCTTCAGCTCTATTTGATCCGGGGTCTACTTACTCCTATGTGTCATCCTATTTTGCTCCCTATTTGGTTTTATGTTAAAAATTAATGAAAATAAGAATTTATGCCTTAAAAGTTGATTTTAGTTGACTCTGGTTAACATTTTTAATAAACGAGTCCGGATTTGTATTTTGACGGTCCCGGTGGGTCCGTATCGAATTATGGGACCTAGGCATATGCCTGGAATCGAATTCGGAGGTCCCTAGCTCGAGTTATGAATTTTTGATGAAAATTAAAAGTCTAAAAATTTATTTATTTTTAAAAATTGATTGATATTGGGCATTGTTTGTATCGGGTTCATATTTTGGTTTTGGAGCCCGATATAGGTTCATTGTGATATTTAAGACTTGTCTGTGAAATTTGGTGAGAATCGGAGTCGATTTGACGTGATTCGGACGTCCAGTTGAGAGGATAGGAATTTTAAAGTGTTCTTGAGAATTTTATTTGATTTGGTGCTAAATTCGCAGTTCTAGGTGTTATTTTGGCGATTTGATCGCGCGAGAAAGTTCGTATTATATTTTTAGACTTGTGTGCATGCTTGGTTTGGAGCCCCGAGGGCTCGAATATTGGACCGCTATCCGGAGACTCAAGGTAGATCTGTCGGCGTTCACAGTCCTTGAAGTCCCCGTCTATCTTTTCTGTTCTATTGTTTCTTTCATTCAGATAGTTGTATTTTTTTTAGACTGTTACTTGTAGTAAATTCTAGAATGCTCGTGAATTGTGACTCCAGATCCGGGCAACAGTTTTTATATTTATTTCATCTTAGTTAATTATTGTTATTTACTGCATGGAAATAAGGAATAGGTTTAATGATTCTCTAACGTTGGCTTGCCTAGCAAGTAAAATGTTAGGCGCCATCACGGTCCCGTCGGTGGGAATTCCGGGTCGTGACAGTACACTACGGTCGGTACCCAGTAAGTATCAAGACTAACCTCAGTGGATAGTGATGAGGTACAATCGATATACTCACTAGTCTAATAACATATGCAATATAGTATACAAAAATAATTGGAAACAAATAACAATGATGGCAACAATAATCAACCAGTGATATACATAGCAAGGCGACAAGAACATCATAAATATTGTGCAACAAATAATGAATACAAGTAAAACCAATTAATCAAGTCCTTCCCATATAAATCTTTCGCATATATGTTTTTCAAATAGAAATCTTCAGGATATAATTCTTCAAATAAATCTCTTTCAAATATAATTCCTTCAAATAAATATCTTTCAAATAGATCTCTTTCGAATAAAAGTCATCATGTGATACAACATTTCAAAATCATAAAATACGGGTCTCATCCCACTTTCATATTTCCACGACACCTCATGCCAATTTCTCTATCACAACCGCACAGACAAATCACGTGCCAAATATCGTCATTATTTAACCACGGTACCTCGTGCACACATTTTATATCACAACTACACAGACAATTCACGTGCCAATATCATCATTATTTACTCACGGCACTTCGTGCCCACATTTCATATCACAACTGCACGGACAGTTCACGTGCCAATATCATCATTATTTACTCGCGGCACCTCGTGCCCACATTTCATTTCATAATCCGCCTGAAAATAACCACAGGCTCCTAATTTTAACATAGATCAGACTATTATCAATTTACCAACAACAAGATAAATTGCACAAGGTATAAAAATAAACACAAATAAAATCACAACATCACATGAAAATTACCTACGCAATAACCCCACATCATCACATATCATACCTGATAATAGACACATTTATCTCTCATATAGCCACCCTTATCACTCTTATAATAGCCTCCCTTATCCCTCCGTCCTGACAATATCAATAGCCACCCTTAACACTCATATATCCACCCTTATCGCTGCACCCAGACAATATCCCAACACACATAACCGCAGTGAAGTGCCACCCTTATACCCACATAATATCAACTGTGAAATGCCACCGTTATATCCTCAAAATAATAATAACTCAAATAACACAACAATTTACACGGAATATTATCACGGCAACATAACAAAATCAATTCATGTCACAATTTGCCCAATGGCTACAACCAATTTTAAAGATATAAAAAAAATTAATTAATTTCACAACAAATAGCCCAAGGCTCCGCACAATGTGTATAAAACCTCAAAACAACAACAGAGATGGAAAATACTCAGTATAGGTCAACGCCTTCATAAATCCAAATTCTTGATAATACCATAACGCCTCGGTTAAAACTTATTTCATTAATTATTTGCAGATGGAAAATCCATAATATAATTATTTTCAGAAAATATTAAATCACCAAACTCACGGAATTCACATAAATATACATACAATAACCACATCAAATTGTCATATAAAAACAAATTCAACAAACGCGAATTGAGGCATGGCAAATAGATGATTTAATAAATGTCGATAATTATCTAATTTACTACACAATATGCCTAAAACTTTAACTCAATTAATTTTGCACATATAAGCCCGAGTACGTACCCGTCACCCCGCGTACACGGTTTTTTTACATTTCACAAATGGCACATAAGACTCGATGCCTAAGGGGTAATTGCCCCACTCAAGGTTAGACACTATACTTACCCTTTTGAAGTTATGCCAATATTCCAAAAATCGCCTTCTTGCTTGAATTGACCTCTGAACCGCTCAAATATATCCAAATTAATTCAATTCAGTCAACACTAATTATAGGAATTAATTCCATATAAAAATATTAATTCTCCAACAAACTCCAAAATTTAACTCAAATATCGCATGTGGGGCCCACATCTCGAAATCCGACAAAACTCAAAAAATCCAATAACCCATTCAATTACGAGTCCACCCATACCTATTTTATCAAATTCGGATAAAAACTCGACCTTCAAATCTAAAATTTTCATTCTTGAAAGATTTTGCAAAAATCCAAATTTCTTCCATTTAAATCCGAATTAAATGATGAATATAACTATGGATTTATGAAATATAATCACTTTTGGATATAGGTCACTTACCCAAGTTGAAGCCTTGAAGAAATCCTCAAAATCTCCCAAGAACCGTGCTCCAAAAATCCAAAACGAAATGAAGGAAATGACCATTTTTGGTCCTTAAGTTTCTGCCCAAAAAACACTATTCTGGTCGCTAAAAGTGTCCAATCTGGTCGCTAAAGGTGCGCACCAGAACTGTTTACACCAGTAGTTTTGTTTTCACTAAAAAAACTTTAACTCTATCATACAAACTCGGAATTCGATGATTCTTGTCCATATGTGTCACAAATAATAATACAAACCTAGTCTTTCAATCGAAACTCAAATCCGAGCTCATTTGCTCAATGAGATACCAATTTCACTCGTTAAATAATTAACTCATATTTCACGCTAAAAATCCAATCGCAGCTTGATGAAACTAGACCAAACTTTCCAGATCACTCTTATAATTCATTATCAAAAATCTGGAAGTCTCGAAATCAAATTTCGATCTCTAGAACTAAAAATGGACTTTTAGATTATTACATGCTTATGCTTAAAACATCAAACTCTTCCAAAACTCTTCCCCGACAGCCTGTAGTGTATCAACCATAACTTCTTGTACTCAACTCCAAGTTCCAAACGGTCTAAATTTTTACAAACAGGATACAAAGGGCTACAACTTTCATGTTTTTCTAATCGCCCAACTCTTTATAGATTGCGAGATATAAGCTCCCAAAGTTTGCCCTGTGCAGCAGAAATTTCTTGCGATGTACAATGCTGTAGCCAAAATCTGCATTACCAGCTTCGGTCAATCGATCATAACTTTCTGTACAAATATCCAGATGATGAATGATTTATAATTCTGAAAACTAGAATCAAAGAGCTACAACTTTCATATTTTGATAATTTCCCTATTCCTTATATATTTTTAGATATAAGCTTCTAAAGTCCGCTCTGCGCATCAGAATTGTGCACATTGCTGTAAAAAAAACAGCAGTAAAACAAATGACGCGAAACCACTCCGAAACTCACCCGAGGCCCTCAGGACCTCAACCCAATACACCAACAAGTCCTAAAACATCATATAAACTTAGTTGAAACCTCAAATCACATAGAACAACACTAAAACCACGAATCATACCCCAATTCAAGTTTAAGAAACTTAAGAATTTCCAATTTCTACATTCATTGCCGAAACCTATCAAATCAATTCTGATTGACCTCAAATTTTGCACACAAGTCATAAATGACATAACGGATCTATGAAAATTTTCAGAGCTGGATTCCAACTCTGATATAAAAAAAGTCAACTCCCCGGTCAAATTTTCCAAAAATTCAACTTTCGCCATTTCAAGCATAATTTCACTACGGACTTCCAAAAATATTTTCGGACACGCTCCTAAGTCCAAACTCACTATAAAGAGCTATTGGAATTATCATAACTCCATTTTGTGGTCGTTTACACATAATTCACCATCCGGTCAATTATTTCCACTTAAGCTTCTAAAACATGAATTGTTCTTTCAATTAAATCCTAAATTATCCGAAACCCAAACTTCACCACCCTCGCAAGTCATAATACACATTTCAAAGCTGCTCGATTCCTTAAGCAACAGAATTGAACGTAAATTCTTAAAACGATAAGTTGGTTCGTTACACCATACTAGTTTCACTCAAATCCGACTCCAATTCGATGTTTAAAACTCAAAAATTCATATTATGAAACTTTATGCCAAAACCCCAATTTCCTCTTTAAAATTAACAATCCAATGTCACAAAATGAAGATAGATTCATGGAATAAGATCAAAACCAAGTGTAGAACACTTACCCCAATCCTTGTGATGAAGATTGTTCCAAAAATCGCCTCAATCTGAGTCCCACATCTCAAAATATGATAAAAGAACCAAAGCTTTGATTTAAAGTATTTTGCCCAGCATTCTTGCACCTGTGGAAGATTAGCCGCTTCTGCGGCATCGCATTTGCGACCAAAAACACACTTCTGCAGAGAAGCACTGGAGGTCTACCTTCGCACCTCTCGGTAGAAACTCCGCTATTGCGCACACGCAAGTGCGAGTCCAAATTGCGCTCCTGCGCTGACGTTCGCTCCTGCGCCTCCTTTGTCGCTTCTACGACCATCGCACCTGCGCAAATCAACCGCAGGTGCGGTCATACCAGAACCAGTAGCAACCAGCAATAACAACATAACAACATCAAAACGACGAATCACATCTCAAATCAAAATCTATAAACTTTGAACTTTCAAATTCAATAACTCGTGCCGAAACATAGCAAATCAATGCGGAATGACTTCAAATTTTGCACACAAGTCTTAAATGACATAACGAACCAATTTCCAAACGCGGATTCTGACCTCGATATCAAAAAGTCAACCCCCGGTCAAACTTCCCAAAATTTTAACTTTTGCCATTTCAAGCCTAATTCCACTACGGACATCCAAATATTTTTTCGGACACGCTCCTGCGTCCAAAATCACCATACAGAGCTATTGGAATCATCAGAATTCAAATCCGAGGTCGTTTACATATAAGTCAACATCCGATCAATTTTTTCCAACTTAAGTTTTTAATTATGAGACTAAGTGTCTCATTTCACTCCGAAATCCTTCCGGACCCGAACCAATTACCCCGACAAGTCATACAACAACTGTAAAGCATAAAGTGATCAGTAAATTGGGGAACGGGGTTGTAATACTTGAAACGGCCGGCCGAGTCGTTACAAACATACACCAAAAATGTCATTTATAAAGAAGTATTAGATATGATTCTACCTCACCGAATATCTATATACTCCCTTTGTTTCAATTTATGTGAACCGATTTGACTGGGCACGGAGTTTAAGAAAAGAAAGAAGACTTTTGAACTTGTGGTGTAAGATGAGGCACATTTATTTTGTGTGGCTATAAATTATTGCATAAAGGGAAATTATTTCCAAATGTGGAAAGTGGTCATTCTTTTTGGCATGGACTAAAAAGAAAATAGGTTCACATAAATTGAAACGGAAGGAGTACTATAAATAAGATAATTTCTAACTTAACTAAATTGACCATCTTTGTAGGTTAAGACGATATCATTTTGAATTCAAGTATTATGTTAATGTTATAACATTAATTTTTAGCATTTAAATGATTGTTCTATTTTTATCACGTTAATTACTTTATAATGTTCATTTCATCTTGTTAGTAATTTGTTACTAAATTTAGTTAGTTGTTCTTTCACATAAAAGTTTTGACTAAAGATTTACGTGCAACACACGTATATAGTAACTAGTTATATGTAGCTCAATAATATTTATGTAATATATTAAACTTTTATACTTATTGAGATGGGGTACACGCGCAAAGCGCGTACCATGAGACTAGTTTAACTAACCAACTAAAACACATTTGCAATAAAACAATAATTTTAACATAAAAAAGACGACAAAAGAAATTTTATAGATAAAAGTAAGGATAAAATTGTCACGACCCGAAATACCCACCTTCGCGGTCGTGATGACGCCTAACATTTCACTCGCTAGGAAAGCCAACGTTCAAATACATAAGCCAATTAAGCTAAGATGAAACTAAAATGAAGTACGAAGTATCATAATAACCAGCATGTCTAAATACAACCCGGAACTGGAGTCACAAGTACACGAGCTTCTAGAGGTTCTACAAATAGAGTCTGAAATAAATACAATTGTTTCGAATGAAATAAACAGTAAATAAGGAAAGAGGAAGGGGAATTCAAGGTCGGCGGACCCCAACAGATCTATCTCGAGTCTCTAAATATGACAATCTGAGCTAATGCACCTCACGTACAGCTGGGACCAGTACCAAAATTTGAACAAGAAGTGTAGAGTGTAATATGAGTACAACCGATCCAATGTACTCCGTAAGTATCGAGCCTAACCTCGACGGGGTAGTGACGAGGCTATGACAGGACACCCACGTAATTAAACCTTTACAAATGAAGATATACGTGCAACATAACAACAAATAGAGATTACACACGTACGATTGGGAGGGGACATGTGACATGGGGTACAAGATACAGTAACTACAACAGGAAATGACAACATGAGAAAGTCAAATAAACCATCAACCAATGAAAACGGATAAACATAATGAATAAAGATGGCACGTCATCACCCATCGTGCTTTTACTCTCAACCTCACCATGAAATAATAATAATAATAATAATAATAATAATAATAATAATAATAATAATAATAATAATAATAATAATAATAATAATAATAATAATAATAATAATAATAATAATGATGGCACGGCATCACCCTTCGTGTTTTTACTTTCAACCTCATCATGAAATAATAATAACGACATGACATCACCCTTCATGCTTTTACTTTTAACCTCTCAATGAAACGGTAAATACGGCACGACATCACCCTTCGTGCTTTAACACTCTCCCTTACCACGTAGCAATGAATATAAACATTTGGGAGATAGAATAAGCAAGAACAAATTTTACGTCAACAACAGTTCCAAAATACCGAACCTCAACTTCCAAAAATACTCAATCATCACAAATAGTTCATAAATGCGGAAAGAATGATCAATTAAGTAATAAACCAATCTAAACATGGATATCATAATCAAAGAAGACAATAAATTACAAGGAAACAAGTCCCACCCGCATGCTTTAACCCAACAACAACGTACAAGTACTCTTTAACTCACATATACGTTGTACCCACACATTTAAACGTGTAGAAAATAGGCAAACAAGTCCTAATCCCTCAAGTCAAGGTTAACCATGACACTTACCTCACTCCGCAATCAAGTCAAAGTTCAACCACGGCCTTACTTTTCGAACAAGCCTCCGAACCAACCAAATCTAGCAAATAATCAAACGATTCAAGATAAGCCTTAGGAACTACCCACGAATGAAAGAGGTTCAATTTAGGTCATTATTGACAAAGACAACAAAAGTCATCCCCGGGTCCGCTTGGTCAAAATCCGAAATGCAGACCAAACTCGATCACCCATTCACCCCCGAGTCTGGTTATGTAATTTTTTTTCAAAATCTGACCTCAATTCGAGGTTAAATTCCAATTTTACAAAAATCCCTAATTCTACCCAAATCCCCAATTTCCACTATAAAAATCCTAGGTTTAACGATGAAAACTTATGAAATATAATGGGTAAATGAAAGAAAGTAGATTAAGGTCACTTACCAATGAATTGATGAAGAAAGGCTCTTGGGGAAATTGCCTCTAAGGTTTCTAGGGTTGAATATTTGAAAGAATGAGCAAAGTCCCGTCTATCTCAGTTTTTACCCAGTTACGGATGTCACAATTGCGATATATTGTTCGTAATTGCGAACATCAAAATTGCGAGAAAGATGTCACAAATGTGAACTCCTTTCAGAAACCCAGTCATCGCAAATTTGATGTTTTTGGTCGCAAATGCAAACCCCCAGCTCTCGCAAATGTGTACTACCTCTTCGCAAATACGAAGATTGCCAAGGACCATGCTGAGTCGCAAATGCGACACTGCCTTCGCAAAGGCGGAAATGGCATGTTCGCAAGTACGGACTTTTACCTCGCAAATGCAAGGATCCCCTAGCTTGCCCATGCTCGCAAAGGCAAAGCCTTGTTCGCAAATACGAGACCTGCACTAGAACACCAACAACAAAAGTGGCATCAACTATTCTACGAAATCTGAAATCACTCTTTGGCCTATCTGGAACTAACCCGAGCCCCCGGGGCTCCATATCAAGTATGCACACAAGCCCAAAAACATCATACGAACTCGCTCGCGTGATCAAAGTACCAAAATAACACATAGAACTACGAATCGGACACCAAAACAAATGAAATTTTTAATAAAACTTAAAAACTTCCATTTTAACAACCGGATGTCCGAATCACGTTAAATCAACTCTGTTTTGCACCAAATGCTTCATACAAGTCCTAAATATAGTAATGAACATATACCAAGATTTGGATCCGATAGTAATAAAGTCAAACTTTGGTGAAATTTATAAATTGTTTAAATCTTTAAACCTAAAATTTTCAACAAATTGCGATAACTCGAGCTAGGTGTAACGACCCGGCCTGTCGTTCTAAGTATTTCAACCCCATTCCCCATTTACTGCTCAATTTGTACTTTACAATATATGACTTGCCAGGATAAATGGTTCGGGTCAGGTGAGGTTTTGCAATGAATTGAGACACTTAGTCTCATAATTGAAAACTTAAGTTGAAAAGGTTGACCCGATGTTGACTTATGTGTAAATGACCCCGGAATAGAGTTTTGATTATTCCAATAGCTCTGTATGGTGATTTTGGACTTAGGAGCGTGTCCAAAAAATTATTTGGAAGTCCGTAGTGGAATTAGGCTTGAAATGACAAAAGTTGAATTTTTAGAAAGTTTGACCAGGGGTTGACTTTTTGATATCGGGGTCGGAATCCGATTCTGGAAATTGGATAGGTCAGTTATGTCATTTATGACTTGTATGCAAAATTTTTAAAGTCAATCGGACGTCGTTTGTAAGAATTGGAAGTTTTAAAATTCATTAGGCTTGAATCTATATGTGATTCATGATTTTAGTGTTGTTTGATATGAATTGAGACTTCAACTAAGTTCGTATGATGTTTTGGGAGTTGTTGGTGTATTTGGTTGAGGTTCTGGGGGCCTCAGGTAAGTTTTGAATGGTTAACAGATCAATTTTTAGACTTGGAGTGTTGCTGAAAATTTTATGATATCTGTATTTGGTTTCCTTCTACGCGATTGCGTGAGAAGGTCTGCGATCGCGTAGGGTTAATTTAGGCTGTTGAGTTTATGTTCTATGCGATCGCATGAGGAGAATCGCGATCGCGTAGCTGGAAAGAGAGAACGCACCCCGCATTCGCGAAGAGGAAGTGAGGCACCGGGGGTCACGAAAATGTTTCTCTTCGCGATCGCGTGGATCAGTCTGCGATCGCGTAGGTTTGTGTATCAGTGATCCACGTTCGCATGGATTCAACCGCGTTCGCGAAGGCCAAATTTGGGGGAAGACTCTTTTGTGCTTCATGATCGCATGAACTAATCTGCAATCGCATAAGATCAATTTTTGGCAGTGGAAATATGTGTTATGCGATCGCGGGACTTGGTCTGCGATCGCATAGAAGAAATGACTGGGCAGAGAGTTTAAATTCTGTAAATGGGACTCTATTTTTATCGATTTGGAGCACGGGAAGAGGCGATATTTGGGAGAGTTTCAAGGAAAACAACGATGTAAGTGTTCTTAACTCAATATTAGTCAAATTACCTGAATCCATGCTTATTTTTAACATTTAATTGGTGAATTAAGTTGGAATATTGTGAAAACCCTCTTGGTTTAATTTGAAGTTTTTAGGGTCACGTTGATGTCAGATTTGAGTTAAATTTGTATTGTTGGACTCGTGGTTGAATGGGCGTTCATATTTGAGTGTAATTTCGGATTTTGTGGGAAAATTAAAATTTTGATATGGAATTAATTCTAATATTTTTTGTTGACTGAAATGAATTAATTGTGACTAGATTCGAGTCGTTCGAAAGTTGATATGCTCTGAATGGAATTTCTGAAGCATTGTTTAGCTTGCTCGACATTGGATTCGGCTTGTTCGAGGTAAGTAACACTTCTAAACTTAGTGTTGAGGGTATGAAACCTCGAATTTCGTATTATGTGTTTGCTTTTGAGGTGACACACATACTAGGTGACGGGCATGTGGGTGTGCACCGTGGGAATTATAACTCTATTACTTCTATTGTACTATGTAATTACCTGATCTTATCTGTAACCATGAAATCTCTATGTACTAGAGTATGAGTATTGTGAGCTATCGATTATTTTAATCCATGGCTTTGAGCCAAATGGGGGAGCCTGCTATTGACAATTCAATTTCATTGCTATATGTTAAATTTTAGTTTTGGTCTGAGACATACTTGTGAGTTAGTCATGACTTTCAGAGGTTGCGATCAAGGATGACTCGAGTAAGGAAATTTTTGAATACGGGTTACAATGCACTTTATGAAAATATGAAAATCATGGAATGATTAAGTTGTTATTTTGAAGAATGTAGTGCACATGGAGTATGAAATTGACCAGTTTCTTTGAGGTAGGATTGACTTCTTTGGGTATTGTTGTGCTAGTGGGGCGCAAGTTGTTTGGTCTCTTGGGCGGTATAATTGAAATTTGAGTAGAGTGGATGACTCTCGAGAGGGTTCTAATGGGTTTAAAATGTATATTGGGAAATTGAAAACTTTTCGGATTTTTATATCGCTAAAAATTGGTTATTTACATTGGATGGTGCCGGGACTTACGATAATTTTGTATGACGATGGATTTTACACTTAAGTATAAGAAAGGTAAAAAGGACAATTTTAAATTCAGACAAGGTATTTCTAGAGTGTGTCTCTCGGTTGTGGTATTTATGGGGTGCTTAAGAAGAGTACAATGGCTTATGGGCCTTACAGAGGTGTCGTTTTATGTTAGGATGTCTTGTAGTGAGCTTTGGGTAAGGATCGTAGTGTTCTTACAAGAAGAAATGTCAACTTGAGGGTAATTCAGAAGAAACTCGGAAAAAATAGGACAACTGGGTAGTAAGCTAGACTAGTATGGTAACGATATGCTCGGTTATTTTGGGTAATTATGATGTGGTGAGGATCTACAAATATTTTGGTGGCAATATTCTTGGATTTGGTGACCTTCGTGGCTTGTAGAGTTAGAGGAATTTAGTTCTGATAGCTTGGTTATGTGCAAATGGATTTCAAAGAGTTCTTGATGGTTTCCACCATGGTTTGAACTGGATACTTTCTACTGGTGTGGGAAACATGTTGTGTATTGTGATTTCCTCCTGAAAGGAAGCTAGAGGAACGTTTCTAACTAGTCGGGTATGTAATTTGCTGGTGACTCACAGTTGATAATGGGATATTTGTTCTTGTCACATGATGGCATAATAGATGTGATATGTTGTGCGAGATTAGGATTTACATGTATAAGGTGGCAGTTCAGTCTTGATATTAAAAAGACTTGCGGTAATTTGGACAGCATGGTCAGTTTCAAATATTTCGATGAATGTTATAACTGCTCGATAATTCCTGAGAAGGGTGCGCATTTCAGAAGGTGCATTGTGTTTTGACTTATGGATGTTCATCGGTATTGCGGTACTCACCTGGTTGATAGACTGTTGGTATTCAAATTATTGTAATGTGGCACGGAATAATTATGAAAGTATTCCTCGTGGGATGATCGTACATGAAAAATGTGTAAGTCATTCGAGTGATGAAATTGGGATCAGTTACGGTAATTCATGAGTTCTATGAATTTGGAGACTGGGAGTCTCGAAAGCATATTGTTTTAGGATTGCGACCTGTTTGAGGTGAGTACTTTATTTAAACTCGGTGGAGGCACTAGTTGCGTTAATTATTTGTGATGGCTATGCTCTATGAGTGTGCATATATGTGAGGTTTGAGCCCATGTGCGGGCATCGGGGAAAGTATTCATACTCGGTGATCGCGTATGAAAGCCAATATGGCTTGCAGTGGCGTGATACCCGATCCCATAAACATCCTCACCATTAGGCCCTCGGCCTCACTCAATCATCGATCTCTCCAGTCTCTCGGGCTCTCAGTGTCATGAAAAGAATCAGCCCAAAAATAATGATGTGATGTATCAATAAATGGTAACAGTGACTGAGATATAATATGCATATGAATGCGTATGACTGATTATATAAATGCAATGTAACCAGATAACTCAACAGCAGAAATGACCTCAGTGGGTCTCAACAAAATAGGCATGTAGCCTAGACATGGTTTCTAACATGGATCGCAGCTCAATAGCTCTAGTACGTAGAGATTTCATGGTTACAGATAAGATCAGGTAATTACACAGTACCATAGAAGTAAAAGAGTTACAATTCACATGGTGCACGCCCGTCACCTAGCATGTGCGTCACCTCCAAACAATTCACATAACACGTATAATCAGGGTTCATACCCTCAGCTCCAAGATTAGATATGTTACTTACCTCGAACAAGCCGAATCCAATGTCGAGCAAGCTAAACAATGCTCCAGAAATTCTATTTTGCGCGTATCAACTTCCGAACGGCTCGAATCTAGTCACATTTAATTTGATTCAGTAAACACAAATTATAGGAATTTATTCCATATTTTTCCACATAATCTAAAATTACACTAAAAGATCTCCCGTGGTGCCCACATCTCGGAACCCGGCAAAAGTTACAAAATATGAACGCCCATTCAACAACGAGTCCAACCATACAAATTTTACTCAAATTCAACATCAACTCGACCCTCAAATATTCAAATTAAACCAAGAGGGTTTTCACAATTTTCCAAATTAATTCATCAATTAAATGTTAAAAACACCCATGGATTCGGGTAATTTGACCAATATTGAGTTAAGAACACTCACCCCATAGTTTTCCTTGAACATCTCCCAAATATCGCATCTTCCCGACCTCCAAATCGGTAAAAATAGAAAATGGGATGAAGTCCCATTTTCAGAACATAAACTCTTTGCCCAGTCATTTATTCTATGCGATCACAGACCAAGTCCCGCGATCGTGAAGCACACATTTCCACTGCCAAAAATTGACCCTATGCGATCGCAGATTAGTTCACGCGACCGCGAAGCACAAAAGAAACTACCCCCAAATTTGCCCTTCGTGAATGCGGCTGAATCCGCGCCAACGCGGATCACTGATGCACAAACCTACGCGGTCGCGGACTGATCCACGCGATCGCGAAGAGCAACTTTTCGTGACCCCATGGTGCCTCACTTTCTCTTCACGAACGCGGCTTTGCCCACGCGTTCGCGATGCATTCTCTCTTCCCAGCTACACGATCACAGACCTTCTCACACAATCGCGTAGAAGGAAACCAGCTTCAAATATCAAAAAAATTCCAGCAACACTCCAAGTCTAAAAATTGATCTGTTATCTATCCGAAACTCACCCGAGGCCCCCGGAACCTCAACCAAATACACCAAAAAGACCCAAAATATCATACGAACTTAGTTGAAGTCTCAATTCACATCAAACAACACTATAAACATGAATCACACATAGATTCAAGCCTAATGAACTTTGAAACTTCCAATTCCTACAAACGACGCCAGATCCTATCAAATCACGTCTGATTGACCTCAAATTTTGCATACAAGTCATAAATGACATAACGAACCTATTCCAATCTCTAGAATCGGGTTCCAACCCCGATTTCAAAAAGTCAACCCCCGCTCAAACTTCCTAAAAATTCATCTTTCGCCATTCCAAGCCTAATTCCACTACGGACTTCCAAATAATTTTCCGGGCACGCTCCTAAGTCCGAAATAACCATACAGAGCTATTGGCATCAATAAAACTCTATTCCGAGGTCGTTTATACATAAGTCAACATCGGATCAACATTTTCTACTTAAGTTTTCAATTATGAGACTAAGTGTCTCAATTCATTTCAAAACCTCACCGGACCCGAACCAATTACCCCAGCAAGTCATATAACAACTGTAAAGTACAAAATGAGCAATAAATGGGGGAACGGGGTTGAAATACTTAAAACGACCGGCCGAGTCATTACATTCTCCCCCACTAAAACATATGTTCGTCCTCGAGCGTGCCAAGAGTTGTTCCTAACCTTTATATCACAGTTCCACCCTACCATGCACATACCCGGGGGTGATCCCATGCCACCTTATTTCATATGCGCGTGACAAAATGACATATTTGAAGATCATTCCTTTAACCTTAGTCCATAAAACTTAGAATTCAATTTCCAACATTCATAATTTCTTTTCAAGAACCGAATCTCACATCTACACACTGTATAAGTCCAAACAAACTGTATCAAGCCATAGCCATAACTCAAGATGAAATCACATGATATATCACACAACTCGCATACTCGCAGCGCCATTCCCGATCACAATAACTACTCCAACTAACCCGGTACTAGTATTAAACCCCATATCAAACCAAACCTCGTTCCAAAACCTTCGTACACTGCCTATAACAAAAGAAACACGTGAATTCTCATAACCCCTTGTCAGATCAAAAAGTCATGGAGCTCCCTCGCCCCAACCAGAACCATAATCATTTTCTAAGACGACTTTCAATATTATCCTCCCAAATATACCATAATCAAATCCGATAGTACACATTCTAGGTTCGATGACCTTATATTATCAAACACAACTATTCCACATACACGCCACACTAATATATCTCAAGCCAAAATCTGTGCAACCCGTGCACCCAAAACAAATAGAAAATATCTCAAAAAGGAGAACCGTTTCGCAAGTTCAGCTAGCACCACCACAACCTAATATTTACAAATAACTCTGCAAATTTTGTGAAGAGGATAACCGTAGGCGTATGTGCAAAATTGTAGAGTAAGGAAAATAATGAAATTAAATAAATTATCAAAGAAATAAAGTTCTCACATACGGCACGGACAACTCTTGTGCCAATGATACCAAATTTAGATCCGCACGGACAACTCACGTGCCAATAATATAAATCGCCTGGCATGGTCACAGGCCTCCAGTCCCAGCATATCATACATGAGCAATTAAACAAGTACACATGAATATGATGATGAAATAAAATTCTCATGCTCCTAGAATGGTATAAATAACACGCCATAGTGTAAGCATGTGTAAAGTATGCTATCACAACTCAAATCGGAAAGTTAACACAGAAATAGTAACTACCAAGTTTACTCATGGTCAGTTTCAGATATTTCGATGAATGTTATAACTGCTCGATAATTCCTGAGAAGGGTGCGTATTTCAGAAGGTACGTTGTGTTTTGAATTATGGATGTTCATCGGTATTGCGGTACTCACCTGGTTGATAGACTGTTGGTATTCAAATGATTTTTATGTGGCACGGAATAATTATGAATTTATTCCTTGTGGGATGATCGTACATGAAAAATGTGTAAATCATTCGAGTGCTGGAATTGAGATCAGTTACGGTGATTCATGTGTTCTATGAATTTGGAGACTGGGAGTCTCGAAAGCATATTGTTTTAGGGTTGCTACCTATTTGAGGTGAGTACTTTATTTAAACTCAGTGGAGGCACTAGTTGCGTTAATTATTTGTGATGGTTATGCGCTATGAGTGTGCATATATGTGAGGTTTGAGCACATATGCGGGCATCGGGGAAAGTATTCATACTCGGTGATCGCGTATGAAAGCCAATATGGCTTGCTGCGGCGTGATACCCGATCCCATAAACATCCTCACCATCAGGCCCTCGGCCTCACTCAGTCATCGATCTCTCCAGTCTCTCGGGCTCTCAGTGTCATGAAAAGAATCAGCTAAAAAATAATGATGTGATGTATCAATAAATGGTAACAGAGACTGAGATATGATATGCATATGAATGCATATGACTAATTATATAAATGCAATGTAACTAGATAACTCAACAGCAGAAATGACCTCAGTGGGTCTGAACAAAATAGGCATGTACCCTAGACATAGTTTCTAACATGGATCGCAGCTCAATAGCTCTAGTACGTAGAGTTTTCATGGTTACAGATAAGATCAGGTAATTACACAGTACCATAGAAGTAAAAGAGTTACAATTCACACGGTGCACGCCCATCACCTAGCATGTGCGTCACCTCCAAACAATTCACATAACACGTATAATCAGGGTTCATACCCTCAGCTCCAAGATTAGATATGTTACTTACCTCGAACAAGCCGAATCCAATATCGAGCAAGCTAAACAATGCTCCAGAAATTCTATTTTGCGCGTATCAACTTCCGAACGGCTCGAATCTAGTCACATTTAATTTGATTCAGTAAACACAAATTATATGAATTTATTCCATATTTTTCCACATAATCTAAAATTACACTAAAAGATCGCCTGTGGTGCCCACATCTCGGAACCCGGGAAAAGTTATAAAATATGAACGCCCATTCAACAACGAGTCCAACCATACAAATTTTACTCAAATTCGACATCAACTCGACCCTCAAATCTTCAAATTAAACCAAGAGGGTTTTCATAATTTTCCAACTTAATTCATCAATTAAATGTTAAAAACACCCATGGATTCGGGTAATTTGACCAATATTGAGTTAAGAACACTCACCCCATAGTTTTCCTTGAACATCTCCCAAATATCGCATCTTCCCGACCTCCAAATCGGTAAAAATAGAAAATGGGATGAAGTCCCATTTTTAGAACTTAAGCTCTCTGCCCAGTCATTTATTCTATGCGATCGCAGACCAAGTCCCGCGATCACGAAGAACACATTTCCACTGCCAAAAATTGACCCTATGCGATAGCGGATTAGTTCACGCGACCGCGAGGCACAAAAGAAACTGCCCCCAAATTTGGCCTTCGCGAATGCGGCAGAATCCACGCCAACGTGGATCACTGATGCACAAACTTACGCGATCGCGAAGAGCAACTTTTTGTGACCCCCTGGTGCCTCACTTCCTCTTCACCAACGCAGCTTTGCCCACGCGTTCATGATGCGTTCTCTCTTCCCAACTACGCAATCATGATTCTCCCCCACGCGATCGCATAGAACAAAAACTCGGCAGCTCTAATTTACCCTACACGATCGCAGAAGGAAACTAACTACAAATATCAAAAACATTCTAGCAACACTCCAAGTCTAAAAATTGATCCGTTAACTATCCGAAACTCACCCGAGGCCCCCGGTACCTCAACCAAATACGCCAAAAAATCTCAAAACATCATACGAACTTAGTTGAAGTCTCAATTCAAATCAAACAACGCAAAAAACATGAATCACACATAGATTCAAGCCTAATGAACTTTGAAACTTCCAATTCCTACAAACGACGCCAGATCCTATCAAATCACGTCCGATTGACCTCAAATTTTGTATACAAGTCATAAATGACATAACAGACCTATTCCAATTTCCAGAATCGGGTTCCGACCCCGATTTCAAAAAGTCAACCCCCGCTCAAACTTCCTAAAAATTCATCTTTCGCCATTCCATGCCTAATTCCACTACGGACTTCCAAATAATTTTTCGGACATGCTCCTAAGTCCAAAATCACCGTACGGAGCTATTGGCATCATTAAAACTCTATTTTGAGGTCGTTTATACATAAGTCAATATCGGATCAACATTTTCTACTTAAGTTTTCAATTATGAGACTAAGTGTCTCAATTCATTTCAAAACCTCACCGGATCCGAACCAATTACCCCAACAAGTCATATAACAACTGTAAAGTACAAATTGAGCAATAAATGGGGGAACAGGGTTGAAATACTTAAAACGACCGGCCGAGTCATTACATTCTCCCACACTTAAACATACGTTCATCCTCGAATGTGCCAAGAGTTATTCCTAAGCTTTTATATCACCGTTCCACCCTACCATGCACATACCCGGGGGTGATCCCATACCACCCTATTTCATATGGGCCTAACAAAATGACATATTTGAAGATCATTCCTTTAACCTTAGTCCGCAAAACTTAGAATTCAATTTCAAACATTCATAATTTCTTTTTAAGACCCGAATCTCACATCTACACACTGTATAAGTCCAAATAAACTGTATCAAGCCATAGTCATAACTTAAGATGTAATCACATGATATATCACACAACTCGCATACTCGCAACGCCATTCCCGATCACAATAACTACTCCAACTAACCCGGTACTAGTATTAAACCCCATATCAAGCCAAACCTCATTCCAAAACCTTTGTACACTGCTGATAACAAAAGAAACACGCGAAATATCATAACCCCTTGTCAGATCAAAAAGTCATGGAGATCCCTCGCCCCAACCAGAACCATAATCATTTTCTAAGACAACTTTCAATATTATCCTCCCAAATATACCATAATCAAATCCGATAGTACACATTTTTGGTTCGATGACCTTATATTATCAAACATAACTATTCCACATGCACGCCACATCAATATATCTCAAGACAAAAGTTGTGCAACCCGTGCACCCAAAATAAATAGAAAATATCTCAAAAAGGAGAACCGTTTCGCAAGTTCAGCTAGCACCACCACAACGTAATATTTACAACTAACTCCACAAATTTTGTGAAGAGGATAACCATAGGCGTATGTGCACAATTGTAGAGGAAGTAAAATAATGAAATTAGATAAATTATCAAAGAAATAAAATTCCCACATACTGCACGGACAACTCACGTGCCAATGATACCAAATATAGATCCGCACGGATAACTCACGTGCCAATAATATAAATCACCTAGAATGGTCACAGGCCTCCAATCCCAACATATCATACATGAGCAATTAAACAAGTACACATGAATATGATGATGATGAAATAAGATTCTCATGCGACGCGGTTGGTATAAATAACACGCCATAGTGTAAGCATGTGCAAAGTATGCTATCACAACTCAAATCGGCAAGTTAACACAGAAATAATAACTACCAAGTTTACTCATGGTCAGTTTCTGATATTTTGATGAATGTTATAACTGCTCGATAATTCTTAAGAAGGGTGCGCATTTCAGAAGGTACGTTGTGTTTTGAATTATGGATGTGCATCGGTATTTCGGTACTCACCTGGTTGATAGACTGTTGGTATTAAAATTATTGTTATGTGGCATGGAAGTATTATGAAAGTATTCCTCGTGGGATGATCGTACATGAAAAATGTGTTAGTCATTCGAGTGCTGGAATTGGGATCAGTTACGGTGATTCATGTGTTCTATGAATTTGGAGACTGGGAGTCTCGGAAGCATATTGTTTTAGGGTTGCAACCTGTTTGAGGTGAGTAGTTTATTTATACTCAGTGGAGGCACTAGTTGCGTTAATTATTTGTGATAGCTACGCACTATGAGTGTGCATATATGTGAGGTTTGAATCCATGTGCGGGCATCGGGGAAAGCATTCATACTCAGAAGAATGCTTAGGCTATGATATGCCTAGAGTTGACTGTTAAGCATAAAGTTATAATGTTTCACTTGTTCGTACCTTTGTGGAGAACTATCTGGACTATACTTGAGGTTACAAAGAGGCTAATTCCCTGAGTAAACTTGGTAATTACTATTTCTGTGTTAACTTGCCGATTTGAGTTGTGATAGCATTCTTTGCACATGCATGCACTATGGCATATTATTTATACCATTCTAGGAGCATGAGAATCATATTTCATAATCATATTCATGTGTACTTGTTTAACTGCTCATGTATGATATGCTGGGACTGGAGGCCTGTGACCATGCCAGGCGATTTATATTATTGGCACGTGAGTTGTTCGTACAGATCTACATTTGGTATCATTGGCACGTGAATTGTCCGTGCAGTTTGTGGGAATTTTATTTCCTTTATAATTTATCTAATTTCATTATTTTCCTTCCTCTACAATTGAGCACATGCGCCTATGGTTATCCTCTTCACAAAATTTGTGGAGTTAGTTGTAAATATTAGGTTGTGGTGGTGCTAGATGAACTTGCGAAACGGTTCTCCTCTTTGAGATATTTTCTATTTTTTTGGGTGCACGGGTTGCAAAGCTTTTGGCTTGAGATATATGATTTATGCCATGATTGGCTTGTTATAGCGCTTGGGCTGAAGGAGCCCTCCGGAGTCTGAACACAGCCCTAGTGAGTGCAGGTACCTACTGAGTGTGAGTGCCGAGTGCTGAGCGATTGGGAGGATTGAGTGACTGTGAGGATTGAGTGATTGGGAGGACTGAGTGAATTGATACTCTGAGAGTATGCATATGGTTTTATCACTGAGTTGCATCGCATTCGACATGCACACTTGACATACAGGCATAGAGATACAGTTTTCCTCATGATGTACGGTATCACGTTATTCATGACTTCTCATACATATTGATATGTAAGCATAGATATGTATTTTCCTCATGCCATTTGAAAATAAAACATTTACTTGTTAAAAGCTTTGAGAAAAGTCACATATTTCATACTTACTCATACTTTCGTTATTTCGGCAAAAGATTTGAGTTTTACTGTTATAATTGAAAAGGAAATGTTTATTTTCCAGAATTTTATACGCACTGATCATCTTATTGTTGAATTAATACTGGTGTCACTTTCACTATATTTTTATGAATTGTTATTGGCTATTGGTGTTGGACCCTGATCTTTGTTCCAGCTAGTCACTACTTTCAACCTAAGGTTAGGTTTGTTACTTATTGAGTACATGGGGTCAGTTGTACTCATACTACACATATGCACCACGCGTGCATATTTTGGATGTTGATGTTGGTGTACATGGCAGGAACTAGATCTGAAGATGTACATGCGTTCTAGTCATTGTTGTCTCTTGTTCATGGTAGCTTCAGAATTTTAAATTTGTTCATGTATATTTCAAACAGATGATGTATTTTTTTTTTATTTCACACCATCTTTGTAAATTCTAATCTTAGAAGCTCATGATTTGTACTACCAATCCTTGGGGTGTGTATTAGAGTCATTTAAATATTAATTAAATCGGATTATTGTTATTTGGATTACCTAGCGGGTGAGGTTAGATGCCATCACGACTATTTAGATTTTGGGTCGTGACACTAGGGACCTTCGAATTCGATTATGGGCATATGCCCAAGTCCCAAATCACGATACGGACCCACCAGGACCGTCAAAATATAGATCCGGGTCCATTTGCTCAAAATATTGACCGAATATAACGACTTGACTTGTTGTTTGAAGAATTAGCATCTCACTCAGCGACTTAAGGTCACAAAGAACTTTGTAATGTGTATTATGACTTGTGTATATGGTCAAATTTGGTTTTCGGATGATTCGTGATCAATTTGTAAAAAGGATTCTTGTTTTAGAAGCTTTAGTTGTAAGAGTTGATCGGAGTTTGACTTTTGTGTAACGACTTTGGAATAGATTTTTGATGGTTCCAATAGCTCCATATGGTGATTTTGTTCTTAGGAGCGTGACCGAATGTTTATTTGGAGGTCCGTAGATCGTTTCGTCATGAATTGGTGAAAGTTGAAAAATGGAAGATTTTGAAAAGTTTGACCAGGAGTTGACTTTATTTGACGTCGGGGTCAGATCCCGGTTTCAGAAGTTGGAATAGGTCTGTACTATCATTTATAACTTGTGTGCAAAATTTGAATTCAATTCGGGTCTATATCATAGCAAGGTATCAAATGAGGGTGAGTGGTGAAGCAAGAAATTGAAAAGAAAATAACTGGGAGCGTGCTAGGGATAGTGCAACACGCAGATTGTGGCACGCCAGCCCTCTCAACAACTTTGAAAACCAATGAAGTATAGGCATTTGGAGCTAGCACTGGCACGCTACCCCCACCTGAAGCCTTTTTTAGTACTCACCTTAGGGATTCATTTCCCCCATTTCACTTTGACGGATTTTGGAGCTCTTCTCCACTCTCTCAAGACCATCAACTCCTCTCTTCTTCAAGGTAATCAATCCACATTATCTTGGTGTGAAATCCCATCATTTCTACAATAGTATTGATGAAAGCTACAGATAAAATACCTAGAGTTTCAAGAAAATTCTTCAAGGACTCAAAGGAGGGTTTTGTAAGATATCTTCCAAAAGGTAATCCTACACCCTTAGATATATATGCATAGGTTTATTATGAGTATGTGAGAAAGAAAAGGTGTATTAGCACTTATTGTATAGTGCTTGGAAGCCATAAATACTTAAACTAGATTATTGGGTATTGTAGAGATTTTGAAATGAATTAATTAGTAACAATTGGGTGGATGTTAGTTCATTGATGATTTTAATGGTGCTAAAGAAGGTTGTTTGTAGACAAAGGATGGTATAGTATCTCTTGTTGGTGGGAAGGAGGGATTGTTGGATGAAGAAACACCATTACTAGGGGTAGTAAAATGTTGTGCACTCTGGGTGTTTGATAAAATGCCTAAATGGCCAAAAATCTGGAAATTTGTTTACTAATATTGGTCCAATTGAATTATGTTGATGCATATTGAAGTTGTAAGAGTAGTGGAAGGTTTTAATACCACTAAAGAACTGAATTAAGAAATCTCGATTTGTGGCGATCTTATTTTCAAGGGATTTTCAAGGAAATCATCGAGATTTGAGCCGTTCGGAGGTGGCTTCACTCGCGAAGATCATTTAAAGACTCAGTTCAGTTTCGTCAAGGTAAGTATCTTGACTAACCTTGAGTGAAAAAATTACCCCTTAGGCATTAAGTCTTATGTGAAAACTGTGTAATTGAAAACCACGTACGCGAGGTGACAAGTACGTACTTGGTTTATATGTGAAAATTATATCGGTTGAAATTCATAGACGCCCTTATATATTAAATTGAAAAATTGTTGGAACTTAGTAAATCCTTGAGTTGTCATGCCTCATTCCTTGTTTGTCGAGTTTGTATTTTATATGATAATTTGGTATGATTGCCACTTGGATTTTTATGTGAATTCCATGTGTTTGTTGATTTGATATTTCTTGGAAATAATCACATTACGGATTTTTCATCTACAGATAATTAATTAAATAAGTTTAAATTGAGGCGTTTATATATTTATCTAAAATTTGGATTGAAGAACGCGTTGTCCTATGATGAATTATTTTCCTATCTTTGTGGTTATTTTTGAGATTTTATATACAATGTGTTGAGCCGTGGACTATCTGTTGTGAAATTAATTGCCTTTATTGTACCTTTGGAATGGTTGTGGCCTACGGGCAATTTGTAAATTCGAGTTGATGATGTTGTGTTGTTGTGATAATATTCTGTGTGAATTGTTGTGAGATTTGGGTTACGGTTATGCGGCGTATAAGGTTTGTAACGACCCGACCGGTCGTTTTGAGCTCTAGCGCGTCATTCAGAAGTTTGAGGCTCTAAGCAGCTTCACTTCAGGTATTACGACTTGTACGCGTGGCCGGAATTTAATTTCGGGAAGTTCGGAGTTGATTTGGAAAGAAAATTCTCATTTCGGAAGCTTTAAGTTGGAAAGAGTGACTAAGGTGTGATTTTTGAGTAAATAACCTCGGAATCGGGATTTGAAGGTTCCAGCAGGTTCATATGATGATTTTGAACTTGGGCGTATGTCCGGGTCGAATTTTGGATGACTCGGGAACGTTTCGGCATCTATTATGGAAGTTGGCATTTTCAAAAGGATTTCTTAAATTTGAGTTGAAGTGCATTTCAATGTTATCAATGTCAGTTTGGGATTTCGAGCCTGTGAACAGCTCCGTATGATGATTCAAGTGTTTAGAGCGCGTCCGGATATGGATTTGGAGGTCCATAGGACATTTTAGGGTCGTTTGGCGAAAGTTAGAAATTTGAAGGTTTTTGAGAAGTTTTACCGGAAGTGGACTTTTTGATATCGGGATCAAATTCTGATTCCGGAAGTTGGAATAGGTTCGTAATGTCGAATATGACTTGTGTGAAAACTTTGAGGTCAATCGGACGTGATTTGATAGGTTTCGACATCGAATATAGAAGTTTGAAGTTCTAAAGTTCATTATGCTTGAAGCAGGGTGCGATTCATTATTTCGATGTTGTTGGGTGTGATTTGAGTCCTCGAGCAGGTCTGTGTTATATTGTGGGACTGGTTTGTGTGATTGAACGGGGTCCCGGGGGCCTCGGGTGTGTTTCGGGGTGGTTTCAGATCATTTGGAGTTGTTTTGGAATTGCTGGTTCTGGTATCTGGTTTCCTTCTACGTGAACGCGAAGGAAGTCCCGTGTTCGCGAAGAAGAAATTTTGGGGGTGCTGGATTTGGCCATCGCGAATGCGAAGCAGTGGATGTGAACGCGAGGCAAGGACTGGTCAAGCTTACGCGGATGCGATGCAGTGGTCGCGAATGCGACACTGTGGTCGGGTGTGATTCGAGGCCTCGAGCAAGTCCGTGTTATATTGTGGGACTGGTTTGTGTGATTGGACGGGGTCCCGGGGGCCTCGGGTGTGTTTCGGGGTGGTTTCGGATCATTTGGAGTTGTTTTGGAACTATTGATTTTGGTATCTGGTTTCCTTCTTCGCGAACGTGAAGGAAGTCCCGTGTTCGCGAAGAAGAAATTTTGGGGGGCTGGATTTGGCCTTCGTGAATGCGAAGCAGTGGACGCGAATGCAAGGCAAGGACTAGTCAAGCTTACGCGAACGCGACGTAGTGGTCGTGAACGCGATGCAGTGGTCGCTAACGTGACGCAGTGGTCGCGTGTGATTTGAGGCCTCGAGCAGGTCCGTGTTATATTGTGGAACTGGTTTGTGTGATTGGACAGGGTCCCGGGGGCCTCGATTGTGTTTCGAGGTGGTTTCAGATCATTTGGAGCTATTTTGGAACTGGCGGTTCTGGTATCTGGTTTCCTTCTTCGCGAACGCGAAGGAAGTCCCGTGTTCGCGAAGAAGCAATTTCGGGGGTGCTGGATTTGGCTATCGCGAATGCGAAGCAATGGACGCGAACGTGAGGCAAGGACTGGTCAAGCTTATGCGAACACAATGCAGCGGTCGCTAACGCGATGCAGTGGTCGCGATGCAATAATCTCGAATGCGACGCAGTTGTCGGGTGTGATTCGAGGCCTCGAGCAGGTCTGTGTTACATTGTGGGACTGGTTTGTGTGATTGGACGGGGTCCCGGGGGCCTCGGGTGTATTTCGGTGTAGTTTCGGATCATTTGGAGTTGTTTTGGAACTGCTGGTTCTGGTATCTGGTTTACTTCTTCGCGAACGCGAAGGAAGTCCCGTGTTCGCGAAGAAGAATTTTTGGGGGTGCTGGATTTGGCATTCGCAAATGGGAAGCAGTGGACGTGAACGCAAGGCAAGGACTAGTCAAGTCTACGCGAACGCGACGCAGTGGTAGGGTGTGATTTGAGGCCTCGAGCAGGTCTGTGTTATATTGTGGGACTAGTTTGTGTGATTGGACGGGGTCCCGGTGTCTCGAGTGTGTTTCGGGGTAGTTTCAGATCATTTGGAGTTGTTTTGGAACTGCCGGTTCTGGTATCTGGTTACCTTCTTCGCAAACGCGAAGGAAGTCCCGTGTTCGTGAAGAAGAAATTTCGGGGGTGCCGGATTTGGCCATCGCGAATGCGAAGTAGTGCACGCGTACGCGAGGCAAGGGCTGGTCAAGCTTACGGGAACGCGATGCAGTGGTCGCGAATGCGACGCAGTGGTCGTGAATGCGACGCAGTGGTCGGGTGTGATTCGAGGCCTCGAGCAGGTCCGTGTTATATTGTGGGACTGGTTTGTGTGATTGGACGGGGTCCCGGGGGCCTCGGGTGTGTTTCGAGGTGGTTTCGAATCATTTGGAGTTATTTTGGAACTGCTGGTTCAGGTATCTGGTTTCCTTCTTCGCGAACGCGAAGGAAGTCCCGTGTTCGCGAAGAAGAAATTTTGGGGGTGCTGGATTTGTCTTTCGCGAATGCGAAGCAGTGGACGCGAACGCAAGGCAAGGATTGATCAAGCTTACGCGAACGCAAAGCAGTGGTCATGAACGCGACGCAGTGGTCGTAAACACGACGCAGTGGTCGTAAATGCGACGCAGTGGTCGCGAACGCGACGTAGTGGTCGGGTGTGATTTGAGGCCTCGAGCAGGTCCGTGTTATATTGTGGGACTAGTTTGTGTGATTGGACGGGGTCCCGGGGGCCTCGGGTGTGTTTCGGGGTGGTTTCAGATCATTTGGAGTTGTTTTGGAACTGCTAGTTATGGTATCTGGTTTCCTTCTTCGCGAACGCGAAGGAAGTCCCGTGTTCGCGAAGAAGAAATTTTGGGGGTGCTGGATTTGGAATTCGCGAATGCGAAGCAGTGGACGCGAACGCAAGGCAAGGACTGGTCAATCTTACGTGAACGCGACGCGGTGGTCGGGTATGATTTGAGGCCTCGAGCAGGTCCGTGTAATATTGTGGAACTAGTTTGTGTGATTGGACGGGGTCCCGGGGGCCTCGAGTGTGTTTCGGGGTAGTTTTAGATCATTTGGAGTTGTTTTGGAACTGCCGGTTCTGGTATCTGGTTTCCTTCTTCGCGAACGCGAAGGAAGTCCCGTGTTTGCGAAGAAGAAATTTCGGGGGTACTGGATTTGGCCATCGCAAATGCAAAGCAGTGGACGCAAACGCGAGGCAAGGACTGGTCAAGCTTACGGGAACGCGATGCAGTGGTATCAAACCCGACGCAGTGGTCGGATGTGATTCGAGGCCTCGAGCAGGTCCGTGTTATATTGTGGGACTGGTTTGTGTGATTGGACGGGGTCCCGGGGGCCTCGGGTGTGTTTCGAGGTGGTTTCGAATCATTTGGAGTTGTTTTGGAACTGTTGGTTCAGGTATCTGGTTTCCTTCTCCGCGAACGCGAAGGAAGTCCCGTGTTCGCGAAGAAGAAATTTAATTTTTGGCGTGCTGGATTTGGCCTTCGCGAATGCGAAGCAGTGGACGCGAACGCAAGGCAAGGACTGGTCAAGCTTACGCGAACGCGATGCAGTGGTCGGGTGTGATTTGAGGCCTCGAGTAGGTCCGTGTTATATTGTGGGACTGGTTTGTGTGATTGGACGGGGTCCCGGGGGCCTCGGGTGTGTTTCTGGGTGGTTTCGGATCATTTGGAGCTGTTTTGGAACTGCTAGTTATGGTATCTGGTTTCCTTCTTCGCGAACGCGAAGGAAGTCCCTGTTCGCGAAGAAGAAATTTTGATGGTGCTGGATTTGGCCTCGCGAATGCGAAGCATCAGACGCGAAAGCAAGGCAAGGACTGGTCAAGCTTACGCGAACGCAACGCAGTGGTCGCGAACGCGAAGAAGGAAGGGGAACCAGGACCCTGAGCCATTAATCCTTCGCGAACGCGAAGCTTAGACTGCGAACGCGAAGAAGGAGGGCAGTTGGCTACCATGAATGAGAGAACTTAAACGTGAACACGATGCTGTGCATGGTCAGGCCTTCGCGAAAATGACACTGGTCACGCGAACGCGAAGAAAAACGGTTCTGGGCAGATTGGATTTAATACGGGATTTGGCTCATTCTCTCTCATTTTTCACTGGGATGGACTATTTTTGGAGAGCTTCAAGGGGAGATTTTCATCATCTATGTCAAGGTAAGTGATTCCCACTTATTGCAAGTTAAATACTTGGTTTATATATGGATTTAAGCAAGGAAATTAATAGAAATTTGAATTTTCAAGAAAAACCTAGAAATTGGTATTCTTGGATTTCTTACCATGAATCTGGGCATAGAATTGGAAATAAATCATACATTTGATTTCGTGAGGTTATGGGTAATGGTTATCTTCAAAAAAATTCGGAATTTGGGCACGTGGGACCGAGGGTTGCTTTATCGATTTTTCGAGCGGAGTTAGAAATTGTTATAAATTGGATTATAATGAGTATTAGAGTATATATTTATGAATTTGCTCATTTGTTGACTAGTTTTGGAGCGTTGGGCATCGATTTGAGTTGATAAAATGGCTTGGGAGCCGATTATGGGACTGCATAGCGAGGTAAGTCTCCTTTCTAACCTTGTAATAGGGAATTAACCCCATAGATGAATTAAATAAATATTTGTACCTAATTGTGGGGGCTACGTACGTGCGAGGTGACTAGAGTCCGTACGTAGCTACTATTATGCTATTGTCCGAGTAGTTTAGGACTTGTATCATGCTATACTTGGAATGTTTGTGCCCTTACTTGCTAATATAATCGCTTAGTGATGATAGAAATTGATAAAAGAGTTGTATAAGGTTAAATTCACTTATTTGAAGGTTTGTATGAGATACTTGACTGTAAATGAGAAACTTGTGTTTTCTTGAAAATAATTGTTATTTGTGGATTGAGCCGAGTGCCTCGGTAGTAAATAGATGCATCTATGGTTCGCGTCATTCGACCCTCTGGCAGTGCACAATTTAAATATTATATTGGATCGGGCCATACGACCTCTGCATGATTTGTGCATACTTGTATTGCTTGCCTTAAAATTTATAAATAATGATATTGCCTCCCTGGTCTGAGATAAATTGATAAATGATGAAATGTGAATTTGGAAACCTCTTATTATCAAAGGAATTATTTACTTGATTCATGATTTTCTTGAGTTTACTGCCGCTTTTAATAAATCCACAACCAATTATATTATTGATGACCACAGTAAGTGTCAGAGTCGACCTCTCATCACTACTTCTTCGAGGTTAGGTGGGATACTTACTGGGTATGCATTGATTTACGTACTCATACTACACTTGTGGCACGTTTTGTGCAGGTACATATATGACTGTTAGCCATGTGGGCGCAGAGGCACGGTTATTACGGGGATTTAGATGAGCTGCATCTTATGTACGACCCGCAGCCAGCAGAGTCTCCTTCAGAATATTGTATTTTTCTTTCCTGTCCAAATTTGTATTCCAGACAGTAATTGTATTTTATTTTAAATTCCTAGAAAATGCTCATGTACTTGTGACACCGGGTTCTGGGATGATTATGGGATGTTCAGTATTGAAATTGGAAAACAATGTTATTTATTCTGTAAATTCATCTTTTACTAGATAAATTGAAGTAAATTACGATTTTAAAAAATATTAAAATGAGAATTTTAGTAACTATTTAGTGTTGGCTTGCCTGACAATGGTGTCCGATGCCATCACGACCTTTAACGGATTTTGGATCGTGACAAGGGTAGCATTCCATTGTTGACATTATGCGGGAATAAGGGTGGCATTTCACTGTTATTATGTGTGTTGGGATATTGTCTAGGTGGAGTGATAAGGGAGGCTATTATAGGAGCGATAAGGGTGGCTATAGGAGCGATAAGGGCGGCTATTGATATTATCAGGGCGGAGGGATAAGAGAGGATATTATAGGAGTGATAAGGGTGGATATAGGAGAGATAAGGGTGGCTATTGTCAAGGATGATATATGATGATGTGGGGTTATTGTGTTGGTAATTTTTAATCGATGACATGGGGATATTGCGTTGGTAATTTTCATGTCATGTTGTGATTTTTCTTGTGTTTATGTTTATATCTTGTGCAACTTGTCTTGTTATTTCGGTAAACTTGATAATAGTCTGATCTATGTGGAAATTGTGATCGGGTTAATGTAATATGGGATCGGGTTTGTCACGACCCAAAAACTCACCATAGGCGTCGTGATGGAACTTAGTCTCTAAGACTAGGTAAGCCGATTACAATTACATTTCGAGCCTTTTTTTAAATAGATAATCGAAACCACAACGGAAATAATTATAACAACCTCCCAAGACTGGTAATACTAAGTCACGAACTCTAACTGAATTCATGCAATGATCGAATATACAATATTGTTCGAATAAGAGTGGACAGTAAAATAAAATGGAAAGACTCCAAGAGACTGCGACGACCAAGCAGCTCTACCTTGAATCCTTGTGATCAACATACTAACTCTGCCATAGTACTGAAAAACAACTAGCAGCGATAGCAACAAAAATCAACCAGTGATATAAACAGTAAGGCAACAAGAACACCATAATTATTGCTCAAACGAATAAGGAACACAAGTACAACCAATTAATCAAGTCCTTCAAATATAAATCTTTCATAGATAATTCATTCGAATAAATAACCTCTGAATATATTTCTTCAAATAAAAATCCTTCGAATATAAAACTCTTTCAAATAAATATCTTTCGAATATACCTCTTTCAAATAAATATCTTTTGAATATAAAACTCTTTCAAATAAATATCTTTCGAATATACTTCTTTCAAATAAATATCTTTTGAATATAATTCCTTCGAATAAGGGTCACTCTGTGACATCTCATTTCATAATCATAAAATACGGGTCTCAGTCTGCTTTCATATTTCCACGTCACCTCGTGCTCATATTTTTATCAACACCGCACGGACAACTCACGTGCCCATAAACAATCATCATATTTTCCCGGCACCTCGTGCCCATATATCTTTAATAACCGCACGGATAATTCACGTGCCGATAATATAAACCGCTCGACAATAGCCACGGGCCCATAATTTCAACATGAATCAATCTATTATCAAGTTTACCGAAACAACAAGACAAGTTGCACAAGAGATAAAATTAAACAACAGGAAAATCACAATATCATATAAAACAATCACCAACACAATAATCCCACATCATCACGTACCATCTATGATAATAGCCACCCTTATCTCTCCTATAGACACCTGTATCACTCCATAGTGATAGCCACCAGTATCCCTTTGCCCTGACAATATCAGTAGCCACCCTTATCGCTCTTATAGCCACCTTTATCGCTCCTATAATAGCCACCCTTATCACTGTGTTCAGACAATATCCCAGCCCACATAACCACAATGAAATGCCACCCTTATACCCACATAATATCAACAGTGGAATGTCACCCCTATATCCTCATAATAATAACTCAAATGACGCAATAATTTACACTGAATATTATCGCGACAACACAACACAATCAATTCATATCACAATTTGCCCAATGATCACAACCAATTCCAAAGATATAACAAAATCAATAAATTTGTCAACAAATATCCTAAGGCTCCACACAACGTATATAAAAACTCAAAACAACAACAGAGATGAAAAAGTAACTCAACATAGGACAACGCCTTCTTTAATCTAATTTTTAATAAATATATTTTAATGCCTCACTTTAAACTTATTTAATAATTATTTGCATATAAGGAATCCATAATGAATTTAATTCCAAGAAAATATCAAACCAACAAACACACGGAATTCACATAAAAATCCAAGTAACAATCACACCAAATTATCATATAAAACACAAACTCGACAAATAAGGAATGGGGCATGACAATTCAAGGATTTACTAAATGCCAACAATTATCCAATTTAATACATAAAAATGGCTAAGACTTTAAACCAATAAAATTTTCACATATAAGCCCGAGTGAGTACTCATCACCTCGCGTACACGGCTTCCAATCACACAATTTCCACATAAGACACAGTGTTTAAGGGGAAATTCCTCCACTCAAGGTTAGGCAAGATACTTACCTTTTTGAAGTCAGGTCGATATTCCAAAATAGCCTTCTTGCTTGAATTGACCTCCGGATATCTCAAATCTATCCAAATTAATTGTATAACTTCATTAGAAGGCATCGGAAACAATTTCGGATAATAAAATATTGACTTAAAATTTTACATTAAAAAGTCAACCAAAAGTTAATGCCCCCCTCGCCCCCCGGAACCCGACATAATTTTCATGAAATCCGAACACCCATTCCGATACAAGTTCAACCATACCAATTTTAGCAAATTCTGATACCAACTCGACCTCCAAATCTTAAATTTTCGTTTTTGAAAGATTTTGTAAAAATTCAAATTTTTCCATTAAAACTTGAATTAAACGATGAATATAACCATGTATTTATGAATTATAATCAATTTCGGATATAGGAGACTTACCCCAGTCAAAGTCATGAAGAAACCTTCAAAATCGCCCAAGAACCGAGCTCCAAAACCAATTTTTGTGTTATGCTCAAACCCACATTTTGGGACTTTTAATTCTGCCCAGGTAATTTTTTCTTCTTCGGGAACGCGGTCCCCCTCTAGCGTTCGCGTAGGACAAATCTGCCTACCGCCATCAAGTCTTCTTCGCGAACACGAGGTTCCTCTCGCGATCCTGGTGCCTAACTGACCCCCAGGCTTCGCGAACGCGGGACTCTCTTCGTGAACGTGAAGACCAAACGTGTGGGGTCCCAGCTGCCTCTTCTTCCTCTTCCCAAACGCGATCTCCCCCACGCGAACGTGATGCATGCTGAGCCCAGGCCTTCGCGAACGCGACCTCTCATACTCGTATGCGAAGAAATATTTGCTACAACTTCGTGAACGCGTGGCCATCTTCGCGAACACGAAGAACAAATCTCACTTGTCTCCCAGTTATCCATCGCATACGTGAGACCTCTCTCGCGAACGCGAAGAATGAAACTAGACCTAGACACAAGAATATCTTCAGTAGTCTTCAAAGTCCAAAATTGATCCGTTAACCTTCTGAACTCCCCGAGGCCCTCGAGACCTCAACCAAATATATAAACACATCCAAAAATGCAATACGAACTTAGTCGAGGCTTCAAACCACATCAAACAATATCAAAATTATGAATCACGCCTCGAATCGAACTATGATTTTTCAAATCTTCCAACTTCTATAATTTGCGCCGAAACGTATCAAGTCAATCCAGAATGACTTCAAATTTTGCACAGAAGTCATGAATGCTATAACGAAGCTATTCCATTTTCCGGAATCCAATTTCGATATCGATATCAATAAAGTCAACTCTCGGTCAAACTTTCTAAAACTCTTCCATTTTTCAACTTTCGCCAACATGCGTCAAATCGTCCTACGGACCTCCAAATCTAAATCCTAAGTTTGAAATCACCATACGAAGCTATTGACATCGTCAAAATCTCATTCCGAAGTCATTTGCTTAAAAGTCAAACTCTGGTTAAACTCTTTTCATTTAAGCTTCAAAATGAGAATTGTTCTTTCAATTAAATTCCAAGTCTTCCGAAAATCAACCTCGACTGCACACGCAAGTCATAATACACATCACAAAACTTCTCGGGACCTTAAGTCGCTGAACGAGATGCTAACTCACAAAATGACAATTCGGGTGGTTATATTCTCCCCCTCTTAAACATACGTTCGTCCTCGAACGTGCCAAGAATTATTCTGGGGACTTAAATTACTGAGTGTATTATTACACACATACTCGCGGGTGATTCTAAATCACCACAAATTTAGCATGGATCTGACGACACCATCTCAGTTGGGATTATTTCTTTCATACATACTTATAAACTTTAAAACCAAAGTTCTTATACTCCAAATATTTTAAAAAGCCTTATTTTCACATCAACACATTGTATTAGTCTCAACCGGTTGTAGCAACTCGTGCCTACGCACACATCATACATATTCCCATTACCACATCTCTGGTCATAATAGCAGTTCATAATTAATTCCAACATGCTCAATTAACCTCGTATTAACCAAAACCTTGTTTCAACCTTTTACGATACCGACAACATTTGCGAGGCATGAAGACCTCATAATTATTTACCCGAATTAACGAGTCACATTTAACATCACCTGGGCACTCACCTCGTAGGCTAAAACTCAATAATTACAGCATGAAATGTCTAAATACGCATAGAAAAACACATACAAGAATTATCAAATAAGCCTAACATGCATGACTCTTTATCGGTACTATAGTACAAATTAAATTTCACAAATGGAGAAATTAAAACACATGAATTTAACCAAAAGGATCTCATCCTGATATAACTTCCACCGTGGCACATAGACCGGGTTAAATATATCAAATCACATTAAACCGCGAGGATCCCATCCTCAACTCTGAATTACAAGTACTTTACACATTGTGCCAACTGAAAATTTCCATTTCTTTTCTTTATTCGTTTTAATAATTATGTGAAATAATTTCACAACACATAATGAACCCCCATACCAGTAGGGCATATAATTCATAAAATTGTAATCAAAAATCCTAAAATTATATCAAGACTCACTGTAGTGAGTAATAGAAAATCACTTTTGGACTCATAGCCCATAATAGTGTACAAAACAAAAATGATAGACACATGCTAACACCATCAAATCTCCCAACAGGGATAAATACGGGAGTGGAGTGCAAATTCACAAACTCACCATATAAGGAGCATGAAAGGAGCGTTTACCTCGATAATCGGAACAATTTCAAAATAAGAATAATGCTCCTTTTATTATAAATTAAATCATATATGTAACGACACCATCTGATATATCAGCCTCAGCCAATGCATAGCAATTATATCAATGGGTTGGGTCTCCTCCTCTTGGGCGCCCTCTACCCGCCTGTACCCCACCTCTAACTTGTTGTGCACGTGGATTATTAGAATAAAGCATGTAGCCTGAGTGTTTTGATGAAATTCGCCTCTCCCAAGTCCGGGACAATCTCTCATGATGTGTCTGGTATCACCACACTCATAACAACCCCCCTGAGGTCGCGGCGGCTCGTACTTAGTCTGTGCCGGATAGCTGGAATAACCACTATAAGAACCTCATGACGGTGGTGCACTAAAAGTATTATTGGAGCACTACGAGTAATATGAATTGCGGATTAGGCTGACCAACTACCCGAGCCTCCGCCATGATGAGTCATAGTTGTAGAGTAGAATCCACTAAATCCTCCAGAGTTTCGAGACCTTTTGGCCTCCTTAGACTCTTTTTCTCACTTCGAACACGTTCTAACATCCTGGACATCTCTACTACTTGCTGAAACGGAATGTCAGTCTGCAACTCTCAAGCCATACAAATTTTAAAATCATAATCGAACCATTCGATGAATCTGCGGACTCGCTCTCTAACTGTAGGAACCAAGATAGGTACATGACGGGCTAACTCACTGAACCTGATAGCATATTCTGACACTGTCATGGTGCCCTGACGCAACCATTCAAACTCTGTGTGCCACGTATCCCAGAGAGTTTGGGGAACAAATTCATTCAAAAATATTTCCGAAAATTGAGCCCAAGTTAGTGGTGTTGCATCGGCTAGTCTACTCTCTTCATAAACTTGCCACCATTGATACGCTGCTCTTGACATCTAAAACATAGTAAAGGCAACTCTGCTCACTTCCGCAATGCCCATGGTGCGGAGAATACATTGATAATTTTCTAGAAATCCCTGGGCATCCTCGAAAATTGTGCCACTAAAGGTAGGTGCATTATACCACTTAAATCTCTCAAGTCTCTTTTGTTCTTCTTCTGATGCCTCTAGCCTTACCTCAGGCAGATCCGAAATAACAGGCAGCACCGGTACTATTCCCGGAACCTGACCAATGTGAACCTGCTACTTTGGAGTACGGGCGGAATGAGTCTGAACTTCTCCCCCAATCTGCGAAATATTTGGTGAAATGGAGATCAATCTTGCCTGAGTTAATGTACCAAACATGTTTAGGAATTGTGCCAAAGTCTCCTGAAGTTCGGGGGTAACAACAGTTGTCTCTGGTGCTTGTCCCCCAACTGGAGCAACTGGCGTCTCCTTGTAATGACCCAACGAGTCATTCTGAGTATTACCGTCATGTTTCTCCATTTAATGCTTATCATGTGTTCTATTATAATTATGTGACTCGTCGGAGAAGTTTCAGAGTGAATTGGAACACTTAGTTCCAAGATTTGAAGCTTAAGTTTAAATAGTTGATCGGATGTCGACTTATGTGTAAACGACCTCGGAATAGAGTTTTGATGATTCCAATAGCTTCGTATGGTGATTTTGGACTTAGGTGCGTGTCCAAAAAATTATTTCGAAGTTCGTAGTTAAATTAGGTTTGAATTGGCTAAACTAAAAATTTAAGTTTGGAAGTTTGACCGGGAATTGACTTTTTGATATCAGGGTTGGTATCTTATTCTGGAAATTGGAATATGTCTGTTATGTTATTTATGACTTGTGTTCAAAATTTGAGGTCAATCGGACTTGATTTGGTAGGTTTCGGCATCGAATGTAGAAGTTGAAAATTCTTAGTTTCATTAAGCTTGAATTGGGGTATGATTTGTGGTTTTAGCATTGTTTGATGTGATTTAGAGGTTCTACTAAGTTTGTATGATATTTTAGGACTTTTTGGTGTATTTGGTTGAGGACTCGGGGGCCTCGGATGAGTTTCGAATGGTTAACGGATCAAATTTGGACTTAGAACAATTGAAACTTGTTGCTGCCTAATGATGCAATCGCACCTGTGGAAATAGGCTCGCATGTGCGAGCTCCTAGAAGTGAGCTTGGTTGCGCAAAAGTGGAATTAGATTGGCAAGGGCAGGGGTCGCAGGTGTGCACGCAGGACCGCAGAAGTGGACTCACACCTGCGACGAGTTGATGGCAGAAGCGGAAGTGAGAGGGGGAACTCATCGCAGAAGCGGCTTGGGTTTCGCAAATGCGAGGCCGCAGAAGCGGTCCCCTTGTCCGCAGAAGCGAAAGAAGATGCATAAGCGGGGAGGATGGTTAAGTACTCTGCAGAAGCGGAAATGCTGGGCCGGCTACAAACAAAGGATACGATATTTTTGTCATTTTGGACATTCCAACCACGGTTTTGGGGCGATTTTCAGAGATAATTCATGGGAAAACTTGAGATAAATCATTTGTGATCATGGTTAGTCGATAATATTGAATTATCATTGAGTGTTCTGACTAGATTACGTGTTTTTGAGGTGTAATTAGAGGATTTGGGCCTAGAGATTTGAAAATGAGACTTTTGGATTTGAAGGTCGAGTTATTGTCGGAATTTGGTGAATTTGGTATGGTTGGACTCGTGGTTGAATGGGCGTTCATATTTTGTAACTTTTTCAGGTTCCGAGACGTTGGCCCCACTGGCGATATTTGAGTGTAATTTCGGATTTTATGGAAAAAGTAGAATTTTGATATGGAATTAATTCTAATAATTTGTGTTGACTGAATCGAATTAATTGTGACTAGATTCTATTCGTTCAAAAGTTGATGCATGCAGAATGGAATTTCTGGAGCATTGTTTAGCTTGCTCGATATTGGATTCAGCTTGTTCGAGGTAAGTAACACTTCTAAACTTAGTGTTGAGGGTATGAAACCCTAAAATTGTGTGTTATGTGTTTGCTTTTGAGGTGACGCACATTCTAGGTGACGGGCATGTGGGCGTGCACCGTGTGAATTATATCTCCGTTATTTCTGTTGTGCTGCATAATTACCTGAACTTATCTGTAATCATGAAATCTCTACGTACTAGAGTTACTGAGTTGTTATCCATATTAGAAACCATGTCTAGGATACATGATTAATTTGTTAGGACCTACTAAGGTCATTACTGATGTTGAGTTATTTGATTACATTGTAATTTCATACTCAGTCATGTTCATTCATTTCATATCATATCTCAGTCTCTGTTGCTATATATTGACACATCATATCATCATGTTTGGGCTAGTTTCATGACATTGTGGGCTTGAGAGATAGGTGATTAAGTGAGGCCGAGGGCCTAATTGTGAGATATTATACTATAGCACGTGAGTTGTCCGTGCAGCACGTGAGTTGTCCGTGCGGATCCAGATATTATATTGTAGCATGTGAGTTGTCTGTGCGGATCCAGATATTATACTATAGTATGTGAGTTGTCCGTGCAGCACGTGAGTTGTCCGTGCGGATCAAGATATTATACTATAGCACATGAGTTGTTCGTGCAGCACGTGAGTTGTCCGTGCGGATCCAGATATTATACTATAGCACGTGAGTTGTCCGTGCAGCACGTGAGTTGTCCGTGCAGCACGTGAGTTGTCCGTGCAGCACGTGAGTTGTCCGTGCAGCACGTGAGTTGTCCATGCGGATCCAGATATTATACTATAGCACGTGAGTTGTCCGTGCAGATCCAGATATTATACTATATCACGTGAGTTGTCCGTGCAACACGTGAGTTGTCCGTGCGGATTATAGTGCTTGGGCTGAAGGAGCCCCTCCGGAGTCTGCACACACCCTCAGTGAGCGCAGGTACCTATTGAGTGCGAGTGCGATTGCCGAGTGATTAGGAGGACTGAGTGGATTGATACTCTCACAGTATTCATATGGTTGTTCACTATGTTTGTACTGCATTAGCATGCATACTTGACATACAAGCATAGAGACGCATATTTCCTCATGCTGTACGGTATCACGTCATTCATGACTTCTCATATACATTGACAAGTAGGCATAGAGATGTACTTTTTCTCATGCCATTTGATAATGAAACATTTACCTATTGAAAGGTTTCGGAAGGAAAATCACGATTTTACAAACTTACTTATATTTTGGTGTTTTCGGTAAAAGATTTGGGTTTTCACTTTTATACTTGAAAAGCATGTCTATTTTATGGAACTGTGAACGAGCTGAACATTTTATTTCTGGGTTATTTCCTATACCACTTAAGTTATATTGTTATGAGTTGTTGTTGGACTTTGACAGTGTTTCAGCTCGTCACTACTTTCAACCTAAAGTTAGGTTTGTTACTTATTGAGTACATGGGGTCGGTTGTACTCATACTACACTTCTGCACCTTGCGTGCAGAATTTTGACGTTGATGTTGCTGCGTACGATGGGAGCTGGATTTGAAGATGTACATGCGTTCCAGCCATTGCTGCCTCTTGTTCATGGTAGCTTTAGAATTTTTAATCTGTTCATGTATATTTCAAACAGATGACGTATTTTTATTTCACACCAGCTTTGTAAATTCTAATCTTAGAAGGTCATGATTTGTACTACCAGTCCTTGAAAAATTATTGTATAAAAGTGGTGTATTATCATTTCTTATTTGTATTATCATTTCTTATCTTTATAAATCTCATTAAATTAGATAGTTGCTAATTGGCTTACCTGACGGGTTGGGTTGGGTTCCATCACGTCTAGGTGGATTTTGGGTCGTGACACTCCTCAATTGCCCCTCTAACCGATGTTATAGCTGTGACATGTGCCCTTCCTCATCCTCTACCTCAGCCCAGGCCTCTTGCGGCCCTAGAAGTATGTGCGGGTGTCTTCTCAGCTGACCCGGTAGCACGTGTCCTCACCATCTGTGAGAGAATAGAGATACAAAGGCTCAAATTCCAAATTCAACAAATTTTGCACGACAAGAATGAAAGAAGTAGAAATTTCCTAACAGTTTTGTAGCCTCTCGAAGACAAGTACAAATGTCTCCGTACCGATCCGCAAGACTCTACTAAACTCATTCGTAACTCGTAGAACCTATGTACCTAGAGCTCTGATACCAACTTGTCACGACCCAAAATCTCACCATAGGTGTCGTGATGGCACTTAGTCTCTAAAACTAGGAAATCTCATTACAATTACATTTCGAGCCATTTTTAAAAAAAAATAGATAATCGAAACCCACAGCGGAAATAATTATAACAACCTCCCAAGACTGGTAATAATGAGTCACGAACTCTAACTGAATACATGTAATGATCTCAAGGATTGAATATACAATATTGTTCGAATAAGAGTTGACAGTAAAATAAAATATTTTGAAAGACTCCAAGGGACTGCGACGACCAAGCAGCTCTACCTTGAATCCGTGCTATCAACACACTAACTATGCCAGAGTCCGATATCTCCAATACCTGGCTCTGCACAAAACATGTGCAGAAGTATAGTATGAGTACACCACAGTCAGTACCCAGTAAGTATCAAGACTAACCTCGGTGGAGTAGTGACGAGGTACAGACAAGACACTCACTAGTCAAATAACATGTGCAATATAGCAGTGTACAATAGTACTGAAAAACAACTAGCAGCGATAGCAACAAAAATCAACCAGTGATATAAACAGTAAGGCAACAAGAACACCATAATTATTGCTCAAACGAATAAGGAACACAAGTACAACCAATTAATCAAGTCCTTCAAATATAAATCTTTCATAGATAATTCATTCGAATAAATAACCTCTGAATATATTTCTTCAAATAAAAATCCTTCGAATATAAAACTCTTTTAAATAAATATCTTTCGAATATACCTCTTTCAAATAAATATCTTTTGAATATAAAACTCTTTCAAATAAATATCTTTCGAATATACTTCATTCAAATAAATATCTTTTGAATATAATTCCTTCGAATAAGAGTCACTCAGTGACACCTTATTTCATAATTATAAAATACGGGTCTCGGTCCGATCCATGTCACCTCGTGCCCATATTTTTATCAACACCGCACGGATAACTCACGTGCACATAAAACAATTATCATATTTTTCCGACACCTCGTGCCCATATTTCTTTAATAACCGCACGAACAATTCACGTGCCGATAATAAAAACCTCTCAAAAATAGCCACGGGCCCACAATTTCAACATGAATCAATCAATTATCAAGTTTACCGAAACAACAAGACAAGTTGCACAAGAAAAAAATAAACACCGGGACGATACCATATAAAAAAAATACAAAAATAATAATCTCACATCATCACGTATCATCCCTGACAATAGTCACCCTTATCTCTCCTATAACAACCTGTATCACTCCATAATAATAGCCAACCTTATCCCTTCGCCCTGACAATATCAATAGCCACCCTTATCGCTCCTATAGCCACCCTTATCGCTCCTATAATAGCCATATTTATCACTACGCCCAGACAATATCCCAGCACATATAACCACAGTGTAATTCCACCCTTATAGCCACATAATATCAACAGTGGAATGCTACCCTTATATCCTTATAATAATAACTCAAATCACATAACAATTTATACGGAATATTATCACGACAACACAACACAATCAATTCATATCACAATTTGTCCAATGATCACAACCAATTCCAAAGATATAACAAAATCAATAAATTTCTCAACAAATAGCCCAATGCTCCACCCGACGTATATAAAACCTCAAAACAACAACAGAGATGGAAAGGTAACTCAGCATAGGACAACGCCTTCTTTAATTCAAATTTTAATGCCTCATTTTAAACTTATTTAATAATTATTTGCAGATAAGGAATCCATAATGAATTTAATTCTAAGAAAATATTAAATCAACAAACACACGGAATTCACATAAAATTCCAAGTGACAATCACACCAAAATATCATATAAAATACAAAGTCGACAAACAAGGAATGAGGCATGATAATTCAAGGATTTACTAAATGCCAACAATTATCCAATATAATACATAAAAATGCCTAAGACTTTAAACCAATAACATTTGCACCTTATGCCTGAGTACGTACTCGTCACCTCGCATACACGGCTTCCAATCACACAATTTCCACATAAGACTCAATGCATAAGGGGTAATTCCCCCACTCAAGGTTAAGCAAGATACTTACCTTTTGAAGTTTGGCCGCTATTCCAAAATAGCCTTCTTGCTCGAATTGACCTTTGGATAGCTAAAATCTATCTAAATTAATTGTGTAACTTCATTAAAATTCATCGTAAACAATTCCGGATAATAAAACATTGACTTAAAATTTTACAATAAAAAGTCAATGTGGGGCCCGCCTCTTGAAACCCGACATAATTTTTACGAAATACGAACACCCATTCCGATACGAATTCAACCATACCAATTTTATCAAATTCCGATAACAACTCAACCTCCAAATCATAAATTTCTGTTTTTGAAAGATTTTGTAAAAATCCCAATTTCTTTCATTAAAACTCGAATTAAACGATGAATATAACCATGGATTTATGAAATATAATCAATTTCGGATATAGGAGACTTACCCCAGCCGAAGCCGTGAAGCAACCTTCAAAATCGCCCAAGAACCGAGCTCCAAAACCAATTTTTGTGTTATGAACTCAAACCCACATTTTGGGACTTTTAATTCTGCCTAGGTAAATTTTTCTTCTTCGCGAACGCGGTCCCCCACTCGCTTTCGCGTAGCACAAATCCGTCTGCCGCCCTTAAGTCATCTTCGCTAACACGAGGCTCCTCTCGCGAATGTGGTGCCTAACTGACCCCCAGGCTTCGCGAACGCGAGACTATCTTCACGAATGCGAAGACGAAACGCGTGGGGTCCCAGCTGCCTCTTCTTCTTCTTCTTCGCAAACACGATCTTCCCCATACGAACGCGATGCATGCTAAGCCTAGGCCTTCGCGAACGCGACCCCTTATACGCAAACACGAAGAACAACTTTCTATACCTTCGCGAACGCAAAGAACAAATCTCACATATCCCCCAGTTACCCTTCGCGAACGCGAGACCTCTCTCGCGTTGGCGAAGAAGGAAACAGGAGCTGGACACTAGAATTTCTTCAGCAGTCTTCCAAGTCCAAAATTGATCTGTTAACCTTCCGAAATCCACCCGAGGCCCTTGGGACCTCAACCAAATATACCAACACATCCCAAAATGCAATAAGAACTCATTCGAGGCTTCAAACCACGTTAAACAACATTAAAATTACGAATCGTGTCTCGAATCAAATTATGAGTTTTCAAATCTTCCAAGTTCTATAATTTGCGCCGAAACGTATCAAATCAATTCGGAATGACTTCAAATTTTACACACAAGTCATAAATGATATAAATAAGCTATTTCAATTTTCGAAATCGAATTTCAACCCTTATATCAATAAAGTCAACTCATGGTCAAACTTTTTAAAAATCTTTTATTTTCCAACTTTCGCCAGCATGCGTCAAATCGTCCTACGGACCTCCAAATCCAAATACGGACATATGCCTAAGTCTAAAATCACCATACGAAGCTATTGACATCATCAAAATCTTATTTCGGAGTCGTTTTCTCAAAAGTCAAACTCCGGTCAAACTCTTTTCATTTAAACTTCAAAATGAGAACTGTTCTTTCAATTAAATTTCAAGTCTTCCGAAAATCAACCTCGACCGCACACGCAAGTCATAATACACATCATAAAACTGTTCAGGACCTTAAGTAGATAAACGAGATACTAACTCACAAAACGATAATTCGGGTCGTTATAAGATTGCACGTCATAACAAATATGAAATATGGGCACGAGGTGCCAGAAAAAATATGATGATTTTTATTATTGGCACGTGAGTTGTTAGTGCGGTCTTGATAGAAATATGGGCACGAGGTGGCGTGAAAACTTGAAACAGGGTTGAGACCCGTGTTACGAAAATATGAAAGTGGGTTAAGACCCGTGTTTTATGATTATGAAATGAGGTGTCACATGGTGACTTTTATTTGAAAGAATTTACATTAGAAATATATTTATTTGAAAGAAGTATATTCGAAAGATATTTATTTGAACGAATTTTATATTCGAAAGATATTTATATGAGAGAAGTATATTCTGAAGGTATTTATTCGAAAGAATTATATGTGAAAGATTTATATTTGAAGGACTTGATTAATTGTTTGTACTTGTGTTCCTTATTCGTTTGAGAAATAATTATGGTGTTCTTGTTGCCTTGTTGTTTATATCACTGGTTGATTTTTGTTGTTATCACTGCTAGTTATTTTTCAGTACTATTGTACATTGTTATATTGCACAAGTTATTTGACTAGTGAGTGTATTGACTGTACATCGTCACTACTACACCGAGGTTAGTCTTGATACTTACTGGGTACCGATTGTGGTGTACTCATACTACACTTCTGCATATTTTTTGTGAAGAGCCAGGTATTAGAGATATCGGACTCGGGCAGAGTTAATGTGTTGATCGCAAGGAATCAAGATAGAGTTGCTTGGTCGTCGCAGTCCCTTGGAGTCTTTCCATTTTATTGTATTGTCAACTCTTATTCGAACAGTATTGTATATTCGATCCTTGAGATAATTAAATATATTCAGTTTGAGTTCGTGATACGGTATTACCAGTCTTGGGAGGTTGTTATAATTATTTATGTTGTTGGTTTCGATAATAAAAAAAAATGGCTTGAATTATTATTAAAAATCGGCTTATTTAGTCTGAGACACTAAGTGTCGTCACGACGCTTGTGGTGAGATTTTGGGTCGTGACACCGAAGTCAACTCAAATGAATTGTTAAAGCACGAATTCACATTTTAATCAATTTTTCACATAAAAGCCTTCTAGAAAAAAATATTGATTGTGCACGCAAATCGAGAAAGGCTAAAAGGAGCTATTTGAGGTTTCAAAACATAGAATTAAAGGTTAAAACTCTAGATGACATATCGGGTCATGACAAAAATCAAAGAAAAGAGAGAATTGAGAGGTTTATAGTATGTAGAGAGCTTTTGTTGAAAAATATTTTGTTGAGCTTGACATATAAATTATAAAATTTGTTTTAGAAATTACTTCAATTTTATGTTTTAAGAGTTAGTATTTATTATGGTTTTGTTTTTTAGATTGTTAGAGAGTCAAATAAATCACATATAAATTGATTTTTTCAGTTTGGTCAAACAAGCTATACGAACGAAAAAAGAAATCTCTCCTGCTAATTTGTGGGGGGGGGGGGATGACATATTGACGTTGATATCGTGCAAATTTAAAAAAAAATCAGATAATAGTAGTCTACAGCTCATGAACCGAGTAAAGACTTAAAACTTTGAGAAAGCTTCCAACTTTCCACTTTTCCATATCATCGGTCATGCTTCGGTAATGATAACGAAAAATGTGATGTAAGATAGTTTATTTTAAGTTATATATTTAGAAAATACATGGGATTGACGCATTTTCCTTAGTTTTGTTTACTCCTAACATTGTTTTCTAACAAACCTTTAACCACTAGGAAAACGAGACTATATAATCGCTCTCAAAATAATAGTCCAAAAAATATATTTATATATTTATATATATTATATATATATATATATATATATATATATATATATATATATTGTATATTATATACAAAAAATTAATATAAATTTTATATACTTTTTCGGATACCGAATGTAAATAGTTTCTGGAACGGCTAAAAGTGAAGGAATCTTTTTTTTTCTCACTCGGTGTTTGATATTTGTTTTAATTTGGGGCCTGAATATTTAAGATTTGCAACGTGTAAAAGCACCAAAAACAAAGAAGTTGAAGGACTGGTTTTGTTATTATTTTTCCCTCTTATTTCATACAGAATCTTTGGATGCAAATATATACAAGAAGGTTATACAATTTGATAAGGATTGAGAGATACAATTACACTAGGATACAAATTAAGAATAACTAAAACCTATCCCCTATCCGACTGGGAAGGACACGGTCTAATACTCCCCTTGCAAACTGAAGGAGGCGAAGACACGTTCAGTTTGGAACGTAGAAACTCAAAGCGCGCAGCTGAAAGTGGCTTTGTCAAGACATCGGCTCTGATACCATGTAAAAGCACCAAAAACAGAGAAGTTGAAGGATTGGTTTTGTTATTATTTTTCCCTCTTATTTCATACAGAATCTTCGGATGCAAATATATACAAGAAGGCTATACAATTTGATAAGGATTGAGAGATACAATTACACTAGGATACAAGTTAAGAATGACTAAAACCTATCCCTTATCCGACTGGGAAGGATACGGTCTAATACAACATAAGTTCTATTTTGAAGAAAAAGTTTCGTACCAAAACTAATTTCGTTCTATGTGATTAATAATAAAATGATATTTATCACTCCATCACAATCTTTAGTAGTTAGATACCACAAAATTTTATTGAAATAGTTTGGTGAAACCAAGAAAATTTAGATGTCAAACACTTTCCATGGCATCCAAATTTTGATATTTCAAAAGATTTTATTTAAAAGTAGGGAAACTACGTATCTACTACTTATTTCATGCATTTAATAGTAGGTATTGACCAAAGTTTTCATGAAATTTTTTTTGTGGCTGGTAGTTAATAGAGTAGTTAGTTAGAAACTTAGGTTGTTAAAATTCTTAAACGCTGTTACAGCTGGTGCAGATCTTATATGCGAAAGAATGAGCGTCGAGAAGTAATAAACACTATGATCTTTCAAAAATTTGAAGGTGGCGTCAGCTCGTGGTGGAAGCAGAACTTTTACCTAGGAATTCAAAGATAAAAAGTAAATACGCGAAAAAAAGTCAAGAAATCAATGTATAACATATATACATAAAAGAGTTTAACCTTACACATAATTTTTCAGCAAAGAAGGTTGGGGATTCGAATTTTGCTCCCTAGTTACGCCTGTGGGCGTCAGTTTTAAATTCTGTATTAATTGAATTTGTAAAAAAAATAACAGTTTCTTTTTTTCAATTTCAAACTCAAATTTTCGAATTCTTTCAGAAACTCAAAACTAGATTGGGATATTTGAATTTTCGAAAGGTTTGACAAATGAATTTAGAGATTTTAAAAGAGAATGACTTTTTTGTAAAAGCATTTCAACCAAATACTTTTTATTAAAAAATAAACGTTGAATTTGCAATCCTAAAACAAATTAGGTCCTACGTGAAATGCAGATAGAGTTGACTACTTAATAGTTAATATAACCCTAGCCAACAAAAGTCTTACATAGATATGTTTCATGTAATATGGCCCTTTCTTTTTATTTCTTGTTTGACAAGGAAGAAGTGTGTCTTATCACCTAGAGTTATGAGGGGATTTGCAGTCGTACCCTATATTTGTGTCACTTTTTAACCTGTACCTTATTTTCTAAAATTCTTGATTTGGTAGTCATCTCACAAAAAATCCGTAATAATATGACAATTACACCCCTGACAAAAGATATAAAACGATCTCCTCCTCTCCTCTCAGCAACTTTATAAAAAAATCAGAAACTTGTCTAGATTCATCTTCAAAATCACACTTGTATGAAGTTGTTTCACCTTGAAGATAAATGTAGCATGAAGTTGTTTCATGTTGAAGCTAAAACTTCATGCTAATATAGCATGAAATTGTTTCACATTGAAGCTAAAACTTCATGCTAATGTATGCTGAAATTATTTATCCCGCAGTCTACAGTTTTGTCATAAATTTTATACGAAACTTCAATCTAAACATGCTGAAGTTATTTAGTTCATTTGCTAAAACTTCAGACTAAACATTCTTAAGTTATTTAGTTCATTTGCTAAAATTTCAGACTAAACATGCTTAAGTTTTTTAGTTGTCACGACTCAAAACTAACCTCCTGTCGTGATGGCGCCTATCGTGGAACTAGGCAAGCTGACTCATTTCCAAAACAAAATGATATTTTCATTTCAAAGATAATTTCAAGATTATTTAACATAAAAACCTCCATTTAAAGAGTTCAAATCAAAGAAAAACAGAAGTGCGGAAAAGAAAAGCCCGACATCGGGGTGTCACTAGTCATGAGCATCTACTATAATCTGTCTAACAATATCAAGGCTAACTCAACCTGGAATAATAGCTAAATACTACTAGAGGAAGATAAGAGGGAGAAGAGCAGGGGCTGCGATCGCCAAACAGCTACCTTGCTATCTCCAAGAAAATCTGCAACTAGAACACTCAATAACCGCTACCGTGTCCAGCCACACCTGGATCTGCACACAAGGTGCAGGGAGTAACGTGAGCACGCCAACTCAGTAAGTAACAACAATAAATAAAGACTGAACAGTAGTGACGAGCAGTAAAGCATATAACGTTCATATCAGGAAATCTCAGTAAAATACCACATGCTCTTAAAAATCAGGATTTGAATCAAACATCTCGTTTAAACCCAGTTCCAATAAAAATCATTTTAAAGACATTTTTTTCCAATAGTTTTTCAAACAAAGGCCCAATGCAAAGGTGAGCAAAAATGATGAAATCATAAATAGCCACTCGGGAAAAACTCACAGTCACTCGTGCCACTCAGGCATACCTCACAATCACTCTTGCCACTCGGGCATACCTCACAATCACTCTTGCCTCCCAGTCACTCAGCACTCGGCACTGGACACTCGCACTGAGTAGGCACCTGCGCTCACTGGGGGTGTGTACAGATTCCGGAGGGGCTCCTTCAGCCCAAGCATTATAATCTTCACTGACAACTCATGTGCGATAATAATAAAGTATGCTGCAGGCAGGCAGCCCCGATTCACACTCATCCTCACCAATCAGGCCCTCGGCCTCACTCAGTCACAAGTATGCTGCAGGCGGGCAACCCCGATCCACACTCATCCTCACAAATCAAGCCCTCGGGCATTCTAGTAAAATAGGGCATTCGGCCCAAAATATTTATATGCTTCAAAATAGAGTCATAAAACTGAGTTATGCGGTAAACAAATATAAACATGACTGAGTAAAGATTTTCAATCGAAAACAATGAGAGGATGATAAAAAACCAGCCCCTGAGCATCCAAACAGCATTGGCGCAAGGCCCAAACATGGCATTCAGCCCAATTTACTGAAATTCTTTCTAAAACATATAAGTATCAAATAGTTTTAACAAAGTATGCAACTTTACAGTTGCTACGGGACGGACCAAGTCACAAATCCCCAACAGTGCACGCCCACACGCCCGTCACCTAGCATGTGCGTCACCTCAAAATAATAGAATGATACGAAATCCGTAGTTTCATACCCTCAGGACTAGATTTACAATCGTTATTACCTCAAACCGGTCAAATCTCTACCCCGCAATGCTCTTGCCTCTGGACTCTGCCTCCAAATGCTCCATATCTATTCACAATCAGTATAATACCATCAATATACGCTAATGGAATGAATTCCACAAGAAAAGCTTCAAAAATAGACCAAAACCCGAAATTGGCTCAAAAATCGCTTGTGGGGCCCACGTCTCGGAACCCAACAAAAGTTACAAAATTCGAAAGCCCATTCAACCACAAGTCTACCCATACCAATTTTACCAAAATCCAACCTTAACTCAACCCTCAAATCTACAAATCTAATTTCCAAATTTCTAAGTTTCAATCTCTTATTTACATCTCAAAATCATGTAATCTAGTCGGATTACTCGATGATAATTCAATATTATAGAGTAGAAATGATCACAAGGGACTTACCTAAAGTTTTTCTTGAAAATATATCAAAAATTGCTTCTCCCCAAGCTTCAATTTGTCAAAAATGGAAAATAGGACGAAGTCCCTGTTTTTATAATTCTGCCCAGACATCCTTGGTTCTGCCTCAATCTTGGCCCTCGATCTTGGCCTTCGATTGAGGTCCTCGATCCTTGTCCTCGGTCCTGCCCCTCGATCCTGGTTCTCGATCCTGGGCTCGATCATGGCTTCGATCGTGCCCCTCGACCATGAGCTCGATCTGGGCTTCGATCGTGGCCCTCGACTCTGGGCTCGATCATGGCTTCGATCGTGGCCCTCGACCCTGAGCTTGATCTGGGCTCGATTTCTGGGCAGAAGCAATTTCCAACAGAAGGAAATTGCAGCAGCTGTTCTAGTTCAATTTTTGATCTGTTAACCATCCGAAACTCACCCGAGGCCCTCGGGACCTCAACCAAATATACCAACAAGTCCTAAAACATCATACGAACTTAGTCGAATCCTCAAATCACCTCAAACAACGCTAAAACCATGAATTACACCCCAATTCAAGCCTAATGAACTTTGAAATTTCTAATTTCTACAAACAACTCCGGAACCTATCAAATCACGTCCGATTGACATCAAATTTTGCACACAAGTCCTAAATGACATAACAGAGGTATTCCAATTTTTAGAATCGGATTCCGACCCCGATATCAAAAAGTCAACCCCCGGTCAAACTTCTCAAAAATAAAACTTTCGGCATTTCAAGCCTAATTCCTCTACGGACTCCCAAATAATATTCCGGACACGCTCCTAAGCCCAAAATCACCATACGGAGTTATTGGAATCATCAAAATTCAAATCCGAGGTCGTTTACATATAGGTCCATATCCGGTCCACTTTTCTAACTAAAATTTTCAATTATGAGACTAAGTGTCTCATTTCACTCCGAGTTCCTTCCGGACTCGAACCAACTAACCCGATATAACATAATATAGTAGAATAACACAAAAAGAAGTAGGAATGGGGAAAACAGGGTTACAACTCTCAAAACGACCGGCCGGGTCGTTACATCCTCCCCCTCTTAAACATTCGTTCGTCTTCGAACGGGTCTAGAAACATACCTGGAGTCTCGAATAGGCATGGATATCTGCTCCGCATCTCCCGCTCGGTCTCCCAAGTGGCCTCCTCCACAGGCTGACCTATCCATTGCACCTTCACTGAAGCTATATCCATTGACCTCAACCTTTGAACCTGCCGATCCAAAATAGCCACCGGCTCCACATCATAAGTCATATAACCCTCTAACTGAACCGTGCTGAAATCCAAAACATGGGACGAATCTCCAATATACTTCCGGAGCATGGAAACATGAAACACTGGATGCACATTCGACAAGCTGGGTGGCAAGGCAAGCTTATAAGCCACCTCTCTTATCCTCTGAAGCACCTCAAAATGCCCAATGAACCGGGGGCTCAACTTGCCCCTCTTCCCAAACCTCATAACACCCTTCATGGGTGATACCTTTAGCAAAACCTGCTCCCAAACCATAAAAGACAGATCACGGACCTTCCTATCCGCGTAGCTCTTCTGCCTAGACTGCGCCGTGCGAAGCCGCTCCTGAATCAATTTCACCTTATCTAATGCGTCCTAGACCAAGTCTGTACCTAAGTGCCTAGCCTCACCCGGCTCAAACCATCCAACCGGAGATCTACACCTCCTCCCATACAAAGCCTCATACGGAGCCATCTGAATACTCGACTGATAACTGTTGTTATATGCAAACTCCACAAGTGGCAGAAACTGGTCCCATGAACCCCCAAAATCAATGACACAAGCACGCAACATGTCTTCAAATATCTGAATAGTGTGCTCGAACTGCCCGTCCGTCTGAGGGTGAAAAGCTGTGCTTAACTCAACCTGAGTACCCAACTCTCACTGCACGACCCTCCAAAACTGCGATGTGAATTGAGTACCCCTATCTGAAATGATGGAAACTGGGACACCATGCAGACGAACGATCTCTCGGATGTAAATTTCAGCCAACCGCTCTGAAGACTAAGTAGTACCAGTTGGAATGAAGTGCGCGGACTTGGTCAGCCGATCCACAATAACCCAAATAGCGTCGAACTTCCTCGAAGTCCATGGGAGCCCAACTAGAAAGTCCATAGTGATCCGCTCCCACTTCCACTCTGGGATCTCTAACCTCTGAAGCAAGCCACCCGGTCTCTGGTGCTCATACTTAACCTGCTGACAGTTTAGACACCGAGCCACAAACCCAACTATATCCTTCTTCATCTGCCTCCACCAATAGTGCTGCCTCAAATCCTGGTACATCTCCGCGGCACCCGGATAGATGGAATACCGCGAGCTGTGGGCCTCTTCAAGAATCAGCTCTCGAAGCCCATCTACATTAGGCACACATATCCGGCCCTACATTCTCAGCACCCCGTCATCACCAATAGTCACATCCCTAGCATCACCTCTCCGAACCATGTCCTGAAGAACGAGCAAGCGAGGGTCATCATACTGACGCTCCCTGATACGGTCATAAAGAGAAGACCTGGAGACCACACAAGCCAATACCCGACTAGGCTCCGAAATATCCAATCTGACAAGCTGGCTTGCCAAGGTCTGAACATCTAATGCCAAAGGTCTCTCTGCTGCAGGAAGATAGGCTAAACTCCCCAAACTCTCTGCCCGGCGACTCAAAGCATCAGCCACCATATTGGCCTTCCCTGGATGGTACAAGATAGTGATATCATAGTCCTTAAGGAGCTCCAACCATCTCCGCTGACGCAAATTAAGATCCTTCTGATTTAACAGATATTGCAAACTCCGGTGATCAGTATAGATCTCACAATGAACCCCATACAAATAATGACGCCAAATCTTCAAGGCGTGAACAATGGCTGCTAACTCAAGATCATGGATAGGATAGTTCTTCTCATGGGTCTTCAACTGGCGCGAGGCATAGTCAATCACCCTACCCTCCTGTATCAAAACACAACCAATGCCTATCCTCGAGGCATCACAATACACGGTGTAAGAACCTGAAGCTGATGGTAAAACTAACACTGGAGCTGTGGTCAAAGCAATCTTGAGCTTCTGAAAGCTCTCCTCACATTCATCCAACCACCTGAATGGAGCACCCTTTTGGGTCAATTTGGTCAAGGGCAATGCAATAGATGAAAATCCCTCCACAAAGCGACGGTAGTAACCCGCCAAACTAAGAAAGCTCCTAATCTCCGTGGCTGAGGACGGTCTGGGCCAACTCTGCACCGCCTCTATCTTCTTCGGATCCACCTGAATACCCTCACTGGACACCACATGCCCCAAGAATGCTACTGAACTGAGCCAAAACTCACATTTAGAGAACTTTGCATAAAGCTTCTCCTCCTTCAATCTCTGCAATACAACCCTCAAATGCTGAGAGTGCTCTTCCTGGCTACGAGAGTACACCAGGATGTCGTCAATGAATACAATGATGAATGAGTCCAAATAGGGCGGGAATACATTGTTCATCAGATGCATGAACGCTGTTGGGGCATTGGTCAGCCCAAAAGACATCATCATAAACTCATAATGGCCATATCGGGTTCTGAAAGCTGTCTTGAGAATATCTAAATCCCGAATCTTCAGCTGGTGATAACCGGACCTCAAATCAATCTTGGAGAACACCCTCGCTCCCTGAAGCTGGTCGAATAAATCATCAATACGAGGCAAAGGATACTTGTTCTTGACTGTGACCTTGTTCAACTGCCTGTAATCAATACACATTCTCATGGAACCATCCTTCTTTTTCACAAATAGAACCGGTGCACCCCAAGGTGACACACTAGGCCGAATAAACCCCTTATCAAGGAGTTCCTGAGGCTGTTCTTTCAACTCCTTCAACTCCACCGGTGCCATATGATACGGTGGAATTGAAATGGGCTGAGTGCCCGGAACCAAATCAATACCAAAGTCAATATCCCTGTCAGGCGGCATGCCCGGTAGGTCTGCAGGAAACACATCCGGAAAATCACGTACCGCCAGAACAGAATAAATGACAGGAGTCTCTGCACTAACATCCCTCACAAAATCCAAATAAGATAGGCAACCTTTCTCAACCATGCGCTGAGCCTTCAAATATGAAATCACCCTACTTGGTACATAATCTATAGAACCGCTCCACTCAACCCTCAGAATTCCTGGCATAGCCAACGTCACCGTCTTAGCGTGACAATCTAGAACAGCATGATATGGAGATAACCAATCCATACCCAATATCACATAAAAGTCAACCATACTGAGCAACAATAGATCTACTCGGGTCTCCAGACCCCCAATAATCACCACACATGACCGATATACGCGGTCCACAATAATAGTATCGCCCACAGGAGTAGATACATGTACAGATGAAACTAAGGACTCACGGGGCATATCCAGAAAATGGGCGATATACGAGGAAACATATGAATACGTAGAACCAGGTTCAAATAATACTGAGGCATCTGTGTGGCAAACTGAGACAATACTTGTAATCACAGCATCTGAAATAATAGCATCTGGTCTGGCAGGGAGAGCATAGAAACGGGCCTGACCACTCCCTGATCTGCCTCCCCCTCTAGGGCGACCCCTAGCTGACTAACCTCTACCCCGAGCTGACTAGGCGGATGGTGAGGTAGCTGGGGCTGTAGTCGGAGGCTGACTCCTCTGCTGAGATAGACCTCCTTGACAACGAGGACACTGCCTCCACATATGCCCAAGCTCCCCACACTCAAAACAACTCCCTGGTGCTGGCAGCGGAAACTGAAGGGAACCCCTAGCACCGGGATGACTGGTAGAAGAACCCGGCATGGAAGAGCCCTGAACAGGTGGAGCACGGGACGAACTCTGAACTGGAAAGGCACTAAGTGAGAACTGTGAGAACCATGGCCAGATGATGCACCCCGATGAAATGGCTGAGGTGACTGAGCCTGTCTGAAATGACAACCTCTACCGTGCTGGAACTGACCCCCAAAAGGAGCACCGCTGAATCCACCCTGACCACGAGGCCTCTTGGCCTCCCGCTCAACCCTCTCCTGACCGCGAACCATCTCAATCTGCCTAGCAATGTCGACAACCTCATCAAAGGTGGCACCCGAAACTCGCTCTCTAGTCATGAGCAACTGTAGATGATAAGTGAGGCCATCAATAAACCTCATGATCCTCTCTCTGTCCGTGGGAACTAACCAGATAGCATGACGGGCCAACTCGTAGAACCGCATCTCATACTGCGCCACAGACATATCACCCTGGCGGAGCCGCTCAAACTATCTATGCAGCTCCTCTCTGTGGGATCGAGGCACGAACTTCTCCAAAAAGACCATGGAGAACTGCTGCCAAGTAAGGGGTGTTGCGCCAACAGGCCTACGCCTCTCGTAAGTCTCCCAGCATCAAGTGCAGCCCCAGAAAACTGAAAGGTAGTGAATGAGACCCCACAAGTCTCCAAAATACCAGCAGTACGGAGTATCCTCCGACACCTGTCCAAAAAGTCCTGAGCGTCCTCTCTCTCTGTGCCACTGAAAGGTGGTGGCTGAAGTCTCCCAAACCTCTCCAACCTACGCTGATCATCCTCAAGCATAGCAGGAAACACATAATCCTGAGCAACAGCAACCGGATGGGCTGGTAGTGCCTCTGGTGTCTGAAGTCCCTGAATAACCTGCTCGGGTGTGCGAGCGACGAGAGTCTGAGTGCCTCCCCTGGCCTGAGAAATGGTTGCGGCCGTCGAAATAGAGACCGCCTGAGCAAGGCCAGTACATGCTGTCAGAATCTGAGCTAGGGCCTCCTGAAGGCCTGGAATCACAATAGGCACATGTGGTGCCTTAGCTGGTGCATCAACAACTGGAACTTGGTCCTGATCTGGGACAACCGGTGGATTTGTAGGTACTGCCCCAACTGTTGTACGGGCTGCACCTCTGCCCCTACTATGGCCTCTACCGCGGCCCTGGCTGGTGGTACTGGTAGCTGGCCCTCCTGACCGGTAGCACGAGTCCTCACCATCTGTGAGAGAATGAAACAATAGATGTTTAGTTACTAGAATCAACAGATTCGCACGACAAGAATTCAAGAATGTGGAGTTTCCTAAAGGTTCTGCAGCCTCCTGAATATAAGTACAGACGTCTCTGTACCGATCCGCAAGACTCTACTAAACCCGCTCATGACTCGTGAGACCTATGAACCTAGAGCTCTGATACTAATCTGTCACGACCCAAAACTAACCCCATGTCGTGATGGCGCCTATCGTGGAACTAGGCAAACCGACTCATTTCCAAAACAAAACGATATTTTCATTTCAAAGATAATTTCAAGGTTATTTAACATAAAAACCTCCATTTAAATAATTCAAATCAAAGAAAAATAGAAGTGCGGAAAAGAAAAGCCCGACATCGGGGTGTCACTAGTCATGAGCATCTACTATTATCTGTCTAACAATATCAAGGCTAACTCAACCTGGAAAAATAGTTAAATACTACTAGAGGAAGATAAGAGGGAGAAGAGTAGGGGGCTGCGATCGCCAAATAGCTACCTTCCTATCTCCAAGAAAATCTGCAACCAGAACACTCAATAACAGCTACCGTGTTCAGCCACACCTGGATCTGCACACAAGGTGCAGGGAGTAACGTGAGTACGCCAACTCAGTAAGTAACAACAATAAATAAAGACTGAGCAGTAGTGACGAGCAGTAAAGCATATAACGTTTATATCAGGAAATCTTAGTAAAATACCACATGCTCTTAAAAATCAGGATTTGAATCAAACATCTCATTTAAACCCAGTTCCAATAAAAATCATTTTAAAGATATTTTTTTCCAATAATTTTTCAAACAAAGGCTCAATGCAAAGGTGAGCAAAAATGATGAAATCATAAACAGCCACTCGGGCAAACCTCACAGTCACTCGTGCCACTCGGGCATACCTCACAATCACTCTTGCCACTCGGGCATACCTCACAATCACTCTTGCCTCCCAGTCACTCATCACTCGGCACTGGACACTCGCACTGAGTAGGCACCTGTGCTCACTGGGGGTGTGTACAGACTCCGGAGGGGCTCCTTCAGCCCAAGCACTATAATCTGCACTGACAACTCATGTGCGATAATAATAAAGTATGCTGCAGGCGGGCAGTCCCGATCTACACTCATCCTCACTAATCAGGCCCTCGGCCTCACTCAGTCACAAGTATGCTGCAGGCAGGCAACCCCGATCCACACTTATCCTCATAAATCAAGCCCTCGGGCATTCCAGTAAAATAGGGCATTCGGCCCAAAATATTTATATGCATCAAAATAGAGTCATAAAACTGAGTTATGTGGTAAACAAATATAAACATGACTGAGTATAGATTTTCAATCGAAAACAATGAGAGGATGATAAGAAACAGCCCGTAAGGGTCCAAACAGTATTAGCGCAAGGCCCAAACATGGCATTCGGCCCAATTTACTGAAATTCTTTCTAAAACATATAAGTATCAAATGGTTTCAACAAAGTATGTAACTTTACAGTTGCTACGGGATGGACCAAGTCACAAATCTCTAACAGTGCATGCCCACACGCCCGTCACCTAGCAGGTGTGTCACCTCAAAATAATAGAATGATACGAAATCTGGGGTTTCATACCCTCAGGACTAGATTTACAATCATTACTTACCTCAAACCGGTCAAATCTCTTCCCCGCAATGCTCTTGCCTCTGGACTCTACCTCCAAATGCTCCAAATCTATTCATAATCAGTATAATACCATCAACATACACTAATGGAATGAATTCCATAAGAAAAGCTTCAAAATTAGACCAAAACTCGAAATTGGCTCAAAAATTGCCTGTGGGGCCCATATCTCGAAACCCAACAAAAGTTATAAAATCTGAAAGCTCATTCAACCACGAGTCTACCCATACCAATTTTACCAAAATTCGACCTCAACTCGACCCTCAAATCTACAAATCTATTTTCCAAATTTCTAAGTTTCAATCTCTGATTTACACCTCAAAATCATGTAATCTAGTCGTATTACTCGATGATAATTCAATATTATGGAGTAAAAATAATCACAAGGGACTTACCTCAAGTTTACCTTGAAAATATATCAAAAATCGCTTCTCCCCAAGCTTCAATTTGTCAAAAATGGCAAATGGGACGAAGTCCCTGTTTTTATAATTCTGCCCAGACATCCTCGGTTCTGCCTCGATCTTGGCCCTCGATCTTGGCATTCGATCGAGGTCCTCGATCCTGGTCCTCGGTCCTGCCCCTCGATCCTGGTTCTCGATCCTGGGCTCGATCATGGCTTCGATCGTGCCCCTCGACCATGAGCTCAATCTGGGCTTCGATCATGGCCCTCGACCCTGAGCTCGATCATGCCTTCAATCGTGGCCCTCGACTCTGGGCTCGATCATGGATTTGATCGTGGCCCTCGACCTTGAGCTCGATCTGGGCAGAAGCAATTTCCAATAGAAGGAAATTGCAGCAACTGTTCTAGTTTAATTTTTGATCTGTTAACCATCCGAAACTCACCCGAGGCCCTCGGGACCTCAACCAAATATACCAACAAGTCCTAAAATATCATACGAACTTAGTCGAATTCTCAAATCATCTCAAACAACGCTAAAACCATGAATTACACCCCAATTCAAGCCTAATGTACTTTGAAATTTCTAATTTCTACAAATAACTCTGGAACCTATCAAATCACGTCCGATTGACCTCAAATTTTGCACACAAGTCCTAAATGACATAACATAGGTATTCCAATTTTTAGAATCGAAATCCGATCCCGATATCAAAAAGTCACCTCCCCCGGTCAAACTTCTCAAAAATAAAACTTTCGGCATTTCAAGCCTAATTCCTCTACGGACTCCCAAATAATATTCCGGACACACTCCTAAGCCCAAAATCACCATACGGAGCTATTGAAATCATCAAAATTCAAATCCGAGGTCGTTTACATATAGGTCCATATCCTGTCCACTTTTCTAACTTAAAATTTTCAATTATGAGACTAAGTATCTCATTTCACTCCGAGTTCCTTCCGGACTCGAACCAACTAACCCGATATAACATAATATAGTTGAATAACACAAAAAGAAGTAGGAATGGGGAAAACAGGGTTACAACTCTCGAAACGACCGGCTGGGTCGTTACATTAGTTCATTTACTAAATCTTCAGACTAAACATGCTTAAGTTATTTAGTTCAATTGCTAAAATTTCAGACTAAACATGCTTAAGTTATTTAGTTCATTTGCTAAAACTTCAGACTAAACATGCTTAAGTTATTTAGTTCATTTGCTAAATTTCAGATTAAACATGCTTAAGTTTTTTAGTTCATTTGCTAAAACTTCAGACTAAACATGCTTAAGTTTTTGTCTTGTAGTATGTAATTTTCTAATGAGTTTTTGCTAATGCATGCTAAAGTTATTTAATTCATTTGCTAAAATTTCAGACAAAATATGCTGAAGTTATTTAGTTCATTTGCTAAAACTTCAGACTAAACATGTTGAAGTTTTTTAGTTCATTTGCTAAACTTCAGACTAAACATGCTTAAGTTCATTTGCTAAAACTTCATACCAAAATATGCTGAAGTTTTATAACGCAGTCTACAGCTTTGTCCTGAGTCTTATCCGAAACTTCAGTCTAAACAAGCTGAAGTTTTTTAGTTTATTTGCTAAAACTTCAGCCTAAATATGCTTAAGTTTTTGTCTTGCAGTTTGTCAATAGTCTTTTATTAAAGAAAGGCAAAATCATCTTTTTAAAATAATTTTAACAAAAAAAATAGGTACGGATGCAAACGAAAAAATAAAACGGGTATAAGTTAAATTTTTACGAGTTATAATCGGATATATAGGATTCATTCACTTTTAATTAGAGGTCTCGAACTGCTCTGCAAATGAAAAAAAAAAAATCTGATAGCTAGGGGGCATTTTCCCTTTTAGTGTGTCTTAGTGGAAAACCAATAAAAATATGTTGTCTTAGGTCAAGCTAGGTTTTAGGAAACATGTGGGACACAAAGTTTAATATAGTACTATATCCTATAGATCTAACAATTTTATAGGTCATGTCTGCGACCCCAAAAATAATAACGATTATTCAGTGTATTTCTATAAGTGGGGTCTGGGGAGGGTAGGATGTATCCAGCCTTACTCCTACCCTGAACGGGCAGAAAAACTGTTTTCGATAAACCCTCAGCTAAAGAGAAGGTGAAAGAAGTACTGATAGCAAGTAATAACAGTACAAGATATTTAGAAAATTGAGACTAAAATAGCAAAATAAAAGATGAAAGAAGCACTGATAACAAGTAATAAAAAAGGATAATTTTTTGGTCAAAATTGTAGTATGCTGGTGTGAAAAGAATAATACTGCACCTCTAAAGAAAAATTATACGCTCTAGTAGAAAAGAGAAAAACACTGCTCGTACGCACTTTAAACACTGTTTTGGGAATATTCTGCCTATAGTTATGAATTTTATTTAATTTTGCATTGACCTTATAGCCAATTGCCGTACTGTACCGCAAATTCTGTGCTATTGTTATATGTAGGAAGATGAATAGAGCAGAGACCGTTTAAATTTCTTTGTAACCGCAAGTCATGAACTAGACCACCATATATTATCTGTATTTATATAGCAGGGTTTGACCGGACAAGAAATTTAAAAAATAAATAAATTGTAGCTTAAAACAACTCGTAGACATTTGTAATGTTATCTATCATCTCATTAAAGTAAAATAAAAAATTTAAAGTTAAAATATTTCTAAATACTAAAGTATGATATTCTTTTTTCGACATAATTTAAAAAAAGTATGACATATAAAATTGGGACGGAGGGAGTTCTTTATGATTTAAATGTATTTATAAATTGACATAATGAGTCGATGGAGTCAACTCAACTCTAATTTATTAAACCTTAAACATTTGTAACAACCATCGATGGAATTAGCTGTTTTGGAAGTACCTAAACTTGTTTTGTCATTTTGGATGAAAGTGAAACCCCAACCCTAATTTGCTTTATTATTGAGACAACACTGATCTTTGGTGATTGGACATGTAAGCAATACATTTCTAAGCAACTAAACAATTAGGTCTTTGGACTATATTGGGTTGGTAATAACGAGTAGAGCAAGATAATGAAATTTGAAGAATTTATACTTAGTTATTTGTAATATAATATTCTAGCCCATTTTTATAACGATACAAATAAAATAGTATTAACTTTAAGTTGTTAAATTGTATAATCTCGTTGTTTATCTTTTGTTTGCTTGGTTGGTCAATTCCCTAGTACAAAATCAAAGATAAAAAAATAAAAAGAGAGAAAGAAATTTTATACTTTCTCCTAACTCGACTACATTCAAATCCACGCCTTTGCAAAATTAGTAACTACGACTACAAATTTTCTTCCCCACTTTAATAAGTACGTAAATGTTTTGCTAATATATTAAGGATGTATATTAATGTCACCCTTAGTGTAAAGGATTGAATATATTTATATTCAATATATTTCCATGATTTAGGGAACATAGGATGTTTGAGTTCAACATTTGTATGAGAATGTGATAGATGAGTCACATGGATGAAAGGTCGGTGGCAAACCCAAAATTTAAAGATCGCGAAGGCACTTTTTCATACCACTAAAATCGACTTGTATATAAGGCGTCACTAATAATATATCACTATATTATAAAGACATATGCATGTATATATAGAAAAATTGTTGAACTTTCCGAATACCAATAATCCCTGTTTACAATATAGGTGTGGTATATTTTTCTTTTGCTTGCTTTAAATATACATACTTCGAATATTAGGCCAAAAACTACTGAATTCTTGGAGTTGTTGAATTGGCTATCATATTGCTAAATAAGGTTTTTGAACCATGTGGCACAAGTAAACTTTAGTAGACTAAGGTTAGACAGCTAACTCCATATCTTTCCATATAACATATAGAAATGTTTTGTCTGCAACATAAAATTGTTATTTTCTACCATTTGAATATTACTAATAGAGGGGCATTGTCAAATTTCTACCGTGTCTTACTTCAAGGCCCGAACCCGCGACCCAGTGGAACAATACCCCCTTCCACCCCAACAACTAGAAGAGTAAAAGATAAATGGAAAAAAAATTGATTGAAAAGAATTGATAAATATCTAGAGTTGAAAAGTACTTTTAAATGTTGAAGTTAAGTTTATGAATATGTAAGTAATTTTGTGTATGGGGAGAAGTGCTTGAGATGATACTAAACAATTGGTGAGCATTTGATAAAGAGGGGCTGATGAGCGTATTTTTCGTTAAAATGATTGAAATGCCCTTAAACTTATTAGCTAGAAATATTTAGAAGTAATTTAAAAACAGATGACAAAAATAGTATGGGAGAGGGGGGGGGGGGTTGTGGCTTAGGAGCTTTTTTAGGAGTTGGGTATTTCGAGAATTACAAAAATATTAGATGAAATAATTAAGAAGAAATTGGTAAAACCAAAAATAATTACTATAAGTTAAGAGGCTCATACATTGAGGAGAGCTTACTTAAAGCATTTGATTGATTTTGACTTATAGATAATTATTTGACTTTATATACACTTTTTGATATTACAAAAACGTAAATAAGCTAAAAATACTTTTAAGCTAACCTATCAAGCATCGACCATTTGGATCGCAACTATTTGTCGCTTGTGGTTATCTTATTTCACCCCGAGTTTCAAGTCAGCACAAACAAAGATCTCTTAGTTACTCGTAAACGCCCAGCCAATATTCTAACTCTTAAAACAAAACAAGTTAGCTATGGATAATTGAAGTTCCTTCCGGCAAATGCAGCTGGAAAAACCTACAATATGTGACATTTATAAGTTAGATATACCATTAAAATATTTAATTTTACCATATTGAAAGCGACAAAATGGTCATATAATCAGAGATTCATAGTAGTTAACAAAATCTTGACATTATCCTTGAAAGAAAAAGCAATTATAAATATTATAAATGCTCAATCTAATGAAACACCTACTCCATTAAGAGCTCGATAAAAGCATAACTATATGTGTGCGGATTTACAGTATTATCTATTAGTTCACGTGATATAAGTAGTTTTGCTCAAGCTCTATATGTCATTTCAGAAATTTTATATATAAAAAAAAATTGATTGTGAACTCAGGATTATTTTATATTAACTTGAATTCGTTGTTAGAACGCATAAACTTCAAAATTTATATGACCAGAAATATACATCATCCAAAATACAAGACCTTCTTTGATTTTTCATTTTTCTTCCAAAATTCCTAAAAGCTCTAAGATGTAATATGACATAGTTAAGCTTCATAGTTGGTCATAACAAAGAATTAAACTACTTTTTGAATACCTAATCTGCTAGTCGAAACGGATTCGGAAACTTTGAATAATAGAAAAAATAACATTGTATAGCCGCTTTCAAAATAATAGTCGAAATATGTATATATATATATATATATATATATATATATATATATATATATATATATATATATATATATATTTGTATGGTGTCACGACCCAATTTCACCTATAGGTCATGATGGCGCCCAACACTATAGCTAGGCAAGCCAACTAATAAATTAAACATATATCGATAAAATTTAAATCTAAGAAAAATAATAAGATACCAAATTCTACCAATGTGTGTGCCAAGACCTGGTGTCACAAGTGTATGAGCATCTAGTAGATTATACAAAAATTCAAATACTGTCTGAAATGAAAATAGACAGAATTAAAAATACAAAAAGAGAGACGGAATTAAAAATACAAGAAGAGACATTGGTAGCTGCAGGACAGCTCAGAAAGGTAGCTCACCACTATGCTCCTAGACAACGAGGATGTACTATGATAGGTCCTCCACTAGTATCTGTCTCAGATCCTGCACAAAAAGTGCAGCAAGTGTAGTATGAGTACGTAAACAACGTGTACCCAGTAAGTATCAAGCCTAATCTCGAAGTGGTATAGACGAGATGACCGACTTTGACACTCACTATGGGTCAATAATAATAATTGAAATAAAACTAGAATTTTAAATCAGCATAATTCATAGAATTTACAATAATTATGCTGCTTTAAATATTCTAGTTTTATTTCAATTATTATTATTGACCCATAGTGAGTGTCAAAGTCGGTCATCTTGTCTCTACCACTTCGAGATTAGGCTTGTGTGATGACCCAAAAAGACATCTTTAAATTTAATAAGTAATTATGTATTCTAAGACCTCAAAAAGTACTATTTATCATTTCTCGACTTGCGTGCGCGTACAATTTTCTGAAAAGTTTTTATGTGAAAAATGGATTAAAATGTGAAATAAAGCTTTAAAACTCAACTAAGTTGACTTTGGTTAATATTTTGAGTAAATGGACCCGGATCAGTATTTTCACTATTCTGGTAGGTCCGTATCGTGATTTGGGACTTGGGCGTATGCCCGGAATCGAATTCTGAGGTCCCTAGCCCGAGATATGGAATTTTGATGAAAAATTAAAAGGTTGAAAGCTTAATGATTTTTAAGAAATTACTAATATTGGATTTATTGACCTCGGGTACGTATTTTGGTTCCGAATCCCGTTATAAGTCCACTATAATATTAATGACTTGTCTGCCAAATTTGGTGAGAATCGGAGTTGATTTGACGTGATTTGGATGCCCGGTTGTAAAAATATAAGTTTTAAAATTTTCTTGAAAATTTTCTTTGATTTGGTGTCCGATTCGTAGTTCTTGGTGTTATTTTGGCTATTTGATCGGGCGAACAAGTTCGTATGATATTTTAGGACTTTGGTGCATATTTGGTTTGGAGCCCCGAGGGCTCGGGTTGGTTTCGGGTGGTTAACGGATCATTTTGGACTTGAGGAAACTGCAGAAACCTACTTCTGGTTTCCTTCTTCGCGTTCACGAGGGGAGCCTCGTGTTCGCAAAGAGCAAATTGGGCATGGCACATTTTGTGTTTTGCGTTCACGACAGAGAGAACGCGTTCGCGAAGGCTTGGGATGCAAAACTTCGCGTTTGCGATCGAAGCCCCGCGTTCGCGAAGGGAAAGAGACTGGCCAGGTCAATTGCCTTCGTGTTCGTGAAGGGCATCTTGCATTCGCGAAGGCCAAGCCAGGCAAGCTTCGCGTTTGCAAAGTATCCCTCGCGTTCGCGAAGAGTAAAAGTTGGACAACACAAAATTGTGCTTCGCGTTCGCGAGAGTACCTTCCCGAACGCGAAGGGTAAAAATCCTAGAAATGGAACTTAAGTTCTAGAAATGGGATTTCTACCCATTTTTGAGCTCGGGTAAGACGATATTTGGGCGATTTTTACGGAAAACATTGGGGTAAGTGTTCCTCATCCTATATGATTATATTTCATGATTTCATACTCGTTTATATCATGAATCCATGAATTTATAGAACAGAATTTTATTTGAAAAATGTGTAAATTCATATGGAATTAATTTTGATTAGTATTGAATATATTGAATTGTTTGTGAATAGATTTGAAGATTTTGGAGGCAAATTTAAAAGGAAAAGTTGTAGTTGAATAATTGATTGGAATTTGCAAAGCGAGGTAAGTGTCGTGGTTAACCTTGACTTGAGAGAATAGAACCCTAAAATTATTTGTTATGTGAAATGCATGTGAACGACGTATAGGCGGGGTGACGAGTGTCTATACGTCGTCAAATTAATTCTTTGCATAATTACTTGAAAAATCATAATTTATTTTAAATCATGAATTAATTATTATAATATTTGTTTCTCTCCTATTCTTTGCCAAATATTTATTCTTGAATTCCTGCATTAATTGTTACATGCTACTTGAATTATGTGTCTTAATTGTTATTTGACATTTAGCATATTAAATATTAAACTGCCTATTTTCTCCTTGATTTCTATAATAATTTGTTATTTGACATTGTCTGTTTCATGAATAAATCATAATTATTGTATGCTTGTTGTCTTATAATTTCATATTAATTGCTGCATTTATTGGGGAAATTCCTTCTATAAGAATTGGTAAATGAATATACTGGAGGAGCGAGTTGCACGCCACAACAGAATTGATTATAATGAATATATTGGAGGATCGGGTTGCACGCCGCAACAGACTTATTAAAAGTCTATATTGGAGGATCGGGTTGCACGCCGCAACAGACTTATTAAAAGTCTATATTAGAGGATCGGGTTGCACGCCGCAACAGACTTATTAAGAGTCCATATTAGAGGATCGGGTTGCACGCTACAACAGACTTGATTAAAAATGAATATATTTTGAGAGCGGGTTGCACACTGCAACAGAATTGAATGTGAATATATTGTGAGAGCGGGTTGCACGCTGCAACTGAATTGATGGAAATGATAATTGGTTATGACTGCTGAGTTGGCTTCAATTATTATAAATGAATTACTTGATTTATTTCTATTATTGTTGTTGTTTCTTATATTGCGTACAGGTAATGTAAGAGACCCGCCTTAGCCTCGTCGCTACTTCGTCGAGGTTAGGCTCAGCACTTACCAGTACATGGGGTCGGTTGTACTGATACTACACTCTGCACTTCTTGTGCAGATTTCGGAGTTGGTCCCAGCGGCGTACCGTAGACTTGCTCGGATTTTTGCTATTCAGAGGAGACTTGAGGTATAACTGCACGGCGTTCGCAGTTCTAAAGTCCCCGTCTACTTCACTTTAGCTGTGTGTTTATTTCTAGACAGCTTCAATTTATTCAGATCTTTGTTTGTATTTATTCTAGAAGCTCGTGCACTTGTGACATCAATTCTGGGATGGTATTTAGACACTGTTATTTTTTTATGGATTATTTTACTATATTTCAAACTTTGCTTCCGCTTTTGTTTCCTTGATTATTAATAATTTAAAGATTGTTTAAAAATTGGTTAATATTATTCTAACGTTGGCTTGCCTAGCAAGTGAAATATTAGGCGCCATCACGGTCCGAAGGTAGGAATTTCGGGTTGTGACAGCTTGATACTTACTGGGTAAACGTTGTTTACGTACTCATACTACACTTGCTGTACTTTTTGTGCAGGATCTGAGACAGATACTAGTGGAGGACCTATCATAGCACATTCTCATTATCCAGGGGCGTAGTGGTGAGCTACCTTTCTGAGCCGTCCTGCAGCTACCAGTGCCTCTTATTGTATTTTTAATTCTGTCTATTTTTATTTCAGACAGTATTTGGATTTTTGAATAATTTACTAGATGCTCATACACTTATGACACCAGGTCTTGGCACACATATTGGTAGAATTTGGTGTCTTATTATTTCTTTTGGATTTAAATTTTATCGATACATGTTTAATTTATTAGTTGGCTTGCCTAGCTATAGTGTTGGGCGTCATCATGACCTATAGGTGAAATTGGGTCGTGACAACATAGTATCAGAGCCTCATACGGTGCCATATGAATGTTGGACTGATAACTGTTGTTGTAAGCAAACTCCGCAAGTGGCAAGAACTGGTCCCAAGAACCCCCAAAATCTATCACACACGCACAGAGCATATCCTCTAATATCTGAATAGTGCGCTCGGACTACCCGTCCGTCTGAGGGTGAAATGTTGTGCTCAACTCAACCCGAGTACCCAACTCATATTGTATATCTCTCCAGAACCGTAATGTAAACTGCGTACCCCGGTCAGATATAATAGATACCGGTACGCCATGAAGCCTGATGATCTCACGGATGTAGATTCGAGCTAGCTGCTCGGAAGAATAGGTAGTCCTCACAGGAATGAAATGAGCTGACTTGGTCAGCCTGTCCACAATCACCCAAACTGCATCAAACTTCCGCTGAGTCTGTGGGAGACCAACAACGAAGTCTATAGTGATCCGCTCCCATTTCCACTCTGGTATAGTCATCTGCTGAAGTAGGCCACCTGACCTCTGGTTCTCATATTTAACTTGCTGGCAATTTAGACACCTAGACTACATCCTCCTGTCTTTGGGGGTGAGCGACATGAGGATCCCCAGGATTTCATTGATCGGTGCAAGGATAGATTGGAGCGACATGAGGATCCCCGAATATGAATAGTTTTGACCGCAAGCTAAAAGTGATCTTTATAGATGCGCAATATTATTGCCCTCGTGACAACTCTTTTAGGACAGTAGGTACTTATTCTATAAGGCGAAACTACATAGTTCGAACAGGATTCAATTGAGTCTCCTTCATAACTAATTATACTGTAAAATTAGGGTAAAAGCAAATTTATGTGGCACAAAAAATATAGCCTTAAGTCCAGATTCATATCTTAAGTGTGGAATTCTTAAATTTTTTTAAGTTTCCTTGTTAGAATTTCTAACTTAATTTTAAAGCTTTAATTTCCTGAAGTCGAAGTTTTACTACATTAACTGTGCTTTTCTTTTCGCCCAAGTTTTAGTTTGACATGCTAAAAGCTGATACTAGTCAACATAAACTTTTCAGATAATCAATATAAGAAAATTAAATTCTGCCTTTTTCTTCAGAGGAATGGAACAACTTTTAGTTCTTTAGTTTCTACTTTTGGCCTAAGGAAGCTTACAAGAAACTGGAAATGAATAAAAAGGGGGAATATGGTTTGCAAAGTGGACATGTAACGACCGGCCGGTAGTTTTGAGTATTACAGCTCCGTTCCCCCATTTACTGCTTCGTTTGTACTTTATGGTTGTTGTATGACTTATCGGGTTAGTTAGTTCGAGTCCGGAGAGAATTTAGAGTGAAATGAGACACTTAGTCTCTTAAATAGAAAGTTTAAGTTGAAAAAGTCGACCGGATATTGATCTATATGTAAACAATCTCGGATTCAAATTCTGATGATTCGAGTAGCTCTGTATGGTAATTTTGGACTTAGAACCGTGTCTGAAAAATTATTTGAAGGTCCGTAGTAGAATTAGGCTTGAAATGGCGAAAGTTGATATTTTGGGAAATTTGATCGGGGGTTAACTTTTTGATATCGAGGTCGAAATCCAATTCTGGAAATTTGAATTCGTTATGTCAAATGTGACTTGTGTGCAAAATTTGAGGTCAATCGGACGTGATTTGGTAGGTTTCGACGTCGTTTGTAGAATTTGAAATTTTCAAAGTTCATTAAGCTTGAATCCGAGTGTAGTTCATATTTTTGAAGTTGTTTGAGGTGATTTGAGAGTTCAACTACGTTCGTATTGGGATATAAGACTTGTTGGTATGTTTGGTTGAGGTCCCGGGGACCTCGGGTTGATTTCGGGTGGTTAACGGACCAAGGTTCGAAGTTAAAGAATTGCTGAAGATTTGTTGGTTCTGGTGTGATTGCACCTGTGAAAATTTATATTGATTGTTGCATTTATTGGAGAAATTCTTCTATAAGAATTAATTATAATGAATATATTGGAGCAGCGGGTTGCACGCCGCAACAGACTTATTAAAAGTCCATATTGGAGGATCGGGTTGTACGCCGCAACAGACTTATTAAAAGTCCATATTGGAGGATCGAGTTGCACGCCGCAACAGACTTATTAAAAGTCCATATTGGAGGATCGGGTTGCACGCCGCAACAGACTTATTTAAAAGTCGACATACATACATATATATATATATATACATACATATTGGGGGATCGGGTTATATATATATATATTAGGGAATCGGGTTGCACGCCGCAACAGACTTGATTAAAATGAATATATTGTGAGAGCGGTTTGCACGCTGTAACAGAACTGAATGAGAATATATTGTGAGAGCGGGTTGCACGCTGCAACTGAATTGATGGAAATGATAATTGGTTATTACTACTGAGTTGGCTTCAATTATTTATAAACGAGTTACCCGATTAATTTCTATTATTGTTGTTATTACTAATATTACGTACAGAAAATGTAAGTAACCCTCCTTAGCCTCGTCACTACTTCGTCGAGGTTAGGCTCAGCACTTACCAGTACATGGGGTCGGTTGTACTGATACTACACTCTGCACTTCTTGTGCAGATTTTGGAGTTGGTCCCAGCGGCGTACCATAGACTTGCTCGGATTTCAGCTACCAGAGGAGACTTGAGGTATAACTGCATGGCGTCCGCAGTTCTGAAGTCCCCGTCTATTTTACTTTAGCTGTGTGTTTATTTCTAGACAACTTCATTTTATTCAGACCTTTATTTGTATTATTTTAGAAGCTTGTGCACGTGTGACACTAATTCTGGGATGGTATTTAGACACCGTTATTTTTATGGATTATTCACTATATTTCAAACTTTGGTTCCGCATTTATTTCTTTGATTATTGATAATTTAAAAATTATTTAAAAATTATTCTAATGTTGGCTTGCCTAGCAAGTGAAATGTTAGGCATCATCACGATCCGAAGGTGAAAATTTTGGATTTGACCGCGAACCAAAAGTGATCTTTATAGATGAGCAATATTATTGCACTCGTGACAACTCTTTTAGGACAGTAGGTACTTATCCTATAAGGCGAAACTATATAGTTCGAACAGGATTCAATTGAAACTATACTGTAAAATTAGGGTAAAAGCAAATTTTGTGGCACACAAAATATAGCCTTAAGTCCGGTTTCATATCTTAAGCGTGGAATTCTTAAATTTTTTTAAGTTTCCTTATTAGAATTTCTAACTTAATTTTAAAGCTTTTCCTGAAGTCAGTTTTACTACATTAACTGTGCTTTTCTTTTCGCCCAAGTTTTAGTTTGACATGCAAAAAGTTGATACTAGTCAACATAAACTTTTCAGATAATCAATATAAGAAAATTAAATTCTGCCTTTTTCTTCAGAGGAATGGAACAACTTTTAGTGGCCGTTTGGACATAAGAATTGTAAAATTCAAAACAAAAGTGAAAAACAATTTCAAGTAAAAATGATATTTGAAAATTAGAGTTGTGTTTGGACATGAATATAATTTTGAATTGTTTTTAAAGTTTTGTGAGTGATATGAGTGAAAATTTATGATCAAACGCTGATTTCAAAAAAAAAAAGTGAAAATATTTCGAAAAAAAAATGAATAATTTCTTATGTCCAAACGGACTCTTAGTTCTTTAGTTTCTAAGGGAGAATTTGGTTTGCAAAGGGGACAGATGCAAGAAAAGCCAGTGACATAAAAAAAAATGTCTTTTTTGCTGCCCTCTTTTATTTTCGATTCTGAATTTAGTCATATTTCCTTGGGAATATAGTATTCAAAATCAATTTCAAACTCTATTCTAAGTGGAAAGTTAAATAATCAACCACTCGTTAGTAAATTTTAGACTAAATGTTTTTTCATAAAAAATAAATCGTTTAATTTTCTTTAAAACAGAAACAGATGATACATCTTATGATTTTGAGTGTAGGACGAAAATTAATTTGAAATATCAGTATTACAATAAGGGATGCATCGCAAATTCATGATGTATTTAACGTATTACTTTCTTTGTTTCAATTTATATCACATTTTAGAATATTAAGGTATAAACATTAATTCACTAGAATTGCTTTTATTAGAGCGCTTTACTACTAATATAGGGTTTTTGCGTGAATTCGAATTTAGTCTTGCTCCAATGCAAATACCAAACGCGCGAAAAAAAAAAAAAAAAAGAGAGCCGATTCATTTTCTTTGTTTGAAAAAGATCACTTAATTTACGACATATAATAAGTTCTTTTCAACCTAGTATTTGTCAACAACACGGTTGAAAGTAGAAAACATAAAGCATGATGTAAGAAGTGTGAACTATAAAAGTTGAAAGAGCCAATTTGCAAACTGTGTTGTCAACCCTTAAGGGCACATTTGACATTTGATAGTTGGAATTGAATCTAAAAATGAAACACAAAAAGGTTGAAGACTTTAAAATATATAATTTTATTAAAAGAATTTAAGTTATATACTAGTGTAAAAAGTGATAAATATAATTTAACCGATAGTTACATGCTAATTTTTTAATTACCAATGAATTTAACTTATATACTACGGATGTGAAGAATTTTATATTATCATGTTAGTTTTACCTGTTATAGCAATTAATTTGCGGTATTTTCAAGATTATGAATCCCGCTTTTTCTGGAGGTTACCTATAGATAACCTTTGGATGACTATACTATAAAAACAATTACACTATCTATGTATATAAGTTAAATCCCTCTTTTTAGTTTCCATTTTAACTATGTTGCATATTACTAATGTTTATGGAATAAGCTATATTAATTATCTTATAAGTTATAAGTGACTTATTTTTTATATATAAAATAAGAATATGTTGTCTTAGGTCAAGCTAGGTTTTAGGAAACATGTGGGACACAAAGTTTAATATAGTACTATATCCTATAGATCTAACAATTTTATATGTCATGTCTACTACCCAAAAAATAATAACGACCCAATATTTTCTCACAAGTGGAGTTTGGGGAGGGTTGAATGTACCCAGCCTTACTCTTACCCTGGACGGGCAGAAAGACTATTTCCGATGGACCCTCAGCTAAAGAGAAGGTGAAAGAAGCACTGATAGCAAGTAATAACAGTACAAGATATTTAGAAAACTGAGACTAAGATAGCAAAATAAAAGATGAAAGAAACACTTATAACAAGTAATTAAAAAAAAAGAGAATTTTTTTGGTCAAAATTGTAGTATGCTGGTGTGAAAAGAATAATAATGCCCTTCTAAAGAAAAATTATACGCTCTAGAAAAGAGAAAAACACTGCTCGTACGCACTTTAAACACTGTTTTGGGAATATATATTCTGCATATAGTTATGAATTTTATTTAGTTTTGCATTGACCATATAGCCAATTGCCGTACTGTCAACTCAACTCTAATTAGTACAAAATGATTTTAAAATTAAACCTTAAACATTTGTAACAACCATCGATGGAATTAGCTAGTTGGAAGTACCTAAACTTGTTTTGTCATTTTAGATATGAAAGTGAAAGCCCAGCCCTAATTTGCTTATTTATTGAGACAAAACTGATCTTTGGTGAATGGAAATGTAATGTAAGCAATGCATTTCTAAGCAACTACACTACATTGAGTTGGTAATAACTAGTAGAGTGGGATAATAAAGTTTGAAGAATTTAAAGTAGTTATTTTAATAAATGTAGCCCATTTTTGTAACGACAAAAATAAAATAGTTCTAACTTTAAGTTGTTAAATTGTATAATCTCGTTGTTTATCTTTTGTTTGCTTGGTCGATCAATTCCTTAGTACAAAATCAACGATACAAAAAAAAAAAAAAAAAAAAAAAAAAAAAAAGAAGAAGAAGAAGAAATTTTATACTTTCTCCTAACTCGATTATATTCAAATCCACGCCTTTGCAAAATTAGTAACTACGACTGCAAATTTTCTTCCCCACTTTAATAAGTACGTAAATGTTTTGCTAATATATTAAGGATTTATATTAATGTCACTCTTAGTGTAAAGGATTGAATATATTTATATTCAATATATTTCCATGATTTAGGGAACATACAGGATTGTTTGAGTTCTACATTTGTATGAGAATGTGGTAGATGAGTCACATGGATGAAAGGAGAGGCGAACCCGAAATTTAAAGGTCGCGAATGCACTTTTTCGTACAACTAAAATCAACTTGTATATAAGGTGTCACTAGTAATATATCACTATATTATAAAGACATATGCATGTATATATAGAAAATTTGTTGAACTTTCCGAATGCCAATAATCCCTTTTTACAATATAGGTGTGGTATAATTTTTTTTTGCTTGCTTTAAATATACATACTTCGAATATTAGGCCAAAAACTACTGAATTCTTGGAGTTGTTGAATTGACTATCATATTGCTAATTAAGGTTTTTGAACCATGTGGCACGAGTAAACTTTAGTAGACTAAGGTTCGACAGCTAACTCCATATCTTTCCATATAACATATAGAAATGTTTTGTCTGCAACATAAAATTGTTATTTTCTACCATTTGAATATTACTAATAGAAGGGCATTGTCAAATTTCTACAGTGTCTCACTCCAAGGCCCGAACCAGCGACCCAGTGGAACAATACCCCTTTCCACCCCAACAACCCTTTCCACCCCAACAACTAGAAGAGTAAAAGATAAAATGGAAAAAAACATTGATTGAAAATAATTGATAAGTATCTAGAGTTGAAAAGTACTTTTAAATGTTGAAGTTAAGTTTATGAATATTTAAGTAATTTTGTGTATGGAGAGAAGTGCTTGAGATGATACTAAACAATTTGCGCATTTTCTATTAAAATGATTGAAATGCCCTTAAACTTATTCGCTAGAAATATTTAGAAGTATATTGAGGAGAGCTTACTTAAAGCATTTGATTGATTTTGACTTATAGATAATTATTTGACTTATATACACTTTTGATATTACGAAAAGGTAAATAAGTTAAAAATATTTTTAAGCTAACCTATCAAGCATGGACAGTTTGGATCGCGACTATTTGTCGCTTCTGGTTATCTTATTTCACCACGAGTTTCAAGTCAACACAGACAAAGATCTCTTAGTTCCTCGTAAACGCCCAGCCTAACAAAAAGATATTCTAACTCTTAAAACAAAACAAGTTAGCTATGCGAAAACACCTACAATATGTGACATTTATAAGTTAGATATACCATTAAAATATTTAATTTTACCATATTAAAAGCGACAAAATGGTCATATAATCACAGATTCATAGTAGTTAACAAAATCTTGACATGATCCTTGGAAGAAAAAGCAATTATACATACTATAAATGTTCAATCTAATGAAACACCTACTCCATTAAGAGCTTCGATAAAAGCATAACTACATGTGTAGTGCAATCTCGGCGGATTTACAGTATCATCTATTTGTTCACGTGATATAAATAGTTTTGCTCAAAATCTATATGTGATTTCAGAAATTTTATATATATAAAAGAAGTTGATAGTGAACTCAGGAATATCTTATATTAACTTGAATTCACTGTTAGAACGCATAAACTTCAAATTTTACGTAACTGAAATATATATCATCCAAAATACAAGACCTTCTTTGATTTTTCATTTTTCTTCCAAAATTCCTAAAAGCTCTAAGATGTAGTACGACATAGTTAAGCTTCACAGTTGGTCATAACAAGAAATTAAACTACTTTTTTGAATACCTAATCTGCTAGTCAAAACGGATTCGGAATTTTGAATAATTGAAAAAATGACATTATAAAGTCGCTTTTAAAATAATAGCCGAAATATGTATACACACACAAACACACACACACACACACACACACACACACACATATATATATATATATATATATATATATATATAGTATGTATAAGTTCAACACAACACTATTTAGCATATCATTTAGGCTAAATGAATATCTATATTATAAATAAAAACTAAAATTAAAAAGACTTGAGTCTGCCTTGGCTCTACAGCCTTAACCTCAGAGTCATTGAGTGATACAGTATAATACTAGAAACAAAACATGTAACATACAGCAAAACATGTAACATGTAACATACACTATATATATATATATATATATATATATATATATATATATATATATATATATATATATATATATATATATATATATATATATATATATTTTTTATTTTTATTTTTTATTTTTATTTCGCTACCGTGAGCACCTAATTTTTTACTATATTTGAATTTTTACCACCTTCTACTATGTAAATATTTTTAAAAATTTAATATATATTTGTTTTAGCTTTGCTACATTTTTTTATATAGAGGTTAAGAATTAAAAATAATTTAAAAGGTCAAATTATTACTATTAGTATTATTTTTATTTTTTATCTTTATTTTAAAATAAAATAAATTTAAAAAAAATGGAAAAATTAAATATATTTTTAATTTTCGGATGAGAATAAAATAATAGTAAAATTAAAAATATGGAATAAAAAATTAAAAGTAAAAGTAGGTGGAAATTATTTAATAAAAAAGTAAAAGAAAGTGGAAAATTAAAAAAATAAAAGTAAAAGAATGTGAAATTTTAAAAATGAAAAGAAAATAAAAGTTGGAATTAAAAAAGAAAAGTAAAAAAACTGGAAATTAAAAAAAAAGTAAAATAAGTGAAAATTAGAAGAGAAATGTGAGGAGAAAGAGAGGAGGGAATTGAGAGAATTTTCTTTTTCTTTTTCTACGCTAAGGGAATTTCTACTCGTGTCATTCTTTCTTCCTCTTTCTTTCGAAAATCCAACAAAAAAGGAGCAGCAAAACCAGCTGCGAAATAGCTCGAAAAGAACTTCAAAATCAGTTCCGAAACCATCGTTAAAGTGATGTGATGTTCGAGTTCGCCAGTTCGAGGTTCTAGCGATATCGCCTTTAGAAGCCTTCGATCTTGGTTTAGATCTCTAGCAGAAGTATTAAGTCGAATCTCTTCAATTGTACTTGGATTTGAGAGCTCCCATTTTAAATGAAAATTGCGGTTGATTAAAGTCCGTTCTTGCCTCTTTTAATTTATATTTTTTGATCGATCTTTTCATTATGTTTGTTCATGAATCTCTATTTATGTGTTTGCTTGTGGTATTTATTGAAGAATTTTTATTGGTTCATATCCTAATTTGCCATGAGTTTTGATTATTTTGCTGATTAAATTTTAGATTTTATATTTGGTTAATTAGTTAATAAATTAGGCCATGTGATTTGTTTGTGGATGTGTGTCTTGGGCCGTGAAGATTTGGCAATTAGTTGGGATTGGTTGACATACGCTAGTTTAGTTTTGGACTATAATGAAAGAAAGAATTTGGGCCTCAAAAAGTTGAACTTCATCCGACCCAGTATAACAATTCTAGCCCTTTTCCTTAAATAATTGAATAAGCTAGCCCGCCTTTTCATAACTAATTTACTACATTTTCCATCAATAATTCCATAATTCTTGGACTTTCCCAATAATCTAAAATCTTAGGAAAATAATCAACTCATGAAACATTCGTAGAATACTTAGGCGGATTTTTAATTTACTATTGTGATTGTGTACACGTTCGCGTGAAATTATTATGGTTCCCAAAATAAATCAAGGTACGCGTTCGCGCGACTTTGGCCAAACAATCCTTAAGTATAATAAAGCTTGATTAATCGTGTACACATACGCGTGACATAATTTTAGCGCCCCAAATAAAATGGATCCATACACACGTGATCCGTTTCAAAGATAAATCCATAACGCCATAATTTAAAAGCGGTATAAGAGAAAATGCACATAGGTTCTTAAACACGTAATTAACAATTAAGCCAGGTATGATTGAATTGACCGTGCTAAAATCACGAAATTCGAAAATACCTAACACATTCTCCCGAGTTAACAGAATTCCTTACCTGGTCTTCTGTATTTGCAGACCATAAATAAGAGTCAATTTCCTCGATTTGGGATTTTAAAATAAATCGGTGACTTGGAACACCATAACAAATATTCCAAGTGGCGACTCCAATCAAATAAATAATCCCATTTCGAGTAATGTTAATTAAATTGGAAAAACTCTCTATCCCTCGGGAAAAATGAGGTGTCACAGCTCTGGCGACTCTGTTGGGGATAATAACCCAGAACTTCTGGTTCAAGATTCATAATTCGAGCTTGTAATGTGATCTATACTTGGTTTTCTTGATTGTTGATATTATTGTGTTTGTAGGCCTAATGTGCTAATTGCCGCTCATTTACCACTTTGATATTATTTGAACTATATAAACTGCCTTCTTATGCTTCCCTCCTGAGTCTTCTGAATTTATGGTGCACACATGCGCATGGCTCACTTTTTTGTTAGAGGTCATACCAAATAGAACGAGGTTGGATCAGTAACTAGGCCGGGTAGACTTCCGTTCTCCCGGTACGTTGCCCCCACCTTGGCTCGGGCTGTCCGCTTGGGTATGTCAGGTCTAAAACACCTCCCCCCTCCCCTCCTCCCCCCTCCCAGGATTTTAAACCTAGAATAACATAGCCCCATGTCAGATCCCTAGTAGGAACGTTTGTTTGCATCATGTGCATTTGACTTTGGGGACTCAACACATGGGTTGGGTCCGTCTAGGACAGGTGTACCCGATAATTACAAGACCATCCTGATGCATCTTATGTGCTACATGTACATGATGTTAGATTCGGTTTGTGCATGTTGACCGGCTTCTAAAACATAAAAATAATAATTGAGAGAAAACCAAAAGGAAGAAAATAGGAGAGAGAGAAAATTTACTCGATTTTTAAAAAATCTCGGTATTTGAAAATTCAAAAACCCTGTCAAAATTTTACCACAAAACGAGTATTAAAAAATAAGATTGAATTATTCCCAAAAATAAAAGTGTCATCCCATTCCTGAAATATTCACCGAACTACGCGGGTTTGTTTCTCATCGGATGTGAGATACATAGGCAAACCTCATCGGTTTCGGCCCTATTTTCAAAAAATAAATAAAAATATTTTCTCTTTCCTTGATTCCCTCTTTAGAATTCTTTCCTTATAAAATCTATAAAAAAAATTAAATCCAAAAATATTTTTCTTCTTTTCCGAAGTCTTTCATTCGAAAAAAAAGAACAAAAACATTTCAAATCAAAATCCAAAATATTGTTTTCCTTCCTTAGAATTCATTCTTTTTAGAAACAAAAAATTCAAAATACCATAAAAATAAAAACAAAACTAAAAAAAATAATATTTAAAAGTCTTTATATATAAAAAAAATGGGTCAGTCTATTTCCGATCTCCCTGAACTACGTAATGATCGGATTCATGCGGCGACATGATACGTAGGTAACCCACAAAAGATTCGATCAAAATATTTTTCAACGATTCTAAGATGAGGGATCAAAATGAGGTGTGAGGGAAAAGAAAATATGGTGATAATGTTAGGAGCGTGGCATATTACATGTGATTCATATCTATAAAATGCCTAACCCTAACACGTTTGCTGTCTCTTATAGAGTAAGCTTAAGGTGGTTGATTTGTGGTGAAACTAGCAACATATCATTACTTCACCAATTCAAAGGGAACGGTAGTAATGGATAACAGTGATGAAATCGAGTTGCTCAGTGACAATCCCCAGGGTCCGTCAGTTGAGCGAGAATCGGAGGAAATAGAAAAATTGAGAAAACAACTGTCTGATGTATATCAATCTTGGGTTTTCGGTCAGCCTCCACCCTAGGGGCCCTCGGAGGGAACTTCCACCGTACCCCAGGCTACTCAACCACCGCTCCATGCAGTGAGTGTTCACATTCTACCACTAGGGTATGTGCCAAACTACAACCTCCATGCTGCCCCTGGTACCTCTAATATGCGACCTTCAGTCGCACCGGTAAGGAACGCCCCTCTCATTGTGTCTGATGCACCGGTATATATACAATCCCGCCCCCACCTCCTGTGAAGAGGCCAAACAATGAGCCACCACCTCAGGCTTATAATGGCCAATACAACTCTCAAAATATGGCTTTTAGGATCTCTGCTCCATACAATCAGACTCCTAAGTACGAATCACCAGTAGAAAATGAAAAGTTTGCCAAGACAGTTGAGCTAGATAAGATGGCCAGGAAAATGAGAAGTCTTGAACAAAACATAAGAACATACAAGGACTAAGTGGTCACAAAAGTGTTTCGTTCAGTGATTTATGCATGTTCCCTCACATCCATTTGCCACCAGGGTTCAAGACCCCAAAATTTGAGAAGTATGATGGACACGGCGACCCTATCGCCCACTTGAAAAGGTATTGCAACCAGCTGAGGGGTACATGTGGAAAAGAAGAATTGTTGATGGATTATTTTGGGGAAAGTCTTGTGGGGGTAGCCTCTGAATGGTTCATTGACCAAGATATCTCTCACCGTCATGTATGGGATGACATGGCCTAAGCCTTTATCAAACAATTCTAGTACAACATCGATATTGCACCAGATCGCAATTCCCTGTCCAATATGAAGAAAAAGGCCACAGAAAGCTTTAGGGAGTATGCCATCAAGTGGATGGAGAAAGCGGTTAGAGTTAAGCCACACATGGATACGCATGAGTTGATCACTATTTTTCTAGAGGCTTAAGAGCCTAATTATTTCCAGAATATGATGTTTACTATGGGTAGACCATTCGCTGAGGCTATCAAAATTGGGAAGATGGTCGAAAATGGTTTTAAAACGGGCCGAATCTTAAGTCAAGTTGCTTTTAAGGCCGCATCACAAGCTGTTTCAGAATAGTTTGGAGGGTTTGATGAACATAACAGGAGAGAAGAGAGAGTCATGATGGCTTCCAACTTGAGGGGGCCCGTATGGAATTCAACCAATCATATATGCTTCCTGAGATCCCACAACACTATTATCCCCATCAAGATGTTTCTTATGTCATGGCACCGCATTCATATGCGGTGAAGAACACGAAATCTTACACGCGTCCACAACATTATACACAAAATCAAGCTCTACCTCCCAGAAATGCTCGTCCCTACCAAGCTCCATATAATCCCCAACCAAATGTTCCCTAATATAATCCTCGCCCAAGAGAGACCCTCAGAAGGAATCAGTTTACCCCTATTGATGAATCATACTCTAGCTTGTTCCAAAAGCTAGTCAGGCTAGGTCTGCTGCATCCAGTGACCCCGAACAGGCCAAACCCCGAGTTTCCCTCGCACCGAGCTAATGCTAGATGTGAATACCGCTCCGAAGTAGTGGGACATGATACTGAAGATTGTTGGACTCTCTAAAGAGAAGTGGAAGACCTCATCGAGGTTAAGGCAATAGTTCTTCAGGACGAGGAGACTCATGATGTGACAAACAATCCCTTGACTGCTCACAACACTGGGCCAGTAGTAGGAATAATTTGTGAAAATGAGGAATTTGATCTGACACTGAAGGCCACTGCAGCCATTGCCGAGACAGAAGAAAATCCAAAAAATGGTAGCCAAACCTGAAAGTTCCCTATCATATGGGACTCTCAGTAGCCAGTCTTGCTATCCTTTCCACATTCGGATTATTTCAGGGTGTGATCCGGATGTTTAACTTTGTTGTCTTACTTTCCGATGTAAACCCTTCTATCTTTAAAAAAAAATTAAAAAATAATAAATTAAAAAAATCAAATGAAATTAATATTTCATTGTCTAGGAATGTCTCTTTTCTTAATCTTGTCACTTTTCTTATTCTCTTTTCAGTTCTATTAAATGCAGATTTTGATGACATGACATGCATGCGGACTTCAGGCCTAAATCCTAAAACGGTGTCAGACTTTGAAATAATGAATCAAAAATCAGAATGCAATGAAGATAATTTTAAGAAAATAAAATAAAGAATCGAAAATGTCAAAAGGTCCATACATTGTAACGAGAGTACTGCCAAAAGAGAGTGTTGTACTTGGGAAACATCGAAGGAAATATCCCTCAGACAACTATCAACGCATGTGCAGTCAAAAGGTACTATGTTTGATCCTCTATATAGCATTAATGTTCTCCGGTTGGGATGAAGAAGGCTTTCATTCTCACTACCCAAACACCATTGATCATTTTGCCAACCCTTTGAGTCGGTTACCTTCCTTTGATTTCCCTCTTTAGAACTTGAATGTGTTATTGAAAAATAAAAGGAAAAGAAAAAAGAAAAGAAGAAGAAAAGACAAAAAGAAAATGAAATGAAAAATGAAAAAAAAAAAAGGAAAAAGGAAAGGAAAATGAAAGAGAAAAGAAAACAAAACAGAAGAAAACGCAAAAAAAAAAAAATCAAAAACAAAGTGCATTGAACTACGTTTGACTTGATTTCGAAAGGATACGTAGGCAGCCTCTCTATGGGGTTCAGTCACACCAAAACAAAAATCCGCATTCCCCCAAAAGTTGAAAGAGGGCCAGATGTTACAATGGTTCGACGATGGTTTCGCCTGAAAGGTTCCAAAGTTGTAATTCAATCCAAATCCTTGTTACCCAAATCCTTTTCAAGTCCTTCCGATCAATCAACGAGAATGTTCAAGAATTGGAGAATATAGTTACTTGGATCTGATACGACAAAATGAGAGAAGTAAAATGAGAGAGTCTTATTGGTGAAAACCCTCACGGACACTGCAAGGCGATGGTGAGTAAAGAAACTAAAATGAGAGTTTTGTTAGTGAAAACTCGCAAAGAGCACTATAATGCGATGTCGAGAAGAGAAATGAGAGAGGTTAGTTGGTGAAAACCCGCAAAGGGCTCCACTGATCGAAAAGAGGATCCTCACACCCATTGGTATTGACACAGTCCTAGGTAAGGTTTTTCGGTTTCAAGGCAAAAGTTGTGATGAATTTCTGAGAGTCGTACAGTGGACACATATCGGGCATCGAGTCCAAAAGGCATGTCATGTTCATTGAAATCCGCATATACTTCAGATAAGTCCTTCTTTTCTTCCCCCGAAAGGGATATATCTTGTCTAAATTCATTGTCCATTTCATTGTTTGTTGTTCTTTGAATCCCTTTCGGTCTAACTCTATTCCAAAACTAAGGCAAAGAAAGGATAGCAAGACTGATTTATAGGGCTTTCATTTGATACAAGCTAATATTCAAGAGGCACCCAACCTTGACAGGGGCATCAAGTCAACCCTGATTGGCCATGGTGGCTTATGATTTGAAATCAAAAACTATCGAAAGGAGGAAATTAAATTGAAAGTGCCTACAAGGAAAAATGAAGTTGAATAGGTTAAATCCCAAGTGGCTAACCATTTGGGCAAAGTTTGAAAAGCCAAAGGTTCCCCAATGCTCTGAAATTGAAAGTTTTGGAGGAAAGAAGTCGAAAGTGAAATGCCACAAAGGCAAAATCAAATTGAAAAGATTAAGTCCCACGCGACCAACCGTCATGTAAAAGTTTGAAAAGTCAAAGGCTCTCTAGGGCCATAAATGCAAGTGGTATTCATGAAACATCTAGTGGCAGGTTGACATCATCATCAAAAGAAGATGTGCACAAAGCCAAACTGTCAAAGACATCAAGGCCACAAACCGACTACCACTTTTAAAACTCACAATCTTTCTTTGTTTGCAGTAGGAACAAAGCAGTGCAGAATGGTGATTCCTAAAGGACGAATGTCACCAAAGGTGAGTTTCGCAAAATCTCTATTTTCTTTTATTTTCAGCATGCATCACTATTACAGATTATTTTCGTAGCTTAACCCAGGTATAACCTATTCGCCTAGAGGGATCCAGCTCATATTTCCGGGTAGAACTACTCTTCGCCTAGGCTTATTTTTCGTAGCTTAACCCAGGTAGAACCTTTTCTCCTAGGGGGATCCAACCCATAGTTCCGGGTAGAAGTGTTCTTCGCCCGGGCTATTTTTTGTAACTTAACCCAAGTAGAACCTTTTCGCCTAGGGGGATCCAGCAAATAGTTCCGGGTAGAAGTACTCTTCACCCAGGATATTTTTTGTAGCTTAACCCATGTAGAACCTTTTCTCCTCTAGGGGGATCCAGCTCATAGTTTTCGAATAGAAGTACTCTTCTCCCAGGCTGTGTTTCGTAGCTTAACCCAGGTAGAACCTTTTTGCCTAGGGGGATCAAGCTCATAGTTCCGGGTAGAAGTACTCTTCGCCCAAGTTATTTTTCGTAGCTTAACCCAGGTAGAACCTTTTTGCCTAGGGGGATCCACCTCATAGTTTCCGGGTAGAAGTACTCTTCACTCAGGCTGTTTTTCGTAGCTTAACCCAGGTAGAACCTTTTCGCCTAGGGAGATCCAGCTCATAGTTTCGGGTAGAAGTACTCTTCGCTCAGGTTGTTTTTCGTAGCTTAACCCAGGTAGAACCATTTCGCCTAGGGGGATCTAGCTCATAGTTTCCGGGTAGAAGTACGCTTCGCTCAAGATATTTTTCGTAGCTTAACCCAGGTAGAACCTTTTCGTCTAGGGGGATCCAGCTCATAGTTCCGGGTAGAAGTACTCTTCGATCAGGTTGTTTTACGTAGATTAACCCAGGTAGAACCTTTTTGCCTAGGGGGATCCAGCCCATAGTTTCGGGTAGAAGTACTCTTCGCTCAGGTTGTTTTACGTAGCTTAACCCAGGTAGAAACTTTTCGCCTAGGGAGATCCAACTCATATTCCAGGTAGAAGTACTCTTCGCCCAGGCTCGCTTTTCGCAGTTTAACCGAGGTAGAATATTTTCTCCCAAGGCATTCATTTTTGTTTCAGTAATATAGGGCACCAACCCCTGGTTATATTTATTTTCCATAATACAGGGTGACATTCCCTGGTTATATTTCCTTTTAGTAATACAGGACGCCATCCCATGACTACATTCTTTTTCAGTAATACAGGGTACTAACCCCTGATTACATTCTTTTTCCGTAATACAGGGTACCAATCCCTGGTTACATTTCCTTATCAGTATCATGGTACACCAATCCCTAGTCATTTTTTCAATATAGGGTCTCCACTCCCTAATTTGTTTCATTCCCTAGTCTCTGTTTTTTCTGGGGTAGACCATTCCCGACTTTTTATTGCTTTCAATAAAGAAGTAGTTTAGAATTTTGTTACAATAATTCACGAAATTTTTCTAGTGCAAACTGGGGCAGAAAATTTTCGTCTGTTTGTTTGTTTTGGTGTCTGAGTAGGTTTTACCTCGAAGCACAGGGTTCGAGATGACCAAAAGAATAAGTATCAATTTAGAATAAAAGAAAAGAAAAAATAGGTGAATCCAAAATGCAAAAGCAGTTGAAAAGATATGGAATGCTCAAGACATGACTGAAGCCACGATCATTGGAGTCTTGTTTTGATTAGAAGAAGCTATAGAACAATGAACTAGTACCTACAGCTAGCAAGTATCAAGGTTTAGATCAGAGTCTGCATGAAGAACCAGTCAAGACAGATGACTCATAGATAGGAATCTTGTAACTCATAGATGATAGGCTTGTTTAGTTTCTTTTTTATAATAGCATGACCGCAGACTGGAGCCTCGATGGAACCTCGCTGGACGCTTCAACTCATCATTCCACCATTCTCCTTGAACTACACGTGACTTGATTCCCCTATAACCCGGGATATGTAGGCTGTCCAAAACCAGAACTCGGTTGCACCCTATATTTTATTTCTTTTCCTTTTGAATAATGATTTGGTCAAAAATTAGTCACATGGCTCACCTAGTCTTTGCCTGAAAACCCTTCATGTTTCCAAACAAAGAGGGACAGCTGTGAGCACCTAATTTTTTACTATATTAGAATTTTTATCACCTTCTACTATGTAAATATTTTTAGAAATTTAATATATATTTTTTATATAGAGAGGGTAAGAATTAGAAATAATTTAAAAGGTCAAATTATTACTATTAGTTTTATTTTTATTTTTTATCTTTATTTTAAAATAAAATAAATTTAAAAAAAACGGAAAAATTAAATATATTTTTTAATTTTCGGATGGGAATAAAATAATAGAAAACTTAAAAGTATGGAATAAAAAAGTAAAAGTAAAAGTAGGTAAAAATTATTTAATAAAAAGTAAAAGAAAATAGAAAATTAAAAAAATAAAAGTAAAAGAATGTGGAAATTTTAAAAATGAAAAGAAAAAAAAGTTGGAATTAAAAAATAAAAGTAAAATAAATTGGAAATTAAAAAAAAGTAAAATCAGTGGAAATTAAAAAAAGTAAAGTAAAATAAGTGAAAATAAAAAAAAGAAAAGTAAAATAAGTGGAAAATAAAAAATAAAAAAAAAGTTTAAAAAGTGGAAAAATTAAAAAATAAAATTAAAGGAAAGTGGAAAATTTATTTATTTTTTAAAAAAGAAGAAAAATGGGAAGTGGGAATTTATTTTTTAATTAAAAAATAATAAAATAAAAATCTAAAAAATATTTAATTTTTTTCTATAAATAGAAGAGAAATGTGAGGAGAAAGAGAGGAGAAAAGAGAGAGAGAAAAAAGAGAGAGGAGAGAATTGAGAGAATTTTCTTTTCCTTTTTCTACGCTAAGGGAATTTCTACTCGTGTCATTCTTTCTTCCTCTTTCTTTCGAAAAATCCAGCAAAACCAACTGCGAAATAGCTCGAAAAGAACTTCAAAATCAGTTCCGAAACCATCGTTAAAGTGATGTGATGTTCGAGTTCGGCAGTTCGAAGTTCTAGCGATATCGCCTTTAGAAGCCTTCGATCTTGGTTCAGATCTCTAGCAGAAGTATTAAGTTGAATCTCTTCAATTGTACTTGGATTTGAGAGCTCCCATTTTAAATAAAAATTGCGGTTGATTGAGGTCCGTTCTTGCCTCTTTTGATTTATATTTTTTGATCGATCTTTTTATTATGTTTGTTCATGAATCTCTATTTATGTGTTTGCTTGTGTTATTTGTTGAAGAATTTTCATTGGTTCATATCCTAATTTGCCATGAGTTTTGATTGTTTTGCTGAATAAATTTTAGAGTTTATATTTGGTTAATTAGTTAATAAATTAGGCCATGTGATTTGTTTGTAGATGTGTGTCTTGGGCCGTGAAGATTTGGCATTGAGTTGGGATTGGTTGACATACGATAGTTTAGTTTTGGACTATAATGAAATAGAAGAATTTGGGCCTCAAAAAGTTGAACTTCATCCGACCTAGTATAACAATTTTAGCCTTTTTCCTTAAATAATTGAATAAGCTAGCCCGCCTTTCCATAACTAATTTACTACATTTTCCATCAATAATTTCATAATTCTTGGATTTTCCCAATAATCTAAAATCTTAGGAAAATAATCAACTCATGAAACATTCGTAGAATACTTAGGCGGGTTTTTAATTTACTATTGTGATTGTGTACACGTTCGCGTGAAATTATTATGATTCCCAAAATAAATCAAGGTACGCGTTTGCGCGACTTTAGCCAAACAATCCTTAAGTATAATAAAGTTTGATTAATCGTGTACACATACGCGTGACATTATTTTAGCGCCCCAAATAAAATGGATCCATGCACACGTGATTCGTTTCAAAAATAAATCCATAACGCCATAATTTAAAAGCGGTAAAAGAGAAAATGCACATTGGTTCTTAAACACGTAATTAACAATTAAGCCGGGTATGATTGAATCGACCGTGCTAAAATCACGGAATCCGGAAATACCTAATACTTTCTCCCGAGTTAACAGAATTCCTTACCTGGTCTTCTGTGTTCGCGGACCATAAATAAGAGTCAATTTTCTCGATTTGGGATTTTAAAATAAACCGGTGACTTGGGACACCATAACAAATATTCCAAGTGGCGACTCTAATCAAATAAATAATCTCATTTCAAATAATATTACTTAAATTGGAAAAACTCCCTATCCCCAGGGAAAAATGAGGTGTGACAGCTGCCGAATATAAATAGTTTTGCCCGCGAACTAAAAGTGATCTTTATAGATGCGCAATATTATTGCACTCGTGACAACTCTATAAGGCGAAACTATATAGTTCGAACAGGATTTAATTGAAACTATACTGTAAAATTAGGGTTAAAGCAAATTTTGTGGCACAAAAAATATAGCCTTAAGTCCGGTTTCATATCTTAAGAGTGGAATTCTTAAATTTTTTTAAGTTTCCTTTTTAGAATTTCTAACTTAATTTTAAAGCTTTTCCTGAAGTCAAGTTTTACTACATTAACTGTGCTTTTCTTTTCGCCCAAGTTTTAGTTTGACATGCAAAAAGTTGATACTAGTCAACATAAACTTTTCAGATAATCAATATAAGAAAATTAAATTCTGCCTTTTTCTTCAGAGGAATGGAACAACTTTTAGTGGGCATTTGGACATAAGAATTGTAAAATTCAAAAAAGAAAGTGAAAAAAAAAATTCAAGTAAAAATGATATTTGAAAATTAGAATAGTATTTGGACATGAATATAATTTTGGGTTGTTTTTGAAGTTTTGTGAGTGATCTTGGTGAAAATTTATGACCAAATATTAATTTCGAAAAGTGTAAATTTTTCGAAAAAAATAAAATTTCTTATGTACAAACGTGCTCTTAGTTCTTTAGTTTCTACTTTTGGCTTAAGGAATCTTACAAGAAACTGGAAATGAATAAAAAGGGGGAATTTGGTTTGCAAAGTGGACAGATGCAAGAAAAGCCAGTGACATAAAAAATGTCTTTTTTGCTGTCCTCTTTTATTTTCGATTCTGAATTTAGTCATATTTCCTTGGGAATATAGTATCCAAAATCAATTTCGAACTTTATTCTAAGTGGAAAGTTAAATAATCAACCACTCGTTAGTAAATTTTAGACTAATTTTTTTTCATAAAAAAATAAATCGTTTAATTTTCTTTAAAACAGAAAAAGATGACACATCTCATGATTTTGATTGTAGGACGAAAAATTAATTTGAAATATCAGTATTACAATAAGGGATGCATCACAAATTCATGATGTATTTAACGTATTACTTTCTTTGTTTCAATTTACATCACATTTTAGAATATTAAGGTATAAACAATAATTTACTGGAACTGCTTTTATTAGAGCGCTTTACTACTAATATAGGGCTTTGGGTGAATTCAAATTTAGTATTACTCCAATGGAAATACCAAACGCCAGAAGAAGAAAAAGATAGCCGATTCATTTTCTTTGTTTGAAAAAGATCACTTAATTTACGACATATAATAAGTTCTTTTCAACCTAGTAATTGTCAACGACACGGTTGAAAGTCGAAAACATAAAGCATGATGTAAGAAGTGTGAACTATAAAAAGTTGAAAGAGCCAATTTGCAGACAGTGTTGTCAACCCTTAAGGGCACATTTGACATTTTATAATTGGAATTGAATCTAAAAGTGAAACACAAAAAGGTTGAAGACTTTAAAATATATAATTTTATTAAAAGGATTTAAGTTATATGCTAGTGTAAAAAGTGATAAATATAATTTAACCGATAGTAACATGTTAAATTGTTAATTACCAATGAATTTAACTTATATACGACGGATGTAAAAAAATTTATACTATCATGTTAGTTTTACTTGTTATAGCAATTAATTTGCCGTATTTTTAAGATTATGAATCACGCCTTTTCTGGAGGTTACCTATAGATAACTTTTGGACGACTATACTATAAAAACAATTACACTATCGATGTATATAAGTTAAATTCCTCTTTTTAGTTTCCATTTTAACTATGTTGCATATTATTAATGTTTATCGAATAAGCTATATTAATTATCTTATAAGTGATATATATATATATATATATATATAACACTACTTGAAAATATATAAAAAAAAGCCAAAAGTTGAAGGATGATTGATATGGGTGTTTTAGTCAATTAAATCACAATGGGACCAAGTAAGCAGACTTTTCAGGATATGAAGTCAAGCCAATCAAAGTCAATTAATGAACTCTTTCAAATAAAATAAAAAAGCTCTTTCAAATGAAACACCTTCTCTTTCTTTCAATAATTCCCACTAATTTTAATATGGTATGCTTGCAAATAAAACAAAATGTGATTTACGTTATAGTTTTTTACTTAGTTATACCCTCTATATATACCTCAGCTTAGCTCTTTAATCGTACTTTGCCTTAGTTCGTTTACTTTGATCTCTTCTTCTGAGCTTTCTCTCTCTCTCTAAAACTTTACACATTTTCTTGGTTTCTCTCTCTCTCTCTAAAACCATGCAAATCGGAGCAACACTTCCGGCTACAAATCTCCATTTTTTTCAGTCAAAAAGAGCCAGTTTCAAACGCAATGGATCCCCATTAAACCCTAGTGTTTTGAATACACAAAGTGTAAAAACAGAGATGACAAGAAAACATCTTTCAAATCTTGAAAAAATCCTACAAAAACAACCTCAAAAAACCCAATCAGTCGATTCAAATGAAGCTATTCAAGAATCGCGTAACGGGTCGAAGGAACAAAGGAGAAGGAATTTATTGGAAGGGTTAAATTTGGCTAGAATTTGGCCTGAACATAAGGTTGCTGAAGAAATGTCACCAAGATATTTAAACAGGCTACAAAAAATGTTATCAAATAATAACATTGAATATTCTCCAAGAAATAGTCTTGGTAGTAGGTGGAAAGAATTTCACGGTAGCAATGATTGGTTAGGCTTAATTGATCCTTTAAATGAGAATTTAAGGCGAGAATTGATTCGATATGGTGAGTTTATTCAAGCAGCTTATCATTGTTTTCATTCAAATCCTTCAACTTCTCAAGGAGAAGGGTTGTTAGGCCCGAGACACGTGGCATTGCCCGATAAGTCATATAAGGTGACCAAGAGTCTGTATGCAACGTCGTCCGTTGGATTGCCACAATGGGTGGACGACATTGCACCAGACCTTGGATGGATGACTCAAAGGTCGAGTTGGATTGGTTATGTCGCGGTTTGTGATGATCGGTCAGAGATTCAACGTATGGGACGGAGGGATATTGTCATAGCTCTACGTGGCACTGCAACTTGTCTCGAATGGGGAGAAAACTTTCGTGACTTGTTGGTTCAAATTCCAGCAGAGACAGAAACAGATTCAGCTGACGGACAAGCGAAAGTGGAATGTGGATTCTTGAGTTTGTTTCAAACAACTGGTGTTAATGTTCCAAGTTTAGCTGAATCAGTAGTTAATGAAGTGCAAAGACTCATTGAACATTACAAAGGTGAGAATTTAAGTATTACTGTAACAGGACATAGTCTTGGAGCAGCCTTGGCTTTGTTAGTTGCAGATGAAATTAGTACATGTGCACCCGATGCACCACCCGTGGCTGTTTTCTCATTCGGGGGTCCTCGAGTGGGCAATCGAAGCTTTGCAGATCGATTAACCTCAAAAAACGTTAAAGTCCTACGTATCGTGAACAATCAAGATTTAATCACTCGAGTTCCAGGGATGTTTGTGAGCGAATCACTCGATAAAAAATTAAGGGAGTCGGGAATTGCGAGTGGTGTGCTAAATGTGCTTGACAAAAGTATGCCATGGGCATATTCACATGTTGGAACAGAACTAAGAGTTGACACAAGAATGTCACCATTTTTAAAGCCTGATGCAGATGTTGCTTGTTGCCATGATTTGGAGGCATATTTGCATTTGGTAGATGGATATTTAGCATCAAATTGTCCTTTTAGAGCCAATGCAAAGAGAAGTTTAGCCAAGTTGTTAAATGAACAAAAGTCTAATATCAAAAGGCTTTATACTAGCAAAGCAAAAGGCTTGAGCCTTAATCTTGAAAGAGAACATAATTTCCATACACCTAGTTGTTTGCCTAGTCCATCTTCTTGATAAGTAAATAAGAAGTACTACTATGTTTTAAATGTAATTGCAACTTTTCTTTTACTATTTATCTATTGCTTGAATGACTTAACAAGTAACTTCAATACTTTTGGTAACTTTTCACTAATTGCATTGATAAAGAAGAAAGAAAGTACTCGATCCGTTTCAATTTATATAACGTAGTTTGGCACACACGGGATTTAAGGAAAAAAATTAAGATTTTTAAAACTGCAAAAGCTTCTCATTAAGAGTAATTAAAATGAGTAAATTTGTAAGTTTGAAGATAAATTATTTTCAAATATAGGTTATATCATTCTTTTTCGAATAGACTAATAAGAAAGGTATGTCACGTAAATTGAAATGAATACGAGAATGAAGAGATTTTGCATCAATCACAGCTTATAATAACCTAATATGTCTTGTATAGTATGGTTTTTCACGCAATATATATATATATATATATATATATATATATATATATATATATATATATATATATATATATATATATATATATATATATATATGAGTTCGATTTTAATTGTCCCTTTTCTCCTTCTCCCATATCATGATAAAATAAAAATTATATACCAATTTGATTTTGTGTGGAAAAAGAAAAGAATAATAATAGTCAAAAGAGGATAGAAAAAGAAGAGCCAAGTCATGTGGTAGGTAGAACACAAAACACAGGTATACACGAAAACGGTTGACTCCATTTACCTTAATTTGAACACCGCTCGATTTATCTTTGTGCCATTGTTAAAACAAATTCGATCTATAGATTTTTAACTCATAGCTAAATAATTTTAGTCTAAATTATTTTTTGATATGTATGTTTGCAATTAAGTGTCAAAATTAAGTGTATAACTTACTTATTCATAGTCCACATATACACAGCAAATGTTTTTTCTCACATAATGTGTATTGAATTTTAAGGTATATTTACCATTTTTTTCTCAACCGTTTAGGGTGACATCTTTTATATCAAGAGCGTCAACTCTCTCTCTCTATATATTCTTTATGACTATGTGTTCGGGCACAGGTTGCGCACCTCAATTATTCTATTCGGTATCTGTTACCTTTCACCAGTATAAGTATCATGTAATTTTGCCCGTCAAAATTTAAACTGATAAGAAAAAGTCATCGTATATAAGAAATTATGCGAATTCAATATTTATTTTTAAGCAATATAAATAGTATTACACTCACTACTTCTTTGGTATACCCATTCGTTATCTAAAACTCACTAGCCCTACTAATTCGAATTCACATTGCATAAGGCTTATTAAAAAGGAAAATGCTTATTACAAGAAGTTTGTCTATCGACCCTAAACCTCCGGGCTATGGGTAATAATGAAAGGATCCTATCTATTCACTACAATCGTGGCATGCCACTCACTATTTGCATATATATATATATATCTCATATGATTGACAAGTAATCTCCCAACTAACTCTACATCCATTGGCTCAGGTGCGGATGTAGTCCTTGATCTCGTCCAAATCATACCTCAAAACAAGGATATGAAACGGTCGAGTGCAATAATAGTAACTCAATAAAAAGTCGAGATCGAATTCACAGGAAGTTTATATGGGAGTTAGGAGTATATATCCTAGGACGTGAGTTTGAACTATCTTAATTTACACTTCCACAAATTGGTTTTTGTTTCTATTTTTATTTTTAAAACTAAGATTGCAAAGTTAAGAAATAAAACTGAGATAATTATTTTTGTTATTTTTTTCAAGTTTGTAAAAAGCCTAGGGCTATGACCATCGCCTAGGTATTTGACTAATGGGATATAAACCTTAATGCTTGTTTTGTTGATCGGGGTGTATTATAGCTATCAACTCTTAATTACCCACTCAGTACCTCTCGGTCAGAGAGTGGTTTTGCCCAATTTGGTTTTCCCAAGACTAAATGGGTATTGCACAAAATGATTGACAAAAGCTCAAGTCGGGTTATTACTATCTCTAGGTTGAACCCTTTAATTGGGTTAATCAATCTCTCGATTGACCCAATTTCTTGTTAGCCAAGTTTTCCTAGACTAAGTCTCTATTTCTCAAGTAGAGACCAAGACAAATAAGCATGAACTAATATTTGCAGTCATTAATTTCACAAATTAAAGCATGAACAATGCTAAATAATAAACACTCAATCATAAACAAGCACTAAATTAGATGCCCATAAGGTTTACACACTAGGGTTGGGTCACAACCCTAGTAAAAATCTAACTACTCATGCTTGAAATTGAAGAAATATAAGAAGAAATGCTAATTAAACTCAATTGTAAAGTCAAAAATGATAAAATCTATGTTAACATATCCCAAAATATAGAGAACTACTAAAAGAAGCAAAGAAAAATGGCTACAGGACTTGCTGATGTCAAATATTAACCTAATTTTATAAAACTCGTCTATTTATACAAAGCTGATAATTTCGGACAAAAATACCCTTCGGGAGGTTCTGCGGCCGCACAATTTCATGTGCGATCCGCAGAAGTCTTCATCTTGTAGGAGCTGAGATTTTGCGGCCGCATAATTCTCCACTGCGGGCGCGAGGCATTGTTTTTGCGATCTGCAGATTTATCACTACGGCCGCAACCTGGTCTTCTGCGGTTCGCATCTTTATTTTGCGGCCGCACAATTCTTGTGCGGTCCGCAATCTTGAGAGACTTGGACTTTGAAAATTTGCACACCCTCTGAAGTTTATCTCCAGTAATTCATTTGCGGCCGCACAATTCATGTGCGGTCCGCAGTTTGCTAGAAAACCTATTGGGGTGTTCCTCATTGTTTTCGGTCGTAGATAGAATTTTGCGGTTCGCACTTTGCAAGCTCCTGTGCCTTTTATTGCCTTGTATTTTGATTACTCCTAGTTGAGTCGGATTTCATATCGGGAGTCCAACTTCTAATATTTTCTGCATTTTTTGCACATTTTATCAGTTTCGGGAATACAATTAAATGCTTTTAGACTAAAACAAAAGTTAAAAGGCGCTAATAAGCAGTCACAATTCCCACTTATTAACTCCCCCCAAACTTAATTTTTTGCTTGTCCTCAAGTAAATAAAATAGTTCCCACCTCTATAAGTTAAAGACCATTCCAGCCAATCAAGAGTGAGCCATTCACACATCAATTGGGACCAACAATTACCCACACTACTTATGTATTATCAACAAGGCGACCAGTTAAACTTTTATGCATATATAGTTCTAATGTGACACTTGAGCATCAAGAGTTGACTTTATTCATCAAGGAAGCTCACACTTTCATGTAGGTCATTGTGGATCCCAAACTCCTTCTGCTCTACTCTCTATTTGCCTAGCTCACTTAAGAATTTTAGCTTTCAATCCAAAGATTTGTGAAAGGTTCACTCATCTCTCTCAAGAGAATGTCGCAAGTACGGCTTCAAGTACCATAGGCTTTCCCCTCATGTAGATCGCCACTAATATAAGCTCACTCGGCTTGAAATCACATGGCTTTTTCGGAATGTAATGAAGGTTTTTGGACCAAGGTTGGATATACTATGGTTAAGTGGGTTCACCTTTCCTTAAGCATTCCATTTTTTTATTCTCGGCTCATACTTTGCCAATTTCTTGAAGCATTTTCTTTTCTTTGGGGAACTAGAGAGACTTAACATCACTCTTTCTTGATCATGACATTCATTTTTTCCCTCTTTGATTTCTCCATGATTTGTATCATTAATTGTTTTTTGAATCCCTTCAACTTTTCCCCTTATTCACTTTCTTTTTGTATTTTTCTTTTTGTTCTTTCCTTTTCTTGCCTTTCCTTCTCATCATTTCTTTTCTCTTTTTGTGCCTTGATACCTCTTTTAAGTTCATCTTCTCTTGACCAAACTTATATTTTTAGCCAATTATTTCACAAGAGTATTAACGAAATCTTGGGTGCCAAGAGAGGGTCACGACAAAACGGGTAAAAGCTTGTAATATGGTTATCAAATGAAAAAGGCTCGAGGCTCAAATGAGTTGTCTAAGGATAACAACATTGGTAGGTAATGGAAAAATTTAAGCGGTTCAAGGAAAGCCTATAATTACTTCTCAAGCCAAGCAAAACTTAAAATTTTGCCTTGAAACACATTCAGGGCAAGTTTTAGACCATTCGCACGGGTTCTTGGACTAGCAACAAAAACACCTCACCCCTCACGCAACTGGATTATTAAAGAGGATAGAGTCGAGGGCCCACAACAACCATACTCAAGATTGAAAATCACTATGGTTCGATTAAACCACTCGATGATTACCTAAGTCAACACAAGAGTCAAAAAGTCACTAACTAGAGCTATTTCTTTCCAAAAACCTTATTTTTAACTATAAGCACGTAGTTAAGTGTGTTGGTTCCAAGTGAAGCATGTTTGACTCTTCGAGCATGACTTAATTAGGTCTTTTTATTCATTACTACTACTATTATTACCTAAATACCAAAAACGGACTCAATCCCTTAAGAAGGTTGTCACGCCATCCATCGTTGGGAAGAGTCACCCGGTTCACACAAAAACTACCTATGGAAAGAACCGTGGCATTAAGAAATTCAAAGTCTTATTATCCACTAAAACATAAAAAGAAGCTACTAAATCGAAAAGAGACTACTAAATAGAAAAGAAGCTACTAATTCAAAAGGACGTTACTAAATAGATAAGAAGCTACTAAATTAAACACTAACTAGTAAGAGAACAAAACATAAAGAAGCTACAAATAAAAACTATTGAAAGCAATACGAATATACACAATGAGAGAAGATATATACATAATGAGGGTAGGGAAGAGAGAATATATACAGAATAAGGAAAAAGGACGAAAATATTGTCAGTTATTACAAACCAATTATCTCAAAATCATCAAATCATATCAAATAAACTCCACCCTCCCCCCCCCCCGAATAAAAATAAGTATTGTCCCCAATGCTTAACAAAATAAGAGTAAAGGAAGGGTAAGAGTGAAGAAAACTCCCTATGGCTCCCTGGCCATCTCTGTGTCCACAGCATCACCACCACCATCAGTCTCCTGCAACTGGATCTCATCGTCCTCTACTCTAGGAGTGACTAGGTTGGTGAACATATGACGCACTGCCTCAGCAGTGTCAGTAGTAGAGTCTGGCTCCTCAGACTGGCCAGCTGGTGATGTAGGTGCTATGGTATCTGGGCCTGGATGGTGTGGGTCAATCAGCATATCAAATGGAATATCTCTGGTTGCCGCAAGCTTGGTAACATATCTCCGGAGCTTGTCCACTGACTTCTTGGAGGCCTGGGTCTTTCTCATTTTCTTAACTTCTTTGCCCATCTCTTCGATCACTTACCCATGTTGTACCAATATAGCCATAATAGTGTTCTGGTTGTCCAGGAGCTTCTTCAATGTTTCTTCCACTGTTGGGGGCATCTGAGGTATCGGGATGGAGGTCTGTGTTGCAACAGTAATGGATATGTCAGACAGCTTTGCAGTGGCTGTCTGCATATAGTTATTGAGGCTCGCCAATGGTTTGGAGACTCGCAGTATAGAGAGTGGAGCAGTAGGCATCGGCACCGGCTTCAAAGATAAGGTGGAACCTGTGACAGGGACTGTTATAGGAACTGAGGCTGGAGGTGGAGGCATAGCTGCTGCACTAGCTGAAGGCTCGACTGAAGTGGATGGCATGTCAATTTCCTCTGCAGCTACTAGCGATGGCTCATCAGACTGGCATGTGGTAGTAGTCGGCTGACCCATTTTCTTAAGGTTGTGTACATCCATCAATGAGTACCATAAAAAGGGCTTATTCGCCCGCAGCTTCATATCAAAATCTCTTGTCTCCACCCTCGCATCCGTAAGATACTCAATAATGGTGTTGGGATACGGATAGGATGTGTCAGCCTACCTGGTGACCACAGAGATGTTGGCCGACATCACGGCACCCACATTGATCGGGTACCCGGCCATAATGGAGGTGACTAGAACTGCCCGCGGGATTGGAAGATTTGTCTCATTCAGACATGGGTCTAGTCGGCTGCATACAAAGGTCTGCCACCCCTTTGCCTCAAAGCTCAAAGTGTTTCTGTGAATAGCCACCCCTACTGTGATCCATGGTGATGGTGCCCCAGAAGCTGCTATAATTTCAGCTAGCCACAGGCAAGATGCATCCCCAAGTGCCAACTTCTCCAAATACTCTGTGGGCTCGACATCATCAAATCTCAAGTAGCTGTTCAATGTATGCTGGTCAAAACGTACCTTGAGGTTGTAACGACCTGGCCGGTCATTTTGTGTATTATAACCCTGTTTCTCCATTTACTGCTCAATTTATGCTTTATAGTTATTTTATGACTTACCGAGTTAGTTGGTTCGGGTCCAGAAGGATTTTGGAGTGAAATGAGACACTTAGTCTCTTAATTGAAAACTTAAGTTGGAAAAGTTGACCGGATATTGACTTATGTGTAAATGATCTTGGAATTTATTTCTGATGATTCCAATAGCTCAGTATCATGATTTTGGACTTAGGAGCGTGTCCAGAAAATTATTTGGAGGTCCATAGTGGAATTAGGCTTGAAATGGCGAAAGTCAAATTTTTGGGAAGTTTGACCGGGGGGTGACTTTTTGATATCAAGGTCGGAATCCGATTCTAAAAACTAGAATACCTCCATTATGTCATTTATTACTTGTGTGCAAAATTTGAGGTTAATCGAACGTGATTTGTTAGGTTTCGGTGTTGTTTGTAGAAATTTGAAATTTCTTCATTAGTCTTGAATTGGGGTATGATTCGTAGTTTTAGCGTTGTTTGAGGTAATTTGAGGGTTCGACTAAGTTCGTATGATGTTATGGGACTTGACGGTCTGCTTGGTTGAGATCTCGGGGGCCTAGGGTGAGTTTCGAATGGTTAACGGATAAATTTTGGACTTGGCATTCCAGCTGAAGAATGCTAGTTTTCTGTCACTGGTTTCCTTCTACGCGATCGCATGAGAATGTCCGCGTTCGCATAGAGTAAGTGGAGAAGAAGTAGAGGTCACATGTTTTATGCGTCGCGATCGCGTGGACGAGTTCGCAATCACGTAGGCCTGTGAGAGTGAGCTTCGCGGTCGCGTGGAAAAGTCCGCGATCGCGTAGGGTTAAATCTGGGCAATGGAAATTTGTGCTTCGCGATCGCGTGTGGTTGTCCGCGATCGCGTAGAGAAAATGACTGGGTAGAGAGTTTAAGTTCTGAAAATGGGACTTCGTCCCAATTTCCATTTTTACCGATTTGGAGCTCGGAGAGAGAATTTTCGGGAGATTTTCAAGAAAATAACGGGGTAAGTGTTCCTAACTCAATATTTGTTAAATTACCCGAATACATGGTTGTTTTTGACATTTAATTAGTGAATTAAGTTGGAAGATTTAGAAAACCCTCTTGGTTTAAATTGAAGATTTGAGGGTCGAGTTGAGATCGGATTTTGGTAAAATTGATATGATTAGACTCGTGGTTGAATGGGCTTTCGGATTTTATAACTTTTGCCGGGTTCCGAGACGTGGGCCCCATGGGCAATTTTTGAGCTAAATTTTGGATTTTGTTAGAAAATTAGTATTTTCTTATGAAATTAATTTTAATAAATTTTATTGACTGAATCGAATTATTTGTGGCTAGATTCGAGGCTTTTGGAGGCCAATTCACGAGGAAAAGACATTGCAGAATAAAGAATTACACGGCTTGAGGTAAGTAACAGTTCTAAATTTGGTCCTGAGGGTATGAAACCCCGGAATATGTATTATGTGATTGGTTTTGAAGTGACGCACATGCTAGGTGACGGGCGTGTGGGCGTGCACCGTAGAAATTATGACTTGGGCAATTCCATGGAACTGTGTAATTGAAAAAATCTGTTGATATCCGTACATTTTTCCCGTATTAGAGAAATTGATCTATGAATCAAGTTTAAATCATATGTTTACACTGTTGGGACCCACAGAGGTCGTGTACTTGTGAAATTATTTGCTAAATTGTTATTTTGCACTTAGTCACAGTTCTATTCGCACATTTTTACCTCAGTTTCTCTTATTCATTATTGATGCATCATATCATTGTTGTTGGGCTGCTTATCATGATTTTTGAGAGCCCGAGAGACTGGAGAGGTTGATGACTGAGTGAGGCCGAGGGCCTGATTGTGAGGATATTTATGGATCGAGCAGCACGCCGCAACATGTTTCAATTAATTTATGCCATGATTGGCTTGATATAGCGCTTGGGATGAAGGAGCCCCTCCAGAGTTTGTATACAACCCCAGTGAGCACTGGTACCTACTGAGTGCGAGTGCCGAGTACCAAGTGATGAGTGACTGTGAGGAATGAGCGACTGTGAGGAAAGAGTGACTGTGAGGAAAGAATGACTGTGAGGTTGGAGTGAATGGGAGGGCTGAGTGATTGTTACTCTGAGAGGATGCATTGATTTCATTATTTGGCTGTCATATATCATTATTTTGGAAATTTTGGAAAAATATTATTTTCTGCTTCGGTCAAACTTGATATGAAATTTCAATGAAATCTTAAATGTTGAACTTGAGAGCATGCCTACCCTTTTATATTGGAAAGTACTGTATTTGGACTTAGCTGAGAAGCTCGTCACTACTTTCAGTTCTTTATTTATTATTGTTACTTATTGAGTTAGTTGTACTCATACTACACCCTGCACTTCGTGTGCAAATCCAGGTGATCCCAGATACAGTGGGTGTTGATTCTTTCGCACAGTTGATTTTTCGGAGATTCAGAGGTCGTTGCCATATTTCGCAGACCTTGTCTCTCCTTCCCTATCCTTTTGTTTATTGTGTTTGGTCTCAGATTATTATAGACCACATTTGCCAGACTTGTAATGTATAGATGCTCATGTACTCAATGACACCGGGTTTTGGGAGTGTCTTTATTTCAAATGTTTGTGGGATTTACTCTTAAACTTAATTATTATATTTTTAGTATTTAAAAGAAATTGTGGGTTATTGGTATTGTCGGCTTGCCTACTATTGAGATAGGCGCCATCACGACAGATTAGGATTTTGGGTCGTGACAGAGGTTCCTCATTTTAGTTACATTTGTCCCTTTCTTAATATGCGCCACATTGGCGTAGAACTCCCGGACAAGGTATTCCTTTGCATCCAAGACGCTCTGGGTTAACCACATCTATCCTTTGCACTCTCGGAACTACTTTAAGACTGTAGGGTTGTACTTTTCTAGATCTTTAAATTGGAGCTGTCACTCAAGAGTGAGCGACCTCACCGTACACCACCCACGGAAGCTAGAGAAGGCAGCCAAACTGACGAACATGTCCTCCCATACCTGTGATGACCCAAAATATCATCTTTAAATTTAATAAGTAATTATGTATTCTAAGATCTCGAAAAGCACCATTTATCATTCCTCAAATTGCGTGCGCAGTCCGTACAATTTTCCGGAAAGTTTTATGTGAAAAATAGATTAAAATGTGAATTAGAGCTTTAAAACTCAACTAAGTTAACTTTGGTCAACATTTTGAGCAAACGGACCCGGATCAGTGTTCTGATAATTTTGGTAGGTCTGTATCATGATTTGGGACTTGGTCGTATACCCGGAATCGAATTTCGAGGTTCCTAGCTCGAGATATAGAATTTTGATGAAAAATTAAAAGCGTGAAAGCTTAATGATTTCTAAGAAATTACTGATGTTGGATTTATTGACATCGAGTCCGTATTTTGGTTCCGAAGCCTGGTATAGGTCCACTATAATATTTATGACTTGTCTGCCAAATTTGGTGAGAATCAGATTTGATTTGACGTGAATCGGACGTCCGGTTGTAAAAATATAAGTTTTAAAATTTTCTTGAAAACTTCCTTTGATTTGGTGTCTGGCTCGTAGTTCTAGGTGTTATTTTGGCGATTTGATCACGCGAGCAAGTTTGTATGATGTTTTAGGACTTGTGTGCATATTTGGTTTGGAGCCCCAAGGGATCGGGTGAGTTTCGGATAGGCTACGGGATGTTTTGGACTTTGAAAATCTGGTATTTTACTGCAGCGGGTGTTCTGGCATGTCCTTCTTCGCATTCGCGAAGGTACTCTCGTGAACGCGAAGAGTAAATTGGGCAGCTGAAGTTTTCTTCTTCATGAACACGAAGGCTTGGTCGCAAACGCGAAGCGATGGGGGAATTACCCTTCGCGAACGCGACCAGCTCCTCGCGAACGCGTAGTGTTAGGCACATCTGGGAGCAGGTTGATCATCCATTCATCGCGAACGCGAGCAATGATCGCGAACGCGAAGGCCAGGGGGGAAAGCCTTCGTGAACGCGAAGGAGGACTCACGAACGTGAAAGCCACGGGCTGCTACTCATCGCGAACGCGACAAGCCCTTCGCGAACGCGAAGAAGGCCCGACACCTGTGACTTAAAACAGAACCAAAACGGGATTTTTTCCATTTTTCACAAACCCTCAATTATAACTCGGCTTAGGGGCGATTTCAAAGGAGTTTTTCACGATTTCGAACTGGGTAAGTGTCCTTTATTATATAGTGATTGTATTTCATAAATCTAAGCCTATATTCATCATTTATTTCGGATTTAGATAGAAGAAATTGGAATTTTTGTAAAACTTTCCAAAACCGAAAAAATAAGATTTGAAGGTCCATTTAATATCGAAATTGGACAAATTTTGTATGGTTGAACTCGTATCGGAACGGGTGTTCGGATTTCGCGAGTTTTTTTGGGATTTGAAATGTGGATCCCACTGCTGAATATTTTAATGAATTTCGGATTTTTATCCAGAAAATTTGTAAATTCATAAGGAATTAATTCCTATGATTAGTATTGAATTGTTTGTGAATAGATTTGAAGCTTTGGGAGGCAAATTCAAAAGGAAAAGCTGTGGTTGAATAGTTGATTTGGAATTTGCAAAGCGAGGTAAGTGTCGGGGTTAACCTTGACTTGAGAGAATAGAAACCTTAACTTATTTGTTATGTGAAATGCAAGTGAACGAAGTATAGGCGAGGTGACGAGTGTCTATACATCGTCAAATTGATTGTTTGCCTATTTACTTAAAAAATCATAAATTATTTTAAATCATGAATTAATTATTATAATAATTGTTTCTCTCATATTCTTTGTCAAACATTAATCCTTGAATTCTTCCATTAATTGTTTCATGCTATTTGAATTATGTGTCTTAATTGTTATTTGACATTTAACATATTAAATATTAAACTGCCTATTTTCTCCCTGATTTCTGTAATAATTTCCTATTTGTCATTGTTTGTTTCATAATTACTGTATGCTTGTTGTCTTATAGTTTTATATTAATTATTGCAATTACGGGAAAAATTTCTTCTATAAGAATTGGTAAATGAATATGTTGGAGGAGCGGGTTGCACGCCGCAACAGAATTGATTGAAATGGATATATATTGGAGGATCGGGTTGCACGCCGCAACAGACTTATTAAAAAGTCCATATTGGAGGATCGGGTTGCACGCCGCAACAGACTTATTAAAAAGTCAATATTGAGGGATCGGATTGTACGCCGCAACAGACTTATTTAAAAGTCTATATATATACTTGATTGAAATAAATACATGACAGACTTGATTAAAAGGAATATATTGGGAGAGCGGGTTGCACGTTGCAATAGAATTGAATGTGAATATAATATGAGAGCGGATTGCACGCTACAACAGAATTGGTTGAAATAATAATGGATTATGACTGCTGAGTTTGCTTCAATTATTATAAATGAGTTACCTGATTTATTTCTATTATTTGTTGTTGTTATTAATATTGCGTACAGGTTAATGTAAGTGAACTGCCTTAGCCTCGTCACTACTTCGTCGAGGTTAGGCTCAGCACTTACCAGTACATGGGGTCGGTTGCACTGATACTATACTCTGCACTTCTTGTGCAGATTTTGGAGTTGGTCCCAGTGGCGTACCATAGACTTGCTCGAATTTCAGCTACTAGAGGAAACTTGAGGTATAACTGCATGGCGTCCGCAGTTCTGAAGTCCCCATCTATTTTACTTTAGTTGTGTGTTTATTTCCAGACAACTATATTTTATTCAAACCTTTATTTGTATTTATTCTAGAAGCTCGTGCACTTGTGACACCAATTCAGGGATGGTATTAAGACACCATCGTTTTTATGGATTATTTCACCATATTCAAACTTTGCTTCCGTATTTTTTTCTTGATTATTAATAATTTAAAGATTGTTTAAATATTGGTTAATATTATTCTAACGTTGGCTTGCCAAGCAAGTGAAATGTTATGCGACATCACTATCCGAAGGTGGAAATTTTGGGTCGTGACAGTGGGTATCAGAGCACTAGGTTACATAGGTCTCACGAGTCACGAGCAAGCTTAGTATAGTCTGAAGGATCGGTACGGAGACGTCTGTACTTATCTCTCAGAGGCTATGAAGTTTAGGAATAATATCATTTCTTTCTTATTCTGTCGTGCGCTTTTATTCTATCATCGATGATTGAACCATTCTACTCTTATTCTCTCGCAGATGGTGAGAACACGTAATACCTCTACCGATGGACAGGGACCAGAACCCTCGGTGGCAACTATGGCCAGGGGTAGAGGTCGAGGCCGAGGCCGAGGCTGAGGTCGTGCTAGAGACCGAGGCTGAGGCCGAGGTAGAGCTCAGTCCAGAGCTCGAGCAGCTACACCTGTTGTAGAACCTCAGGTGGACCTTCAGGAGAAGGTTCCAATTCAGAATGTACCAGTTGGACCAGTTCAGGTCCCGGAAGGATTCATAGCCACTCCAGTACTTTAGGACGCTCTAGTTCGTTTGGTAAGTCTTATAGAGGGCGTGGCCCAGAATAGTACATTTCCAGTGGCACCAGACGTCTTACATGCTGGGGGAGGAGCACAAACTCCCACTACTCCCGTTCCGGAGCAGATGGTTCCCCAGAATCAGGCTCCAGTAGCCCCTCCAGTTGGGGTAGTTCAGCCAGTTATTGCGGCACAGATCGGTGATAGGCCCGCCATGTCCTTTGAGGCCTTATTGAGACTAGATAAGTTTACTAAGCTCTTTCCAGTTCACTTCAGTGATACACCTTCTGAGGACCCACAGGATTATCTTGAACGCTGCCACGAGGTACTGCGGAACATGGGTATAGTTGAGACAAATGGGGTTGATTTTGTTGTATTTCAGATGACGGGTTTCGCCAAGAGGTGGTGGAGAGATTATACATTGACCCGACCAGTTGGATCACCTGCACTTACCTGGGAGAAGTTCTCTCAGGTATTTCTGGAGAAGTTCCTCCCTATCACACAGAGAGGAATTACGCAAGTAATTTGAGCGTCTACTGCAGGGTAGTATGACTGTTACTCAATATGAGTCACATTTTGTGGATTTGGCCCGTCATGATCTCATTTTACTACCTACGGAGTGAGAAAGAGTGAGGAGGTTTATTGAGGGACTCACTCACCCTATCAGACTTTAGATGGCCAAGGAAACCGGAAGTGAGATTTCTTTTTAGGCGGCTGCTAATGTTGCCAGAAGGATCGAGATGGTTCTTGCACAGGAGAGAGGGCAGAGGTCTGATAAAAGGCCTCGTTAGTTCGGTGGCTTCAGTGGTGCCTCTTCTGGAGGCAGGGGTAATTTTGGTAGGGTTCATCCTCCCAGACCATTTCATTCAGCACTTTATGCATCTCCCGGTGCTTCAGGGAGTCACGGTCCTATTATGCCTTACGCTGGGTAGCCAGTATTCAGTGCACATTCAGCTCCTATCAGTGCACCACCACTCCAGAATTACTACAGTAGTTATCCGGCCCATTTGGGTCAGCTTCAGCTTCAGCAGCCACGGCATCAGGATGGGTGTTATGAGTGTGGGAACATTGGTCACATCAGGAGGTATTGCCCTAGATTGGCGAGTAACAGATCTCGGCAGGATTCTCGTGCCATCATACCGGCACCGGTTGCTTCACCGCCTGCTCAGCCAGCTAGAGGTAGGGGTTAGGCAGCTAGAGGTGGAGGTCAGGACATTAGAGTGGAGGTCAGACCGTTAGAGGTGGAGGCCAGCCAGTTAGAGGTCATCCCAGAGATGCAGTTTAGAGTGATGGGGCCCAACCCCGATTTTATGCTTTTCCAACTAGGCCTAAGGCCGAGTCATCTGATGTTGTGATCACAGGTATTATTCCAGTTTTCCATAGAGATGTTTCGGTTCTATTTGATCTAGGATCTACTTATTCATATGTGTCCTCCTATTTTGCTTCATATTTGGTTGTGCCTTGTGATTCTCTGAGTGCTTCTGTGTGTGTATCAGCACCGGTGGGAGACTCTGTTGTAGTTGATCTTGTCTATTGTTCGTGTGTGGTTACTATTGGTAATCTTAAGACTAGTGTGGATTTTCTACTTCTTGATATGGTAGATTTTGATGTCATCTTGGGTATGGATTGGATGTCTCCTTATCATGCTATATTGGACTGTCATGCCAAGACAGTAACCCTAGCTATGTCGGGGTTACCTCGGTTAGAGTGGAAAGGAACTCCTGGCCATTCTGCCAACAAGGTTATTTCTTATATGAAAGCTCGGTGTATGGTAGAGAAAGGGTGTCTAGCCTATTTGGCTTATATTCTCGATCCTAGTGTGGATGTCCCTTCTATGGACTTAGTACCAGTTGTTCGTGAATTTTTAGAAGTATTTCCTGCAGATTTGTCGGGGATGCCACCCGACAGAGATATTGACTTCTGTATTGATTTGGCTTCGAGCAGAAACCTGCTTCTGGTTTCCTTCTTCGCGTTCGCGAGGGGAGTCTCGTGTTCGCGAAGAGCAAATTGGGACTGTCACGTTTTGTGCTTCACATTCACGAATGGAAAGAGACTGGCCAGGAAAAATTAGCCTTCGCGTTCGCGAAGGGCATCTCGCATTTGCGAAGGCCAAGCCAGGCATGCTTCGCGTTCGCGAAAAGTAAAATTTGGGCAGTAGGAATTTGTGCTTCGCAAACACGAGGCACTGACCGCATTCGTGAAGGCTTGAGGTTCAAAGCTTCGCCTTCACGATAGAAGCCTCGCGTTCGCGAAGGGAAAGAGACTGGCCAGGAAAAATTAGCCTTCGCGTTCGCGAAGGCCAAGCCAGGCAAACTTTGGAATTGGATAATATTTGAAGGTCCATCTGATATTGGAATTGGATAATATTTGTATAGTTGGACTCGTCTCGGAATGGGTGTTCGGATTTCGTAAGTTTGTTCGAGATTTGAGACGTGGGTCCCATTGCCAAATATTTTAATGAATTTTGGATTTTTATTCGAAAAATTAGTAAATTCATATGGAATTAATTCCTATTATTCGTATTGAATATATCGAATTATTTGTGAATAGATTTGAAGCTTTTGGAGACAAATTTAAACGGAAATGTTGTGGTTGAATAATTGATTGAAATTTGCAAAGCGGGGTAAGTGTCGTGGTTAACCTTGACTTGAGGGAATAGAACCCTTAAATTATTTGTTATGTGAATTGTATGTGAACGACGTATAGGCGAGGTGACGAGTGTCTATACGTCGTCAAACTAATTGGTTGCCTGCTTACTTGAAAAATATTATAAATTATTTTAAATCATAAATAAATTATTATGATAATTATTTCTCTCCTACTCTTTGTCAAATATTAATTCTTGAATTTCTGCATTAATTGTTACATGTTATTTGAATTATGTGTTTTAATTGTTATTTGACATTTAGCATATTAAATATTAAACTGCCTATTTTCTCCCTGATTTCCATAATAATTCGCTATTTGTCATTGTTTATTTCATGATTAAATCATAATTATTGTATCCTTGTTGTCTTATAATTATATATTAATTGTTACATTTATTGGAAAAATTTCTTCTATAAGAATGGGTAAATGAATATGTTGGAGGATCGGGTTGCATGCCGCAACAGGATTGATTATAATAAATATATTGGAGGATCGGGTTGCACGCCGCAACAGACTTTTTAAAAGTCTATATTGGAGGATCGGGTTGCACGCCGCAACAGACTTATTAAAAGTTCATATTGGAGGATCAGGTTGCACGCCGCAACAGACTTTTTTAAAAGTCGACATACATATTTATATATTGGGGGATCGGGTTGCACGCCGCAACAGACTTAATTAAAATGAATATATTATAAGAGCGGGTTGCACGCTGCAACATAATCGAATGTGAATATATTGTGAGAGCGGGTTGCACGCTGCAACAGAATTGAATGTGAATATATTGTGAGAGGGGGTTGCACGCTGCAATAGAATTGATGGAAAATGATAATTGGTTATGACTGATGAGTTGGCTTCAATTACTATAAATGAGTTACCTGATTTATTTCAATTATTGTTGTTGTTACTAATATTGCATAAATGCAATGTAAGTGACCCGCCTTAGCCTCGTCATTATTTCGTCGAGGTTAGGCTCAGCACTTACCAGTACATGGGGTCGGTTGTACTGATACTACATTCTGCACTTCTTGTGCAGATTTTGGAGTTGGTCCCAGCGGGGTACCGTAGACTTGCTCAGATTTCAGCTACCAGAGGAGACTTGAGGTATAACTGCATGGCGTCCGCAGTTCTAGACTCCCCATCTATTTTACTTTAGTTGTGTGTTTATTTTCAGACAGCTTTATTTTATTCAGACCTTATTTGTATTTATTCTAGAAGCTCTGTACTTGTGACACCAATTCTGGGATGGTATTTAGACACTGTCGTTCTTATGGATTATTTCACCATATTTCAAACTTTGCTTCCGCATTTGTTTCTTGATTATTAATAATTTAAAGATTGTTTAAAAATTGGTTAATATTATTCTAACGTTGGCTTGCCTAGCAAGTGAAATGTTAGGCGCCATCACGATCTGAAGGTAAGAATTTCAGGTCGTGACAGTTGGTATCAGAGCACTAGGTTACATAGGTCTCACGAGCCACGAGCAAGCTTAATAGAGTCTGAAGGATCGGTACGGAGACGTCTGTACTTATCTCTCAGAGGCTATGAAGTTTACGAATAATATCACTTCTTTCTTATTCTGTCGTGCGATTTTATTCTATCATCGATGATTGAGTCATTCTACTCTTATTCTCTCGCAGATGGAGAGAATACGTAACACATCTACCGATGGACAGAGACCAGAACACCCGGTGGAAATTATGGCCAGGGGTAGGGGTCAAGGTCGAGGTCGTGCTAGAGGCCGAGGTAGAGCTTAGTCCAGAGCTCGAGAAGCTGCACCTATTGAAGAACCTCATGTAGACTTTCAGGGGGAGGTTCCAGTTCAGAATGTACCAGCTGGACCAGTTCAGGTCCCAGAAGGATTCATAGCTACTCTAGTACTTCAGGACGCTCTAGTCCGTTTGGTAAGCCTTATGGAAGGTGTGGCCCAGATTGGTACATTTCCAGTGGCACCAACCGTCTCACATGCTGGGGGAGGAGCATAAACACCCACTACTCCCGCTCCGGAGTAGATGGCTCCCTAGAATCAGGCTCCAGCAGCCCCGCCAATTGGGGTAGTTTATCCAGTTGTTGCGGCACAAACCGGTGATAGGCCCGCCATATCTTTTGAGGCCTTATTAAGACTGGATAGGTTTACTAAGCTCTTTCCAGTTCACTTCAGTGGTACACCATCTAAGGACCCATACTATTATCTTAAACGTTGTCATGAGGTGTTGCGGAACACGGGTATAGTTGAGACCAATGGGGTTGATTTTGCTGTATTTCAGATGACGGGTTCCGCCAAGAGGTGGTGGAGAGATTACACATTGACTCGACTAGTCGGATCGCCTGCACTTATATGGGAGCAGTTCTCTCAGCTATTTCGGGAAAAGTTCCTCCATATCACACTGAGAGAGGAATTCTGCAAGCAATTTGAGCGTCTACAGTAGGGCAGTATATCTGTTACTCAGTATGAGTCCCGTTTTGTGGATTTGGCCCGTCATGCTCTCCTTTTACTACCTACGGAGGGAGAGAGAATGATGAGGTTTATTGAGGGACTCACTCACCCTATCAGACTTCAGATGGCCAAGGAAACCGGAAGTGAGATTTCTTTTTAGGTGGCTGCTAATGTCGCAAGGAGGATCGAGATGGTTCTTGCACATAAAGAGGGCAGAGGTCCGATAAGAGACCTCGTCAGTTCGGTGGTTTCAGTGGTGCCTCGTCTGGAGGCAGGGGTAATTTTGGTAGGGGTCATCCTCCCAGACCATTTCATTCAGCACTTCATGTATCTCCCGGTGCTTCAGGGAGTCACGGTCTTATTATGCCTTACTCTGGGCAGCCAGTATTCAGTGCACATTCTACTTCTATCAGTGCATCAGCACTCTAGAGTTACTATAGCGGTTATCCAGCCCATTTGGGTCAGCTTCAGTAGCCACAGCATCAGGATGGGTGTTATGAGTGTGGGAACATTGGTCACATGAGGAGGTATTGCCCTAGATTGGCGAGTAACAGATCTCGGCAAGATTTTCGTGCCATCATACCGGCACTGGTTGCTTCACCGCCTGCTCAGCCAGCTAGAGGTAGGGGTCAGGCAGTTTGAGGTGGAGGTCAGGCTATTAGAGGTGGAGGTCAGGCCATTAGAGGTGGAGGTTAGACCGTTAGAGGTGGAGGCCAGCCAGTCAGAGGCCGTCTCAGGGATGCAATTCAGAGTGGTTGTGCCCTTCCCCGATTTTATGCTTTTCCAGCTAGGCCTGAGGCCGAGTTATCTGATGCTGTGATCATATGTATTATTCCAGTTTTCCATAGAGATGCTTCAGTTCTATTTGATCTAGGATCTACTTATTCCTATGTGTCCTCCTATTTTGCTTCATATTTGGTTGTGCCTTGTGATTCTCTGAGTGCTTCTGTGTGTGTATCTACACCGATGGGAGACTCTGTTATAGTAGATCATGTATATCGTTCGTGTGTGGTTACTATTGGTAATCTTGAGACTAGTGTGGATCTTCTACGTCTTGATATGGTAGATTTTAATGTCATCTTAGGTATGGATTGGTTGTCCCCTTATCATGCTATATTGGATTGTCATGCCAAGACAGAGTGACCATAGCTATGCCGGGGTTACCTCGGTTAGAGTGGAAAGGAACTCCTGGTTATTTTGCGAGCAGGGTTATTTCTTATATGAAAGCTCGGTGTATGGTAGAGAAAGGGTATCTAGCCTATTTGGCTTATATTCGCGGTCCCATTATAGATGTCCCTTCTATGGACTCAGTACCAGTTATTCGTGAATTTCCAAAAGTATTTCCTGCAGATCTGCCAGGGATGCCACCCGATAGAGATATTAACTTCTGTATTGATTTGGCTCCAGGCACTCAGCCCACTTCTATTCCACCATACTGTATGGCCCCGCCAGAGTTGAAAGAATTGAAAGAGCAGTTACAAGACTTGCTTGATCAGGGATTCATTAGACCCAGTGTCTCGCCCTGGGGTGCACCAGTATTATTTGTAAAGAATAAAGATGGCTCTATGCGGATGTGTATAGACTATCGGGAGTTGAACAAGGCCACTATCAAAAACAAATATTCGCTGCCAAGAATTGATGACTTATTTGATCAGCTTCAGGGTGCCAAGGTATTTTCGAAGATTGATTTGAGGTCTGGTTACCATCAGTTGAAGATTAGGGCATCTGATGTCCCTAAAATAGCTTTTCGAACTCGGTATGGGCATTACGAATTCCTAGTGATGTCATTTGGGTTGATAACTGCCCCAACAACATTTATGGATTTGATGAATCAGGTGTTCAAGCCTTATTTGGATTCTTTTGTGGTTGTATTCATTAATGATATCTTGATTTACTCCAGCAGTCGAGAGGAACATAAGCAGCATCTTCAAAGTGTGCTTCACACCTTGAAGAATAATCAGTTATATGCCAAGTTTTCAAAATGTGAGTTTTGGTTAGACTCAGTTGCATTTTTGGGGCATGTTGTATCATCAGAAGGCATAAAGGTGGATCCTAAGAAGATTGAGGCTGTTCAGAATTGGCCTAGACCTACTTCAGTTACAGAGATCCAGAGTTTCTTGGGTTTAGCAGGCTATTATCGTCGGTTCGTAGAAGGGTTTTCATCTATAGCAAGCTCATTGACCAGATTGACCCAGAAAGGTGTCCCATTCAGATGGTCAGACGAGTGTGAGTTGAGATTTCAGAATCTCAAGACCGCTTTGACTACGGCGCCAGTGTTGGTATTGCCCACAGGTTCAGGATCGTATACGGTATATTGTGACGCATCTCACATTGGGCTTGGTGCAGTATTAATGCAAGATGGCAAGGTAATTGCATATGCGTCGCGGCAGTTGAAAGTTCAAGAGAAGAATTATCATGTTCATGACTTAGAATTGGCAACCATTGTTCATGAGCTAAAGATTTAGAGGCATTACCTCTACGGTATCTCGTGTGAGGTATTTACTGATCATCGTAGCCTTCAGTATCTGTTCAAACAAAAGGATCTTAATTTGAGGCAGAGAAGATGGTTGGAATTGTTGAAATACTATGATATCACCATTTTGTATCACCTCAGAAAGGCCAATGTGGTGGCCGATGCTTTGAGTATGGGCAGTCTTGCTTATATTCCGGTTGGTGAGAGGCCATTAGCTGCAGATGTTCAGACTTTGGCTAATCAATTCGTGAGATTAGATGTTTCAGAACCCAATCGAGTTCTAGCTTGCATAGCCGCTCGGCCTTCTTTATATGAGTGCATCAGAGAGAGGAAGTATGATGATCCTCATTTACTTGTCCTTAAGGACACGGTGCGGCACGGTGATGCCAAATAGGTTGTTGTGGGGGAAGATGGAGTTCTGTGAATGCAGGGCCGTATTTGTGTGCCTAATATGGATGGCCTTCGTGAATTAATTCTTGAAGAGGCACACAGTTCCAGGTATTCTATTCATCCAGGTACCGCTAAAATATATCAAGATTTGCGACTACATTATTGGTGGAGGAGAATGAAAAAGGATATAGTTGCATATGTAGCTCGGTGTCTGAATTGTCAGCAAGTTAAGTACGAGCATCATAGACCTGTTGGTTTGCGTCAGAATTTAGAAATTCATGAGTGGAAGTGGGAGCGTATCACTATGGATTTTGTTGTTGGTCTCCCACGGACTCAGAGAAAATTTGACGCAGTTTGGGTCATTGTGGACAGGTTGACCAAGTCAGCACATTTTATTCCAGTGGCAGTTACCTATTCTTCAGAGAGGTTAGCTGAAATTTACATTCGTGAGATTGTCCGCCTTCACGGTGTGCCCGTGTCTATTATTTCAGATCGAGATACGCAGTTTACCTCACATTTCTGGAGGGCTGTACAGCGTGAGTTAAGCACGCGGGTGGAGTTGAGTACAACATTTCATCCACAGACAGACGGATAGTCAGAGCGTACTATTCAGATATTGCAAGATATGCTCCGCACTTGTGTTATAGACTTTGGAGGTTCTTGGGATCATTTCTTGCCACTTGCGGAGTTTGCTTATAATAATAGCTACCAGTCGAGCATTAAGATGGCTCCATATGAAGCGTTATATAGAAGGCGATGTCGATCGCCAGTTGGTTGGTTTGAACCGGGAGATGCTCGGTTGTTAGGTACCGATTTGGTACAGGATGTCTTGGATAAGGTCAAGATTATTCAGGATCGACTTCGCACAGCTCAGTCGAAGCAAAAGAGTTATGCTGACCGTAAAGTTCGTAATATTGCATTCATGGTTGGAGAAAGAATATTGCTCCAGGTTTTACCTATGAAAGGTGTAATGAGGTTCAGAAAGAAGGGCAAGTTGAGCCCTAGGTATATCGGACCCTTTGAAATTCTTGAGAGGGTGGGTGAAGTAGCCTACAGGTTTGCATTACCATCTAGCGATTCATCTGGTGTTCCATGTGTCTATGCTCCGAAAATATCATGGTGATCCGTCCCATGTGTTATATTTCAGCTCAGTCCAATTGGACAAAGATTTGACTTACGAGGAGGAGCCGGTGGCTATTCTAGCCCGGCAGGTACGGCAGTTAAGGTCTAAGAGTTATCCTTCAGTTCGAGTGCAATGAAGAGGTCAGTCGGTAGAGGCATCTACCTAGGAGTCCGAGTCGGACATGCGGAGTAAATATCTACACTTATTCACCAGCTCAAGTACTTTCTTTTCTAACTCCGTTCAAGGACCAACGCATATTACCATCATTTGAAATTAATCACCACCACAACGTGGCCATCATCAACCTTTCCCAAATAGTGCTTCACCCGGTGATCATTGACTCGGAATACTTCATTGTTTTTATTCTTCAAGTCCAATGCACCAAAAGGTATCACACCCACAATTTCAAAGGGACCACTCCATTTAGATTTCATCTTTTCGGGAAACATCCTCAACCGTAAGTTGAATAACAACACAAGATCGCCCACCTTGAACTCCTTGTTCCGAATTGTGATGACCCAAACTGTCATATTTAAATTTAATAAGTAATTCTGTATTCTAAGACCTCAAAAGGCTACATTTATCATTCCTCGACTTGCATGCGCAGTCCATAAAATTTTCCGGAAAGTTTTCATGTAAAAAATGAATTAAAATGTCAAATAGAGCTTTAAAACTCAACTAAGTTGACTTTGGTCAACATTTTGAGTAAATGGACCCGATCAGTGTTTTGACAATTCCGGTAGGTCCGTATCGTGATTTGGGACTTGGGCGTATGCCCGAAATCGAATTCCGAGGTCCCTAGCTCGAAGTATGAAATTTTGATGAAACATTAAAAGCTTGAAAGCTTAATGATTTCTAAGAAATTACTAATGTTGGATTTATTGACTTCGGGTTCGTATTTTGGTTTCGGAGCCCGGTATAGGTCCATTACAATATTTAAGACTTGTCTGCTAAATTTTGTGAGAATCGGAGTTGATTTGACGTGATTCGGACGCCCGGTTGTAAAAATATAAGTTTTAAAGTTTTTTTGGAAATTTCCTTTGATTTGGTGTCCGATTTGTAGTTCTTGATGTTATTTTGGCGATTTGATTGCGCGAGCAAGTTTGTATGATGTTTTAGGACTTGGGTGCAAGTTTGGTTTAGAGCCACGAGGGTTCGGGTTGGTTTCAGGTGGTAAACGGATCATTTTTGGACTTGAGAAAACTGCAGAAACCTGCTTCTGGTTTCCTTCTTCGCGTTCGCGAGGGGAGTCTCGCGTTCGTGAAGAGAAAATTGGGGCTGGCCAGGATATATTAGCCTTCGCGTTCGCGAAGGCCAATCCAGGCAAGCTTCGCGTTTGCGAAGTATCCCTCGCGTTCGCGAAGAGTAAAATTTGGGCAGTAGGAATTTGTGCTTCGTGAACGTGAGGCACTGACCGTGTTCGCGAAGGGTAAAAGTCCCAGAAACAGAACTTAAGTTCTGGAAAATGGGATTCGTCCCATTTTCAACCCTTTTCCATTTTTGAGCTCGGGTAAGGCGATATTTGGGCGATTTTCACGGAAAAACATTGGGGTAACTGTTCCTTATCCTAAATTGATTATATTTCATGATTTCATACTCAATTATATCATGAATCCGTGAATTTATGGAAGAAAAATTAATTTTTTTATAAAATCTTCCAAAAACGAAAATTTAAGATTTGAAGGTCCATTTGACATCGGAATTGGATAATTTTTGTATGGTTGGACTCGTCTCAGAATGGGTGTTCAGATTTCGTAAGTTTTTTCGAGATTTGAGACGTGGGTTATACTGTCGAATATTTTAATGAATTTCGGATTTTTATCCGGAAAATTAGTAAATTCATATGGAATTAATTCCTATTATTCGTATTGAATATATCGAATTATTTGTGAATAGATTTGATGCTTTTGGAGACAAATTTCAGAGGAAAAGTTGTGGTTGAATAATTGATTGGAATTGGCAAAGCGAGGTAAGTGTCGTGGTTAACCTTGACTTGAGGGAATAGAACCCTTAAATTATTTGTTATGTGAATTGCATGTGAACGACGTATAGGCGAGGTGACGAGTGTCTATACGTCGTCAAATTAATTGGTTGCCTACTTACTTGAAAAAAATCATAAATTATTTTAAATCATAAATTAATTATTATAATAATTATTTCTCTCCTATTCTTTGTCAAATATTAATTCTTCAATACCTCCATTAATTGTTACATGCTATTTGAATTATGTGTTTTAATTGTTATTTGACATTTAGCATACTAAATATTAAACTGCCTATTTTTTCCCTGATTTCCATAATAATTTGCTATTTGTCATTGTTTGTTTCATGATTAAATCATAATTATTGTATCCTTGTTGTCTTATAATTTTATATTAATTATTACATTTATTGGGAAAATTTCTTCTACAAGAATTGGTAAATGAATATGTTAGAGGAGCGGGTTGCATGCCGCAACGGGATTGATTATAATGAATATATTGGAGGATCGGGTTGCACGTTGCAAAAGACTTATTAAAAGTCTATATTGGAGGATCGGGTTGCACGTCGCAACAGACTTATTAAAAGTTCATATTGGAGGGGGTTGCACGCCGCAACAGACTTATTTAAAATAGACATATATTGGGGGATCGGGTTGCACGCCACAACAGACTTGATTAAAATGAATATATTGTGAGAGCGGGTTGCACACTCTAATAGAATTGAATGTGAATATATTGTGAGAGCAGGTTGCACGCTGCAACAGAATTGATGGAAATGATAATTGGTTATGACTGCTGAGTTGGCTTCAATTATTATAAATGAGTTACCTGATTTATTTCTATTATTGTTGTTGTTACTAATATTGCGTACAGGTAATGTAAGTGACCCGCCTTAGCCTCATCACTACTTCGTCGAGATTAGGCTCAGCACTTACCAGTACATGGGGTCGGTTGTACTGATTCTACACTCTGCACTTCTTGTGCAGATTTTGGAGTTGGTCCTAGCGGCGTATCGTAGACTTGCTCGGATTTCAGCTACCAGAGGAGACTTGAGGTATACCTGCATGGCGTCCGCAGTTCTGGAGTCCCCGTCTATTTTACTTTAGCTGTGTGTTTATTTCCAGACAGCTTTATTTTATTCAGACCTTATTTGTATTTATTCTAGAAGCTCGTGCACTTGTGACACCAATTCTGGGATGATATTTAGACACCGTTGCATTTATGGATTATTTCACTATATTTCAAAATTTGCTTCCTCTTTTGTTTCCTTGATTATTAATAATGTAAGGATTGTTTAAAAATTGGTTAATATTATTCTAACGTTGGCTTGCCTAGCAAGTGAAATGTTAGGCGCCATCACGGTCCGAAGTTGGGAATTTTGGGTCGTGACACGAATGTATTTGTCATGAAGGTATTTCATCTTCTCTTAGCACAAGGACGAACTTGCGTAGCCATGATACAGGAACTCATCCAATTCATTCAAATGTGCAACCCTCAAGTTAGCGGATGCATCCCAATCAAGATTCAACTTCTTTAGAGCCCACAAAGTTTTGTGCTCAAGTTCCACCGGAAGATGACAATCTTTGCCGAACACCAACCGGTATGGAGACATTCCGATAGGGGTTTTGGAAGCAACCTGATAAGCCCATAACCGGTATCAATGATTCAAAGCCATCATACGGCCTCCCTTTCTCCTCCAAACAAGACAAATGGTCTGCCACTTGACTTTTACTCCCTTTATGATCTTGGATGTCAATATAAAACTCTTGCAATAATAGCACCTATCTCACCAACCGAGCTTTTGAATCTTTCTTGCTCATAAGATATTGAAGTGTTGCATTATCCGTATGAATAATAACCTTTGCACCCATCATGTACGGGTGGAACTTCTCAATTACAAACACAATGGCAAGGAGCTCTTTCTCCGTAATGGTGTAGTTGACTTGGGCACCATTCATGGTCTTACTAGCATAGTAGACCGGATAAAAAGTCTTGTTGATGCGTTGCCCCAAAACAGCACCAACCGCTACGTCACTAGCATCGCACATGAGCTCAAAAGGGATACTCCAATTAGGAGCGGTGATAATGGGATTGGTTGTCAACTTGAACTTTAGCAATTCAAAGGCTCTCATGCAATCATCATTGAAGTGAAACTTCGCATCTTTCTCTAAGAGCTTTCACAACAGGTTTACCACTTTAGAAAAATCCTTCATGAAGCAGCGATAAAACCCCACGTGACCTAAAAAACTCTACACGCCTTTCACCGAAGTTGGAGGTGGAAGTATAGAAATCACCTCAATCTTTGCCTTGTCCACTTCTGTCATGACCCAAAATCCACTATAGGTCATGATGGCGCCTAACGCCGCCATCAGGCAAGCCAACAATGATTGATCCACTTAATTAGTCATTTTATTCTTTTTGAAATCATAATTTCCATTAATTAAATAGTATGAAATAGATTTTATAGTGTGAAACAATGATAATTACGTGAACTACCATACTAAACATCCAGTTGGAACCCCCAAAACCCGGCGTCACAAGTGCATGAACACCAACTAGGAAATATGATAAAATACAACATCTGTCTAGAATATAAATTAGACATGGAAATGTAATTAACTCCGATGGAGACTCTGTGTGCTGCGGACTCGTAACATGGGATGCAACTCACCTAAATCCCCGCAATAGCCGCGCCTATACGCCCACAAGACCACTAGACATATATGTACATGCACAAAATGTGCAACATGAGTACGTAAAATAACGTGTACCCAGTAAGTATCTAGTCTAATCTCGAAAATATAGTGACGAGGGGTCGACTTCGACACTTACTATGGGCTAACAATAAAATACCGAAATTATAATTAAGTATGGATTATGTAAATACAACTAAAAACTCAATAACAAGAAATAAATAAACAATTCTTTCACCGATAGTAAATCCTAAATTAATTTTCATCATTTAACAAATTAATCTCTCAAGCCAATGAAACAATATCAATTATAATTGGCTCCACGAATTATTACGCACGAATTATGCCGAGATCGTACGGCCCGATCCAACATACAAATATATAAATTGTGCACTACCTAAGGTCGAACGACATGAACCATATATGCATCTATCTACTACCGAGGTGTTCGGCCCGCTCCACGAGAAGAGAAAATACTTTATAAACACTCGATTCAAGATTATTAAGAGGTTAATATTCAAAGAAACACTAATTCTCACTAACAGTCAAGTGACTCATCCAAAACTCAAGTAAATGAAATTTAATCTTTTACAATTCATTTATCAAGTTCCAATATGATTTAAGCAATTAAATTAACAAGTAGGGTGCAACATCGCAAGTATAACATGATTTGGGTCCTAGACTACCCGGACATAAGCATAATTAGTAGCAACGTACAGATTCTCGTCACCTCATGCGTACGCAGCCCGCACAAATAGAAGCACGCAATACATCAATTCACCTATGGGGTTAATTCCCTCTTACAAGGTTAGAAAAGAGACGTACCTCGCTCCGAAGTTCCATAACCGAATTCAAAGCCTCTCTAACACCACAAATTGATCCCGTTGATCCAAAACTATTCAAACGATTGTGCAAACCAATCAAATATATTCTCATACCCATAATTAGTCATTTTAAATAATTTTCCAACTCTGCTCGAAAAGTCTATAAAAATCAACCCTAGGGCCCATGTGCCCGGATTCCAAATATTTTTTAAGATAAACTTTACCGATAGCCTCACGAACTCAAATATATAATTTATTCTCAATTCCACGTTCAATTTCGTGGTCAAAATCTAAAAATATCAATTTCTAGGTTTTCTACCAAAAATCTCAAATTCCTACTAATTTCCTTGTTTAAATACTTATAGAATCCATGTATTTAACTTGTAATAGATGGGAATCACTTACCTCGTGTTGCTTGATGAAAATCCCTCCTTGAAGCTCTCCAAAATTGCCCCAACCAAGTTAAAAATGAGAGAAGAAGAGCCAAATCCCGCTCTTAAATCAATTCTGCCCATCGATATTTTCGCATCTACAGGACAGTAGCTGCACCTGCGGCATCGCTTCTGTGACCACGCCACCACTTCTGCAAAAAATCACCCAAACACGATGCCTCGCGCCTGTGGATACATTCCCCGCTTCTGCGACATCGCAGGTGTGAGCCCTCTTCCGCTCTTGCACCTCCTCCCGCTTCTGCGCTCAACTCTTCGCTTATGCGCTTGCGTAAATGCGGCCAAAACTTTGCACCTACGGTCCTTCCCCTGGCTGACGTGCTCCGCTTTTACGACCCCCTACCTGCGGCCAAAACCATGCAGGTGCGATTACACCAGATGGCAGCAGCTTTATATCACAATCCAAAATCCAACTAGTCATGATGGCACCTAGCCCAACTCGCTAGGTAAGCCAGTAAACAACTAACCAATTCCAATAACAATAAATAAAGTAATTAAGTAAAGAAATTATCTGAATCTTATACATTCCCCAAGAACTGGTAGTACAAATCATGAGCTTCTAAGAATATAGTTTACAAAGCGGAAATGAAATAAATACATCGTCTGTTTGAAAAGTACATAAATAGAGTTTTATAGATCTAAGGCTACCATGAACAAGAGGCAGCAACGACCGGGACGCATGTATATCTTCAAATCCATCTCCCGTCGAACACAGCAACATCAACAGCCAACATCTGCACGCAAGGTGCAGAAGTGTAGTATGAGTACAACCGACCCCATGTACTCAATAAGTAACAAACTTAACCTTAGGTTGAAAGTAGTGAGGAACTAACAAAAAGGTCGGGTCCAACTCCAATATTACACAACAGTTCATAACAGCATAGTACAATAACAAAAGAAGAACCTCATAAATAAAAGGCTCAGTTCGTTCAAAGTTCTAGGAAAAAAAAGGCATTTCTTTTCAAGTATCTCAGTGAAAATCCAAATCTTTTACCGAAAAGCCAATATACGAGTAAGTTTGAAAACTGTGATTTTTCCCAAAACTCCTTTCAACAAATAGTAAGATGTTTCATTTTCAGATAGCATGAGGAAGGTACTTCTCTATGCCTACATGTCAAGATACAGGTGAAATCATAAATGTCCCCAAAACTGAGTAGCAGAAGGAAATACACCTCTATGCATGTATCTCAAGTACGCATGTCAAATGCAATGCATCTCGATGATGAGCTCATGTACTCACCCTCTTAGAGTACTCAATCTCACACTCTCTTACTATGCTCAGCACACTCAAGCACTCAGTGTTGTACCATACCCGCTGCGGCGTGCATCCCGCTCCCTATTTATAGTCGATTGCGCTCACTGGGGGTGTGCAGACTCCGGAGGGGCTCCTTTCATCCCAAGCGATATAATCCGCATGGACAACTCACATGCCATAATATCAATATCTGAAATCGCACGAACAACTCACGTACCGCACGGACAACTCACGGGCTATAATACCAACATCTGGAATCGCATGGATAACTTATGTGTTGCACGGACAACTCATGTGCTATAGTGACAACATCCTCACAAATAGGCCCCCGACCAATGTCATGAAACTAGTCTGACAACAATGATATGATGTATCAATAAATAACTAAGACTGAGATATGATATGAATGCATGAATATGACTGAGTATGAAATATCAATGAAATCAGTGACATGACAGTAAGAAACAACCACTATGGGTCCAAACAATATCGGCATAATGCCTAAACATGATATCTAGCACGATTGACAACTTAACTACTTTATCACATGGTGCAAACACGGATATCAACAAAATAGGACCAATATACAGTGCCATGGAAACAACAAAGTCCCAATTCACATGGTGCACGCCCACACGCCCTCCACCTAGCATGTGGGTCACCTTAATACCAATCACAAAACACGTATTTAGGAGTTTCATACCCTCATCACTAATATTAGAAGAGTTACTTACCTCGAACAAGCCAATTCCATCACCGAGCAAGCCAAGCGATGCTCCAAATGCCATCCTGCGCGTTCCGACCTCCGAACAGCTCGAAACTAACCAAAAACAACTCAAATACATCAAACAATGCTAAATGAACCAATCCCGATTGAAAAAGATCAAATCTTGAATCAAAAGCCCAAAATCGGCCAAAAGCCCAACCCAGGCCCGCACCTCGGTACCCGACAAAATTTACAGAATCCGATAACTCATTCAATTACGAGTCCAACCACACTAGTTTCACTCAACTCCGACTCCATTTCAATGTTCAAAACTTGAAAATTCATATTATGAAACTTTAGGCCAAAACCCCCCCAAATATTTCTTTAAACTCATCAACCAGTTGCTAAAAATGAAGATAGATTCATGAAATATAACCAAAACCGAGTAGAGAACACTTACCCCAATTCATATGGTGAAATTTGCTCCAAATTTCGCCTCAATCCGAGCTTGAAAATGTAAAAATAAAGCCAAAATCGCGAACCCTTGTATATAACATTTTGCTCGCATCTGGCATCGCACCTGCGACCTCTACTGACACTCTCCAACTCCGCACCTGCGCTCGAGCTGCCGCACCTGCGGCATCGCATATGCGCCCAAATCTCCTCTTCTTCAGTCTTCCTCATCCAGCTATCTTCTCGCATCTGCGATGCCTTTGTCGCTTTTGCGGCCATCGCACCTGCGCAAACCAACCATAGGTGCGATCATACCAGAACCAGCAGCCTTCAGCTTTGCACATGAAGTGAAAATGATCTGAACCTCATCCAAAACTTATCCGAGACACTCGGGACCCCGTCTGAATATACTAACAAGTCCAATAACATAACACGGACCTACTCGAGGCCTGAAATCATGCATAACATCATCAAAACGACGAATCGTACCTCAAATCGAAATCTATGAACTTTGAAAATTCAACTTCCATAACTGATGCCAAAACCTATCGAATTATGTCCGATTGACCTCAAATTTTTCACACACATCACATTTCACATTACACACCTATTCCAATTTCCAGAATCAGATTCCGACCCCGATATCAAAAAGTCAACCCCCCGGTTAAACTTCCCAAAAATTCAACTTTCGTCATTTCAAGCCAAATTTCACTACGGACCTCCGAATCACAATACGGATACGCTCCTAAGTCCAAAATCACCCAACGGAGCTAACAGAACCATCAAAACTCCGTTTCGGGTTCAAATTCACAAAAGGTCAAATTTGGTCAACTTTCCCAATTTAAAACTTCGACAATGAAATCCATTCTTCCAATTCGATTTCGAATAATCTGAAAATCAAAAGCGACGATTCACAAAAGTCATAATGCATCATACGGAGCTACTCATGCCCGTAAACTACCGAGCAAAGTGCAAATGCTCAAAACTACTGGTTGGGTCGTTACATTCTCCCCTACTTAAACATACGTTCGTCCTCGAACGTGCCGGGAGTTGTTTCCAAGCCACCACATCACTATTCTATATTACAACGCATGTACCCGGGGGTGACCCCACGTCACATTATCCCATATAGGCCTGATAATACCACATAACTGAAATTTCTTAATTCAACCTATTCCACAAGCCTTAGAATCCAATTTCTAACATCCGGAATTTCTTATAAGATCTGAAGCCCGCAACCTACACAATGTACAAGTCTGAACCAACTGTACCAAAAGCCGTAACCATAACTCAAATACCACATAGCTCAAATGCTTGAAGCAATGATTTCTAATAACAGTAGCTGCTCAAAACAACCCCATGCAAGTAATAAACCTCATATCAAACAATACTTCATTCAAAAACCTTCGTACACTGCCAATGATGAAAGAAACATGCAGAACTCATAACCATTCATCAGATCAACAAGTCATGATACTCCGTCTCCTTCGACAAAAACTATAGCAAATTTCTAAGCCGACTTTCGATATTATCCTTCCAACTATGTTGTAATCAATTCCGATAGTATCCATTCTAGGTCCGACGACATCATCTTATCAAATACCAGCTACTCTACTGACATTCCCCACCAATACTATCTAAAGCCACAACCCGTGCAAGCCGCGCTCCAATAAGCAACATTCCAAATGTACTCAATCATGGAAAATGACTCGGACAAGAGAACCATCCCCCAAGCTCGACGGTTACCACCCCAACGCAATCCTAAGAGCCCATTACACACCGTAGAACCATAACACACGAATCTAACACAAGGGATCATCTCTCAACATAACTCTGCTGCAATGCGTGACCCCATCCAAACACTGATCCATATGAAATATCTCAGCCACCTTGCTCAAAATCAATAACCACGCGCAATCCGACAGCAAGTACTCAAAGTGCACTACCATAACCATAGAGAAGCAAATGACACAATGCCACACAAACCCGAAAGAACATAATCAATGCGCAATCAATCATGCATCACCCAAATACCCATCTCGTGCAAATTCCGCCATAAGGTCCCACTAGAACTGCACCATGTGTGCATACAACCAATGAATCACAACTCCTCGTAGCATAGAAGAGTAAATCACAGATCATTTCAAAACACGAATAAGCTCAACATCAACCGAATGATACATCCCTCAACAATAGCAGTATGGAGCCAACCAATCAGGCTCGATATAGAATACACATCCTAATTGGGCCTACCAATGGACCCCACATCAACTCTGGTCACCCACAAACAAATAAATAACCCCCGAAAGTCCACAATGACTGAATCATAACACATACTATCGTCTAGCTTAGCTTCGGCCATGACTTCACAGTCCACAACCATGAAAACAACCTGCTCTTGAGAACTCCCAGTCTCCAAATCCATAGAACACACGAATCACAATATCTGATCCCAACTCCACTGCTAGAATGTCTAACTTATCTCTCATACATGATCATCCCACGAGGAATACTTCTAAAATTCTTCCGTGCCACATAGCAAAATTTGAATATCAGCAATCGATCAACTAGGAGAGTGCCGCAGTACCAGTGAAGTATCCATAATCACCCAACGGAGCTAACCGAACCATCAAAACTCCGTTCGGGGTTCAAATTCACAAAAAGTCAAACTTGGTCAACTCTCCCAATTTAAAGCTTCGACTTTGAAATTCTTCCAATTCGATTCCGAATAACCTGAAAATCAAAACTGACGATTCACATAAATCATAATGCATCATACGGAGTTACTCATGCCCGTAAACTACCGAGCAAAGTGCAAATGCTCAAAACGACCGGTAGGGTCGTTACACTTTAGCATTTTCATAAGGCCAAATTCAATCCGTTAACCATCCGGAATCCGGACCTTAACCAAATATACCAACATGTCCCAAAATACAATACAAACTTAGTCGAAGTCTTAAACCACGTCAAACAACATCAAAAATCATGAATCACGCCTCGAATCAAACTTATAATTTCCAAATTCTATAACTTGTACCGGATTGCGTTAAATCAAGTCCGATTAACCTCAAATTTTTCACACAAGTCATAATTGACATTACAGACCTACTCCCACTTCCGGAATCGGAATTCGACCCCGATATAAAAAATTCCACTCCCGGTCAAACTTCCCAAAAATCATCAAATTTCCAACTTTCGCCAATTGACACCGAAATGACCTACAAACCTCCAAATCAACGTCCGGACACGCTCCCAAGACCAAAATTACCATACGGAACTATTCTCAGGCTCAGAATCCCAAATGGATATCGATAACATCAAAATCCACTTCAAGACAAACTTATAAAATTCTTAAACTTTCAAAATGTTAAATTTCCATAATAAACGTAGAAATGCCCCTGGTGATCCGATACTCAACCCGAACATACTCCCAAATCTAAAATCATTATACGAACCTATTGGAACTTTCAAATCTCGATTTTGAGGTCGTTTACTCAAAAGTCAAATCTTAGTCAATTCTCCCAACTTAAAGCTTCCGAAATTAGAATTTTCTTTCCAAATCAACTCCGAACTTCCCGAAATTTAATTCTGACCACACGTACAAGTCATAATAGCTGAAGTGAAGTTTCTCAAGACTTCAAACCGCCGAACGACGTGCTAGATCTCAAAACGACCGGTCGGGTTGTTACATTCTCCCCCACTTAAACATACGTTCGTCTTCGAACGTGCCAAGAACTGCTCCGGAGTTGTCCAAAATCACTGTTTAACACCTCGTGAATCTGCCCGTGCTGCCACAACCCAGTTGAGTATATTAGCTTGAGCCAGACTGAAGATTCTCTCTTTTTATTTAGTCAATAATCCTTAGAACCAAATTCGAACCTCCGAATTTCCCTACAATATCTTGTTCTCACATACGAACATCGTATCGATCACTACACACAGTATCGAAACATGATTGTACACCTTTGCTGAATTCACACCTTACACCGCATAAATCACATGACCAGAATAATATCCTTTGACAACAATAACTACAATTCCAAAAATCATTGAGTCTCCTCCTGACAAGAACCATTACCTCATTCTTAACTAAATAACGATATTTGATCTTTGACATGCCCTATTATATAAATTCGATCGCACTAATCACAAGTCCAATAATCTCGTCTCACCCAGTACAAGATGCTCCGGCAATAAGCAATCGCAAACACTATCTAAGATTTCATATGACGCCATCAATGCGCCCACAAAATACAACTGGAATATGACACATAAGGAAGAACGAACTATGAAAAAGAACTATCCAGCTCGCGTAACGAATAAAATGGCCATCAAATATTATGAGCCTTTCTCAGAGGTAAGAAACGGGACACCCAAAATGAATATTAAGAATCGTGTTTAACATTTCACTGTTGCGGTGTGCAACCCGATCCAAACATGATGATGTTGTGGTGTGCAACCCGATCCACACAACATACCCGTGGCAGCGTGCCACCCGATCCAAACAATATATCTGTGGCGGCATGCCACCCGACCCGCACATGACAATCTAAAGAAAACACATATCAAGTCATAATGCTTATACTCATAAAATGTCTGAATATCAACCACAAGCACGCCAATGGCATAATACAAATCCTGGTGAGACGGATAGCGCCATACGTTATGAAACTCAAGCACAACTAAGGTGCGATATGTGACATGCATCTCGAGAGTCATCTTGCTCACATAACACTACAGCTGCGCGGGACCTCAACACAGGTGCGAATAATCAAGCTGTCTAACAACCCACATGGCACAAAAGAGTATTACATAAAATAGGTGACGACAAAAATAACATCCAATGTCCGAAGACTCCTCCATAAGAAACGTTATGCTGAATGAACTCACCCGGCCTAGTGTAGAGCACACATCCATATTTAGACCCATCAACGGACCTCAAGCCGATTATGATCATACCATGATGGGCAAATAACCTTTCAAGGACCCACAATGACCTATTCATGACACATAAGAACAACTGTCAAATTCGAAACAAACTCACACGATCTATAACCCAAGGAATAAAATGCCTCGCATGTATCAACTCTCGCATTTGCGATATTACCATAACCTCCATACTCGGTTCTAATCTATAATAATCAAGTGACTAACATGTCACACATATACAAATCCCCCGCGGGGTACTCTCCCATGACCTTCCGCTCAGGTAGCAAGGTCCGCACATCGATACCACCAACTGTTCAAATTTCGTAAAATGAAACAAAAATTCGCAAGTCAATACACAAAGCCTCTTCCATAGAACACCATTCTCAGGGGGCACTGGAGAAAATGCCAGCTTACTCTGAACATTTGAATTTCCCCCTTGCTTATCCGAGCCAGTGGAATTCTTGTAAGCACTGAATCGCAACCTTGATTCTCAACTTTCAATCCACATGCCGCTCACTGCCCCTATCGTGCCGTTATACGAGATTACCAGAACTCATCATAACTCCTGAACTACTAGTAAAATAAACACTTCCTTGGCTAGAAAACTTTTCACTCAACTCATTTCAGAAGAATCAACGCAACATACAACTGAATTCTCAAACCGCAGAAAATATAAACCTCGAGTCATGATCTAAACCGCCATAACTCTTTCGGAATCAATTTATACAATAAAGCCATTTGAATCAACTACCTCCCAAATGAGAGTGGGTTACACGCTGCAACAGAATTGAATGTGAATATATTGTGAGAGCGGGTTACACGCTGCAATAGAATTGGTTGAAATAATAATGGATTATGACTGCTGAGTTGGCTTCAATTATTATAAATGAGTTGCCTGATTTATTTATATTATTTGTTGTTGTTATTAATATTGCGTACAGGTTAATGTAAGTGAACTTCCTTAGCATTGTCTAAAACTTCGTCGAGGTTAGGCTCAACGCTTACCAGTACATGGGGTCGGTTGTATTGATACTACACTCTGCACTTCTTGTGCAGATTTTGGAGTTGGTCCAAGCGGCGTACCATAGACTTGCTCGGATTTCAGCTACCAGAAAATACTTGAGGTATAACTGCATTGCATCCGCAGTTCTGAAGTCCCCATCTATTTTACTTTATTTGTGTGTTTATTTTGAGACAACTATATTATATTCAGATCTTTATTTGTATTTATTCTAGAAGCTTGTGCACTTGTGACACCAATTCTGGGATGGTATTTAGACACTGTCATTTTTATGGATTATTTCACCATATTTCAAACTTTGCTTCCGTATTTGTTTATTGATTATTAATAATTTAAAGATTGTTTAAAAATTAGTTAATATTATTCTAACGTTGGCTTGCCTAGCAAGTGAAATGTTAGGCGCCATCACGGTCCGAAGGTGGGAATTTCGGATCGTGACAACACTTCTTTCTTCTTCAACCGCTCAAGGCCGGCAATTGTAGTATCTCGCCTTCGGCCATCATCTGGGATGTCCTGAACTGAAGTCTTTGATGCCTGGGGGCAGGTGTAGTGGAAGGATCTAGAGCCTGACTAGCACTCTTCGAATCCTCAGAGGTGCTATGTGATATCTCCCTGGTGGCCTTGATTGGACAGCTGGCTACTCATGTACAGAGGATGGGTTGCCCTCTAATGCTTCCCGAGATGGGGCATAAGAACTGGTCTCGGAAAGTTCTATACCCCTCTTCTACCAGCTTCTGTCTTCTTTCTAGCTTCAAGTTGTTGGGCACTAGGCAAGGGTCTTTTCCCTCGTCCCTAGGAAAGGTCACCCATTCCTTTTGAAGTGTCACCACGTCCTCTAAATTGAACCATGTTCTGTACCAAACAAAGGCAACTGCTAGTTGTAATTCAATTTCAGACATAGAAAAAATGCAAGGACACACAAGAGATTGCAGTGAAAAACATTATAGAAATATGATTGTGGGTTAGGGAAGTGTGGTCCGCAGAATGGGCATTGCGGACTGCACATTTTTCCAGTGCGGCCGCAGAACTGGGTTGCGGTCTGCACAATTTGCTTTGCGGCCGCACTTGAGATGTCACCAAAATGCCAACTCTCTGATGATAGAGAATTGGTTGTTTTGCGGCCGCAATCACGTTTCTGCGGTCCGCACAATTTGCTTTGCGGCCACACTTGAGAGTCACCAAATTAACAACTCTCTAATCACATGGATTAAGCTGTTCTGCGGCCGCAATGGGATTTCTACGGTCAGCACATTTTTCATTACAGCAGCAGAACCATGCCTTACTATAGTGACCTAATCTTTAACTTCTGCGGACCGCACAATTTCTTGAGCGGCCGCAGATTCTAACAATTATGAATAGAAGGTCGTATTTTACCTAGGGCTTCAAATATTTGCACAATTTTGACATGGAAACAACATCTAAGCATGAAAATCAATTTAATCATTCCCTTTAGAGCATTTACCAGGCTACCCACAACATATTTAACCCACATGGTTATTCAAATAGATTCAATCAGACAAATGGTCCAAAATTTCACTAAAAATCTAAAAATTAAAAGAACTTAATCAAGATGATGATGCATACCATATATGAATTTGTGCAAGAGACGAGTGATCAACAAATGTTAGGCTTGTGAGCAGCTAATTTAACACAAAATTTCAATTTATGCACTTTGTGAGATCAGAGGGGGAAAAAGGAAACAGTGCCCTAGCTTCTGCTATATATAGTCAACGAGTTCTGGCAAGGGAAAGGAGCTTGAGTGCGGACGCACAATTTCCATTGCGGTCCGCACTTTGTTACCTGAGGGCCCAGTTGCCCTAGCATTTTACGGTCCGCAGAATTAGTTGTGGGGCCGCAAGTTTTGTTGCGAACCACAGAATTCATGTCGCGCCCGCATATCGACCATTTCTCTGACGGACTAACTTCAGAGAGTTGACATTTTCCACCTTCAACTTGTGCGGTCCGCAATGTAATTGTGTGGCTGCGTAGAACCTTTTGTTGCAGCAACCAAAATTATGTGGTTCGCATAATACAACTGCGGTCCGTAATTCTTTCCACACTTAGCTAATTTTTTGGGCACAATTCCGGTAAAGTACACTCATCCCTGCAACATACTTCAAATCCAGTTAGCACAAAAATAAACCTATCTACCAAAGAAGAAAAGAAAAAAAATGAAACATGTGTTTCCTTCCAAGAAGCGCCTGATTTAACATCGCGGCACGACGCATATTACCATCATTTGAAATGAATCACTGCCACAACGTGGCCATCATCAACCTTTCCCAAATAATGCTTCACCCGATGATCATTGACTCGGAATACTTCATTGTTTTTATTCTTCAAGTCCAATACACCAAAAGGCATCACACCTACAATTTCAAAGGGACCACTCCATTTATATTTCATCTTTTTGGGAAACATCCTCAACCTTAAGTTGAATAACAACACAAGATCGCCCACCTTGAACTCCTTGTTCTGAATTGTGATGACCCAAACTGTCATCTTTAAATTTAATAAGTAAATCTGTATTCTAAGACCTCAAAAAGCTACATTTATCATTCCTCGACTTCCGTGCACAGTCCGTAAAATTTTCCAGCAAGTTTGCATGTGAAAAATGAATTAAAATGTGAAATAGAGCTTTAAAACTCAATTAAGTTGACTTTGGTCAACATTTTGAGTAAACAGACCTGGATCAGTATTTTGACAATTCTGGTAGGTCCACATCGTGATTTGGGACTTGGGCGTATGCCCGAAATCGAATTCCGAGGTCCCTAGCTCGAGATATGGAATTTTGATGAAAAATTAAAAGCTTGAAAGCTTAATGATTTCTAAGAAATTACTGATGTTGGATTTATTGAACTCGGGTCCGTATTATGGTTTCGGAGCCCGGTATAGGTTCACTATAATATTTAAGACTTGTCTGCCAAATTTGGTGAGAATCGAAGTTGATTCGGACGCCCGGTTGTAAAAATATATGTTTTAAAGTTTTCTTGAAAATTTTCTTTGATTTAGTGTCCGATTCGTAGTTCTTGGTGTTATTTTGGCAATTTGATCGCGCGAGCAAGTTCGTATGATATTTTAGGACTTGGGTGCATGTTTGGTTTAGAGCCCAGAGGGCTCGGGTTGGTTTCGGGTGGTTAACGGATCATTTTTGGACTTGAGGAAACTGCAAAAACCTGCTTCTGGTTTCCTTCATCGCGTTCGTGAGGGGAGTCTCGAGTTCGCGATGAGCAAATTGGGGCTGTCACATTTTATGCTTCGCGTTCGCGAAGGGAAAGAGACTGGCCAGGAAAAATTAGCCTTCACGTTCGCAAAGGGCATCTCGCGTTTGCGAAGGCCAAGCCAGGCAAGCTTCGCGTTCGCGAAAAATAAAATTTGGGCAGTAGGAATTTGTGCTTCGCGAACACGAGGCACTGACCGCGTTCGTGAAGGCTTGATGTTCAAAGCTTCGCCTTCGCGATAGAAGCCTCGCGTTCGCGAAGGGAAAGAGACTGGCCAGGAAAAATTAGCCTTCGCGTTCGCGAAGGCCAAGCCAGGCAAACTTCGCGTTTAAGAAGTAACCCTCGCGTTCGCGAAGGGTAAAAGTCCCAAAAACAGAACTTAAGTTCTAGAAAATGGGATTCGTCCCATTTTCAACCCTTTTCCATTTATGAGCTCGGGTAAGGCGATTTTTGGGCGATTTTCACGGGAAAGCATTGGGGTAAGTGCTCCTTATCCTATATTGATTATATTTCATAATTACATACTCATTTATATCATGAATCCGTGAATTTATGGAAGAAAAATCAGATTTTTATAAAATCTTCCAAAAACAAAAATTTAATATTTGAAGGTCCATTTGACATTGGAATTGGATAATATTTGTATATTTGGACTCGTCTCGGAATGGGTGTTCGGATTTCGTAAGTTTTTCCAAGATTTGAGATGTGGGTCCCACTGCCGAATATTTTAATGAATTTTGGATTTTTATCCGGAAAATTAGTAAATTCATATGGAATTAATTCATATTATTCGTATTGAATATATCAAATTGTTTGTGAATAGATTTGAAGCTTTTGGAGACAAATTTAAATGAAAAAGTTGTGGTTGAATAATTGATTGGAAATTGCAAAGCGGGGTAAGTGTCGTGGTTAACCTTGACTTGAGGGAATAGAACCCTTAAATTATTTGTTATGTGAATTGCATGTGAACGACGTATAGGCGAGGTGATGAGTGTCTATACGTTGTCAAACTAATTGGTTGCCTGCTTACTTGAAAATATATATAAATTATTTTAAATCATAAATAAATTATTATGATAATTATTTCTCTCCTATTCTTTGTCAAATATTAGTTCTTGAATTTCTGCATTAATTGTTACATGTTATTTGAATTATGTGTTTTAATTGTTATTTGATATTTATCATATTAAATATTAAACTGCCTATTTTCTCCCTGATTTCCATAATAATTCGCTATTTGTCATTATTTATTTCATGATTAAATCATAATTATTGTATCCTTGTTGTCTTCTAATTGTATATTAATTGTTACATTTATTGAGAAAATTTCTTCTATAAGAATTGGTAAATGAATATGTTGGAGGATCGGGTTGCATGCCGCAACATGATTGATTATAAAGAATATATTGGAGGATCGGGTTGCACGCCGCAACAGACTTTTTAAAAGTCTATATTGGAGGATCGGGTTGCACGCCGCAACAGACTTATTAAAAGTTCATATTGGAGGATCGGGTTGCACGCCGCAACAGACTTATTTAAAAGTCGACATACATATATATATATATATATTGGGGGACACACACACACACACACACACACACACACACACACACACATATATATATATATATATATATATATATATATATATATATATATATATATATATATATATATATATATATATCGGGTTGCACGCCGCAACAGACATGATTAAAATGAATATATTGTAAGAGCGGGTTGCACGCTGCAACATAATCGAATGTGAATATATTGTGAGAGCGAGTTGCACGCTGCAACGAAATTGAATGTGAATATATTGTGAGAGGGGGTTGCATGCTCCAACAGAATTGATGGAAATGATAACTGGTTATGACTGTTGAGTTGGCTTCAATTATTATAAATGAGTTACCTGATTTATTTCAATTATTGTTGTTGTTACTAATATTGCGTACATGTAATGTAAGTGACCCGCCTTAGCCTCGTCACTTTTTCGTCGAGGTTAGGTTCAGCACTTACCAGTACATGGGGTCGGTTGTACTGATTCTACACTCTGCACTTCTTGTGCAGATTTTGGAGTTGGTCCCAGCGGCGTACCGTAGACTTGCTCAGATTTCAGCTACCAGAGGAGACTTGAGGTATAACTGCATGGCGTCCGCAGTTCTGGAGTCCCCGTCTATTTTACTTTAGTTGTGTGTTTATTTCCAGACAGTTTTATTTTATTCAGACCTTATTTGTATTTATTCTAGAAGCTCTATACTTGTGACACCAATTCTAGGATGGTATTTAGACACTATCGTTTTTATGGATTATTTCACCATATTTCAAACTTTGCTTCCGCATTTGTTTCTTGATTATTAATAATTTAAAGATTGTTTAAAAACTGGTTAATATTATTCTAACGTTGGCTTGCCTAGCAAGTGAAATGTTAGGCGTTATCACGATCTAAAGGTGGGAATGTTAGGAATAATATCACTTCTTTCTTATTCTGTCGTGCAATTTTATTCTATCATCGATGATTGAGTCATTCTACTCTTATTCTCTCGCAGATGGAGAGAACACGTAATACCTCTACCGATGGACAGGGACCAGAACCCCCGGTGAAAACTATGGCCAGGGGTAGGGGCCAAGGTCGAGGTCGTGCTAGAGGCCGAGGCAGAGGCCTAGGTAGAGCTCAGTCCAGAGCTCGAGCAGCTGCACCTGTTGAAGAACCTCATGTGGACCTTCAAGGGGAGGTTCCAGTTCAGAATGTACCAGCTAGACCAGTTCAGGTCCCGGAAGAATTCATAGCTACTCTAGTACTTCAGAACGCTCTAGTCCGTTTGGTAAGCCTTATGGAGGGTGTGGCCCAGAATGGTATATTTCCAGTGGCACCAACCGTCTCACAGGCTGGGGGAGAAGCATAAACTCCCACTACTCCCGCTCCGGAGCAGATGGCTCCCCAGAATTAGGCTCCAGCAGCCCTGCCAGTTGGGGTAGTTCAGCCAGTTATTGCGGCACAGACCGGTGATAGGCCCGCCATGTCTTTTGAGGCCTTATTAAGACTGGATAAGTTTACTAATCTCTTTCCAGTTCACTTTAGTAGTACACCTTCTGAGGACCCACATGATTATCTTGAACGTTGTCATGAGGTGTTGCGGAACACGGGTATAGTTGAGACCAGTGGGGTTGATTTTGCTGTATTTTAGATGACGGGTTCCGCCAAGAGGTGGTGGAGAGATTACACATTGACCTGACTAGTCGGATCGCCTGCACTTATATGGGAGCAGTTCTCTCAGCTATTTCGGGAAAAGTTCCTCCATATCACACTGAGAGAGGAATTCTGCAAGCAATTTGAGCGTCTACAGCATGGCAGTATATATGTTACTCAGTATGAGTCCCGTTTTGTGGATTTGACCCGTCATGCTCTCCTTTTACTACCTACGGAGGGAGAGAGAATGATGAGGTTTATTGAGGGACTCACTCACCCTATCAGACTTCAGATGGCCAAGGAAACCGGAAGTGAGATTTCTTTTCAGGCGGCTGCTAATGTCGCAAGGAGGATCGAGATGGTTCTTGCACAGAAAGAGGGCAGAGATCCGATAAGAGGCCTCGTCAGTTCGGTGGTTTCAGTGGTGCCTCGTCTGGAGGCAGGGGTAATTTTGGTAGGGGTCATCCTCCCAGACCATTTCATTCAGCACTTCATGTATCTCCCGGTGCTTCAGGGAGTCACGGTCCTATTATGACTTACTCTAGGCAGCCAGTATTAAGTGCACATTCAGCTTCTATCAGTGCATCAGCACTCTAGAGTTACTACAGCGATTTTCCGGCTCATTTGGTTCAGCTTCAGCAGCCACTACATCAGGATGGGTGTTATGAGTGTAGGAACATTGGTCACATAAGGAGGTATTGCCCCAGATTGGCGAGTAACAGATCTCGGCAAGATTTTCGTGCTATCATACCGGCACCGGTTCCTTCACTGCCTGCTCAGCCAGCTAGAGGTAGGGGTCAGGCAGTTTGAGGTAGAGGTCAGGCTATTAGAGGTGGAGGTCAGGCCATTAAGGTAGAAGTCAGACCGTTAGAGGTGGAGGCCAGCCAGTCAGAGGCCATCCCAGGGACGCAATTCAGAGTGGTTGTGCCCAGCCTCGATTTTATGCTTTTCCAGCTAGGCCTGAGGCCGAGTCATCTGATGCTGTGATCATATATATTATTCCAGTTTTCCATAGAGATGCTTCAGTTCTATTTGATCTAGGATCTACTTATTCCTATGTGTCCTCCTATTTTGCTTCATATTTGGTTGTGCGTTGTGATTCTCTGAGTGCTTCTGTGTGTGTATCTACACCGGTGGGAGACTCTGTTGTAGTAGATCATGTATATCGTTCGTGTGTGGTTACTATTGGTAATCTTGAGACTAGTGTGGATCTTTTACGTCTTGATATAGTAGACTTTGATGTCATCTTAGGTATGGATTGGTTGTCCCCTTATCATGCTATATTGGATTGTCATGCCAAGATAGAGTGACCCTAGCTATGCCGGGGTTACCTCGATAGAGTGGAAAGGAACTCCTGGTCATTTTGCGAGCAGGGTTATTTCTTATATGAAAGCTCGGCGTATGGTAGAGAAAGGGTGTCTAGCCTATTTGGCTTATATTCGCGGTCCCAGTATAGATGTCCCTTCTATGGACTCAGTACCAGTTATTCGTGAATTTCCAAAAGTATTTCCTGCAGATCTGCCAGGGATGCCACCCGATAGAGATATTAACTTCTGTATTGATTTGGCTCCAGGCACTCAGCCCACTTCTATTCCACCATACCGTATGGCCCCGCCAGAGTTGAAAGAATTGAAAGAGCAGTTACAAGACTTGCTTGATCAGGGATTCATTAGACCCAGTGTCTCGCCCTGGGGTGCACCAGTATTATTTGTAAAGAAGAAAGATGGCTCTATACGGATATGTATAGACTATCGGGAGTTGAACAAGGCCACTATCAAAAACAAATATCCGCTGCCAAGAATTGATGACTTATTTGATCAGCTTCAGGGTGCCAAGGTATTTTCAAAGATTGATTTGAGGTTTGGTTACCATCAGTTGAAGATTAGGGCATCTGATGTCCCTAAAATAGCTTTTCGAACTCGGTATGGGCATAATGAATTCCTAGTGATGTCATTTGGGTTGACAACTGCCCTAGCAACATTTATGGATTTGATGAATCAGGTGTTCAAGCCTTATTTGGATTCTTTTATAGTTATATTCATTAATGATATCTTGATTTACTCCAGCAGTTGAGAGGAACATGAGCAGCATCTTCGAAGTGTGCTTCACACCTTGAAGAATAATCAGTTATATGCCAAGTTTTCAAAATGTGAGTTTTGGTTAGACTCAGTTGCATTTTTGGGGCATGTTGTATCAGCAGAAGGCATAAAGGTGGATCCTAAGAAAATTGAGGCTGTTCAGAATTGGCCTAGACCAACTTCAGTTATAGAGATCCGGAGTTTCTTGGGTTTAGCAGGCTATTATCGTGGGTTCGTAGAAGGGTTTTCATCTATAGCAAGCTCATTGACCAGATTGACCCAGAAAGGTGTTCCATTCAGATGGTCAGACGAGTGTGAGTTGAGATTTCAGAATCTCAAGACCGCTTTGACTACGGCGCCAGTGTTGGTATTGCCCACAGGTTCAGGATCGTATACGGTATATTGTGACGCATCTCACATTGGGCTTGGTGCAGTATTAATGCAAGATGGCAAGGTAATTGCATATGCGTCACGGCAGTTGAAAGTTCAAGAGAAGAATTATCATGTTCATGACTTAGAATTGGCAACCATTGTTCATGAGCTAAAGATTTGGAGGCATTACCTCTACGGTGTCTCGTGTGAGGTATTTACTGATCATCGTAGCCTTCAGTATCTGTTCAAACAAAAAGATCTTAATTTGAGGCAGAGAAGATGGTTGGAATTGTTGAAATACTATGATATCACCATTTTGTATCACCTCGGAAAGGCCAATGTGGTGGCCGATGCTTTGAGAAGAAAGGCTGTGAGTATGGGCAGTCTTGCGTATATTCCGGTTGGTAAGAGGCCATTAGCTGCAGATGTTCAGACTTTGGCTAATCAATTCGTGAGATTAGATGTTTCAGAACCCAGTCGAGTTCTAGCTTGCATAGCCGCTCGGCCTTCTTTATATGACTGCATCAGAGAGAGGTAGTATGATGATCCTCATTTACTTGTCCTTAAGGACACGGTGCGGCACGGTGATGCCAAATAGGTTGCTGTGGGGGAAGATGGAGTTCTGCGAATGCAGGGCCGTATTTGTGTGCCTAATATGGATGGGCTTCGTGAATTAATTCTTGAAGAGGCACATAGTTCCAGGTATTCTATTCATCCAGGTACCGCTAAAATGTATCAAGATTTGCGACTACATTATTGGCGGAGGAGAATGAAAAAGGATATAGTTGCATATGTAGCTCGGTGTCTGAATTGTCAGCAAGTTAAGTACGAGCATCAGAGACCTATTGGTTTGCTTCAGAATTTAGAAATTCATGAGTGGAAGTGGGAGCGTATCACTATGGATTTTGTTGTTGGTCTCCCATGGACTCAGAGAAAATTTGACGCAGTTTGGGTCATTGTGGATAGGTTGACCAAGTCAATACATTTCATTCCAGTGGCAGTTACCTATTCTTCAGAGAGGTTAGCTGAAATTTACATTCGTGAGATTGTCCGCCTTCACGGTGTGCCCGTGTCTATTATTTCAGGTCGAGATACGCAGTTTACCTCACATTTTTGGAGGGCAGTACAGCGTGAGTTAGGCACGCGGGTGGAGTTGAGTACAACATTTCATCCACAGACAGATGGATAGTCAGAGCGTACTATTCAGTTATTGCAAGATATGCTCCGCGCTTGTGTTATAGACTTTGGAGATTCTTGAGATCATTTCTTGCCACTTGCGGAGTTTGCTTATAATAATAGCTACCAGTCGAGCATTCAGATAGCTCCATATGAAGCGTTATACAGAAGGCGATGCCGATCGCTAGTTGGTTGGTTTGAACCGGGAGATGCTCGGTTGTTGGGTACCGATTTGGTACAGGATGCCTTGGATAAGGTCAAGATTATTCAGGATCGACTTCGCACAGCTCAGTCTAAGCAAAAGAGTTATGCCAACCGTAAAGTTCGTAATATTGCATTCATGGTTGGAGAAAGAATATTACTTCGGGTTTTACCAATGAAAGGTGTAATGAGGTTCAGAAAGAAGGGCAAGTTGAGCCCTAGGTATATCGGACCCTTTGAAATTCTTGAAAGGGTGGGTGAAGTAGCCTACAGGCTTGCATTACAACCTAGTTTATAAGCGATTTATCCGGTGTTCCATATGTCTATGCTCCGAAAATATCATGGTGATCGGTCCCATATGTTAGATTTCAGCTCAGTCCAATTGGACAAAGATTTGACTTACGAGGAGGAGCCGGTGGCTATTCTAGCCCGGCAGGTACGGCAGTTAAGGTCTAAGAGTTATCCTTCAGTTCGAGTGCAATGAAGAGGTTAGTCGGTAGAGGCATCTACCTAGGAGTCCGAGTCGGATATGCAGAGTAAATATCTACACTTATTCACCAGCTCAGGTACTTTCTTTTCTAACTCCGTTCAAGGACCAACGCATATTACCATCATTTGAAATGAATCACCACCACAACGTGGCCATCATCAACCTTTCCCAAATAGTGCTCCACCCGATGATCATTGACTCGGAATACTTCATTGTTTTTATTCTTCAAGTCCAATGCACCAAAAGGCATCACACCCACAATTTCAAAGGGACCACTCCATTTAGATTTCATCTTTTCGGGAAACATCCTCAAGCGTAAGTTGAATAACAACACAAGATCGCCCACCTTGAACTCCTTGTTCCGAATTGTGATGGGCAAAATTATCATATTTAAATTTAATAAGTAATTCTGTGTTCTAAGACCTTGAAAAGTACCATTTATTATTGCTCGACTTGCGTGCGCAGTCCGTAAAATTTTCCGGAAAGTTTTTACGTGAAAATGAATTAAAATGTCAAATAGAGCTTTAAAACTCAACTAAGTTGACTTAGGTCAAAATTTTGAGTAAATGGACCCGATCAGTGTTTTGACAATTTCGGTAGGTCCGTATCGTGATTTGGGACTTGGGCATATGCCCGGAATCGAATTCCGAGGTCCCTAGCCCGAGATATGGAATTTTGATGAAAAATTAAAAGCTTGAAAGCTTAATGATTTCTAAGAAACTACTGATGTTGGATTTATTGACTTCGGGTCAGTATTTTGGTTTCGGATCCCGGTATAGATCCATTATAATATTTAAGACTTGTCTGCCAAATTTGATGAGAATCGGAGTTGATTTGACGTGATTCGGATGCCCGGTTGTAAAAATATATGTTTTAAAGTTTTCTTGGAAATTTCCTTTGATTTGGTGTCCGATTCGTAGTTCTTGATATTATTTTGGCAATTTGATTGCGCGAGCAAGTTCGTATGATATTTTAGGACTTGGGTGCAAGTTTGGTTTAGAGCCACGAGGGTTCGGTTTTGGACTTGAGGAAACTGCAGAAACCTGCTTCTGGTTTCCTTCTTCGCGTTCGCGAGGGGAGTATCGCGTTCGCGAAGAGAAAATTGGGGCTGGCCAGGAAAAATTAGCCTTCTCGTTCGCGAAGGCCAATCCAGGCAAGCTTCACGTTCGTGAAGAAACCCTCGCGTTCGCGAAAAATAAAATTTGGGTAGTAGGAATTTGTGCTTCTCGAACGCGAGGCACTGACTGCGTTCGCAAAGGCTTGAGATTCAAAGCTTCGCCTTCGCGAAGGGAAAGAGACTTTCCAGGAAAAATTAGCCTTCGCGTTCGCGAAGGCCAAGCCAGGCAAGCTTCGAGTTTGCGAAGCATCCCTCGCATTCGCGAAGAGTAAAATTTGGGCAGTAGGAATTTGTGCTTCGCGAACGTGAGGCACTGACCGTGTTCGCGAAGGGTAAAAGTCCCAGAAATAGAACTTAAGTTCTGGAAAATGGGATTCGTCCAATTTTCAACCCTTTTCCATTTTTGAGCTTTGGTAAGGCGATATTTGGGCGATTTTCACGGGAAAACATTGGGGTAACTGTTCCTTATCCTATATTGATTATATTTCATGATTTCATACTCATTTATATCATGAATCCGTGAATTTATGGAAGAAAAATCAGTTTTTTTTATAAAATCTTCCAAAAACGAAACTTTAATATTTGAAGGTCCATTTGACATCGGAATTGGATAATTTTTGTATGGTTGGACTCGTCTCGGAATGGGTGTTCAGATTTCGTAAGTTTTTCCGAGATTTGAGACATGGGTTACACTGTCGAATATTTTAATGAATTTCGGATTTTTATTCGAAAAATTAGTAAATTCATATGGAATTAATTCCCATTATTCGTATTGAATATATCGAATTATTTGTGAAGAGATTTGAGACTTTTGGAGACAAATTTCAGAGGAAAAGTTGTGGTTGAATAATTGATTAGAATTGGCAAAGCGAGGTAAGTATCGTGGTTAACCTTGATTTGAGGGAATAGAACCCTTAAATTATTTGTTATGTGAATTGCATGTGAACGACGTATAGGCGAGGTGACGAGTGTCTATACGTCGTCAAATTAATTGGTTGCATGCTTACTTGAAAAAAAATCATAAATTATTTTAAATCATAAATTAATTATTATAATAATTATTTCTCTCCTATTCTTTGTCAAATATTAATTCTTGAATTCCTCCATTAATTGTTACATGCTATTTGAATTATGTGTTTTAATTGTTATTTGACATTTAGCATACCAAATATTAAACTGCCTATTTTCTCCCTGATTTCCATAATAATTTGCTATTTGTCATTATTTGTTTCATGATTAAATCATGATTATTGTATCCTTATTGTCTTATAATTTAATATTAATTGTTACATTTATTGGGAAAATTTCTTCTACAAGAATTGGTAAATGAATATGTTGGAGGAGCGGGTTGCACGCCACAACAGGATTGATTATAATGAATATATTGGAGGATCGGGTTGCACGCTGCAACAGACTTATTAAAAGTCTATATTGGAGGATCGGGTTGCACGTCGCAACAGACTTATTAAAAGTCCATATTGGAGGGGGTTGCACGCCGCAACACACTTATTTAAAAGTAGACATATATTGGGGGATCGGGTTGCACGCCACATCAGACTTGATTAAAATGAATATATTGTGAGAGCGGGTTGCACACTGCAATAGAATTGAATGTGAATATATTGTGAGAGCGGGTTGCACGCTGCAACAGAATTGATGGAAATGATAATTGGTTATGACTGCTGAGTTGGCTTCAATTATTATAAATGAGTTACCTGATTTATTTCTATTATTGTTGTTGTTACTAATATTGCGTACAGGTAATGTAAGTGACCCGCCTTAGCCTCATCACTACTTCGTCGAGATTAGGCTCAGCACTTACCAGTACATGGGGTCGGTTGTACTGATTCTACACTATGCACTTCTTGTGCAGATTTTGGAGTTGGTCCCAGCGGCGTACCGTAGACTTGCTCGGATTTCAGCTACCAGAGGAGACTTGAGGTATACCTGCATGGCGTCCGCAGTTCTGGAGTCCCCGTCTATTTTACTTTAGCTGTGTGTTTATTTCCAGATAGCTTTATTTTATTCAGACCTTATTTGTATTTATTCTAGAAGCTCGTGCACTTGTGACACCAATTCTGGGATGATATTTAGACACCGTTGCATTTATGGATTATTTCACTATATTTCAAACTTTGCTTCCTCTTTTGTTTCTTTGATTATTAATAATGTAAGGATTGTTTAAAAATTGATTAATATTATTCTAACGTTGGCTTGCCTAGCAAGTGAAATGTTAGGCGCCATCACGGTCCGAAGGTGGGAATTTCGAGTCGTGACACGAATGTATTTGTCATGAAGGTACTTCATCTTCTCTTTGCACAAGGACGAACTTGCGTAGCCATGATACAGGAACTCATCCAATTCATTCAAATGTGCAACCCTCAAGTTAGCGGATGCATCCCAATCAAGATTCAACTTCTTTAGAGCCCACAAAGTTTTGTGCTTAAGTTCCACCAGAAGATGACAAGCTTTGCCGAACACCAACCGGTATGGATACATTCCGATAGGGGTTTTGGAAGCAACCTGATAAGCCCATAACCGGTATCAATGACTCAAAGCCATTATGCGACCTCCCTTTCTCCTCCAAACAAGACAAATGGTCTGCTACTTGACTTTTACTCCCTTTATGATCTTGGATGTCAATATAAAACTCTTGCAACAATAGCACCCATCTCACCAACCGAGCTTTTGAATCTTTCTTGCTCATAAGATAGTGAAGTGTTGCATTATCCGTATGAATAATAACCTTTGCACCCATCATGTACGGGCGGAACTTCTCAAACACAATGGTAAGGAGCTCTTTCTCCGTAACGGTGTAGTTGACTTGGGCACCATTCATGGTCTTACTAGCATAGTAGACCGGATGAAAAGTCTTGTTGATGCGTTGCCCCAAAACAGCACCAACCGCTACGTCACTAGCATCGCACATGAGCTCAAAAGGGATACTCCAATTAGGAGCGGTGATAATGGGATTGGTTGTCAACTTGAACTTTAGCAATTCAAAGGCTCTCATGCAATTATCATTGAAGTGAAACTTCGCATCTTTCTCTAAGAGCTTTCACAACAGTTTTACCACTTTAGAAAACTCCTTCATGAAGCACCGATAAAACCCCGTGTGACCTAAAAAACTCTGCACGCCTTTCACCGAAGTTGGAGGTGGAAGTATAGAAATCACCTCAATCTTTGCCTTGTCCACTTATGTCACGACCCAAAATCCACTATAGGTCATGATGGCTCCTAACGCCGCCGTCAGGCAAGCCAACAATGATTGATCCACTTAATTAGTCATTTTTATTCCTTTTGAAATCATAATTTCCATTAATTAAATAGTATGAAATAGATTTTATAGTGTGAAACAATGATAATTACGTGAACTACCATACTAAACATCCAGTAGGAACCCCCAAAACCCGGCGTCACAAGTGCATGAACACAAACTAGGAAATTTGATAAAATACAACATCTGTCTGGAATATAAATTAGACATGGGAATGTAATTAACTCCGATGGAGACTCTGTGTGCTGCGGACTCGTAACATGGGATGCAACTCACCTAAGTCCCCGCAATAGCCGCGCCTATACGCCCACAAGACCACTAGACATATATGTACCTGCACATGTACATATGGGCTAACAATAAAATACCGAAATTATAATTAAGCATGGATTATGTAAATACAACTGAAAACTCAATAACAAGAAATAAATAAACAATTCGTTCACCGATAGTAAATCCTAAATTAATTTTCATCATTTAACAAATTAATCTCTCAAGCCAATGAAATAATATCAATTATAATTGGACTCCACGAATTATTACGCACGAATTATGCCGAGGTCGTACGGCCCGATCCAACATACAAATATATAAATTGTGCACTGTCTAAAGTCGAACGACATGAACCATATATGCATCTATCTGCTACCGAGGTGTTCGGCCCGCTCCACGAGAAGAGAAGATACTTTATAAACACTCGATTCAAGATTATTAAGAGGTTAATATTCAAAGAAACACTAATTCTCACTAACAGTCAAGTGACTCATCCAAAACTCAAGTAAATGAAATTTATTCTTTTACAATTCATTTATCAAGTTTCAATATGATTTAAGCAATTAAATTAACAAGTAGTGTGCAACATCGTAAGCATAACATGATTTGGGTCCTAGACTACCCGGACATAAGCATAATTAGTAGCAACGTGCAGACTCTCGTCACCTCATGCGTACGTAGCCCCACAAATAGAAGCACGCATTACATCAATTCACCTATGGGGTTAATTCCCTCTTACAAGGTTAGAAAAGAGACGTACCTCGCTCCGAAGTTCCATAACCGAATTCAAAGCCTCTCTAACACCGCAAATTGATCCCGTCGATCCAAAACTATTCAAACGATTGTGCAAACCAATCAAATATATTCTCATACCCATAATTAGTCATTTTAAATAATTTTCCAACTCCGCTCGAAAAGTCTATAAAAATCAACCCTAGGGCCCATGTGCCCGGATTCCAAATATTTTTTAAGATAAACTTTACTGATAGCCTCACAAACTCAAATATATAATTTATTCTCAATTCCACGTTCAATTTCGTGGTCAAAATCCAAAAATATCAATTTCTAGATTTTCTACCAAAAATCTCAAATTCCTACTAATTTCCTTGTTTAAATACTTATAGAATCTATGTATTTAACTTGTAATAGATGGGAATCACTTACCTCGTGTTGCTTGATGAAAATCCCTCCTTGAAGCTCTCCAAAATTGCCCCAACCAAGTTAAAAATGAGAGAAGAAGAGCCAAATCCCGCTCTTAAATGAATTTTGCCCATCGATATTTTCTCACCTACGGGACAGTAGCCGCACCTGCGGCGTCGCTTCTGTGACCACGCCACCGCTTCTGCAAAAAATCACCCAAACACGATGCCTCGCGCCTGTGGATACATTCTCCGCTTCTGCGACATCGCAGGTGTAAGCCCTCTTCCGCTCTTGCGCCTCCTCCCGCTTCTGCGCTCAACTCTTCGCTTATGCGCTTGCGCAAATGCGGCCAAAACTTTGCACCTACGGTCCTTCCCCTGGCTGACGTGCTCTGCTTTTACGACCCCCCACCTGCGGCCAAAACCGCGCAGGTGCGATTACACCAGATGGCAGTAGCTTTATATCACGATCCAAAATCCAACTAGTCATGATGGCACCTAACCCAACTCGCTAGGTAAGCCAGTAAACCACTAACCAATTCCAATGACAATAAATAAAGTAATTAAGTAAAGGAATTATCTGAATCTTATACATTCCCCAAGAACTGGTAGTACAAATCATGAGCTTCTAAGAATATAGTTTACAAAGCGGAAATGAAATAAATACATCGTCTATTTGAAAAGTACATAAATAGAGTTTTATAGATCTAAGGCTACCACGAACAAGAGGCAGCAACGACCGGGACGCATGTATATCTTCAAATCCATCTCCCGTCGAACACAACAACATCAACAGCCAACATCTGCACGCAAGGTGCAGAAGTGTAGTATGAGTACAACCGACCCCATGTACTCAATAAGTAACAAACTTAACCTTAGATTGAAAGTAGTGGGGAACTAACAAAAAGGTCGGGTCCAACTCCAATATTACACAACAGTTCATAACAGCATAGTACAATAACAAAAGAAAAACCTCATAAATAAAAGGCTCAGTTCGTTCAAAGTTCCAGGGAAAAAAGGCATTTCTTTTCAAGTATCTCAGTGAAAATCCAAATCTTTTGCCGAAAAGCCAATATACGAGTAAGTTTGAAAACTGTGATTTTTCCCAAAACTCCTTTCAACAAATAGTAAGATGTTTCATTTTCAGATAGCATGAGGAAGGTACCCTCAGCACTAATATTAGAAGAGTTACTTACCTCGAACAAGCCAATTCCATCACCGAGCAAGCCAAGCGATGCTCCAAATGCCATCCCGCGTGTTTCGACCTACGAACAGCTCGAAACTAACCAAAAACAACTCAAATACATCAAACAATGCTAAATGAACCAATCCCGATTGAAAAAGATCAAATCTTGAATCAAAAGCCCAAAATCGGCCAAAAGCCCAACCCGGGCTCGCACCTCGGTACCCGACAAAATTTACAGAATCCGATAACCCATTCAATTACGAGTCCAACCACACTAGTTTCACTCAACTCCGACTCCATTCCAATGTTCAAAACTTGAAAATTCATATTATGAAACTTTAGGCCAAACCCCCCCAAATATTTCTTTAAACTCATCAACTAGTTGCTATAAATGAAGATAGATTCATAAAATATAACCAAAACCGAGTAGAGAACACTTACCCCAATTCATATGGTGAAATTTGCTCCAAAATCCGCCTCAATCCGAGCTTGAAAATGTAAAAATAAAGCCAAAATCGCGAACCCTTGTATATAACATTTTGCCCGCATCTGGCATCGCACCTGCGACCTCTGCTGACACTCTCCAACTCCGCACCTGCGCTCGAGCTGCCGCACCTGCGGCATCGCATATGCGCCCAAATCTCCTCTTCTTCAGTCTTCCTCATCCAGCTCTCATCTCGCATCTGCGACGCCTTTGTCGCTTTTGCGGCCATCGCACCTGCGCAAACCAACCATAGGTGCGATCATACCAGAACCAGCAGCCATCAGTTTTGCACATGAAGTGAAAATGATCTGAACCTCGTCCAAAACTCATCTGAGACACTCGGGACCCCGTCCGAATATACTAACAAGTCCAATAACATAACACGGACCTACTCGAGGCCTGAAATCACGCATAACATCATCGAAACAACGAATCGTACCTCAAATCGAAATCTATGAACTTTGAGACTTCAACTTCCACAACTGATGCCGAACCCTATCGAATTACGTCCGATTGACATCAAATTCTTCACACACATCACATTTCACATTATAGACCTATTCCAATTTCCAGAATCGGATTCTGACCCCGATATCAAAAAGTCAACCCCCGGTCAAACTTCTCAAAAATTCAACTTTCGTCATTTAAAGCCAAATTCCACTATGGACCTCCGAATCACAATCCGGATACGCTCCTAAGTCCAAAATCACCCAACGGAACTAACAGAACCATTAAAACTATGTTTCGGGTTCAAATTCACAAAAGGTCAAATTTGGTCAACTTTCCCAATTTAAAGCTTCGACAATGAAATCCATTCTTCCAATTCGATTTCGAATAACCTGAAAATCAAAAGCGACGATTCACATAAGTCATAATGTATCATACAGAGCTACTCATGCCCGTAAACTACCGAGCAAAGTGCAAATGCTCAAAACGACCGGTTGGGTCGTTACATTCTCCCCTACTTAAACATACGTTCGTCCTCGAACGTGCCGGGAGTTGTTTCCAAGCCACCACATCACTATTCCATATTACCACGCACGTACCCGGGGGTAACCCCACGTCACATTATCCCATATAGGCCTGATAATACCACATAACTGAAATTTCTTAATTCAACCTATTCCACAAGCCTTAGAATCCAATTTCCAACATCCGGAATTTCTTATAAGATCTGAAGCCCGCAACCTACACAATGTATAAGTCTGAACCAGCTGTACCAAAAGCCGTAACCATAACTCAAATACCACATAGCTCAAATGCTCGAAGCAATGATTTCTAATAACAGTAGCTGCTCAAAACAACCCAATGCAAGTAATAAACCTCATATCAAACAATACTTCATTCAAAAACCTTCGTACACTGCCAATGATGAAAGAAACATGCAGAACTCATAACCATTCATCAGATCAACAAGTCATGATACTCCATCTCCTTCGACAAGAACTATAGCAAATTTCTAAGCAGACTTTCGATATTATCCTTCCAACTATATTGTAATCAATTCCGATAGTATCCATTCTAGGTCCGACGACTTCATCTTATCAAATACCAGCTACTCTACTGACATGCCCCACTAATACTATCTAAAGCCATAACCCGTGCAAGCCGCGCTCCAATAAGCAACATTCCAAATGTACTCAATCATGGAAAATGACTCGGACAAGAGAACCATCCCGCAAGCTCGACGGTTACCACCCCAACGCAATCCTAAGAGCCCATCACATACCGTAGAACCATAACACACGAATCTAACACAAGGGATCATCTCTCAACATAACTCTGCTGCAATGCGTGACCCCATCCAAACACTGATCCATATGAAATACCTCAGCCACCTCGCTCAAAATCAATAACCACGCGCAATCTGACAGCAAGTACTCAAAGTGCACTACCATAACCATAGAGAAGCAAATGACACAATGCCACACAAACCCGAAAGAACATAATCAATGCGCAATCAATCATGCATCACCCAAATACCCATCTCGTGCAAATTCCGCCATAAGGTACTAATAGAACTGCACCATGTGTGAATATAACCAACGAATCACAACTCCTCGTAGCATAGAAGAGTAACTCATTGATCATTTCAGAATACGAATAAGCTCAACATCAACCGAATGACACATCCCTCAACAATAGCAGTATGGAGCCAACCAATCCGGCTCGATGTAGAATACACATCCTAATTGGGCCTACCAATGGACCCCACATCAACTCTGGTCACCCGCAAACAGATAAATAACCCCCGAAAGTCCACAATGACTGAATCATAACACATACTATCGTCTAGCTTAGCTTCGGCCATGACTTTACAGTCCACAACCATGAAAACAACCTGCTCTTGAGAACTCCCAGTCTCCAAATCCATAGAACACACGAATCACAATATCTCATCCCAACTCCACTGCCAGAATGTCTAACTTATCTCTCATACATGATCATCCCACGAGGAATACTTCTAAAATTCTTTCGTGCCACATAGCAAAATTTGAATATCAGCAATCGATCAACCAGGAGAGTGCCGCAGTACCAGTGAAGTATCCATAATCACCCAACGAAGCTAACCGAACCATCAAAACTCCGTTCGGGGTTCAAATTCACAAAAAGTCAAACTTGGTCAACTCTCCCAATTTAAAGCTTCGACTTTGAAATTCTTCCAATTCGATTCCGAATAACCTGAAAATCAAAACTAACGATTCACATAAATCATAATGCATCATACGGAGTTACTCATGCCCGTAAACTACCGAGCGAAGTGCAAATGCTCAAAACGACCGGTTGGGTCGTTACACTTTAGCATTTTCATAAGGCCAAATTCAATCCGTTAACCATCCGGAATCCGGACCTTAACCAAATATACCAACATGTCCCAAAATATAATACGAACTTAGTTGAAGTCTTAAACCACGTCAAACAACATCAAAAATCATGAATCACGCCTCGAATCAAACTTATAATTTCCAAATTCTATAACTTGTACCGGATTGCGTTAAATCAAGTCCGATTAACCTCAAATTTTTCACACAAGTCATAATTGATATTACAGACCTACTCCCACTTCCGGAATCGGAATTCGACCCCGATATAAAAAATTCCACTCCTGGTCAAACTTCCCAAAAATCATCAAATTTCCAACTTTTGCCAATTGACACCGAAATGACCTACAAAGCTCCAAATCAACGTCCGGACATGCTCCCAAGACCAAAATCGCCATACGGAACTATTCTCAGGCTCGGAATCCTAAATGGACATCGATATCATCAAAATCCACTTCAAGACAAACTTATAAAATTCTTAAACTTTCAAAATGTTAAATTTCCATAATAAACGTTGAAATGCCCCTGGTGATCCGATACTCAACCTGAACATACTCCCAAGTCCGAAATCATTATACGAACCTATTGGAACCTTCAAATCTCGATTCTGAGGTCGTTTACTCAAAAGTCAAATCTTAGTCAATTCTCCCAACTTAAAGCTTCCGAAATTAGAATTTTCTTTCCAAATCAACTCCGAACTTCCCGAAATTCAATTCTGACCACACGTACAAGTCATAATAGCTGAAGTGAAGTTTTTCAAGACTTCAAACCGCCGAACGACGTGTTAGATTTCAAAACGACCGGTCGGGTTGTTACATTCTCCCCCACTTAAACATACGTTCGTCCTCGAACGTGCCAAGAACTGCTCCGAAGTTGTCCAAAATCACTGTTTAACACCTCGTGAATCTGCCCGTGTTGCCACAACCCAATTAAGTATATTAGCTTGAGCCAGACTGAAGATTCTCTCTTTTTATTTAGTCAATAATCCTTAGAACCAAATTCGAACCTCCGAATTTCCCTACAATATATTGTTCTCACATACGAACATTGTATCGATCACTACACACAGTATCGAAACATGATTGTACACCTTTGCTGAATTCACACCTTGCACCGCATAAATCACATGACCAGAATAATATCCTTTGACAACAATAACTGCAATTCCACAAATCTGATGCCCACAACATACCTCATGACGCATATAAGTCATGTTCCAACTCTTGCAATACTGCCACGACGGAAGAGATGTGTAGAAATTCATAACCACCTGCCGAATCAACAAATCATTGAGTCTCCTCCTGACAAGAACCATTACCTCATTCTTAACTAAATAACGATATTTGCTCTTTAACATGCCCTATTATATAAATCCGATCGCACTAATCACAAGTCCAATAATCTCGTCTCACCCAGTACAAGATGCTCCGGCAATAAGCAATCGCAAACACTATCTAAGATTTCATATGACGCCATCAATGCGCCCACAAAATACAACTGGAATATGATACATAAGGAAGAACGAACTCTGAAAAAGAACTATCCAGCCCGCGTAACGAATAAAATGGCCATCAAATATTATGAGCCTTTCTCAGAGGTAAGAAATGGGACACCCAAAATGAATATTAAGAATCGTGCTTAACATTTCACTGTTGCGGCGTGCAACCCGATCCAAACATGATGATGTTGTGGTGTGCAACCCGATCCACACAATATACCTGTGGCAGCGTGCCACCCGATCCAAACAATATATCTATGGTGGTATGCCACCCGACCCGCACATGACAATCTAAAGAAAACACATATCAAGTCGTAACGCTTATACTCATAAAATGTCCGAATATCGACCACAAGCACGCCAATGGCATAATACAAATCTTTGTGAGACGGATAGCGCCATACGTTATGAAACTCAAGCACAACTAAGGTGCGATATGTGACATGCATCTCGAGAGTCATCCTGCTCACATAACACTACAGCTGCGCGGGACCTCAACACAGGTGCGGATAATCAAGTTGTCTAACAACCCACATGGCACAAAAGAGTATTACATGAAATAGGTGACGACAAAAATAACATCCAATGTCCGAAGACTCCTCCATAAGAAACGCTATGCTGAATGAACTCACCCGGCTTAGTGTAGAGCAAACATACACATTTAGACCCATCAACGGACCTCAAGCCAATTCTGATCATACCATGATGGGCAAATAACCTTTCAAGGACCCACAATGACCTATTCATGACACATAAGAATAACCGTCAAATTCGGAACAAACTCACACGATCTATAACCCAAGGAATAGAACGCCTTGCATGTATCAACTCTCGCATTTGCGATATTACCATAACCTCCATACTCAGTTCTAATCTATAATAATCAAGTGACTAAAATGTCACACATATACAAATCCCTTGCGGGGTACTCTCCCACGACCTTCCGCTCAGGTAGCAAGGTCCGCACATCGATACCACCAACCGTTCAAATTTCGTAAAACGAAACAAAAATTAGCAAGTCAATACACAAAGCCTCTTCCATAGAACACCATTATCAGGGGGCACTGGAGAAAATGCTAGCTTACTCTGAACATTTGAATTTCCCCATTGCTTATTCGAGCTAGTGGAATTCTTGTAAGCACTGAACCGTAACCTTGATTCTCAACTTTCAATCCACATACCGCTCACTGCCCCTATCGTGCCGTTATACGAGATTACCATAACTCATCATAACTCCTGAACTACTAGTAAAATAAACACTTCCTTGGCTAGAAAACTTTTCACTTAGCTCATTTCAGAAGAACCAACGCAACATGCAACTGAATTCTCAAACCGCAGAAAATATAAACCTCGAGTCATGATCTAAACCGCCATAACTCTTTCGGAATCAATTTACACAATAAAGCCATTTGAATCAAGTACCTCCCAAATCAACCAAGTTGTGGTGGCGCTCAAGCTCAAGTGTACAATCACAAACTACATGTATAACTTCACACACCGAAGGGACTGATCATTGCCACAATCATGCCGATTCAACCATTATTATCCGACCCAACGTCTTCCAATTTACTCTTGACCTGACTTAGAAATATAATATCTACATTCACAACATAACGAACTTGATTCGCACTCACCCCGAGTGACCTAAATCGCGAGACCACATCGTCTCCATACTCATGAACCATCTCATACCCACCTTATGTGCTCAATAGCACCTCCAACTGGTACACCCATTCTGCAAGCCCTTCCGCGAATCCGAGACTATTTCTTCCTTTCCTCCAATACTGCACTGCATACCCGATGATAACATAGAACATTCCAAGTCTTGTTCACAATCCGCTGTGAAGAATCGATCCTTAACCACACGACGGACCTGAAATCCTTAGGCACCGCACTTTAATTCTTGAACCCACTAGAACCGTTGTTGAGAGTCACCCACTCTGACCTAATCCCGAATATCACCAAACTTCAATGCTCTGCTAGTGCATGAACACACTATCAAAGAAGCAACTAGCTAAATTCTTTTCCTTGTACATTACATCCACAAGAAGCATAAACTCCGAGTCTTCCTAAAACATGCACCTCATTCGATAAGGCGAAGTATAGCACATATTCATCAAGCTCCTTGCTCGAATTACTCCTGATATTTTCTTTTCTTAGTCATAAATAATCCACCAATGCATCGATAACCAGAAAGCGCACAAGCAAACAACCACGCGATCCAATCGTAGACAGTGGGGCTCCCCCACTTAGTTTTAGGCAACCCTCACATAATGTAGAGCCCACAACGATTCCTCCTTCTCAATTACCATGATCCCGTACCGTTAACCTGCCAAATTTCTTGAAGTTTTTTGTTAAGCTCTTCATGAACATTCTGAATCATCAGTCACAATCACGTATTCGACCTCTTACTGGGTAGCAAGTAGTATTCTTTGCAGAAGCTTCATCAACATCATGCAACTGCTATCCTGCTCACCGGAGATAACCCACATGTGGAATTTGTTACCAACATCTTCCAACGACGTTGCAGTGGGTACAACTACTACGTAATCAGTAAATCCTTCTGAGCCCATGCTCATTCACCAGTTGTACAAGTCCGTTAACTCCTCATTGACATCAACTAAAAGTGCGACAATATATTTCAATTCGAAGTCATGTTGCATTCCCCTTCATATCAAGCAAACTCCTTTTTGTCGTATCCAATCTTCCTCAGTATAGTAGCCAACGTTCCAAATTAAGTCAGTAGACCTAATCACTATCCACCATGACTCCCAAATCACTCTAAACTTTTCTCAAATCATGTGGCTATCCTACCATAGAATCTATACGCTACTCTGTCACCCCCACTTCGGCTAAACCATTTTCTTTAAGTAATTTCTCGACATCTGCTTTTCATACTTGATCTGCTAGTAATTCAACCACCGCGAGACACCTCCCGTCATGTCCTTCCTCATTCTTCATTGCCTAAATATTGCCTCAAATCAAATCCATACCTGTAGCACTGGAACCAATGGATTGCTACCAACTATAAACCTCTTAGAATACCATCTTTCTCGAGCCATCAATATTAGAAACACCGATTCGATTTTGAACCGCTGCGTACCGCTATCTCTGACGACCGCTTCCCCCAGCGTGCTTTCACATTGAAGAAGACCATAACACCGACGAACTTAATACATTCAAACAAGGAAAACGACACCATATCATAGATAAAAATTCCACCACGCTCGAAAATACCAAGTCTCGTTACTCCATCAACCCAAGCCTGAACATTCATTGTCTGATTGCCTTTTCTTTGCTGGAAATAAACGCCGAACCTCTAAATTCTGTGCTGAGAAATCCTCATTTCAAGTCATTCAGTGCTTCGACACATAAACAAACACCTCAATATTACACCAACACTGTGCGATAACAATGTCTGAACATCATAGCAATCTGCGCGTAGCCTCGACGCCATCGAAAATACAGCTACTGAGTTGAAATGACAAAACATACTTCCGTAAGAAGACGATAATAACTTGCTCGAATGTTCAGGGAGAAACATCTTGCTCCACGTCTGTAGTACCACTGCAACTCCTCGATGCCCAACTGACACAAGTGCCCAACACCCTACAAGAATGAATAGGAAGGAAATAAAGGCATAAGCCTTGAAGGAATCAAATCGCACGATGAGGAATCAAGAAGGGAAGTGACGAGGGGTCGACTTCGACACTTACTATGAGCTAACAATAAAATACCAAAATTATAATTAAGCATGGATTATGTAAATACAGCTAAAAACTCAATAACAAGAAATAAATAAATAATTCTTTCACTGATAGTAAATCCTAAATTATTTTTCATCATTTAACAAATTAATCTCTCAAGCCAATGAAACAATATCAATTATAACTGGACTCCACGAATTATTACGAGGTCGTACGGCCCGATCCAATATACAAATATATAAATTGTGCATTGCCTAGGGTCGAATGTCATGAACCGTATATGCATCTATCTGCTACCGAGGCATTCGACCCGCTCCACGAGAAGAGAAAATACTTTATAAATACTCGATTCAAGATTATTAAGAGGCTAATATTCAAAGAAACACCAATTCTAGTGCTTCATTTGCGGCCGCACAATTCCTATGCGGTCCGCAATTTGCTACAAAACCTGTTGGGATTTTCTTCATTATTTGCTACCGCAAAGTGAATTATGCGGTTCGTACTTTGCAAGCTCTTGTGTCTTTTGTTGCCTTGTGTTTTGATTACTCCTTGTTGAGTCGGATTTCATCTCGGGAGTCCAACTCTCCTGCAATTTTTGCACATTTTATCAGTTTCGGGAACACAATTAAACGATTTTAGACTAAAATAAAAGCTAAAAGGCGCTAATAAGCAGTCAAAATCCCCACTTATCAGCCTTATAACAACAAGTTAAATTGAATTCATAATTTTCGACGCGCAACACAAATTTATGTGCAAAAGTTTACTCATTTCACAATAAATTATATGAATCCATAACTTAAAAAATATAATGTGATCAATACTAAAAACATTAAATGTTGAATCTATAGAGAATTTTGGATCCACCTCTGCATAGGCTAAACATTAGGGGTATTATCACTTTTTGTCCGTACCAAAAATTATTTATATTCGGTAGTCAAAAAATATATAAAATTTATATAAATTTTATATATAGTATATATATATAATATAAAAAAATTAAAAAATATATATTTTGTGATTATTAGTTTGAGAACGTCTATACAGTCATATTTCCCTAAACTCTTTACATATTAAACCCAAAGTAGCAACAAAATCACAAAGCCCAGTAAACAACCCAAAAAAACAGCCCGAGCCCATACCCATTCAACACTGACCCCCCCCCCCCCCCAACACACAAACCAATCGCTAGGGTTTTTAACCTTCACTTCACAGTTCAGTCGCTCAATTATCAGCCGCTTTGTCACAAATTTCGTTTCTCTCAAATTCCTCCTCTATTGCGCTTTTATATTATACCAAAAAAAATTCATCTCAATGGATTTTAATAACTAAAGTTTTCTTCTGATTTTAACCTTTAGTATTTCTATTTGTTAGGACTCAGGAAAAAAAAGAGTGAAAAATAATAATGGCTACACTGAATCCATTTGACCTATTGGATGATGATGCTGAGGACCCAAGTTTGGATGAGTTGAAACTGGCTCAAGCTCAGGCTTCAACTGTTTCCTCTGTACCCAAGAAAACGGTCTCAGTTCAGGCCCAAGCCCAGCCCGCTAAGCCTGCTGCTAAGTTGCCTTCCAAACCAGTTCCACCTTCTCAGGCTGGTAAATATGCATTTCTAATCATTTTTAAATATATTCTTTTGTTTTAGGTTACTGTATATTCGTTCATACTTTTTTTTTGTATTTTGGGTTCATATTTTGTGTGAAACTGGCCGATGGTGCTGAACGAATATAGAAGATTCTTATAGCTGGCCCGTTTAGTTTGGATTGAAACGTAGTAGTTTTTATTATTATTATTATTATTGTTGTTGTTGTTGTTGTTGTTGCCGTGGTAGTAGTAGTGAATAAGTATGGTTTTTAATTAGTTATGTTGTAAGTTATGTACATTGACAGTGTAATGAAATTTTTATGTCATTAGTGAAATTTCACTTGGTATAGCACGTCACTTACTATTTATTTTAGGCTGCTAATCAATGCTTATTAAATGAGTTTGAGTTCTATACACTGAGGTGCTAATTTTTTTTTACACATTTAGGTCACATATTATGTAATTACAGGCGAATACATTGATAAGCATTAATTCTTGATCTAGTAAAAATGATGCTCCAACTAACATGCTGTTACTGTTTCATAGTCTTTACAGTGTCAGTGTATATATAGCTTAAATCCTTATTAAATGTAGTTACTTGCAATTACCCATTAAGTGACTTGATGGTGTAAAAATTCATTAGACCGTCAATGCACATAATTATGCTCATTGGAGATTATATGAACGATGAGGAAAAAGATAAGTGTGCAGAAAGTTGTGGTGGTTGCCTAAACGTCGATGAACTCGACTAATAGCTTGGTTGGCCAAGCTTCTAAAATCAGCTTATTTTGAAAAGTATTTTTTTTAAAAGTGCTTTTGTGAGAAGCAAATTGTGTTTGGCTAATCAATTTGAAAAATACTTTTATGGTAGCAATTAGTGTTTGTCCAAGCTTTTAAAAAGTGCTTCTAAGTGTATTTTCTCAAAATTGATCTGGAGAGAAGCTACTTCTTTCAGCTTTTCAATAAGCAGTTTCTGCATCTACTCAGTAACACTTTTTTTCATTCCAAAAGGGTGGCCAAATATCTTAACTTTGGAAAATAGCACTTTTGGCTAAAAAAGCACTTTTGGCCAAAAAAGCTTGGCCAAACAGGCTATAAGGCTTGAGTTTTCAACTTCTTAGTTGTTTTTAAGAGAATACGTGCTATTTACAAGGTGATGCTTGTTCTCTTCTCTTTCTATGTCTATTGCATAGCTGCCTGAAGTATTTATTGTGGGAATGTTTTTGCTCTTCCCAATGTGACACTGTTATGTCATAGTATGGGATTATGTTTATCTTTAATGCTTATACTTTTAGGTGATACAAATCAATCAATCAATTAAGTCTCAGTCCATAATTAGTTGGGTTTGAATCAATCAACACTTTTAGGCTTTAAAAATTACTTGGAATTAATGGTGGTTTACTAAATGTTTATGCAATTATTTTCTGTCTGTTCTCTAAGTAAATATGATAGCTTGCATGTGGATGGGAAGAGAATGTGCTCTGTGATTGCCAGATAAAGTAGGGTTATACTGCCGAAATTTGATTAGCAGGATCTTTGTTACAAGTGGTAGATAAATCTAATAGAGAATGTGTCATTCTTGCGTCCCTTGACTGTCTGCCGTGTGCGTCTCATATTTGATTTTGATGTTCTGGTGTTCAGTACTTACCACATCTCTATATCAGACAAGTAAGCACTCTGGAATTTGCTATTGTTGTGGTCTCCTTCATTCTAGCTCGCTATCCACCTTTTGTCTATTAACTTCTAGCTCTCGGTACTGAGTTACTCAATTGGGTATTTGTGTAACAATTTCTGAACAGTGAGGGATGCAAGGAGTGACAGCCAGCGTGGAGGAGGCCGCTGGGGTCCACGTGGGGGAGGCCGTGGACGTGGGCCTGGGCGTGGACGCGGGTTTAACCAAGAATCTGCTGATGATGAGAATGCTTTTGGCAGCAACAATGGATTCTCTGGGCGGTACAGAGTTCAAGAAGATGGAGAGTCAGGAAAGCTCTCTGAAAGGAGAGGTGGATATGGTGGACCTCGTGGGGGGTTCCATGGAGGTCGTCGTGGTGGTTTCAATAATGGAGATGCTGCAGAAGGAGAAGGGGAACGCCCACGGAGAGTGTTTGATCGACGAAGTGGAACTGGCCGTGGGTAAGTGATTCTGCTGTATTTAAAAATCATCCTACTGCATTCCACAATCCAATTTGTCTGGGTTGTTCAATCGCTCTAAATTGTGGTTATTGTGATTGTCATTGTTTCTTGGGCATATGATGCGTATCTTTATTGACATGTCCTATTGTATAGGAATGAGTATATTAAGCGGGAGGGCTCTGGTCGTGGAAATTGGGGAACTCCCGCAGATGACATTGCACAGTGAGCACTGTTATCTCAATTTTTTGTTTTCTTATTCCTCTTGCCTTTACGTATGAGCTTTTTGTGATAGTTGAATGCTGGTTTTTATCCAAATTCAGAGAGACTGAAGTGCCTGTTAATGATGGCGAGAAGATTGTTGAGGCTGAGAAAGAAGCTGGACAGGAAGAAGCTGAAGACACCAATAAGGATTCTACTGCTGCTGAGCCAGAAGAGAAGGAACCTGAGGAGAAGGTAACAGTCATTTTCTGTTGAAGGTCGTTTTTTGTTTTGCTTGTTTACATGCTCTAAACTCTACTCCTGCAAATTAATATCCGTCTCACTTCATCCTTTTTGGTGATGGTTTTGGGGGATATAGGAGACATAAATTTCAATATTGAATTTCTGGACTGTCTCATTGTCGTTTTTAATCAGTTTGGATAATGAATATCAGCTCAGTTGCGTCTAATTGTCAATATACTAATGCAATCTAACCTTTTTGAAACCAGTAATCTGGTTTATTTATTGTTGATAAGACTCAACATTATCCAAGTATCTGTCTCATTGTCGTTTTTAATCAGTTTGGATAATGAATATTAGCTCAGTTGCGTCTAATTGTCAATATACTAATGCAATCTAACCTTTTCGAAACCAGTAATCTGGTTTATTTATTGTTGATAAGACTCAACATTAGCCAAGTATCTGTCTCATTGTCGTTTTTAATCAGTTTGGATAATGAATATTAGCTCAGTTGCGTCTAATTGTCAATATACTAATGCAATTTAACCTTTTCGAAACCAGTAATCTGGTTTATTTATTGTTTATAAGACTCAACATTATCCAAGTATTTTCTACGGTAGTATCATTTCCTTCCAATAGACCAGGAAATAACGGCCACGTGTGCTCGTATTAACATGTAAGATTAAGTTGAAACAGCCATCCTATTAAAGATTTATTCTTGTAGTTTGGATCGTGCATTGAAGGGTAATAATATGAATTTGGGAATAGTCACCGTATTCTTATGAATGATTCTTGACATCAGTTGGAGGATATCTTGCTACAATTATTCCCTCCATCTTTGCCAACTTCTGAAAAGGGCCTTAGGTTAGGTGCAGACACTGTCCACCGCTATTCCAATTGGGAACATCATTTATTCTTGTTGGCTTTAGTCCCTCGTTCTTGACTAGAGCCATTTCTTTTAAAAATGGCATCATACTCCTATCAATGTTACCTGCAGCAGATGTTTCTGTGAAGTAGATATGAACTTGGACTACTGTTTTCTGATAGACTAGGTACTTCTTAACCTTGATTCGTATTTGTTGGATTAACTTTTTTGTAGCTATTTATTTACACTGTTGTAGATAGTGTTATATGCATAGATTCCAGTAGTTTTTATTCACATGTATCTCTTATCATTATTCGGAACTAATATCATTCATATCTGTTTGTGTTGGTAGGAGATGACCCTTGAAGAGTATGAGAAGCTAATGGAAGAGAAGAGGAAGGCGTTGCTGGCTCTAAAGCCTGAGGAAAGAAAGGTTAATTTGGACAAAGAACTTGAATCCATGCAACTTCTCTCAAACAAGAAGAATGATGATGAAATCTTCATTAAATTGGTGAGTTTTTTTAGGGCTTTCCTGCTAATTTATAGTTGCTTAATTCTTGTATTAATAACTAATCGTTGTATTAAGAACTTGATTGTGCTGTATGGTAGCTTATTCATCATGCTTGAAATTTTGTGGCAGGGTTCCGAGAAAGAAAAGAGAAAAGAGGCCGTGGAAAAAGCCAGAAAGGTACTTTAATTTTTCTCTTTAAGTGGCTAAATTTGTATCATAGCAATTGGAGACATGATTTGTTATGCATCTCTTTGTTGGGAATCCCTTCCATTTCATAAACCCAGTGTTTAAAAATGCCAAAAGGGCAAAATTGCCTCAAGACCTATGGTGCTTGAACGAAAAGCGATTTGTGAAGCTCTTCTTTGAAATGAAGCACACAATTTTGGAAAATTAAAAAAATGACAACTTGATGATTTTAGTAGTATAATAATCAAATTTTAATTAAAATAACTTATTTAAACATCCAATATACAATAATGCCAATGTTGAAACAACTCCTCAAATTTGAGATTTAAAGAACCGCCATTTTTCTTTTGGGTATCTTTGCATGTCATTGTTTAAAGCACACTTTTTCCTGAAGCACATCGCTTTACCCATAAAGCGGTTACCCTTGCTTCGCATCGCATTGCTTAGGCGTTAGCTTTTAATAACACTGCATAAACCTACTGTTATATGTGCCTTTTTATTGTCAAAAGTTATGCACCTAAGGGACTCTTCGCGCAAGGGAGAACAATTCATCCTGCCACCCTTCTACCCCTCCCAATAGAGAAAAATTGTGTTATTCTGAACTTTCAGGATTATGGAAAATAAAATTTCAGTTAATGCTTTCTAAGACCGTAAGCTGTCTATGCTCTTGGTTGTTTAGTTGTATATCAGTTTCCGACATGATGAAAACTATTCCCAAGTCATGGAGGTTTGACTCGTACTTTGATTACTCGCTTCAACAGCCTCTCCCCTTGATTTCTAGTGGGGCAAGAGTAGGGTAGGGAAGTGATTTTATGTATGCAGTTATGCTGGTGTCAGTATTATAATTTATCTGGTTTCACCTCAAAATCATTTAATTTTGCACTGGCTCTCTTTCAAAGGAAGAGCGTGAAAGTCTACACTTTTGTAGGATGTGTGCAAGTATAATATAAAGACAATATATTGATTCACTAACTTTTGAGTGGAATAGATTTAATTATTGATTAAGTATGAGGCTTGATTGATTTTATTTCTTGCAGACTCAAAGCATAAACGAGTTCCTGAAGCCTGCAGAAGGAGAAAATTACTCTCGCCGTGGTGGTCGTGGCAGGGGACCGGGCCGTGGAAGAGGTGGTTTTGGTGGTGGTGTTGGTGGAAACAAAAGCTTTTCAGCCCCATCAATTGAAGATGTTGGCCAGTTCCCGTCCTTGGTTGCCAAATAAGGGAGCAACTCGCGCATGGATTAGGTAAAAGGGAGCTACTCTTGCCATCTGAACTGTCTTCTTTTCTCCATATTTATGATATTTGGGCTTTTTGAGGATAGCTGAATATTTCCTGGAACCTTTGAGCATTCCTCTATTAGAATGGTTTTGATCAACCTTATAATAGTTCTGTATGTGTGTAAATTTAGATGTTTTATGGGATTGGTTTCTTTTTGTTAACTTTTGACATGCATGGAAACCCTTCTCTTCATATATAGGTGCAAGGATCTAATTTAATGTTTTTTGTTTACTTGTCAAATCAGTTTTTACGTGCAAAATGGATAATGATTCATACAGTTGATCCTAGCTAATTTGATATTGAGATGTTTGTGACAGTTGATTTCTTATCTAGATTGCACTTCTAGTGGTTCTTTTGAGAAAATTTGGAAGGTCTTTTACCCTAAATATGTTTGCTGCTGTGTAGGATGAAATTTGATCAGCCTGAAAGTTGACAGAGGCCAGTTTCTGCGTCTATAACAGACATTTTTGATTATTGTATGAACATGGAGCAAATGAGAATGTTACAAAAATGGTTCATGCAGAAGACTTTTATTATGTTTCTGGTAGTTGTAATGTTGTGTTTCTTATGTTTTTGTAGTGATAAAGGGATTTCTAGCAAGAGCTTAATTCATGATTTTGAATTTGCATCTTAGTTTGTCTTTCTCACCTGTAAGTGCATCATTAGCCAATGGCATGACACAGATGCAGCCATAACCATATGGTTAAAAAGATGGAGCAAACATGGAGAGTAACATCCAATTTTGAGTGTTGCAAGTGGACTTGGCAAATTGTCTTCCCATTCCAGGACTACGTGCAAAATGTTTCCATATCTTCGGAGTAGTCAAAGGAAGTACGGCGAGTCCAAGAGGGAATAAATTGACTAAGTATCGATGTCGGGTTCTCTCTTCTCTTCATGAATCTTAGTTGGAAGCCTCCGTTTTCAATGAAGTAGGAGCTTGCACCCTACCTAGCGGTACTTCTATCGCTTGCCTCTTGTGGTTCTGTTTGAAAGACAATTGCGAGAACCTAGTCTTAGATGGTTCGTCACTTGTGGTCCTGTTTGAAAGACAATTGCAGTTTGAGCTGTCCTTCCTGGGCAGCTACGGCTAGGAGTCCCTAGACCTAGAATCAGATTAATAGTCAATAGAAGTCCTGGGAAATAGGAATGGCAGGTGGGGCAGGGTGGGTTTTGTCGGAACCCACATAATTTCAACCCGCCCCTGCATAGGATTTAAACCCGCATCCACCTGCCCCACACCCCACCCTTGTTCACCTGCCCTGCATAGTATTTAAACCCATGTCCACCCCCCACACTTCACCTGAGTTAACCCGTCCTGTCCCGCAATTTTTTTAAATTAAAATTCTCTTTTTTGTGGGTCTATTTTGCCAATCCGTGACCTGTCCTCCCTCGTGCGACTATTGAACCTGCCCCGTCCTGCAACATCTGCCCTGCTAACACTCAAACCCGCACAGTCCCATTGCCATCTGTATTAGTAAAGGAAAATATGAACTCCAATAACGGATGGAATAAACAAGCTAGTGGACTTTAAATACTTAAATAGATTAAATTGAAAAAACTATATTCTCCAGCGTATCTTTTGATATACCAGCAAGGTTGCAACATTATATGTTTAATACTTTTGGAGGGGAGTGTAAAGAAATGAACTAAGGCAAACACTAGCTTAACCAATATACCAAGTTTTTCTACAAGTGTTGTGTATAATCTAATAACAAAGATTGTCAATTTGCATAATATACTGTAACCAAATGCAAGAAATAATTAATACTAACATAATGACGGTTAATATATATTTCTTCTCACAGATCACCTAAAACTAATTTTACGCGCCACATGAAAACATCATTGGATAATGTGACTCTAATAGTACTCCTTTTGATCCAAAATAAGTGATTTTTTGGTTGTTTTCACACATATTAAAAAATTTCCTTTTTAGCATTAATTAACAATAGAATTAACCATATTAACCTTTACTATCTCTTCACATAAACACTTCTAAAACATATTCCAACACTATTTACTCCAAGGGTAATGTAGGAAACAAATAAATAATTCATTCTTGGAATATGAAAAAATCACTTATTTTGGACCACAAAAAACAAGCCAAAAAAAACTTTTTGTGGACCGGAGGGAGTAATGTTTCATTTGACCTAAAAAAGTTTAACTTCTTTAAGTTGATAATGTAAAAGAATTTTTATACAATCATGTCTACTAAAAAAGATAATTGTTCATGAAAGTGGGACTAGTAACATGAAAAATACTATAGATTACCACCTATAACAAACATGAGCGGATGTACCGTTTACTCTATAAATTCAGTAGAACCTAGTAACTTTCGCTCAAACCCTATATTTATCTTACAATTTCTTTGAATACAGTTAAACTTTTCTATAACAGTCATCCTCTATAGCATCACTTCACTATAACGGTTAGGTTTTCTTTGGAACAAATTTGTCATATTATGTTATAATATTTGTTCTCTATAAAAGTACTTCGTTGTAGCATGTAGCAGTCAAAAAGTGTTTTGAACAAACGAAGTTCTTATATAAAAGTTTGATTGTATATACAAATTATAAAATCTAGAACTCGATAACTCCAAGTCGTTAAAATTCAGAACCCATAAATTTTAAATTCTAGATTTTTGACCAGTTAAAATATACCGATAGTGTAATTTCTTTTATTGCATCACTTACTTATAAATTAAATCCAAAAGATGATAGCAGCAATGTTTTCAGCTAGAACCCATCATATTTCCCCATCAACATAGCGGCACAATAACTGCAGTTGGTAACTCCAACAAATAATTGATTTTTTCAAAGGCCTCATTACTGTCTGTGTCTGTTCCATTTTGATGACCAATTAATGTTGTCAACTGCATCTGCATTTTGATGACCAAATAATAGTATGTTTGGCTAAGCTTCTTTTATGGCAAAAATACTTTTGTTTTGGTCAAAAATATTTTTTTTCTAAAATTAAGGTGTTTGACCAAGCTTTTAAAAAGAAAAAGGTCATTTTAAGGAGAAACATAAATAATTTTGGAGAAGCAGAAAAAATGAGTTTCTCTCCAAATCACTTTTGAGAAAAATACATTTAGAAGCAGTTTTGTAAAGCTTGGCCAAATACTAATTGCTGCTCAGGAGTACTTTTCAAATTAATTAGTCAAATACAAACTGCTTCTCACCAAAAATACTTTTGAGAAAAGCACTTTTGAAAAAAAATACTTCTCAAAATAAGCTGATTTTTGCAGCTTGGCCAAACGGGCTATAAGTATTCACGTTCACCTGTCTCCAACCTACTCCCTCTGGTCCACAATAAGTGATTTTTTAGCTATTTTCACACAGATTAAAAAATTCACATTTTAACATTAATTAACAATAAAATTGACCATATTAACCTATCTCTTCACATAAACACTCCTAACACATACTCTAACACTATTTACTTCAAAGGCAATGTAAGAAAAAAATAATTAATTCATTCATGAAATCTGAAAAAATCACTTATTTTGGACCACAAAAAAGAGCAAAAAAAATCACTTATTGTGGACCGGAGGGGTAGCATATATCCCCTCAACACACACACACACACACACACAAGAAGTGAAGCTAGATTATGAGGTACGGGTTCGACCGAATCCAGTCATTTTTACTTAAATAGTATATTTGTATTAGGTTCAATTGCGAACCATAGGTTCCACGACAGATTCAGAATAAATAAATTTCAAATTCTGGCTATGGACATGCACAAAAGCCGTATTCCAAGCGAATTGATTATCATTTGGCCCCCTCTTAAACACGAAGAAGGGTGAATTCCAGAGAGAATTGCATGCCAAAGCTCTGACTCCGAAAATGAGTTGACATCAATTATACTCCCTATGGAGTAAAAAGCGTAGGAATATTTATTATATTTTTAATGAATAAATTAAAATTAATATGGCTATTTTCATTATTAATTAATATTAAAAGGTGAATTTCTAATATATGTGAAAACAGCCAAAAAATATCAATTAAAGTGGATCGAAAAGAATAACAAAATAGATTTAGCCTCGGAGTCCTGCTTGGTTGGGACACCCTTTAAAAAAGTCAAGTGAATGAACTTAACCATTGTTTAAATATAGCAGGTTCTAATAGGTTAAAGATTCATTGGTCGAGATCCATTCCTCTTTCTAAAAAAAATAATAATCTAAAAGGGCATAGAAGATTACGGGTTCGAGCCATGGAAATAACCTATTGTAGAAATACAGGGTAAGACTGCGTACGATAGAACCTTGTGGTCCGGCCCTTCCCCGGATCCCGCGCATAGCGGGAGCTTAGTATACCGGGCTGCCCTTTAATCTAAAAGGGCACATATAGAAAAATCTTTGTTTGATATACTATAAGTATATATAACTATGCAACATAAAGATCAATGAATATATTATATATATAACTTTCATGAAAATTATAGCTGTAATTAACTATGTATTAAATGTTACAGGTACTCCATTTTGAAGAGAGTACTCCAATAGCTAATGCCCTCTCATATTACAACTAATGTATTTAGGGCCAGTTTGTCCATAATAATAATAATTATTATTATTATTATTTTTTTCAAAAAATATGTTTGTTCATGAAATTTTGAAAGTTTTTAAAAAAATTTCGAAAATGAGATTTTCACGGTACCAAATTTTCAAAATTTTAAAAAATTTCTCTTCCCCCCACTAACAAAACTGCAACATTTGTTTTTACGTGAAATGCATGTCCAAACATAATTTCAAATTTCAAATACCATTTTCAACTTAACTCCAAATACTACTTTTTGTTTTTGGTTGCAAAAATTATAATTTTTATGTCCAAACGCCTACTTATATATCTATAGCCAAAAAACAGAAATAAAAATTGATACACAACTTGTAGGAAGAAGAAAGAAAAAAAAGACTTTTCCACTTTTACAGCAAAACTTCTTAAATGATGTTAGGTGTATCAGTAAACTAATCTTGATAATGTAATATATTGACTGAAATCTTTTGCAGAGACCCAATTTATGACATAAAAGCGACAGATCACCATCACCTGTACTATTATTATTAATTTTTTTGGGTCCTTTTTTCTTCCTTTTGTGTGTTTCATTTTTTTTATACCATCTCCCGTCCATCCTAACAGTCATTTAACAGTAGGTCTTAAGTTAATAGAGTTGACTAAAGTCAATATCTTAGGGTAAACAGTTTTGGAATTATAATTTAAAAATTCATATATGTTCGTATGATAATTTTAAACGTGTACGTATGTTCGGATTAGGATCCGAGAGGCTGGGATGCGATTCGGCAAAACTGCATGAAAATTAGAAGCATAAGATTCATAAATTTGACTTGAAAGTTGGTTTTGTGTTGCAGTACTTTAATTTGTGTTTTCAACCGTTGGACAAGTTCATATAGAGTATTTGAACTTGTTGGAATAGTTTAGAGGTGACCGAGGGGCTAGAATGAGTTTCGACGTATTAGATTTCATACCTCTTATTATAAGAGTATTTGTCTGAAATATCATTTATCTTTCTCTAAATATGTCACTTAAAAACACTTTACTAATTGGAATAGTAAAAGTAAATCTGAAAAATAATAATAAATACTTCTAACTTTTCTAAAAAATCAAGTAAGCGTCCTAGACATACATTATTTGCAGATAATATTTTCAAATCAACATTTATTTTTTAATTTTGTCTATTATTTTTAACTTCCCAATTTACCTATATATAAAGGTACATACTCAACTAGTGTATTGCACTCAAGTCTCTTAAAAGATGGCAACTTGCAATGGAAATGGAGCTGCAGAATTTTCCTCCAAATTGCAAGTTGAAGCAATCCAAACTGTGATACCAATGAAGATAACCGATCCACGGTTATCAAGGCGAATCGCGGTATCTGAAAATTTTTGCTCGGGCGATTTGCAAAGGCGATTTCACATGGTGTTGTACTATAACAAAGCATCAGAGGCGGATTCAGGATGGATAATTGCGGGTTGGTTTAAAGAGTCACTAGGAATGGCAATAGTTGAAAGTCCATTATTTGGTGGAAGACTAAGGAAATTAGAGGATAATAATGATTTGGAGTTGGTTTCAAATGATTCTGGTGTTAGATTGGTTGAGGCTAATGCTCAAATAAATATGGCTGATTTTATTGATCTCAAAAACAAGGAAAATGTAGAAACTGAGCTTGTCTTTTGGGAAGATATTCATGAAACAAATCCTCAGTTTTCTCCCCTTTTCTATGTCCAGGCAAGTTCAATTATATACTTAGCATAGTGATTAAATTCTTGTTAATTAATGTCACAAGATTCTTGTCCATGTTTTATTTATAATTGTGGTATTCGGATCAACTTATATGCACTTGACTAATTTCATGGTGTATTTGTACCTTCTACTAGCACAAATATCGAGTAACTCTATCTATTAAGACTTTAAACATCTGAAAAGAAATCACATAGTGTTTCACAAGATTCTTGTCTGTCTAGGGATGCCAAATTTGGCCCAAGCCTAATTGACTCACCCAACCTGTCCAAGGTTGGGCTGGTTATTGACCAGCTCATTTATTGAACTCAACTCATCTTGATCCAACCCATCTCAGGTTGATTTTTAGCCCAAATTAATCAATGAGTTACTTTGCTCAAAATATCATAGAAATAATTTTTGTTTTGTTTGATATGTTATACATCACCATAACAAAAGAAAAAAAAATCTTATTTAATAATTATACAATTCATAAGAAAATAACATATATTATTTAAAGCTTGATAAGTATTGGGCGGGTTGGGTTACGACCCAAATTTTAGCCCATCTTGACCCAATTCATCTCAACCCAAGTAACTTTTGGGCGGGTCAATGACCAGCCTATTTATTGACTCAACCCATTTTAACCCGCCCCAAATCAGTCCAACCCGTCCATTTGACACCCGTATCTATGTCAATTTACATAGACAATATAAAGATTTTTTGGCACTATCAAAATACTTTAACTTGTTGTAGTAAGTAATTTACCTCATTTTATCCGTTACTAATTTCACATTTTATGGACAATTTCTTGAAGTTACTTTGTAGATAACCTAATATTATAAGAATTCTTTTCCATTATCTATATATTTTAACCTATTGTAGCAGGTAACCTATCTTATATTTTATCTACATAAACCAATTTTATTGAATATATTACTTATAATTATCTTTGCAGCGATATGATGCTTGTTCTAATTGCTACTTATTTAGTAATTTTATTAATACATATGCATGGTCTGAGCCAAAGTCATTGATTCCGATAGTTCAAAACCTATAACTTGTGCAGTACATTCACCTTTAACTCTTCCAATAATAATAGTCACTTAAAATTATTAAAAGATGTAGGAACGTTGGTAATACACTTTTCAATTTTAACCTTTGAAATAACTATTTTTCAGGTGACAAATTTCAAGTGTGGAGGATATTCAATTGGGATAAGTTGCAGCCTTTTTCTAGCAGATCCTTTTGTCATGACAAGTTTCTTGAAAAATTGGTCCCAAATTCACAACAATTTGATCTCACAAATTGATGCACCAAAAATTCCAGCATTTTACACTCCAAATCTAAGAAAAGTTGGCTTTTTACCAACTATATCAAGTAGCTTAACCACAAGAAATCAAACCACTCAAACTCTAATTTTCAAGATTCCCAAAAATCTCTTGAAAATTAATGATAAATTCCTCAAAAATCTTGCATCAAAATGTGTTGGAGAAACAGAGGGAAAACTTGGTAAACAATTGTCTTCAAAATTCACTTTGTTTGTGAAAGAGAGTACTAACTTTGAGAATGTTATTAGGGTGGAAACTTGTATTAGAGAGGAGATAATTAAGGAAGAATCTGAATTAATAGCTAAAAGTGGTGGATTAATTTCAGCAAGTTGGGATGATTTGGAAGGTGATAAAGTGAGTTTTAATGAAGGAAATAAGGCTGTTAATATTTCATGTTGGATTATTAATGAAGAAAATCAAGATCTTGTGATGATTACTCCATCTCCTGATGAAGACGGCTCTCAACTAAACATTATAATTATAGTTACTAATTAGATTTTTATAACCGACTCCAACCTGTCTGGGAATGAAGCGTCCTTATGGCTGCAAATGAAATTCTTGAGAATGGTTGAAAAAGATGTACTCATTTTCCTCACCCTAACCCGCACTAAGAAAGAAAAAAAAAGAAGAGAAATCTTTGCTCTTTTTTTTTTGCTCTTATTATTTTGGGTTTTTGGGGGACATTGGTTTTCTCTTTAGTAGTTGTTTTAAGGAAATTGGTTGTGCTATGTTATTTAGCAAATATTCTGTTATATTCTTCGAAATGAATACTTCCTTTTGATTGTCTTTGGAAGTCCAAGCTTTTGTTTATCTCTAGAAGAATATAGCTGTCAAAACCACTAGATAAAAGGTTTCCTTTAACATTAATACTCCTCAACATGGCTCGATTTGTACTGGGGATAAAAGGATAATTAATTTCGAAATTAAATTTGAGATAAGTTTATCTTATATTTAGTTGGGATAAAATTACGGTATAACTAATCCTTGAATTAGTTATTCCGGGATTGTAGTATTACTTTTATCCTTATGGGATAATAGGATAATAATTCCGGAATAACTAATTCCAATAGTTAATCCTGTAATAACTTGTTTCCCAACCAAACGACCTCTAAGTTCACAATTTTGTAAAGAGTTTAATTTAAGTGCACGAATTATTTAACGGGAATCTTACATAAATGTCCCAAATAAGTCCTAACTTACCAACCTCTAACCATTAATCATACACTTACCAAAACTAGAAATATGCACACAATCTTTTTCATTGAACAAAGTTTATATCATGTATATGATATAAGTTTGAAGATTTGCACATGATATCTTTTCCATTGAATAAATTTTAAAAAAATATTTAGATACAAGATTTAATTGTTAAGCTCTTAGATTGTCTACAAGGTAAAGCTATCAGATACCTTTTGCAGAAAATTTGGACGCGCGCCAATTCAAATGTTATATCGTTAGCAAGAGAATGAAATCTATGAAACAAGCTACAATTACAAAGTTCTTGAATCAATCTTTAAAAAAATTATTTTTCTAGGTAGCTTTTAAATGTGTGCATAAGAGTTTAAATCTTTATACGTTTATTTATGAAATATGCATATCTTTTGAGATTTTAAATTTGAATAATTTTCTTATCTTTTATATGTAACATTAAAAAAGGAAAAATAATTGATTTTTAAATAATTTTTTATATATAACAACCAAAAAATATTAAAACATCAAATGTTCTTATAGGTGTATAACAACCATTCACTATAAAAGCTAAAAAATATTGAAACAAGCGAGACTGTTATATAAAGGGTTGATTGTAGTTCTCACCATAATATACGAGTTTATTATTCTGCATGAGTTAAGTGAGCTTATGCTTGGTCTGCAATGAAGCACTACACCAATATAAACATGTCAATTTGAGCCATGGCAAATGAGTTCAGATTAATTTTATTATTTTCTTAGCTTGAATCGAGACTTCTGGTTAAGAGTGAAGGATCACATCCATCATATCCGACCTTTTGGTGGTACGAGTCCGACTTACAATACTTCCTCATGCTTGAGGGTTATGGGCTATCTAGCGGTCCTATCGTATTCTTCAACTGATTCAACTTCTTAATTTATCTAGTTTACTAGTTAACCAGAATATAAATATGACTAGCATGCTCCTGCAGTACTAATCGTCTATTCAAAATATATCAACCCTTTATTTAGCGAATCTATCAACAATGAATAAAGCACATCATTCAACTGAGCAAGACTATTAGATATATCCCTATTCTAATCACGAAATTATTCAGCTCAATGCTCTTTGCAACCTAAAATTTTCTCTCACGAGTTCAACACTAGATTCATAGATAGTATTTAATTGGTGATTAAACAATCAAATAAATAAGCATAGGATTGAACAAATAAACTAATACGGCATGTTAATAAGCCAAATCAATATTCAAACAACAATAGTCATGAAAGAACCAAAATCCTAGAACGTGAAGTTTAACTCCATATAGACATGGTAGTTGATGGATATAAATTATTCATGTAATTTCATATGTAAAAAATAAGTTTTAAAATTAAAATATGAATAATGATATCCTATCCTCGCATATTTTCTAACAAATATTGTAGGAAGAAGAAATTATGAAAAAGAAGAAAAAAGGCTAAAAGATAAGAGAATGAAGCAAAGCCACAGTTACACACATCATCTTCATATTCACAATTGTGGAATATACATATGGGCTTATGGAAAGAGATAATTAAAGATGAAAAGGAGCATAGTTGCATATGTGGAACCTATATACACAAGGTCACATTCACATACATGGAACATACATGTCGTAAAGACCCGATCGGTCGTTTTAAGCTCTAGCATGTTGTTCGGCGGTTTGAGGCCTGAGTAGCTTCACTTCAGGTATTATGACTTGTACGTATGGTCAGAATTTAATTTCGGGAAGTTCGGGATTGATTTGGAAAGAAAATTTGAATTTCGGAAGCTTTAAGTTGGAACAATTGGCTAAGATTTTACCTTTGAGTAAACGACTTCAGAATCGGGATTTGAAGGTTCCAATAGATTTGTATGATGATTTCGGACTTGAGCGTATATTCGGGTTGAGTATCAGATCACGCGGGAGCATTTCAGCGCTTATTATAGAAGGTTGGCATTTTAAAGGTTTAAGAATTTTATAAGTTTGGTTTGAAGCGGATTTTGATGTTATCGATGTCTGTTCGGGGTTCCGAACCTTGGAATAGATTTGTTATGTTATTTGTGACTCGTTTGCGAAATTTGAAGTCATTCCGGATTGATTTGATATGTTTCGGCACACGATACAGAATTTGGAAATTTATAAGTTTGATTCGAAGCGTGATTCATGATTTTGATGTTGTTTGACGTGGTTTAAGGCTTCGACTAAGTTCATATTGCATTTTGGGACGTGTTGGTATATTTGGTTAAGGTCTCGAGGGCCTCGGGTGGATTCCACATGGTTAACAGATTGATTTTTGGACTTAAGAAATGCTAAAGCTGGGCACAGCTGGTGTGATCGCTTCTGCGATGTCTTGGTCGTAGAAGCGACATCGCAGAGGCGAGGTCGAGCTCGCATAAGCAAAATGGGAAGGGACTGGCATTAGCTACAGATGCGAAGATTTACCCGCATCTACATGACCGTAGAAGCAGCCTAGTGGTCGCAGAAGCGGTAGAGAGTGAGGCAGGCTGGAGGCGCAGGTGCGAGGTTTGTGTCGCACCTGCGGGACCGTAGAAACGGATTCTTGGTCGCAGGTGCGACTCCGCAGAAGCGGAGTCCTGTACGCAGATGAGAAGGCAGGGGGGCTGAAGGGCGACCGCAGAAGCGGTATTTTGGCCGCACTTGCGGAATCGCAGAAGCAGTCAAGTAGCCGCAGGTGCGAGAGGTCGTTGGACAGTGTGTTCTTTTAAGAACGGAATTTGGCCCCTTTTCTTTTATTTTCACTTGGTTGGGGCGATTTTGGAGAGCTTCAAGGGGAGATTTTCATCAAGCAATGCAAAGTAAGTGATTCCCACCTATTACAAGTTAAATACATGGTTTGTATATGGATTTAAACATGAAAATTAGTAGAAATTTGGAATTTTTGGTAGAAAACCTAGAATTTGGCATTTTTGGATTTTCACCACGAAATTGGACATGGAATTTGGAATAAGTTATATATTTTAGTTCGTGGTGTTATGGGTAAAGTTTATCTTCGAATATTTTTGAAATCCGGACACGTGTGCTCGAGGGTTGATTTTATCGATTTTTCGAGCGGAGTTGGGGATTGTTATTAATTGATTAACTATGGGTAATATAGTATATATTTATAGATTTGCACATTTGTTTGGCTAGTTTTGAAGAGACGGTCATCGATTTGAGGTGTTTGAGAGGCGTTGGAACCGGTTTTGGAACTTCGGAGCGAGGTAAGTCTCATGTCTGACTCTGTGAGGGGGAAACAACCCCTAGGTGATGTATTTGTTATGTGCTACTTGTTGCGGGGGCTACGTACGCACAAAGTGATGAGAGTCCGTACGTAGCTAGATTCATGTTATGTCCGGGTAGACTTAGGTTCCCGCCATGCTATAACTGTACTATTTGAGTTGTCTCTTGCCTATTAAATTCTTTTATTTTACGTTGCGACTTGAGACTAGACTTATGTAGGGTGATAGACTTGCTATTGTAGATATTCGACGGGCTTCATGATTAGCCGCAAAATAATTGTACTCCTCTTACGAATTTCTCCCACGTTATGTGTTCTCATCGAAAGGTTTCCCTTAAAATATATAACTGACACGTCTATTCGTGAGTGGGGTTAAGGAGCCGTCAAAACTTCTTATTCTAATGGGATCGGGCTGTTCACCTCAGCAGGATAGATACATCTATGGTTCGTGCCGTTCAACCCTCGGCAGTGCGCACATTATGATTGATCGAGTCGTACGCCTCAGCAGGATTATGTACCACACTCTCATGGGAGAGGGCCGTTTGCCTCGGCAATAAAATAGATGTATCTATGGTTCGTCAATGTTATGATGGATCGGGTGGTACGCCTCGACATTTCTATAAAATACTCTTATGAAATCGTGCGTAATAATTGGCAAGAAGCCAGCATATCTGTGAGCTTTTTCGAATTGAACTGTGACGACCTATTTGGTAAGGTCAAATATATATATACTCCGATTGAGGAGCTAACTACTAGCTGAGAGTTTGAGTCATTGCTGAGATGAGGATTGTGCCACGTATTATACTTGTTATTTCGCTTATTACTCTAACTCACACATGTTTACTTCTATTGTATCTGTCTTATTGGACCACTAGTAAGTGTTGATGTCGACCTCTCGTCACTACTTATCTGGGGTTAGGCTAGATACTTACTGGGTACGCGTTGATTTACATATTCATGCTATACTTGCTGCACTTTTTGTGCAGGTACATATATGCCTGGTGGTCTTTTTGGCGCCGAGGTGCAGCTATTGCGGGGACTTTACCGTGAGCTACATTTCATGTTACGATCCGCCTGCAGCCTACAGAGTCTCCATCAGATTTATTTATATTCTCCTGTCTAATTTGTATTCCAGACAAATGTTGTATTTTATTATATTTCCTAGTTGATGCTCATGCACTTGTGACATCGGGTTTTGGGGGTTCCTACGGTTTGTTCATTATTGTAGTTCGTGTAAATATTACCCTTTACCCTGTAAATTCTATTTCATATTATTTAATTAATAAAAATTATGATATCAAAATACTAAAATGAGTAATTAAGTGATCAATTACCATTGGCTTGCGTGACGGTGGTGTTAGGCGCCATCACGACCTGTACTGGATTTTGGATCGTGACAACTTGGTATCAGAGTGCTAGGTTCACTTAGGTCTCACGAGTCATGAGCAAGTCTAGTAGAGTCTTGCGGATCGGTACGGAGACGTTTGTACTTATCTTCAAAAGGCTACAGGGCTGTTAGGAGAACTTTCCTTCTTGATTTCCTCATCATGCGGTTTGATTCCATTGAGGCTTGTGCCTTTATTTCCTTCCTACTCAATCTTATGCGACGCGAAGCGCTTTTTATCAATTGGGCGTCGAGGAGTTGTAGTGGTACCGCAGACGTGGTGCAGGATGTTTTCCATGCCTATTCAGGCAGACGATTATCGTCATCTTGCAGAAGGATGTTCTTTTGTTCCAGCTCAGTATTTGTATTTTCTATGGTTTCGAGACTGTGCACGGATTGCTATGATGTTTATGCGTTGTTATCGCACAATGTTGGTGTAATGGTAAGGTGCTCGTTTATGTGTTGAGGCAGTCAATGGCTTGAAGAGATGATTTCTCAGTGCATGATTAATGGGTTCGGCATTTAATTCCAGCGGAGGAAAGGCAATCGGACTATAGATGTCCAAGTTTGGTTGATGAAGTAACGAGACTTGATATTTTCGAGCGTGGTGAAATTTTCATTTTGATGCGGTATCGCCATCATTGTTTGAATGCATTACGGTTCGCCGGTGTTATGGTCTTCTTGGATTTTGCCTTCGAGGCAGGGTGTTGTGAAATGGTGCCTGAGGGGCGGTTGTCAGAGATAGCGGTGTGTAGCGGTTCAGAATCGAATTGGTATTTCTAATGTTGATGGCTTGAGGAAGATGATCTTCTAGGAGGTTTAGAGTTGGTAGAAATTCCTTAGTTCTGGTGCTACATGTATGGATTTGATTTGAGGCAACATTCATGCGGCGAAGTATGAGGAAGGACATGGCGGGAGGTGTCTCGCGGCGGATGAATTACTAGCAGGTCAAGCATGAGAAGCGGAGGTCGAGAAGTTGCTTAAAGGAGATGGTTTGACCGAAGTGAGAGATTCTGTGGAGGACTAGCCGCGTGCCTTGAGAAAGTGTGGAATGGTTTGGGAATCGTGATGGAAGGTGATTTGATCTATGAATTTTATTTGGAATGATGGTTACTGTACGAAGAAAGATTGAATATGGCAGAAAGGAGTTTGCTTGAAATGAAGAGGGGTATGAAGATTTGATTATCGTTTCAGATGCAATATGACTTGAGTTTGGAAGGTCTTGTTGAACTGTAAGTTGATGTCAATTGTCATGACACAAAATCTACTATGGGTCGTGATGGCACCTAATGCCGCCGTCGGGCAAGCCAACGTTAATTTATCAATTTATTTACTTATTTTTTTACTTTTGAGATCATAATATTCATTACTTAAATAGTATAGAATGGAATTACAAGGTAAAAATATAATAACTACGTGAGCTACAATAACGAACAACCAGTAGGAACCCCCAAAATCCGGTGTCATAAGTGCATGCGTAATTTTCTAAGGAGTACAATAACATTACAATACCTGCCTCGAATGTAGTAAGAAAGAATAAAATAAACAGTACAATGGAGATTCGGTGGACGGCGATGCATAGCCTGAAATGCAGCTCACATAAAGTTTCCTCCACATGTATGCCTACGCGCCAAGGTGATCATCAAATGAACCTGTCAGATCCTGCACATTTAGTGCAGAAGTGCAGCATGTGTACGTAAATCAATGCGTACCCAGTAAGTATCTAGACTAACCCCGAAGAAGTAGTGACGAGGGGTCGACATCAAAACTTACTAAAGGTCCAATAAAACAATGTAATAAAACATGAGCATATATGAAGCATACGGCAATGATGGTGTAAATTTGTAAGTTACACGATCTTTCAATTGGCATTTTTGGACCTTCATTGCCGTAAGTTACACGATCTTTCAAATCTATAAGTTACACAATCTTGAAAACCTAGAATTTGGAATTTTTAAATTTTGACCACGAAATTAGATATGGAATTTGGAATAAGTTATATATTTTAGTTCGTGGTGTTATGGGTGAAGTTTATCTTCGAACATTTTCGAAATTCGGGCATGTGGGCCCGAGGGTTGATTTTATCGACTTTTCGAGCGAAGTTGGGGATTGTTATTAATTGATTAACTATGGGTAATATAGTATATATTTATGGATTTGCACATTTGTTTGGCTAGTTTTGAAGAGACGGGCATCGATTTTAGGTGTTTGAGAGGCGTTGGAGCCGGTTTTGGAACTTCGGAGCGAGGTAAGTCTCCTGTCTAACTCTGTGAGGGGGAAACTATCCCTAGGTGATGTATTTGTTATGTGCTACTTGTTGCGGGGGCTACGTACGCATAAGGGGACGAGAGTCCGTGCGTAGCTAGATTCATGTTATGTCCGGGTAGACTTAGGTTCCCGCCATGCTATAACAGTACTATTTGAGTTGTCTCTTGCTTATTAAATTCCTTTATTTTACATTGCGACTTGAGACTAGACTTGTGTAGCGCATAAGAATGCGTGGAAGGAATTCAAAGAGTTATGTTTCAAGCTGAATTAATTCCGCCCGATAATAAAAGAAAGATGGGGAGTTTATCCTAATTGTCATGTAGCCTCTCGAAGATAAGTATGGACGTCATCATACCGATCCGCAAGACTCTACTGGACACTTGCTCATGACTTTAGAACCTATGAATCTAGGGCTCTGATACCACCTTGTCACGACCCAAAATCCAATTAGTCGTGATGACACCTAACCTCACCTGCTAGGTAAACCAAATAACAATAATCTGATTCAATTAATATTTAACTAACTCTAATACACTCCTCAAGGACTGGTAGTATAAATCATGAACTTCTAAGATTAGAATTTACAAAACTGGTGTGAAATAAAAATACATCATTTGTCTGGAATATACATGAACAGATTAAAAATTCTAAAGCTACCATGAACAAGAGGGTGAAATAGATGGAACACATGTACATCTTCAGATCCAGCTCCCGTCGTACACAGCAACATCATCGTCAAAATTTTGCACGCAAGGTGCAGAAGTGTAGTATGAGTACAACCAGCCGCATGTACTCAATAAGTAACAAACACAACCTTAGGTTGAAAGTAGTAACGAGCTGGAACACGATCAAAGTACAACAACAGCTCATAACAATATAACAAAAGTGGTACAGGAAATAACTCAGAAATAAAATGTTTAGCTCATTCACAGTTCCAGAAAATAGACATGCTTTTCAAGTATAAAAGTGAAAACCCAAATCTTTAACCGAAAACACCAAAATATGAGTAAGTTTTAAAATTTGTGATTTTCCTTCAGAAACTTTTCAACAGGTAAATGTTTCATTATCAAATGGCATGAGGAAAAGTACATCTCTATGCCTACATGTCAATGTGTATGAGAAGTCATGAATGATGTGATACCGTACAACATGAGAAAAATATGTCTTTATGCTTGTATGTCAAGTGTGCATGCCAATGCAGTACAACATAGTGAACAACTATATGCATACTCTCAGAGTATTAATCAACTCAGTCCTCCCAATCACTCGCACTCGCACTTAATAGGTACCTACACTCATTGGGGGTGTGTGCAGACTCCGGAGGGCTTCTTCAGCCAAAACGCTATAATCCGTACGAACAACTCACGTGCTATAGTATCAATATTTGGATCCGCACGGATAACTCACGTGCTGCACGGATAACTCACGTGTTATAGTATCAATATCTGGATCCGCACTGACAACTCACATGTTGTACAGACAACTCACGTGCTATAGTATCAATATCTTAAAATCAGGCCCTCGGCCTCACTCAGTCATCAATATCTCCAGTATCTCGGGCTCACAATGTCATGAAACTAGCCCAAAATGATGATATGATGTATTAATAAATAACAACAGAGACTGAGATATGATATGCAATAAATGAATATGACTGAGTATGAAATTGCAATGTAAGCAATTAACTCAACAATAGTAATGACTTCGGTGGGTCCCAACAGGATAAGCATATAGTCTGGACATGGGTTCTAACATGATTCACAATACGATAACTCCAGTATGTAGAGATTTTATGATTACAGATAAGTTCAGGTAACTACACAATACCACAGAAATAACGGAGTCACAGTTCACACAGTGCACGCCCATACGCTTGTCACCTAACATGAGCGTCACCTCAATACCAAACACATAACACGTATAATCAGGGTTCATACCCTCAGCTCCAAGTTTAGAAGAGTTGCATACCTCGAACAAGTCGAGTCCAATATCGAGCAAGCTAAACAATGCTCTGAAAATTTCATTTTGTGTGTATCAACTTCCGAACGACTCGAATCTAGTCAAAATTCATTTATTTTCAGTCAACATAAATTATAGGAATTAATTTCATATGAAAATACTAATTTTCTCCCAAAATCTGAAATTACACTAAAACATCGCTAGTGGGGCCCACATCTCGGAATCCAACAAAACTCACAAAATCCGACAACCTATTCAACCACGAGTCCAACCATACCAAAATTACTCAAATTCGACCACAACTCGGCTTTCAAATCCTCAATTAAAGTCTATGAAATTTTCTAACATTTTCAACCCAAAACACTGATTTAATGATTAAAACAACAATATATTCATATAATTTAACCAAAACTAAGTTAGAATCACTTACCCCAATCTATATGGTGAAAATCGCCTAAAACATCGCTTCAATCCGAGCTCCATAACTCCAAATATGTTAAAATGGCCAAAATCTCGAAATATAGCTTCTGCCCAGGCATTTACTCTTCGCGATCGCGAAGCACAAAATTTTCCAGCCCCAAAAATTGCCCTTCGCGATCGCGAAGAACAAACTCCCCAACTCTTCCAGACAACCTCTAGTATAACGGTCATAACTTTTTGTATAAAACTTCAAATGCCAAATGGTTAGTCTTTCTGAAAACTGGACATCAAGGTCTACAACTTTCATTTTTCGATCATCTCCATTTTTTTATATAGATTATGAGATATAAGCTTCCAAAATTGGGTCAGTGCAGCAGAGATTTTGTTCTACGCGATCGCGAAAGAGCTTCCGCGATTCACAAGGCCCCAAACTGTTGTTTTCTCTTCGCGAACTCGACCAAATGTTCACGATCGCGATGCACACCTCTGTAGACAAAAACCAGCAATTAAAAATGGTCCGAAACCACCCTGAAACTCACCCAAGACCCTCGGGACCTCGTCCACATACCAACAAGTCCCAAAACATATTACGGACCTACTCGAGGCCTCAAATCACATATAACAACATCGAAACGACGAATCGCGCCTCAATTCAAACTTAATGAAACTAAGAAATTCCAACTTCTACATTCGATGCAGAAACCTATCAAATCAAGTCCGATTGACCTCAAATTTTGCACATAAGTCATAAATGACATAATGGACCTATTTAAATTTTACAGAATCGGATTCCGACCCCCGATATCAAAAAATTATCTCCCGGTCAAATTTTCAAACTTAAATTTCTAATTTTAGTCATTTCAAACCCAATTTAACTACGGACTTCCAAATAATTTTTCGGACACGCTCCTAAGTCCAAAATCACCATACAGAGTTATTGGAATCATTAAAACTCTATTCTGGAGTTGTTTGCACAAAAGTCAAAACACCGGTCAACCCTTTTCATTTAAGTTTCCAATATGAAATTTATTCTTCCGAACTAATCCCGAAATACCTTAAACATCAAAACCGACGATTCACACACATCATAATACATCATACGAAACTATTCAAGACTTCAAATAGTTGAAAGGAGCATAAATGTTCAAAATGACAAGTTGGGTCGTTATATTCTCCCCCACTAAAATATATGTTTGTTCTCGAACGTGACAAGAGTTGTTCCTAAGCCTTTAAATCATTGTTCAGCCCTACCACGCACATTCTCGGGGGTAATCCCACGTCACTCTATTATGTATAGGCCTGACAACATAGCTGAAAATCATTAATTTAACCTTAGCCCATAAACCTTATAATTCAATTTCCGACATTCAGAATTTTTTTTCAACACCTGAATCTCACATCTACACACTTTATAAGTCTGAACAAGCTGTATTAATCCTTAACCATAACCTGAGATATAATCACATAACATACTACACAACTCGCATACTCGCGACACCATTTCTGATCACAGTAACTACTCAAAACTAACCAAGTACTAGTATTAAACCCCATATCAAACAAAACCTCGTTCCCAAAACCTTCATACATTGTCGATAATGAAAGAAACACGCAGAATCTTATAACCACTTTCTAAGCCGACTTTCGATATTATCCTCCCAAATATACAGTAATATAATCTGATAGTACTCATTCTAGGTCTAATGACCTCATCTCATCAAATACAACCACTTTATTGACTTGCAACCCCAACACAACCTAATATTTACAACCAATTCCTCAAATTTCGTGAAGAGGATAACCGTACGTGCATGTGCACAATTCCTCAAATACGTTGCTCAAATAATTATTATTTTTTTTATCGTAGAGGAAGGAAAACAATGAAATCAGATGAATTATCAAAGAAATGTAATTCCCACACACTGCACGGACAACTCACGTGCGACACGGACAACTCAAGTGTCAATGATATAAATCCCCGGGCAAGGTCACAGGCCTCCAGTCCAAGCATATCATACATGAGCAATTAAACAAATACACATGTATGTGATAATGAAATAAGATTCTCATGCTCCTGGACTGGTATAAATAATATGCCATAGTGTAGGCATGTGAACAAAGTGTGCTATCACAGCTCAAATCGGCAAGTTATCGCAAAAATAGTAACAACCAAGTTTATTCAGGGAATTAACCTCTTTGTAATCTCAAGTATAGCCTAGATAATTCTCAACAATGGTACAAATATGAGAACATTATAACTTTAAGCTTAACAGTCAACTCTAGGCATATCATAGCCTAAGCATTCTTCTGAGTATGAATACTTGCCCCGATGCCCGTACATGGGCTCAAACCTCACATATATGCACACTCATAGCATGTTGCTATCACAAATAATTAACGCAACTAATACCTCCACTGAGTTTAAATAAAATACTCACCTCAAACAGGTTGCAACCCTAAAACAATATGTTTCTGAGAACTCCCAGTCTTCAGATTCATAGAATGCATAAATCATCGTAACTGATACCTACTTCAGCGCTCAAATGACTAACACATCTTTCATGCATAATCATCCCATGAGGGATACTTCTATAATTCCCCCGTGCCACATAGAAAAAATCTGAATATCGGTAGTTGATCAACCATGTGAGTACTGCAATACCGATGAATATGCGTAAGTCAAAACACAATGCGCCTTCTGAAATGCGCACCCTTCTCAAGAATTACCGAGCAATTATAACATTCATCTAAATATCTAAAACTGACCATTCTGTCCAAACTTTGTGACCTTCCCTTCAAGACTGAATTGCCATCTTGTACATATAAATCTTAACCCCACACAACACACCACATCTATCATGCCATCATGTGAAAAGCACGAGAATCTCGTTATCAACTCTAAGTCACCAACAAATTACATACTCGATTAGTTAGAAACCTTCCTTTTTCTTCCTTACAGGAGGAAACGACAATACACAACACATTCCCTACACCGGAAGAAAATATCTGGTTCAAACTATCAAGAACACTTTGAAATTCATTTGCACATAACCGAGCTATCAGAACTGAATTCCTCTAACTCGACCAAGCCACGCAGATCACCAAAACCAAGAATATTGCCACCAAAACATCTGTAAAGTCTCACCACATCATAATTACCCCTCATAAATACCACAACCGAGACACCCACTCTGAAATGACCTTATGTGAACTTAAAATTGTTCTCTTACCTTTCTTATACTGGAATGTAGAATTCATAGTCATACAAATTACTGCAAGTCCCGGCATCATCAAATGTAAATCTCATATTCTATCCATGCACAAGTCCGGAAAAATTCTCAATTGCTATTTATAAATCTCGAACCCATTAGAACCTTCTTGAGAGTCGCCCACTTTGCTCAAATCTAAATTGCACTACCCAAACGGGCGAAAAGACACATGCCCCATTAGCACAACAACACCAAAAGAAGTAACTCTGCCTTAACACCACCAATCAAATTCATACTTCGTGCACACTACATTCTTCAAAATAACAACTTAATCATTTCATGATTTTCATATTTTCATAAAGTGCAATGTAACCCGTATTGAAGAAAATGTATTTTTTATGTGCTACTTGTTGCGGGGGCTACGTACGCACAAGGTAACGAAAGTCCGTGCGTACCTAGATTCATATTATGTCTGGGTAGACTTAAGTTCCCACCATGCTATAACTGTACTATTTGAGTTGTCTCTTGCCTATTATATTCCTTTATTTTACGTTGCGACTTGAGACTAGACTAGTGTAGAGTGATAGACTTGTTATTGTAGAGATTTGACGGGCTTCATGATTAGCCGCGAAATAATTGTACTCCTCTTACGAATTTCTCCCGCGTTATGTGTTCTCATCGAAAGGTTTCCCTTAAAATTTATAACTCACACGTCTATTCGTGAGTGGGGTCAAGGACCTGTCAAAACTTCTTATTCTAATGGGATTGGGCCGTTCGCCTTGGCAGGATAGATACATCTATGATTCGTGCCGTTCGACCCTCGGCAGTGTGCACATTATGATGGATCAGGTCGTACGCCTCAGCAGGATTATGTACAACACTCTCATGGGAGCGGGCCATTCGCCTCGTCAATAAAATAGATGTATCTATGGTTCGGCAATGTTATGTTGGATCGGGTTGTATGCCTCGGCATTTCTATAAAATATTCTTACGAAATCGTGCGTAATAATTGGCAAGAAGCTAACATATCTGTGAGCTTTTCCAGATTGAACTGTGACGACCTATTTGGTAAGGTCCAAAATATATATACTCCGATTGAGGAGGTAACTACTAGCTGGGAGTTTGAGTTATTGCTGAGAGGGGGATTGTGCCACGTATTATACTGGTTATTTTGCTTATTACTCTGACTCACACCTGTTTACTTCTACTGTAGTTGTCTTATTGGACCACTAGTAAGTGTTGATGTCGACTTATCGTCACTACTTCTCTGGGGTTAGGCTAGATACTTACTGGGTACGCATTGATTTACGTACCCATGCTACACTTGATGCACTTTTTGTGCAGGTACATATATGTCTGGTGGTCTTCTGGGCGCCGAGGCGCGGCTATTGCGGGGATTTTACTGTGAGCTGCATTTCATGTTACGATCCGCAGCCTGCAGAGTCTTCATCAGAGTTATTTTATATTCTTCTATCTAATTTGTATTCCCAACAGATGTTGTATTTTATTATATTTTCTAATTTATGCTCATGCACTTGTGACACCGAATTTTGGGAGTTCCTACGGGTTGTTCATTATTGTAGTTCGTGTAAATATTATCCTTTAACATGTAAATTCTATTTCATATTATTTAATTAATAAAAATTATGATTTTAAAATACTAAAATAAATAATTAAGTGATCAATTACTATTGGCTTGCCTGACGGCGGTGTTAGGCGCCATCACGACCTTTAGTGGATTTTGAGTCGTGACATACATTTGCAAGTCTAACCCATAAAGTCAAGAATGAAAGCAAAAGAGCTATAGATGCATATATGGAATCTATATACGCAAAGGTCACATTTGCATACATGGAACCTACATTTGCAAGTCTAACTCATGAAGTCAAGAATGGAAGCAAAAGAGTCATAGATGCATGTGTGGAATCTATATTTGCAAAGGTCACATTTGCATACATACATGGAACCTACATTTGCAAGACTAACTCATGAAGTCAAGAGTGAAGCACAAGTGCCATAGTTGCATATATTGCATCTACGTATACAAAGATCACTTCGCATACATGGATTTCACGCAAAAGTGGAACATGACAAAAGCTACTCATCTTTTTCTATAAATAGCAAGCTCTCTTTGTATAAGGATATCCAATATTTCGTAAGACAAGAAATAGTCTTGGTCTTCTTTTTTTGTAGTAAAAATATTTTCTTAGTCTTTTAAATATTTCTAGTCTTCTAAATATCTTTTTTTTAGCTTTTCTTACTCCATAATGGAGTAATCTCTTTTCGTTGGGATAGTTGATGAAGCTTGATATATTTTATAATACTATCTCAGTTTTTATATATTCTTGGGTTGAAACGTTTTATTTACATTTCATATTGTGCTGAAATGATGGTTTTTAATTACTCTATTATCACGTCTATATATTTTATCTCAAAGTTATTCATATATTAATTTTGTAATTCTCGCAGAGCAAAATTAATATTTAATAACCGATGAATAAAATAGTAGAGTGAAAGTAATTTTTCAGTAAACTATTATTTCAAGTCAGTAATAGTGCTTGCCTCAGTTTTAATTCTCACGGAGGAATTGTTGTAGGCAAGATTATTGATCCTTAATAAAAATATTCTCACAAAATTTTTACTTTCTTTTAGTACAATTCAAGCAAGAAAAATATTTCTTAGTGAGTAAAATATAATTGTATTAGAAATAAGAAATTATTCTTTAAAGAAATAAATGTAAAAATTGAGATTTTATTATAGTAATATTATCAAGTGAATTCAATGATTTCTAACTCCTTTTTAAAAGTATAAATCTTTCAAAAGTTATTTGTTTTGTTTAAGTAATTAACAAGTTTAAAACCTCACTCATTTTTCATCTATTTGATTCTCTCAAATAGTAGTTAAAATATTAAAAGTCTGTAGCATAGATTATCCAGTCTCTGTGGGATGATATCTTAAACTATACTAGAATTTGACAGAGTACGAGCAGGAAATTCCAATACATATTGACCTCGTCAGTAGTCAAACGACCAATCATCCAAAGAAACTTAAAAATCACCAAGTTTGACAGAAGAAAAGATGAACTTCAAGTTCCATGCGACCGCTCCTTGCTCTCCCTAGGTCGAAGGATCTATAAAAATCGTGTTTACGGTGTATTTATAGGTGTAGGAAATGTTTTAGTCCAATCCCAAGTCAGCTAGAAAACTGAGGACCGCATCTCTCCCGCGCACGACACGTGAACTGCGAATGAGCGCCCAACTCTCTTTCTTCTTTCTTTCCCGCGCTAGCGCGCATTCTACTGAAGTTACTGTTTTGTGTAAGGCCATCCCTCATGGCTCGCCAGCCTCACACGTGAAGCGCAAGGCAGTTGGACGAGCTGCCTTCAACTATTTTTTTCTTGTGTTTTCGATCTTTTTCGCGCCAAATCATCTATTTTCTATCAACTTTCATCTAAACAAGTCCCAACACATAATAAATATATAATGAGCATAAATTAGTACAATAACCATGAAATATATATCAAAATCACATAAAATACAAGGTACAAACATACTCAAGAACATGTACTTTTTGCTAATTACCACCTAACTAGGCAATATACTTCTCGTCAAATATGTGAAGGAAAAAAGAACTACTCATTCTTTAAGGGGGGAGTGCATAGTTAGCCACTAATTAGAGTTTTATTTACTCTTAAGCCACTGTTTAAAATATATTTACTCTTTAACCAATACTTTAATAAACTTTTATCTGCTCGGACGAAAATACCCCTGTGCTAGACATGGTGTCCTTAAGTTCATGAGTGTTGTGTAAATATTAAGGACAAAGTGTCCTAAATTAGCACCTTTTGTTTTAAACTTTAGGTCATCCTGTCCTTAACTTCATATGTGCAGTGTAAATATTAAGGATATGATGTCCTTAACTTCATGAGTGTTGTGTAAATATTAAGGACATGATGTCCTTAACATCTTGAGTGTTGTGTAAATATTAAGGACAAAGTATCATGTATTTGCACCTTTTATTGTTAAACTTTAGGATATCATGTCCTTAACTTTATATGTGCAGTGTAAATGTTAAGGACATGGTGTCATTAACTTCATGTGTGCAGTGTAAATGTTAAGGACACAGTGTCGTTAACTTCATGAGTGTTGTGTAAATATTAAGGACATGATGTCCTTAACTTCATGAGTGTTGTGAAAATATTAAGGACAAAGTGTCATATATTTGCACCTTCTGTTATTAAACTTTAGGACATCATGTCCTTAACTTCATGAGTCGTGTGTAAATATTAAGGACACCACGTCCTTAATATTTTCACAACACTCATGAGAAAAGGGTAAAATTATTTTTTCGTATTAATTTTAATAAAGTAGTGACTATTTTTACTTAGTATTAAAAATAATGGATAAAAATTAAATACCACATTAAAAAGTGGCTATCCTACGCCATTTCTCTTTAATTTGTTTGATGGTATTCGGCTAGAACTATGCCAAATGGCAAATTTTTGCCTTTCATAGTTGGGGTCAAAATTGGGCCTACCTTTACCAAATTGGCCTACATTTATCATTCACCACTAACGAGAATGATTAGCACCACGAATCGCTATCTGTTCAACATGAGACTTAAAATTAAACAACAAAAAACTTATCTTAATCAAAGAAGGGCCTGAATGATTAGGAGCCCGTTTGGACATAAGAAATTTTTTTTTTTTTTTCAAATTTTTTTTACTTTTTTCGAAATCAGCATTTGTTCATAAAATTTCCAATTTTCACTTGAAAATGCATTTTGAAAATTTTCGAAAATTTAAAAAACTGCAAGAAGCTGTTTTTCAAACTTTTCACTCAAATCACTCACAAAACTTCAAAAACAACCCAATTTTATATTCATGTTTAAACACAACTCTAAATTTCAAATACCATTTTCACTTGAAAAATATTTTCCCCCTATTTTAGAATTTTACAATTCCTATGTCCAAACGCCCACTAGATTTGCATAGTTAAGAAGAATATTTTGAAGCTTTTTTTCCAAAAATAAAAGAAAGAAAAAATACATTAACTTGGGATCTTATCCATTAAAATGGAGACAAATGAAATACTATCTTTCTCAATTTATGTGACACTCTTTACCTTTTAAAATGGATAACCCGATGCACAAAGTATCCCGCATTGTGATGATCCAAAAGATCATCTTTAAATTTAATAATTAATTTTATATTCAAAAACCTCGAAAAGTACTATTTATCATTCCTCGACTTGCGTGCGCAGTCTGTATAATTTTTCAGAAAGTTTTTATGTGAAAAATGAATTAAAATGTGAAATAGAGCCTTAAAACTCAACTGAATTGACGTTGATCAATATTTTTAGCAACCGGACCTGAATCAATATTTTGACAGTTTCGGTAGGTCCGTATCGTGATTTGGGACTTGGGCGTATGCCCAAAATTTAATTTGGAGGTCCCTAACTCAAGTTATGGCCATTTAATGGAAACTAGTAATTTAAAGGCTAAAGATTTACAAAAGTTTGATCACGGATTTTACTTTTTGATATCGGGGCCGGAATCCGATTCTGGAAATTTGAATAGCTCCGTTATGTCATTTATGACTTGTGTGCCAAATTTGAAGTCATTCCGGATTCATTTAATATGTTTCGGCACAAGATTTATAAATTAAAATGTTTGAAAATTTAAAAATTCGAATCGATTTGTGAATTGTAATTTCAGCGTTGTTTGACATGATATGAGATCCCGAGTAAGTCTGTATTATGTTACGGGTCTTGTTGGGATATTTGGATATGGTCCCGAGGGGCTCGGGTGAGTTTCAAACGAAATTCAAATCGTTTAGAGCATGTTGAAAGCAGCAGGTTCTTGGCAAAATCTAGTGTAATCGTACCTACAAAATGGTGACTGGAGGTGTGCAGCCTCTCCTGCGGAAAGCTGGTCGCTTCGAATTTCGTAAGTTTTTCCGAGATTTGAGACGTGGGCCCTACTATTAATTTTTTAGATGAATTTCGGATTTTAATTCGAAGAATTAGCAAATTCATACGGAATTAATCCTTACGATTTGTATTGAGTATATTGAATTGTTTATGACTAGATTTGAGGATTGCGGACACGAATTCGCGAGGCAAAGGTTTGTTGGATTCTTGAATTTGGTTGCAAGCGAGGTAAGTGTCATGGTTAACCTTGACTTGAGGGAATAGGACTTAATTGTCTATTTGCTACATGATTTAATGTGCGGGTACAATGTATATGTGAGGTGACGAGTACTTATGCGTTGTGGTTGAATCAAAGCATGCGAGTGGAATTTATTTATTGTGAATAATTGTCTATTTAATTAAGATATTCTTGCTTAAGTTTATTGTTGATTATTTGATCATTATTCATGAAATTATTATTCATTTAATTATTGTTGAATATTTTGGAAGTTGAAGTAAAAATTTGGTTTTGAATTGATTGATAAGTGTCTATCCCCGCATTTAAATGCTCTTCCGAATTTATATTATTATTTTTATGGTAAGGAAGAGTGTAAAAGCACGAAGGGTATTGTCGTGCCATTTGTGAGTGTAAAGGCACGAAGGGTGTTATCGTGCCATTTGTGAGTGTAAAAGCACGAAGGGTGTTGTTGTGCCATTTGTCAGAGTAAAAGCACGAAGGGTGATGCCGTGCCAAATGAGAGTAAAAACACGAAGGGTGGTGCCGTGCTATTTTCATATTAACATTTGCTCATTTTATTGTTGATAAATTAATTGGATGCTAAGTGACACTTCTCGTGCTGAAATTATTATATCCTTCGTCTTCGCATGTTCCCTCCCAATTTATAAATTGTTATTTATTGTATTATTGTTACTTTGTATTTGTATATACTTGTACAGGTTGATTACATACGTGTCTTGTCATAGCCTCGTCACTACTTCGTCGAGGTTAGGCTCGGCACTTACCAGTACATGGGGTCGGTTATACTGATACTGCACTATGCACTTCTTGTGTAGATTTCGGAGTTGGTCCCAGCGGCGTGCTATAGATTTGTCCGGATACAGCTACCAGTGGAGACTTGAGGTATAACTGCATAGCGTTCGCAGTTCTGAAGTCCCCTTCTATATTGTCTCAGCTGTGTATTATATTTCAAGTAGCTTGAATTTTATTCAGACCTTTATTTGTATTATTCTAGAAGCTCGTGCACTTATGACTCCAGTTCTGGGATGGTATTTAGACATCGCTATTATTATGGATTATTCACTTCATTGCAGACTTTACTTCCGCATTTGTTTCTTTGTTATTAATTAATTTAAAATCCTTTTAAATGGCTAATATTACTCTAACGTTGGCTTGCCTAGCAAGTGAAATGTTAGGCGCCATCACGGTCCCGAAGGTGGAAATTTTGGGTCGTGACTGTTGGTATCAGAGCACTAGGTTGCATAGGTCTCACGAGTCACGAGCAAGCTTAGTAGAGTCTGGAGGATCGGTACGGAGACATTTGTACTTATCTCTCAAAGGCTATGAAGTTTAGGAACAATATCACCTCTTTCTTATTCTGTCGTGCGATCTTATTCTATCATCGATTATTGAACCATCATATTCTTATTCTCTCACAGATGGTGAGAACACGTAATACATCTACCGATGGACATGGACCAGAACCCTCGGTGACAACTATGACTAGGGGTAGAGGTCGAGGCCGAGGTCGTGTTAGGGCCGAGGGAGAGGTAGAGGTAGAGCTCAGTCTAGAGCTCGAGCAACAACACATGTTGTAGAACCTCAGGTGGGTCTTTAGGAGGAGGTTCTCGTTCATATTGTTCCGGTTGGACCACAGGTTCCGGAAGGATTTATAGTTACTCCAGTGCTTCAGGAGGCTCTAGTCCGTTTGGTGAGTCTTATGGAGGGTGTGGCCTAGAATGGTACATTTCTAGTGGCACCAGCCGTCTCACGGACTAGGGGAGGAGCACAAAATCCCACTACCCCCGCTCCGGAGCAGATGGCTCCCCAGAATCAGGCTCCAGCAGCCCCACCAGTTAGGGTAATTCAGCCAGTTGTTGCGACGCATGCTGGTGATAGGCCCGCCATATCTTCTGAGTCCTTATTGAGACTGGATAAGTTTACTAAGATCTTTCCAGTTCACTTCAGTGGTACACCTTCTAAGGACCCCACAGGACTATCTTGACCGCTGCCATAAGGTACTGCGGAACATGGGTATAGTTGAGACCAATAGGGTTGATTTTGTTGTATTTCAGATGACGGGTTCCGCCAAGAGGTGGTAGAGAGATTATACATTGAACAGACCAGTTGGATTGCCTGCATTGACCTGGGAACAGTTCTCACGGCTATTTCTAGAGAAGTTTCTCCCTATCACATTGATAGAGGATTACCGCAGGCAATTTGAGCGTCTACAGCAAGGCAGTATGACTGTTACTTAGTATGAATCCCATTTTGTGGATTTAGCCTGTCATGCTCTCCTTTTACTACCTACTGAGGGAGAGAGAGTGGGGAGGTTTATTGAGGGACTCACTCACCCTATCAGGCTTTAGATGTCCAAAGAGGTCGGAAGTGAGAATTCCTTTCAGGCGGCTGCTAATGTCGCGAGGAGGATCGAGATGGTTCTTTCACAGGAGAGAGGGCAGAGGTCTGATAAGAGGCCTTGTTAGTTCGGTGGTTTCAGTGGTGCCTCGTCTGGAGGCAGGGGTAATTTTGGTAGGGGTCATCCTCCCAGACCCTTTCATTCAGTACTTCAGGCATCTCCCGGTGCTTCAGGGAGTCACGGTCCTATTATGCCTTACTCTGGGCAACTAGCATTTAGTTCACATTTAGTTCTTATCAGTGCACCACCACTCCAGAGTCACTACAGTGGTTATTCGGCCCGTTCGGGTCAGCAGTCATAGCAGCCGAGGTCCTGTTATACTTGTGGTGATCTGAGCCACATTGCTAGATTATGCCCATGTCTCAAGGCAGCATGCAGCAGTAGGGTTCTCGTGTTATGGTTCCAGCACCGGTTGCTTCAGCGCCTGCTCAGCCAGTTAGAGGTAGGGGTCAGGCAGCTAGAGGTGGAGGCTAGCCAGTTAGAGGCCATCCCAGGGACGCAGTTCAGAGTGGTGGGGCCCAGCCCCGATTTTATGCTTTTCCAGCTAGGCATGAGGCCGAATCATCTGATGTCGTGATTACAGGAATTGTTCCAGTTTGCCATAGAGATGCTTCAGTTCTATTTGATCCAGGATCTACTTATTCCTATGTGTCCTCTTATTTTGCTTCATATCTGGTGATTCCTCGTGATTCTCTGAGTTCTCATGTGTGTGTGTCCACTCCGGTGGGAGATTATATCATGGTAGATCATGTCTATCATTCGTGTGTGGTTACTATTGGGAGTCTTGAGACTAGTGTGGATCTTCTACTTCTTGATATGGTAGATTTTGATGTCATCTTGGGAATGTATTCGTTGTCACCTTATCATACTATATTGGATTGTCATGCCAAGACGGTGACCCTAGCCATGCCGGGGTTACCTCGATTAGAGTGGAAAGGAACTCTTGGTCATTCAACCAGCATGGTTATTTCTTATATGAAGGCTCGGCGTATGGTCGAGAAAGGGTGTCTAGCCTATTTGGCTTATATTCGCGATCCCAGTGCGGATGTTCCTTCTATGGACTCAGTACCAGTTGTTCGTAAATTTCCAGAAGTATTTCCTACAAATTTGTCGGGAATGCCACCCGACAGAGACATTGACTTATGTATTGATTTAGCTCCGGGCACTCAGCCCATTTCTATCCCACCATACCGTATGGCCCCGCCAGAGTTGAAAGAATTGAATGAGCAGTTACAAGACTTGCTTGATCAGGGATTCATTAGACCCAATGTCTTGTTCCTAGGGTGTACCAGTATTATTTGTAAAGAAGAAAGATGGTTCAATGCGAACGTGTATAGATTATCGGCAGTTGAACAAGGCTACTATCATGAACAAGTATCCACTGCCAAGAATTGATGACTTATTCGATCAGCTTCAGGGTGCCAAGGTGTTTTCAAAGATCGACTTGAGGTCTGGTTACCATCAGTTGAAGATTAGGGCATCTGATGTCCCTAAGACAGCTTTTCGGACTCGGTATAGGTATTACGAATTCCTAGTAATGTCATTTGGACTGACAAATGCTCCAGCAGCATTTATGGATTTGATGAATCGGGTGTTCAAGCCTTATTTGGATTCTTTTATGGTTGTGTTCATTGATGATATCTTGATTTACTCCAGCAGTCGAGAGGAGCATAGGCAGCATCTTCGGAGTATGCTCCAGACTTTGAAAAATAATCAGTTATATGCCATATGAATTTTGGTTAGACTTAGTTGCCTTTTTGGGGCATGTTGTATCAGTAGAAGGCATAAAGGTGGATTGTAAGAAGATTGAGGTTGTTTAGAATTGGCCTAGACCTACTTCAGTTACAGAGATTCAGAGTTTTCTGGGTTTGGCAGGTTATTATCGTCGGTTCGTGGAGGGGTTTTCATCTATAGCAAGCCTATTGACCAGACTGACCCAGAAAGGTGTTCCATTCGGATGGTCAGACGAGTTTAAGTTGAGCTTTCAGAAGTTCAAGACTGCTTTGACTACGATGTCAGTGTTGGTATTACCCACAGGTTCAGGATCTTATACGGTGTATTGTGATGCATCTCACGTTGGTCTTGGTGCAGTATTGATGCAAGATGGAAGGGTAATTGCATATGCATCGCGGCAATTGAAAGTTCATGAGAAGAATTATCTTGTTCATGACTTAGACTTGGCAGCCATTGTCCACTCTTTAAAGATTTGGAGACATTACCTTTACGGTGTCTCGTGTGAGGTATTTACTGATCATCATAGCCTGCAGTATCTGTTCAGGCAAAAAGATCTCAATTTGAGGCAGAGAAGATGGTTGGAGTTGTTGAAAGATTGTGATATCACTATTTTGTATTACCCCGAAAATGCCAATGTGGTGGTTGATGCTTTGAGTAGAAAGGCTGTGAGTATGGGTAGTCTTGCGTATATTTCGGTTGGTGAGAGACCGTTAGCTGCAGATGTCCAAACTTTGGCTAATCAGTTCGTGAGGTTAGATGTTTCAGAGCTCAGTCGGGTTTTACCTTGCACAGTCGCCCGGTCTTCCTTATATGAGCATATCAGAGGGCGGCAGTATGATGATCCTCATTTACTTGTCCTCAAGGACATGGTGCGGCACGGTGATGCCAAACAGGTTGTTGTGGGGAAAGATGGAGTTCTGCGAATGCAGGGTCGTATTTGTGTGCCTAATGTGGATGGGCTTCGTGAATCAATTCTGGAAGAGGACTACAATTCCAGGTATTCCATTCATCCAGGTGCCGCCAAAATATATCAAGATTTATGGCAACATTATTGGTGGAGGAGAATGAAGAAGGGTATAATTGCATATGTAGCTCGATGTCTAAATTGTCAACTAGTCAAGTACGAGCATCAGAGACCCGGTGGTTTGCTTCAGAAGTTAGAAATTCCTGAGTGGAAGTGGGAGCGTATCACTATGGATTTTGTTGTTGGGTTTCCACTGACTCAGAGAAAATTCGACGCAGTTTGGGTCATTGTGGACAGGTTGACTAAGTCAGCACATTTCATTCCAGTGGCAGTTGCCTATTCTTCTAAGCGGTTAGCTGAAATTTACATTTGTGAGATTTTTCGCCTTCACGGTATGCCCGTATCTATCATTTCTGATCGAGGTACGTATTTCACTTCGCATTTCTAGAGGGTTGTATAGCGTGAGTTAGGCACGCAGGTTGAGTTGAGTACAACATTTCATCCACAGACAGACGGACAGTCAGAGCACATTATTCAGATATTGGAAGATATGCTTCGCGCTTGTGTTATAGACTTTGGAGGTTCTTGGGATCAGTTCTTGCCACTTGCGGAGTTTGCTTATAATAATAGCTATCAGTCGAGCATTCATATGGCTCCATATGAGGCATTATACGGAAGGCGATATCGTTCGCCAGTTGGCTGGTTTGAACTGGGAGAGGCTCGGTTGTTGGGTACCGATTTGGTACAAGATGCCTTGAATAAGGTCAAAATTATTCAGGATCGACTTTGCACAGCTCAGTCTAGGCAAAAGAGTTATGTCGACCGTAAGGATCATGATATTGCATTCATGGTTGGAGAAAGAGTATTGCTCCGGGTTTCACTTATGAAAGGTGTGATGAGGTTTGAAAAGAAGGGCAAGTTGAGCCCTAGGTATATTGGACCCTTTGAAATTCTTGAAAGGGTGGGTGAAGTAGCCTATAGGCTTGCACTACCACCTAGTTTATCAGAGGTTCATCCGGTGTTCCATGTGTCTATGCTCCGGAAATATCACGGTGATCCATCCCATGTGTTAGATTTCAGCTCAGTCTAATTGAACAAAGATTTGACTTATGAAGAGAAGTCGGTAGCTATTCTAGCCTGGCGGGTCCGACAGTTGAGGTCTAAGAGTTATCCTTCAGTTCGGGTACAATGGAGAGGTCAACCAGTAGAAGCATCTACCTGGGAGTCCGAGTCGGACATGTGGAGTAAATATTCACACCTTTTCACTAGCTCAGGTACTTTTCTAATTCCGTTCGAGGACGAACGTTTGTTTTAGATGTGGAGAATGTGATGACCCAAAAGGTCATCTTTAAATTTAATAATTCATAATTCTGTGTTCAAAGACCTTGAAAAATACTATTTATCATTCTTCTACTTGTGTGCACAGTCCGTATAATTTTCCGGAAAGTTTTTATGTGAAAAATAGATTAAAATGTGAAATAGAGCCTTAAAACTCAATTGAGTTGACTTTGGTCAACCTTTTGAGAAAACAGACTCGGATCAATGTTTTGACAGTTTCGGTAGGTCTGTATTGTGATTTGGGACTTGGGTGTATGCTCGAAATTTAATTTGGAGGTCCCTAACTCAAGTTATGGCCATTTAACGGAAACTAGAAGTTTAAAGACTAAAGATTTCTAATGACCACGGATTTGACTTTTTGATATCGGGGTCAGAATCTAATTCCGAAAATTGAAATAGCTTTGTTATGTCATTTATGACTTGTGTGCCAAATTTGAAGTCATTCAGGATTCATTTAACATATTTCGGCACAAGTTTTGTAAAAGCAAAAGTTTGAAACTCTTAAGTCCGAATATCAAGGTGTGAATTGTACTTTTGATGTTATTTGATGTGATTTGAGACCCCGAGTAAGTCTGTATTATGTTACGGGTCCTGTTGGGATATTTGGATATGGTCCGGAGGGGCTCGGGTGAGTTTCAGACGAAATCCGGATCATTTAGAGCATATTGAAAGCAGCTCTGCCAATCGCACCTGCGAAATGGTGACCTCAGGTGCGCAGCCGCTCCTGTGGAAAGTTGATCGCTTCTGCGACTTTGGCCTTGGGCTGTGACTTCGCTTTTGCGGAGATGAATCGCGCAGGTGCACGACCGCTTCTGCGAATGGAGGACCGCAAATGCGGAACCTCTCGCTTCTGCGGCTTCATCAGCGCTTCTGCGCAGTCGCAAATGCGACAGGAATGTCCGCAAATGCGAAAAAGACTGGGCAGAGCCCATAAATTCAGAAGTCGTCATTTTTACTCATTTTTGAGTTTTAAGTCTCGGATTTGGGCGATTTCAAAGGGGACTTTCATGACTTTGAATTGGGTAAGTGTTCTATAACCAAAAGTGTTTATATGTCATAAATCCATGTCTATATTCATCACTTATTTCGGATTTAGATGCAAGAAATTAGAATTTTTGTAAAACTTTCCAAAAATAAAAAATTAAGATTTGACGGTCCATTTGATATCGGAATTTGAAAATTTTTGTATGGTTGGACTCGTCTCGGAACGGGTGTTCGGATTTTGTAAGTTTTTCTGAGATTCGAGATGTGAGCCCCATTGTTGAGTTTTGAGATGAATTTCGAATTTTAATCCGAAAAATTAGCAAATTCATATGGAATTAATCCCTACGATTTGTATTGAGTATATTGAATTGTTTATGACTAGATTTAAGGATTTCGGACATGAATTTGCGAGGCAAAGGTTTATTGGATTCTTGAATTTGGTTGCAAGCGAGGTAAGTGTCGTGGTTAACCTTGACTTGAAGGAATAAGACTTAATTGTCTATTTGCTACATGATTTCATGTGTGGGTACAACGTATATGTGAGGTGACGAGTACTTATGCGTTGTGGTTGAATCAAAGCATGCGAGTGGAATTTGTTTATTGTGAATAATTATCTATTTAATTAAGATATTCCCGGTTAAGTTTATTGTTGATTATTTGATCATTAGTCGTGAAATTATTATTCATTTAATTATTGTTGAATATGTTGGAAGGTGAAGTCGAAATTTTGGTATTGAATTGATTGATAAGTGTATATTTTCGCATTTAAATACTCTTCCGAATTTATATTATTATTTTCATGGTAAGGAAGAGTGTAAAAGCACGAAGGGTGTTGTCGTGCCATTTGTAAGTGTAAAAGCACGAAAGGTGTTGTCGTGCGATTTGTGAGTGTAAAAGCACGAAAGGTGTTGTAGTGCCATTTGTGAGTGTAAAAGCACGAAGGGTGATGCCTTACCAAATGAGAGTAAAAGCACGAAGGGTGGTGCCGTGTCATTTTCATATTAACATTTGCTCATTTTATTGTTGATAAATTAATTGGTTGCTAAGTGACACTTCTCCTGCTTAAATTTTTATATCCTTCCCCTTCACATGTTCCCTCCCAATTTATAAATTATTATTTATTATATTATTGTTACTTTGTATTTGTATATACTTGTACAGGTTGATTACATACGTGTCTTGTCATAGCCTCCTCACTACTTCGTCGAGGTTATGCTTGACATTTACCGGTACATGGAGTCGGTTGTACTGATACTGCACTCTGCACTTCTTGTGCAGATTTCGGAGTTGGTCCCGGCGGCGTACTGTAGATTTGCCCGAATACAGCTACCAGTGGAGACTTGAGGTATAACTATACAACGTTCGCAATTCTAAAGCCTCATTCTATATTGTCTTGATTGTGTATTATATTTCAAACAGCTTAAATTTTATTCAGACCTTTATTTGTATTATTCTAGAAGCTCGTGCACTTGTGACTCCAATTCTAGGATGGTATTTAGATATCGCTATTATTATGGATTATTCACTTCATTTCAGATTTTACTTCCGCATTTGTTTCTTTGTTATTAATTAATTTAAAATCGTTTTAAATGGCTAATATTACTCTAACACTGGCTTGCCTGGCAAGTGAAATGTTAGGCGCCATCACGGTCCCGAAGGTAAAAATTTCGGGTCGTGGCACGCATTCACGCTGGGTCCGAAAAAGGACCGCACTCCTAGGGATGTGATATAAACAACCTACCTTAATGCACACATTAGTGGCTGCTTTCACGGCTCGAACCCGTGACCTATAGGTCAGACACTGGCAATTTTACTATTGTTCCAAGAGTCCTCTTTACTATTTTTAGTCGGTCCCAAAAAATAACATCTTTTTATATTTAATAATAATTCAACTTTAAATTTTTCTTTTTATTTTAGTGAAATAATTTCTAATCATACAAATTTCTATTATTTATTTTAGATCATAAATTTTAATAATATTTTTTATTTTTTTAACTCCGTACCCGGTCAAATAAATTAGGATAAAATGAGAACTTCATTACCTAATTTGGGTACGACCATTATTCCAAATCTTAAGATAACACAAAGGACACCTCTAATTATATACATACTGTTGACAGATCAGCTATACCCCACATCCAGAACAGCCACTCCTAAGTCCTAACTTCCACTTTTGACTCGGACCCTTTCCTTTCTCTCTCCTCCACGTGTCACCTCTATAACTCACCTTCTCAACTGAAAAATTTCACTTTTCCCCTCTCTTCCCTCTCAATAGCTCTGCGATTTTTTAGGTAATGCATTTTCACCTCCGAATTTCACTAAGCTTTTTTCTCTGTGTTTGATTTCAGTTCTTTTCTTTTTTTTCCTTACGCCATTTCTCTGGTAATTTGTTTAATTAAGGTTTATTAATTATTATTATTTTGTGTTTCTCACGATTGATATATATAATATATATCTGTTTTTGTACGTTTTTGGTGGTAAGATTTGATCAGGTTGCAGTTTTCACCATGAGTGGTGCTACGAACCAGTTGATATCTGTTAGTCCGCCGGAGCTCAGGTTCCAATGTAATTCTCTCTCTCTCTCTCTCTCTCTCTCTCTCTAATATATATATGTGTGTGTGTGCGCCTCTGTGTGTGTGCGCGCGCGGGTGTGTGTTTGTTCATTTTGGATTTGTTGTTAAGACAATTTGAATATAAGAATTTTTGTTTACATTTCTTATTGAATGTGTGGGTTTATGTGTTGAGATGTGTAATTAGATGAAATGAAATTAAAAGGGGGAGAAATGATTTGGCTTTTGGTTGATTTTTTTTTATATTTATGGTGGTGGTGTTCCGGCCAGCTTGCGTACACCTTGACTATTCATTTGAATACCTGCCCGCCAAGTAGCGCCGGCCAAACCCTAAAGCAAGTAGGCCCCAAGAATTTAAGTGCCCAAAAATTACTATTTTTTATATATAGTATATAATTTATATAATTATTTCTCATTATTAACAAATTTATTTCTTTTGTTTTCATATTAATGTTTAATAACTTAAGTTCTTCCACTAATTAATATAACCAAAATAGTTTTCTGTCAATCTTATTTTATGTTTTTACTGAATTAATTTTCTTTATTCTTTAGTTAGTCGCGTAACTATATCTAATAATCTAACTTATCATTTATTTTCCTCACATAAATTATAATCCACCTGTTCCAATTTATATGAACGTGTTTGACTGGACATGAAGTTTATGAAATAAATGAAGAGTTTTGAAACTTGTGATCTAAAACAAACCATAGAACTTGTGTGGCTAGAAATCATCTCATTAAGGGTAAAAAGGAAAATTTAAAGTTGAATTATTACCAAATATAAAAAAGGGGCTGACTAAAAAAAGGTGTCACATAATTTGGGACGGAGTAAGTATGGTTTCTGGTTTCTCTCATTTCAGTTGTGATGCAATCAACGTTAAATTCGTTCAATTTTTTTATACTTTATAAAACCTTGTTCTCATTCTTTTTCATTTCAGACACTCACTTATCTAATTTTTCAAACAACGATGCTTATTTTATATATATATATATATATATATATATATATATATATATATATATATATATATATATAGAAGTCCTCTTATTAAGGCTTTGCTTTAGGGCTCTGATGCTATTGAGCCGCCCTTGCCGCCAAGGCTAGGGCGGATGGGCGAAATGATTTGGCTTTAAGTAGATTTTATTCAACATTTGACCCAAAAATATTGAGCTCTTTGGACATCTGAAAAACATTTGTGCAGAACGATAACATTAGTAGATAATTGTATTTCTTTTTCCTTTTTTTTCCCCGAAGAATTTGAGTGTTGTCTAAGTGGGGATGTGGAATAAGAACATTTCTTTGATAAACATTCTCAAATCATTTTTCCAGAAACAGTTAAAAGATGAGTTGTTTTTTGCAAAAACTTCTTGAAGAAACTTAAACAAACGCATGTTGTGGAAAAACTTTTTGTACTGACTTAAAAAAATATCCACAGGAAAATGCTACCTAGTATTCTGCCTCTTGCTCTTTTTGCTATTCTCTTTTATTGCTGTGATGAGGAAACTTGTAATTCCATTTGTTTGATTGAGAATGTGAATCCCTATTGCTTGAGAAGTTTGATAACTCGGATATGCAAAGTGCTTAATGTAACGGGATAAGAATGTAAAGACATTGTGAAATAACCTCTTTATACAACATTGAGCATATATTTGAGAGATGAATACAGTGAAGGAACTGTTTAGAGTCATATTACTTATCATGTTCCGTTTTATATGACAATGTTACTATTTGGAGAATCAAGCAGCTTTATCTTCGAAACCTACAATTATATCAAATACATTTGAATATTTTAACTTGTCACACACATTCATGTTTCGTTCTGTTTCTGGCATTTCATGTCTCAGTTGAATTGGATAAACAAAGCTACTGCGATCTTAAAGTCACAAACAGCACAGAGCATTCAGTTGCTTTTAAGGTATGCAGTATGCTTCATCTCAATTGGAATAGTTCTATTAATCCTTCATGTCATTTTAAAGGATTATTGTAACTCGTTTTCATTTGTTCACTCTACTTATACTGCTTGTTTTTCTTTGATAGGTGAAAACTACTTCTCCAAAGAAGTACTTTGTTCGACCGAACACTGGTATTATACAGCCCTGGGATTCATGTTTCATTCGAGGTACCGCACTTGAGCTTGAAACTCTGTGCAATTCACATAATTTGTCTATTTTACAGATAGTTTTAATTGTTGAGCAGAATATGTACGCTAGACACTACTTGCCTAAATTCTATTCCTAAGATTGATATCTTTTCAGTAGGGCGGGTTGGCGTTTTATATTGATTGTTAAGTTTTGTGATGTGTCTGTAGTCACCCTTCAAGCTCAGAAGGAATACCCGCCAGATATGCAATGCAAGGACAAATTCCTCCTACAGAGCACAATTGTGAATAACGATATTGATGAACTTTCTCCAGATACTGTAAGAGTTTTATGTGGAGAGAATCTGTGTAATACGTTTACATAGAGAACAATTCTTCCTATTTTGTGATATTAGTATTATTATTTTTGATGACTGTTCTATTATTTTTTATGTTGATGTATCCAGTTTAATAAGGAAAGTGGAAGAACTGTAGAAGAGTCCAAGCTTAGGGTTGTTTACATATCTCCTCATTCATCTCCTGGACATTCTGAAGATTTTAGACAAAGTTCTGATTTCACCTCTGTAAGTTCTAACTTTAATTTTAGCTCACGTTTTTGTCTACAACTTCAAGTGCTTGTTTGAACTTCGCCTTTCCCACGAGGGGTTGATATTTGTTCCCGGACGTCATAGTGCTGATTTTCTTAGGAGATGATGGCTAGTGGCTGGGATTTATAAGCATGCAGCTAATATTATCTTATTTTTCGAAAACTTGGCTTATTTATTTTTCAGTGATAACTTCTCATATTTGCCCTACTCTTCTCATCCTATATTTGAAAAGCCAGGCATTGCTCCCTTTTGTGATATGAGTTGTGCTTTTGGTTGAACGTCAATGTCTGCCTTTTATCTTACCGCACCTTAGTATTTTTCTAGGTAAATTTTAATTTACAATGTGAATGTAGAACACTTCCTATAATACCCTTAAGAAATATATAAGATAAATCGGGTAGAAAAAGGAGCACTAGAGGGACCATGTTTGAGACAGGATTTCTTTTGCGATAGTTATCTAAGCAGTTCAGAGTGACTAGAAATTCCATGTGCTCTTCTTATTTATCTCTCTCTGCCTCATTTCCGACGAAACTTATATACTCTCAGATGACTGGCCAAACGCGTAGAGCATGTACTATCTTGGGTAACTTTTCAAAAGCACCAATTGCTTTACTTCCTCACTTATGCTATATGACCTTAAAAATAGATTGAAGTGATTTTTCTGTAGCATTAATTATCTGATATCTTAGTGATAAGATTTTGAAAACAAATGGTTCTGTATCCCCCTTTAAGGCAAATAAGAAATACCATAGCTTAGAAGCTGGTACTCTTAAGCTCTGGTTATCTGTAGTGACATAGTGTTCAGTAAGTGAAATGAATATTCTGTGTGACTTGAGAAAATATCTAGTTTGTATTGGTATGGAAACTTTTTATGTGCATTTTCTACTCACATGTGTGTGTGGAAGGGAATAATATTTAAGTACCGTGAGTGTGACTTGAGAAGAGTTCTGCTTGCACGATATTTTCTAGTCTGCAATGATCGAGTCTGTGTACATGAAGATAGAGATAGAGTAGAATCTAAGTGCAAATTTTAATGCTAAATTTTCCCTTTCGATGGTATAGAATCAAGCATTGCAGCGTATCAAAGATGAAAGAGATGCAGCCGTCCGACAAACACAACAGCTTTTACAGGAACTGGTTAGTTTACTTATTTATACTTTCCCATTAATGTGAGTAGCTGCAACTTTATCCATATATGAGCATACACTAGTCTAAACAGTATATAAGGTGGCTCAGTATACAGAAATTAACTAGTTGGAATTATCCTCATTAATACATGATGAATGGTTGATTGTACATTGGAAGTCATATATTTGATTCATTAATTAATAGTTCATGTAAAGACATTCCATCCTTATTTTGCATTGTTTTGAATTTCAAAAGGTAAAAAAGACAGCCTTAGTTTGTGGGAGAAAAAATCTGGAAGTTGCACTCTCAGAAGGGAAAGCGTGATAAGTCTGTTACATTGCAACTTTCTTAGATTTTGCTTGCTTTATATGGAGCAGGCAGTAAGTATGTAAAAGAGAACGGGACAGCAATTAAGCTGGCCGCAAAATATATTAGGGTAGACAACAGTAGCAGCTATCTAAGCTTTCAGAATTTCTTGTCTCTCGGAGAGCAAGAATGAATTGATGATAATTTAGGTGCTTCAATTTTGAGCTCATATCATCTTCCCGACATGTTGTATAATATTGGAAATAGATGAGCTTAAATGGAGCGACATGATCAGTGAGGATTCGTATATCCGATCCTAACTTGCTTGGAAACAAACCTTAGTTGTTGTTGTTGTATCATTTTCTACACATGAAATTTGGAAACAGCTTCTTGTAGAAATGCAGGGTACGGCTGTGTACAATAGACCCTTGTGGTCCGACCCTTCCCCGGACCCCGCGCATAAAGGGAGCTTAGTGCACCGGGCTGCCCTTCTCATATTTTCTGCTTCTCTAACTTGCAGGAAATTATGAAGAGACGAAGAAATCGGAATGATCCAGGCTTCTCTCTAAAGTTTGCAATTGTTGTCGGAGTCATTGGCCTAATGGTTGGCTTTCTGCTGAAACTGTTGTCATCGCCTTCTGTAGAATAGCTCAAGTTTCTTCATTCTTGGATTTTACTGTATAATTTTCTAGTGCTGATGAAGGGAAGAGCTTTCTAGCTCTGTTAATTTTGTGTAAATTGATCAATTTATATATATTTTTTAATTTATAATAGTTTCTCATATATATATATAGACACCATTTCTTTATTGAAGATAGATAAGTAGCGTTTCATATGCTGAGTTGGTAGGGACTTAAAAAATTAAAGGTTATATTACAAGAGTTTAGACTATTGTCTTCAAATTTTTAGGCCACTCTTTAAATTCTTTCCCCGTTAGTTCAGTAGGCTAAATTTCGCTTTTAAAAGAAGTTGGATTAGTTTTTCTTTTGACAGACAACTGTCGCATATTGAGTTAACGGGGATAGAATTTAAATATTAGCTTCAAGAAAAAGGCCATTTGTGCAAATGCCCCTATCACGCCTACAGGCAAAATGACCTCTCTAAGTACATACTGTTTAGAAAACATAAAATTTTGATGACATATTTGGATATGTTTGTAACTTGCTTATAATATTGAGTGTTGTTGAGCTTGGAAAAATGAAATACGATATGCTACGTTGTTAGTGTAAAACTAATTTAATTAGATGAAATTCTTGAACACTAAGTTTGTTCCTAACGTGTCTAGTGAAGAACATAACGGAGGAAGTTACATAATAGACCCCAACTAGTGTGGAATTCAGATATTGTTGATTCATGTAATTTAGCTCAAAGAAAAGAAGTTATGATATGTTGTGGAAATTTGTAGAAACACAGATGTTGCGTCCAAACACACTAACGCAAGTATATGTGGTCATCAAGTAATGGATTAGTGAGTACAGTATCCTTCTCACGGAGACTTATGATTAACTTTTGACTGATTCAAACTTAAACAACTTATCTATTCAAGAGATTTCTCACAAAATGTATAAGTGATTAATTTACTACCTAAGAAACTATCAAGCAATGAAATAACTAGAGATCAACCACAACACTTATAGCATGTTTGTCCAAGCTTCTAAAATCTGCTTATTTTGAGAAGTATTTTTTTCAAAAGTGCTTTTCAAAAAAGAACTTTTGGTAAGAATCGGTTTGTGTTTGGCTAATTAATTTGAAAAATACTTTTAAGCAGTAATTAGTGTTTGACCAAGCTTTTGAAAACTACTTCTAAGTGTATTTTTCTCAAAAGTGCTCCTTAGAAAAGTGCTTTTTGGAGAGAAGCTACATTTTTCTGCTTTTCAAAATCTGCTTCTGCTTCTCCTCAAAAGTACTTTTTCCTTCTAAAAGCTTGGCCAAATACCTCAATTTTAGGCTAAAAGCACTTTTGGCCCAAAAAAAAGCTTGGCCAAACAGGCAGACAATTTCGGATAAAACTCATTAGGATAGGATATTCTAGAGTCATAGGCTAGCTAACAATTTTGTTGCGTTCTTGGCTTAAACTGACTAATTGATTTATCTGAATTGTTGATTGACATGGTTAATATTACTCGTACGAATCTATCAAGTTTTTACTCGCCTATTCAAGATAACTTATTACTTATATATCTATGACATTAAGACTAACAAGAACGCATTTACACTTCTTGTATTTCAATCAAGCAAGACAATTAGGTATATTTATATCCTAATTGCGAATCCGTTTCCCGATGCCTGGGGTCAAGAACTTGCTCTATTTAATCATATATGCAATCTAGAATTCCCACTTTCGAGTTCAACTCTAGATTCATAAGTAGTATTTCACTGTTAGCTACTCAGCAGAATAATTAAGAACATAATTAAATAACACAACCCAATATGATAAAATCAAACTCGTCAATTTAAATTTCAAACGTTAACATTCATGTAGCACCCATGACCCCAGAATAATAAGGTTCTTAGCCACTCATGTTCATACAAACATAAAAAATAATATTTTCAAACATAAAATCAATGAACACTAGAAGAAGAATGGAAGAATTGATCAAATTCGTGCTCCCGAGTGTTTCGTACTTTTGTTCCTCTCTCAAAGTAGCGCTCCCTCCCCAAAATAGGTTTAGGTTGGCTTTTATATGAGTTGGGGTCGTCTTGGGGGTCGAAATAATCGAGTCCCAGTCGAAATAGGACACTTTCACGTCACTAGCGCCTAGGGTAACGTGGGGCGCTAGCCCTGACGCTGGTTTTGACGGGCATTATGTTTTGTGCGCCACAGGTAACGCCCCACGCTGCGTGTGGCGCTCAAATGTGCACTTTTACCTTTTCTTCCCATTTTCGCTCTAATGCGCACACTTTCGTCCCAAATTGCATCCGAATGATTCCTACACATAGAAATACCACAAATTAGCACAAATCATTATATTATACATCCGAAATCTACGAGACATGAGCATAATGCGAGGCAATATACATAAAAATGTGCATATTTTAAGCCGAATATCAACACACAATAAAAAACGGAAGTAACTATCGAAAAATAAAGTAAGAACGGAGAAAAAGTAAAATCTTAAGCAACAAGAGACCAAGGAAGAAAATCGAGGTAACATTAAGGAATAGTTGGAATTACTTTAATTAGATGTCTCGAGTTTAAATTAAAATGGCACTAAATAAAGATAATTAAATCACCAACAATGGTTGTTGTGGAGTGATACATTCTTGGCTAGAGATATCGGGTTCGAGTCTTGAGTATGAAATTAATTTTGTTAGGGATCATTTTACCTCCTAAGATGGGACGTCCCCGGACAAACTCTATGAAGTTTCTCCGTTCCCTAGAATTGGCTTTGGACCTTTCTTGCGCTTAGGCAGAAGAGGCCTTAATCATAACCTTCTAGTCAGATACCACTCTAGAAGGACTAGAATCTTAACCTTTTTCCTCGGATTAAACGAATATTGGCCCTCACTTGAATCCAAAATTTGTCAGGCTCCAATGGGTTACTGGACACCGGGACGGGAAACTTAAAAAAAAGAAAAAAAATAATCAAACCAAAAATAAAAGTTGGGGGTATAAATGTTAATAAAGAAAGTAAATGGCGTTTGAAAACTTTATCTTCTTGCAACTTCCAGGAACTAACGGGTACCGAAACTTTGTGCGTACTATATGAGCAGATTTTCAACGCCCAACAAAAATAATTGAAAAAACTTTTTTGGCGTGTTGAAGAAGCAAAGAGAGAAATGGAGTCTTTCACATCGTTCTTCAATTCGCAGTCGGCGTCGTCTCGCAATCGCTGGAGTTACGATTCTCTTAAGAACTTCCGCCAGATCTCTCCCTTCGTTCAAACTCATCTCAAAAAGGTTAGTATCTCTAACATTTCGTCATATTTTCGGCTAGTTTTGCGAATGTAGAAATTGGAATAATAAATTTTTTTATCCGGTTATTATAGTGTTGAATTTATTTGACGAATTTGAATTCAATTATTTGTGGAGCACGGCCTGGATTCTGTTTTTTTTTTATTAAAAAAAAAAATCTTTTAGCCTAGATAGCAAAGCAAATCAGGTTACAAAAATTAGGAGAATTTTGTATAAGTTTAATGGTTGTTGAATTGTGTTAAGGTCTCATCTCAAAAAGGTTGGTATCCGTAAAATATCGTCATAATTATGCTATTTTTGCAACAATCTCAACTTGTTGTTTTTGGCTTTATTAGAGCTTGGAATTGGGTGTTTTGCGAATGTAGAAACTGGAACAAGGAATTTGTTTATCTGGTTATTATAATGTTGAATTCAATTAATTTGCCTTGCGCTTTTATCGGATTGTTAATTATTTGCTGAGAACAGTTAGAATTGTGGTTTTTTTTATTTCTTTGGCCTAAAGCAAATCGAATTAGGTTAAAAGAAATAGGAAATTTTATGGAAGTTTAATGCTTGTTGAATTGTGTTAAGGCTTTATCTAAAATTTGTTAGAGATGAGACGTTTTTATAGTATATTAATTCACGTGCAAGTTTTATTCGTTTTATTGGGCTAGTACGTGAAAAGAATTTGTTGAGGTTCCGGCGAGAATCGAATCGTGATGTATGCATGCTTGATAACATTAATGTGTGAACCGCCTCATCCGAAAGTCCTGGGGGCTTAGGTCTAGTAGTAAGAGCATAGAACATGATGTGTGTGTTAAAAGCACACGTCACGAGTTCGACCGCAGACAAAAGAACGTATTTAAGTGCTGAAGGGAAGAGGGGCGGCTCCATCATTCATCAGTTTCAGACCATGTGTGTCCTCGGGATTTCTCGGTTAGCAAAAATAATAATTCATTTTTAATGTTTGTCACACTCTTCTTCTTGCTTTACATGAGAATAGCTAAAGTTAAACTGGATGTTTCATTTCGTCTCAGTACTAGAAGTTTTAGGTTTGTCAAGGGACTTTGTCATACTAATTTAAGAAATCATTCTACTTTGGCATTGAACTATGTCGATGTGGCAGAAATTTGGTGGAATCAAACCATTTATCTCTTTTTTCCAGTTTTTCTGGTCTTGGATTGTACCATAGGGTTTTAGTATTGCTTCAGAATGTTAATCATTTCTATCTTGATTGTAGGTCTACCTTTCATTATGCTGTGCTTTAATTGCTTCGGCTGCTGGAGCTTACCTTCACATTCTTTGGAACATCGGTGGCTTACTTACGACGCTGGGATGCGTGGGAAGCATAGTATGGCTGATGGCGACTCCTCTGTATGAAGAGGTACTCTTTAAGTATTTTTCCTGATAGAGCTTATCATTTGCTTCTCTACCTCACATTTGTGATTCTCCACTTCGTGTGTTCATTTGATTTTAACTTGATATATGTGTTAATTGTGGTGATCAGCAAAAGAGGATAGCACTTCTGATGGCAGCTGCACTGTTTAAAGGAGCATCTATTGGTCCACTGATTGAATTGGCTATTGACTTTGACCCAAGGTTTGTGGTCCTCCATCATTTTGTCGATTTAGATAGTTCATGTTTTTAAGAATTGCCACTGTTTCTAGCTTGCAGCCTTAGTTTTTTCGCACTATAGCTAATGTTTTATTTTGGTTTGGAAGTGGAAACACTATAACATTTGCCCTTAGCTTTAGGACATGGCCTTTAAATTTGGAATGATTATTTTGAAATTCATTGTTCTGGTACTTTAAGCTTGCTATTTTAGATTAGCTTTTTTTCGTGGAAATACAAAAGCACACTAAAAGTTTCCCAATGTTTTCCGAGGAAAAGTTGAATGTGCAAATAAGCAACAAAAATTGAAAGAGAGATGATATGTTTGAAGGTCTGGAATTTAATCAAGTTTTGGCTGGGCTGTGGGAGTCTGGATTTGACTGCTCTGTTAAGATGATATTATCTCATCAACAACAACAACAACGGCCCAGTAAAATCTCATCCCACAAAGTGGGATCTGTGGAGTGTAGTGTGTACGCAGACCTTACCCCTACCCCGATGGGGTTGAGAGGCTGTTTCCGATAACCCTCGGCTCAGGAAGACGAGAATAGAATAAGAAGAGACAATTCATCAGTAACGTCAGCAAAAACCGTAGAAATAGTAACAGAAGCATAAAAACAAAAAAATAGATGACATGCAATAACAGTAACCAGTAAGTAAGGCCCAAGGCTAAGAAAAACAGAAAGGATAGTGTGGACTCAATATTAACCACAAGCCGTCTAAGATCAATCCTATCCAACCCCGCCTCACCCCCGGTATGAAGTAGGAGAAGCTCGACTACCCCCTAGCCTACAACTCTAATGCTTGACCTCCAGACATTCATATCAAGGGCCATGTCCTTGGAAATCCGCAGTCGTGCCATGTCCTGCCTGATCACCTTTCCCCAATACTTCTTAGGTCGCCTCTACCTCTTCTGCTACCCACCACAGCCAACCGCTCACACCTCCTCACCGGAGCATCAAAGCTTCTCCTCCGCACGTGCCCGAACCATCTAAGTCTCGCTTCCCGCATCTTGTCATCCACAGGGGTCACGTCCACCTTCTCCCGAGTAACTTCATTCCTAATCTTATCCATCCTAGTGTGCCCGCACATCCACCTCAACATCCTCATCTCCGCGACCTTCATCTTCTGGATATGAGAGTTCTTAACTGGCCAACACTCTGCCCCATACAACATGGCCGGTCTAACCACAACTCTATAAAACTTACCTTTGAGTATCAGCGGCACTTTCTTGTCACACAAGACTCCAGATGCTAGCCTTCATTTCATCCAGCCCGCCCCTATACGGTTAGTGACGTCCTCGTCGATCTCTCCGCCCCTTGAATAACCGACCCAAGGTACTTGAAACTACCTCTCTTGGGGATGACCTGCGATCCAAGCTTCACGTCCCTACTTACTACCCTCGACTCAACGCTTAACTTGCACTCCAGCTACTCTGTCTTAGACCTGCTCAACTTGAAACCCTTAGACTCGAGGGCCTGTCTCCAAACCTCCAACCGCTCGTTAACACCATCTCGCGTCTCATCAATTAGAACTGTGTCATCAACAAATAACAAACACCATGGCACATCCCCTTGAATATGGTGTGTCAGTGCATCCATCACCAAGACAAATAAGAACGGGCTAAGCGCAGAGCCTTGGTGTAACCCCATAACAACCGGGAAATGCTCTGAGTCGCCTCCCACAGTCCTAACCTTAGTCTTAGCTCCAGCATACATGTCCTTGATCGCTCTGATGTAAGCTACCGGCACACCCTTTGCCTCAAGACATCTCCAAAGCACCTCCCTAGAGACCTTGTCATACGCTTTCTCCAAGTCAATAAACACCATGTGCAGATCCTTCTTCTTCCCTGTATTGTTCCACCAACCTCCTAATAAGGTGGATAACTTCCGTAGTTGAGCGACCCGGCATGAACCCAAACTGGTTGTCGGATATAGACACCGTCTTCCTCACCCCCACCTCCACCGCCCTCTCCCAAACTTTCATGGTATGGCTTAATAACTTTATACTCCTATAATTGTTACAACACTTGATATCACCTTTGCTCTTGTACAACGGTACCACTGTACTCCACCTTCACTCATCCGGCATCCTCTTCGTCCTAAAACTTACATTGAACAACCCAGTCAGCCACTCCAAGCATGCTCTACCCACACACTTCCAAAACTCAACCGGAATTTCGTCTGGCCCGGGCGCTCTACCCCTACGCATCTTACACAAATCCCCCACGACCTCCTCCACCTTAATGCGCTTGCAATACCTAAAGTCTCGGAGACTCTCTGAATGCCCCAAATCCCCTAGCAATATATTCCGGCCCCCCTCCATATTCCTCATTCAGAAGACCATGTAAGTATGTATGCCATCTCTGCTTAATCTGGGACCTCCCCATCAATTCGTCCTCGTCTTTGATGCACCTTACTTGGTCCAGATCCCTCGCCTTCCTCTCCCTTGTCTTAGCCAGCCGAAACAACTTCCTATCCCCGCCTTTTTCCCCCAATTCCTCGTACGGACGACTAAACGCTGCATTCTTAGCCTCCGTGACCGCCAGCTTTGCCTCCTTCCTCGCTACCTTGTACCTCTCTCTATTCGCTCTCCTCTCCTCCTCGCTTTTGCTCCCTGCCAACTTCATATATGCTACCTTCTTCGCCTCCACTTTACCTTGGACTACGTCATTCCACCACCAGCCGCCTTGGTGCCTGCCAGAGCAACCCTTCGATATTCCTAGCACCCTTCTCGCCGCCTCCCCAACATAGTTCGCCGTCGTTGACCACAGAGCGCTCGCATCCCCACTACTCCTCCAAGCTCCCATAGCTGATAATCCCCCCTCCAACTCCTGGGCTCTATCCTTAAAGCTCCCCATCTAATCCTCGGTCGACCACGAGCATACCTCTTCTTCATCCTTATCATAATGCCGACATCCATTACTAAGAGCCTATGCTGAGTCGCGAGGGTCTCACCCGGGATAACCTTGCAATCCTTGCACAACCCTCTATCACACCTTCTGAGGAGGAGGTAATCAATCTGAGTCTTCACCACCAAACTTTGGAAAGTTACAAAGATGCTCCTCCCTCTTCGGAAAAGTCGAGTTCGCAATCACCAGCTCGAAAGCCTTGGCGAAATCTAATAGCGAAGTACCTCCTCCGTTCCTATCCCCAAGGCCGAAGCCACCATGCACCTCACCATAGCCACCAACAGCCGACCCAATATTGCCATTGAAATCCCCTACTATAAATAACCTCTCAGCAGGTGGAATACTACGCATAATCTCGTCCAAACCCTCCCAGAAACGCCTTTTAACCTCCCCATCCAAGCCCGCTTGCGGCGCGTAAGCGCTAACGACATTGAGGGTGCACTCGCCAATCACCAACTTAATAAACATTAGTCTATCATTCACTCGCCTAACCTCAACCACACTCTCTAAGATCCCTATCCACCAAGATACCCACTCCATTTCTTACCCCTCACGACCCCAGAGTACCACAACTTATACCCGTCCGCATTCCTCGCCTTCGACCCTACCCACCTAGTCTCTTGAACACAAGCTATATTGACCTTCCTCTTCCGGAGAATCTTCGCCAACTCAATAGATTTACCCGGCAGCGTGCCTATGTTCCACGACCCGTTCCTCAATCTACAAGCTCCTTTTTTCCCCTTACTCTCCTTGCCTCCCGTCTCACCCACTGACCCCCTCCCCACCCCCTTCTCTCCCCGGCAACCCCCGAGGACATGAACTTACTCTACCATCCCAGACCAGAGCCACTATACCTACGACAGACTACGGAAGATCACTAACACAGAATAGGACCCAAACTAGAAGATAACAAGTAGCAACTACAAGTACGCTAATAATATGCTTAAACTAATGCTAACTAAATTGCCGTAATTTAACTATCACAAAGAGAGAGACAGGAAAGCGGGAGGTACCAACTCCCGATGGAAAGAACCTGGAGATATGACTTGGTGCACACCCGAGGCCACAGAATATGTCGTGCGTCCTTCCAACTCTCACCAACCTTTGCACACACCAGCCAGTGATGCTCCGCTCTGCTTGCCCGTACGCCTCGCGCTCGTCTCGGCAACCGCAACTAGTTCCCTGAAAAATCACACACAACCACCACGAAACCAATTGGGGGGGGGGGGGGGTTGCCAACTTGTCGCGAGGGTGAACCTGGACAGACGCGAAAAGGGAGAGACAATAAGGGAGGTCGCCGGCGGGTCTGCTAGGGTTTCAGGACTGAAATTTGGGCACAAGGGTTGGGAAAACGAGCAGCGGGGAAAGAGAGACGGGCTTAGGGAGATGAGAAAGAAGAAGGGAAGAAAGACAAAGGAGGGGCGGTTGGGGTCGCCCGCCAGAAATTACTGGCGGGGAAAGAGAGAGAAGGGGTGGGGAAGAGAGAGGAGAGAGGGAGGAGGGAGGGAGAGAGAGAGAGGATGGCCTACCTTTGGTTGCCGGTGCCGACGGACACGCCGGTGGAATTACAGTAGATAGAAGAGAGAGAACTAGCGGGGGCCGGGAGAGAGGAAATGCGATGAGAGAGAAAGAGCCGTTGTCTCACTTTAATTTCAAGAGCTACTCAAAATATGTGTCAGTTCAAGATGATATTATCTCATATTCTAATAATTTGCTATCTCAATTTTGAGTAGCTTTTGCTTTCATGCTTGTGTATCTGGTTCTTGAGCAATATTATTTCTTGGGAATGACTAGTTAACAGCTTCACAATCTTAATTATTAAAATGTGCTTCTGATGCTTACATTTCTTGTATTGCAGCATCGTGTTAGGTGCTTTTGTTGGTTGTGCTGTGGCTTTTGGTTGCTTCTCAGCTGCTGCCATGGTGGCAAGGCGCAGAGAGTACTTGTATCTTGGAGGTCTTCTTTCATCTGGTCTCTCTATCCTGTTCTGGTTGCACTTCGCATCATCCATTTTTGGTGGTTCTATGGCCCTATTCAAGTTCGAGGTTGAATTCAACTTTCTTTTTGTTGTCTCATTGCATTCTTAACTTGACAGGGAACTTTGAAGGAGGCTATTTTGGTTCTTTTGGTTCTTAATGCCTGTTTCCTGGCAGGTTTATTTTGGGCTCTTGGTGTTCGTGGGCTATATCATTTTTGACACCCAAGATATAATTGAGAAGGCACACCTTGGGGATTTGGACTACGTGAAGCATGCTCTGACCCTCTTTACAGATTTTATTGCTGTTTTTGTGCGAATTTTAATCATAATGGTGAGCGATTATTTCAAGCGGTTTATTCTGCAAAGTGGTGTCCCACCTGCCCTTTTTATGTACTGTCCGTCAAACTGACTCTTCCTTGTTTTCCCAGTTGAAGAATGCATCCGAGAAGGAAGAGAAGAAGAAGAGGAGAAACTAATGCATAAGCGGTTATTCAAAGACTTTGTAACTCTAGAATCTGGCATTTTCTTGTCCATAAACTTCTGTTGACCTTCAACAAGTATGTTGTTAATAGTTTGGTAACGCCTCAGATTTAGCTGTGAGGCTCTGTTGTGCTGCATGCCAATGTGGTTATGGTGGTACATAGATGGATTTGTTTCCGAAGCATAACATACATGCATGTTTACACTATATCCATAACCTACCAGTTTACTTCTTATTTCTGCTCCCTTTTGCTGTGTTAGGTTGTTGGTGATTGTATAGTTGATTTTCCGTGATTCTGAGTTCGAGTCACCCCAAGAACCAGGTGGGGAGTTCTTGGAGGGAGGGAGCCGAGGGTCTATCGGAAACAGCCTCTCTACCCCAGGGTAGGGGTAAAGTCTGCGTACACACTACCCTCCACATACTCCACTAGTGGTATTATACTGGGTGGTTGTTGTTGTTGTTAGACCATCTTCTTTCTTAACGTTTAATTTCTCATATTGATGGGAGAAATGAGAATTCATACCATCGCCCCAACTTATTTAAGACCGAGGCGCAATTGTTGTTACCACTTTCGTCCTTCAACATGGGAAATTCTTACCCTAAGCCATGGGTTGGATGTGGTTTTAGCAGGGCTTATTAGTTATATTCTATGCCCAAGAAGCTGGAGATGAGGAAATGCCTGCCTTGTCTCTAAGGTAAAACTTTTACTTCTATATCATCAGTAACAGTTAAAAAGGAATATTAATGGTTTCAATTTTCAGTTTTTTTATGAGGAGACTTCAAGAAATTTTGATTACTCTAATCTTTTTGTCTCATGTTATGGATCATTTAGAAAAATAAAAATATTACCTTTCTGTCTACTATACATATCTATGTATTTCGCTTCGAATTTCTTGTTTTGGGCATTCAAGAGGAAAGACAGAAGGTTTGTACGACCGTAAGACAACAATTACCATGAGTATGAAATCACATTCTAAAAACCTTGTATTCTTCCCGCATACCTTTTGTAATTTTTGTGAAGTATTTCTTTTAGAACGAAGGTGCAAAAATGAATAAATCCAACAAAAAGCTGATAGATAACATAATTGGAAACATGAATAGATTTTTTATCTTATCCTATATTTGTTGGATTAAAATGATTGAAAAGGCTATGGGCCATAATCTCTTAATACCAAGGGTCGTGATGGGATGGATAAAATTTTTTTATCTTAAACTAGAAGTCTCAGGCTCAAGTCCCGAGTATCGAAAAAATCCTAATATGGAATGCTTTTTCCTTTAACGGGTCTTATGTGACGTGAATCCGGTTAGTCAGTACTCCAATATAAGTACCGAATACTGAGTTGAAACCTAAAAGAAAAGACAATCCTTCAACAAATATTAAGAGAAGAAGGGAGGAGAGAATTCTATCAAAGCATCTCTCATCACCACCTTTTTTCCTTCTATCTTTTATTTTTATGTACATAACGAGGGAACATAATTCAGGACCAATAGTAATACGGAATGTTTTGTGCATGACATAAAATTTGGTGGAAGATTTTTTCAAAAAAAAATCACTTTTTTCGAAATCAACGTTTGTTCATAAAATTTCAAATTTTCACTTGAAGATGCATTTTAAAAATTTTCGAAAATTTGAAAAACTGCAAAAAGCTGTTTTTCAAAATTTTCACTCACAAAACTTCAAAACAATCAAAACTGAAATTTATGTCCAAACACAACTCTAAATTTCAAATACCATTTTCACTTGAAAAATATTTTCATTATTTTTTCGAATTTTACAATTCTTATGTCCAAACGCCTACTTAATATGAGAATATAATTATTCACATTAGTTATTTATAACATTGCTAAAAAGAAAGAAAAAAAAAATTGAACATAGCAAACCTGCAGTCTCTTCTATGTTTTGTCTTCCAATTAACAGTTCTTTTATTAAAATCTTGTACTGTGTATAGTAATTACAAGTCTTTAGCATAATATTCTCTTGGTCTCATGTAGGACAAGACAAAGTATGTGTCTATTAGTTTGCAAATCTTGATCAGTCCCCACCATAACCTAATGTTTTTATCGGTTTTCAATCTCAATTTCCTTTTTAGCAATCCACTAATTAAGAAATATAGCACTTGCTTTAACTTAATCACTTAACATTGTCCTCTTTGTACTGTTTTGGTTTTTATACAGATTTTCTTGTGTAAAATTGTTTACCCACACCTAGTGCTAAACAAGCAAATTAACTCTAACAATTAAAAAATAAAATGCAATTACACATCAATTAACCATAGTTAAGTGTACAACAACAATATTAATATTCCAGTAAAATTTTGTAAGTGGAGTCCGAAAAGAATAGTATATATGCAGATTTTATTCTTAACTTGTGAGAGTAAAAATAACTATAATTAAGTGTGTCAATGCAAAATACATGTCTTGTATAAATATTGAGTGTAGGAAAATTATTGTCTATTCATCAATGTGTGATGAAAATGAGAGTTTAACAAATAGAAAACCAATAATGCCACGTCCAAATCGAGTCTTTTATGACCTCATTCCATTGGACTACATATAATCTAAGGTAAAATGGAGCTTATTCACATGCTCATATCCAATAATAGTCGAGTCATCTTTTTCTTGGAAATAACACATAATAATTGAAAGCTAAACTAATGTACAATAATAATAAGTAAATCTACCATGAGCATTTAGTAAAAGGATGCTTTTTTCCTCCGCCTACGTTAGTGCAGTGTCTGGGTCAGCTTATCTGCATCTTGAGTTCTTGATTATTGATTTAATAGTGGAGCCACATGGACTTAAAGATGATCAATTGTACATCCTTCAACGGAAAATTATACTGTATATCAGGAGCGGCTCAATCACACACGGGACCTAAAGCCAAAGTGTAACATGAGGCCTAAATTTTTAAAAGAAAATTATAAGATATGTTTTTATTTGAAGTATATTCTTCTAACTTTTTGAGATATAAAGTTAATAATTTTTTTCATAATCGATTTTCTCTAATATTTTTTGCTCGATTGATAATACAGCCAACCTATCTAATCTTTCTTGAGATATTGTTGATTTTAGATAAGATTTTACAAAGAAATAGAAGTATAGAACTATTGAAAGCTTAAAAGTATTGGTGAACACTTGAACTAGTGAAATCTCAGAGAAAGAAGGTGACTAATAAAATCTTGGAGAAAGAAGTGAGTAAGAATATCAAAGAGAAACACAAAAAATACATGGGATTTTTTGAAATATGAAGAGATTGAACAAAAAAGTTGACTTGGACAAATTAAGAAAGAGAGAGCAATTTTTTAATGAATGAGTAAAAAATAAAAAAATAAAAATTATGAAAACTATTCATCTACACATTTTTAAGTGAGTCAAAGTATTATTTTATTTATATATCTGAAAATTTTTCTTTCCTTTACATTAAAAACTCTAGCTTTGTATTAAAAATACTAAATATTATTTTTAAATACCTATGAGCCTATTACTTTAAAAAAAATGGGACACCCTAAATTTGGGGGCCTAAGGCACACGCCTTACTCCACATAAGGTTGGAGCCGGCCCTGCTGTATATATAGATTAAATATTAAACTTTTTATGTATATATAAATATATTAAATCTTAAATACCTTTAGCGAAATTCTCGATTTTACTAATTGATTCCACAGAATACATAGCAACCTCCCATCAATCCACTACAAAAGAAATTGAAATTAGTTATGAACATTCTAATATATCGCTAAATCGTTCATAACTAACATAATTTCTTGATAATCTGTCGCTAAATAGGATTAGCGATGAATTTTTCTGTTTAGCTACAGAATTTGTCTGTCGCTAATTTCTATTTTTAGTAATGACTCAGGTATCGAGAAATTCTACGCATCAAGATGGATCTAGGAAGACTGACATAAATGATGCCCTTTGTACAGACAATGCCCATGATTCATTCATTCACCACTCTTAACCACGATCATTAGGTAAAACTGACTGTATTTTGCTTCTTCTTTTTTTACTTTTTTTATTCTATTTCACAAATGTACCCTCCACGCCCCCTCCTTGTCTTTAGTAATATGACGTCCGATTACGAAGACGAATCAAAATAAAAAAGTGTATAATCGAAATGCCGTAAAAGAATTACAGTTTAAAAAAGAAGGTTGTCCGGTGCACTTAGTTCCTTGTAACGATTTGATCGGTCGTTTTGCTTTCTAGATTCTCGTTTCCCTAATTAAAACTCAATGTATGTGTTTTTACTGTTTTATGACCTACAGGGATGGTTGGTTTATGTTTGGAAGGGTTCGGGTTGAACCGGTACACATAGTTCATTAATAGTAGCCTATAATAGTTAAGTTTGACTTGAGTCAACATTTTGAGTAAACGACCTCGGAACCGGGATTTGACGGTCCCAATAGGTTCGTATGATGATGTAACGACCGGGCCAGTCGTTTTGAGTATTACAACCCCGTTCCCCCATTTACTGCTCAAATTGTGATTACGGTTATTATTTGACTTGCCGATGTACTTGGTTCGGGTCCGGTGAGTTTTTGGAATGATTTGGAACACTTAGTTCTAAGGTTTAGAATTTAAGTTGAAAAGGGTTAATCGGATGTTAACTTATGTATAACGACCCCGGAGAATTTTTTGCTAAGGAAATTAAGGTTTTGTGGTGCCAAGGTGGATCAATTGGTACAGAGGTTATAGAAATTTCTCGCGGCTCAGACTTTTGGGTTGAATAATGCACTGAGCAGTAAAGAAAAATTTTCGGCATAAAAGGACATTTCTGCGGCCCACTATGCGGTCGCAGAATCACTCTACGGATCGCATAATGGCCGCATAGTGAAGCCGATGTGAGGCAAAATTTGAGAAAATTTGTGATGCATTATGCGACCGCAGAACATGTATGCGGGCTAGATAATCACCGCAGACCTATCCATGCCACCCTCGTTTTGGAGCTTCAATTATGCGGTCAGTTTGCGGACTGCATACGTATTATGCGATCGCAAATCTGTGTCGGGGCATCAATTCTTTCTAATTTTTTACCCGATCCAATTTTAATTTATAGCCTTTGAAGCCCATTTTGGAGCAAAAATATGACATTTTAGAGAGAGGAAGAATCTGAAGTGCTTTGTTCATCAAGATCTTGTTCAAACTTTGAAATCCAACAAGGAAATATCACAAGATCTTCACCCAAAAGGTAAGGTTCTAACCCCTAGTCTTCAATTTTGAGTTTGGGTAAAGATGGGTGATTAAGAGTATGATTCTTGGGTATAAGAGTATTATTTATACGTATCAATAAGGTTTATGGAAAGATTGTTGAGCTCAAATGGGTAAAGATTGGGTTGAAAATGGTAGAAATCTTCAAAGACTTTAATTGAAGATTTGAGGGTCGAGTTGATATCGGAATTTGGTGAAATTTGTATGGTTGGACTCGTGGTTCCAAGACGTGAGCCCCACAGGTAATTTTTTGATTTTTATTGGAAAAAATAGTATTTTCTTATGGAATTAATTCCAATAATTTGTATTGACTGAATCAAATTAAGTGTGGCTAGATATGAGATTTTCAGAGACCAATTCACGAGGCAAGAGCATAGCAGAGTGAGAAATTACACGGTTTAAGGTAACACTTCTAAACTTGGTTCTCAGGGTATAATTTCATAAATTACATGTTGTATGAATTATTTGGAGATGACGCACATGCTAAGTGACGGGCATGTGGGCGTGCATCATGGAAATTGTGACTTAAATTGATTCCGTGGAGTTGTATAATTAAATAAATGTCATTATCCTCGTATCCTCCACGTGTTAGAGAAATTGAGTTGAGACTCATGTTAAAGATCATGTTTAGGCTATACGCCGATATATTTTGGGACCCACATGGGTCGTATTGTTGTTGAATTATTGTTTAAATTTATAATTTTATACTAAGTCACATCTATCATTTGCATATCATATTTCACTCTCTGTTGTCATTTATTGTTACTTCATATCATCACGTCGGGGTGATTTTTCATGTCATTGAGAGCCCGAGAGACTGGAGATTCTGAGTGATAGTTATGTTTATTTATTTATACATGGATCTGGCTATTATAGCGCTTGGGCTGAAGGAGCCCCTCCGAAGTCTGCACCCCCACAGTGAGCGTAGTTGATATACATATATCTGGGTATAAGTCTTGTTATATATATATATATATATATATATATATATTGAGGGATAGATCTTCCCTAGGCATGGATCTTGCCTGAAGAATTTATATTGAGGAATGAATTTTTTTTGGGCATGAATCTTGTCCGAATCATTGATATTCGGGGATGGATCTTCCCCTGGGATGGATTGGCCATATACAATACTGAGTGATTGAGTATTTTAGATCATGAGTACACGAAGTTTTCATTAAGGTGTATCACATACAGTATGTACATTAGCATGTAGATATAGAGATGTCATATTCCTCACATTGTTCAAAATTGATCTATTTTATTTGTACTGAGAGTAACTGTTGAATATGAAAGCATGCCTATATTTATGTATAGTTATTTCTATACTAGACTGTACCTGCTGAGCTCGTCATTACTTTTAGCCCAAAGGTTAGTCTTGTTACCTATTGAGTTGGTTGTACTCATACTACATTCTACACCTCATGTGCAGATCTAGGTGCTCCCGGATATGACGGTTGCTAAATTTCAGAATATATTATATGGAGATTATCAAGGTAGCTGCTTGGCGTCCGCAGACTTTGACTCTCTTCTTTTTTAGTTATTGTATTGTTCTATATTTTCAGATAGTGATTTTATCAGTCAGATCTTGTATTCATTTAGATGCTCATGTACTCACTGACATCGAGTTTTGGGAGTGTTTATATATGTATTTGTAAAATTTCTTCCGCTTAATTTAAATATTATATTTTCAAACTTAAAAGATATGATGGTTTATTGAGATTATCGGCTTGCCTAGTATTAAGATAGGCGACATCACGACATGTGAGATTTTGGGTCGTGATAGATGATTTTAGACTTGGGCGTGTGTTCGGATCGGGTTACGGATGACCCAGGAGCGTTTCGACGCTTAATATTGAAAGTTGGTGCATTGAAGGTATTTCAAGTTCTTCAAGTTTGGTTTAGAGTGGTTTTTGGTGTTATCGAGGTCCGTTTGGGATTCTGAGCCTGGGAATAGTCTGTATTGTGATTTGTGACTTTCACACAAAATTTGGTGTCATTCCGAGTAGTTTAAGTATGATTCGACACTTTCGGAGTAAGTTAAAAAAAATTTGAAGTTCATAAGTTGAATTGATTTGGTTTTTGGGTGTGAATCATAGTTTTGATGTTGTTTAACGCTTTCTGAGGGTTCGAGCGAGACCGTTTTATGTTTACGAACTTGTTTGTATATTTGGGCGAGGCCCTGGGGTCTCGGGTGCTATTCGGACGATGTGCGGAACATGTTTGGACTTGGAAGAATTACTGAAGCAACAAGGGTCTAGTGCTTTCGCACCTGCGAAAAATTGGCTTCGGGTGCAACACCACAGAAGCGGCTGGCTAGCTGCAGTTAATGGCCCGCAGAAGCGACTTGGAGCTGAAGGGGGCAGTGGCGCAAATGCAAGGGCTTGACCGCAGCATATGCGAAGAACGTGTTGCAGAAACGGAATGTGGCAAGTCGGGGAGGACCGCATATGCGATGCAACCTCTGCAGATTCAGAAGCGGGCAAATATTCTGCAAAAGCATAAATCAGTGAGAGCAGAATGGTGTATTTTAGTCGAGACTTAGGCTCATTTCTTAATTTCTCTCATTTGTGGGTCCAAATTAGAGCTCTTTGAGAAGCGGTTTTTCACCTAGAACTTTGAGGTAAGTAATTCCTATACTATATGAGTTTAAAACATACATTATGGGTGGATTTTAACATGGAAATTGTGAAAATCATAAGTTTAGTAGAAATACCTAGTTTTTTGATAAAAATGGGATTTGACTACGTAATTGGTTATGGAATTATGTAAAAATTATATATTTGAGTTCGTGAGGCTATGGATAATATTTATCTTCAAAAAATTTCAAAATCCGTGCACGTGGGCCCGGGGGCGAATATTAAGAATCTTCCAATTTGGGTTGGGTTATGACTCTAGAAGCTAAATTATGAACTTTTGAGTATATACTGATTAAATTAATATAACATTTGACTAGTTTCAGATTGTTCGAAATCGGCTTAAGGCTTTTAGAGCAGACTAGTGAACCGAAAATGAGTTTGGGAACGAGGTAAGTCTCTTGTCTAACTTTGTAAGAGGGAATTCATTCCCTTAGGCGTATTGTTATTGTGTGTTACTTGTGTGGGGAGCTACGTACGCACGAGGTGACGAGAGTCCGTGCGTAGCTATATACCATGATACGTCCGGGTAGAATTAGATTCACATCATGTTTTTAATTGTATTGTTGTAATTATTACGCGTATTAATTATCTAGATTAGAGCTGAGACTAAGGATTTCAATTTGCAATTTTCGACTTAGCCTCTTATTTCAGAAAATTTGGGGAATACTTAATAAACTGTGAAAAATCCATGTCTTCTCGTCTCGCAAGTACGTGAGCAAGGTAAATTTCTCTACTCTAATAGGATCGGGTCGTTCGCCTCGGCAGTATGATAACACCGCTCTTATGGGATTGTGATGTTCGCCTCGGCAGTACTGAGTACCACTATTCTTATAGGATCAGATCTTTCGCCTCAGAAAATTCGTGCTTAATAATCGAAACGGGTTCCAGTTTGGGTAATTGAGTTAGTGCCTTCACGACTAGTTACGAGATGTTGGTGATGTGATACAGACTCCTGTTGTATTTATTATAGTTACTTTTATTTGTTTTGTTGATACCTGTTGTATGCTCACCATGTCTACTAGCACTTATATTACTATTATTGACCTCTAATAAATGTCAAATTGACCTCTCGTCGCTACTTCTTCGAGGTTAGATTAGATACTTACTGAGTACGCGTTGTTTTCCGTACTCACGCTACGCTTCTGTACTGATATGCAGGTACTGAGACAGGTCCCACCAGTGGTCACGCGGGTGTGTAGTCGATCATCTACGGAGAATTAGTGGTGAGTTGCTTGCCTTGCTACGTCCGCATCACCGGAGTCTCCTTCTATCTTATTTACTATTCCTGTCTATCACTTTCGTACAGTAGTTTTAGTAGTTTTGTATATTTTCTAGATTGCTTATGTACTTGTGACATCGAATTTTGAGAATTTGTAGCACTTATGTATTGTTGTACTTGTTATTTTCACTACCCTAGAGTATGTACTTATTATATTGGTATTTTATTTTAAAATATTAGTCGTAGTTGCATAAAATCTAGTTTAAAATGTTCTCTAAAAAGGAAAACTTTCGTATTAAAATGTTAAAAAGGGGTAAATAAATTGTAGTTATCCTTGTGAGCTTGCCTAACAACAGCGTTAGGTGCAGTCATGACCTATTACGAATTTGGGTCGTGACACTCCCGCTACGTGCGAGGTCCGGAAAAAAGACCGTACTATAAGGGTTTATTGTATTCCCCTGCGTACAATAGACCCTTGTGGTTCGGCCCTTTCACGAACCCCGCACATCGTCGGAGCTTAGTGTACTTGGTTGTCTTTCTTTTTTATTTTTTTAATATATTTTTTTATTGTAACAACATTTCGATTGTAACAGAATTACTGTATAATGGAAAAATATGATGCAAATATATCATAATTCTAATTTTAGTATCATAAGTTCGAATCTTAGTAATCTCTTATTACTATTACTCAACCGGACACTATTATTATTATTATTATTATTATTATTATTTTATGATTCGGTGTCCAATATTTGTATTGGGTTTCGACTAAAATTTAGATTTGTGATGGAAAATTTTACATAGGTGGATAAAGTGTTTCTTAACAAAGGGAAATTATTACTAATTTACTCATACCTATTCATATATATGTGCATTGCTAATTTTTGTTTACTATTGAAAAACGAAAAAAGAAAGAACTGATATTAGTTGCTGATTGAATATGTTTTTTTTTCCTTCTTTCAGAAATGCTTATTAAGCATTAGATTAGGTATTTGAACAAATTAGTTGAGGAATAGGTAGTTTATTTCTCCAATCCAATAATCAAAGCCTCCAACCTAATGGCAGTCCGTGGTCCTTCATAATCAGCCTGCAATTATTGCCACAATTGAAAATTTGATTACTTTATTAGTTAATGACATGATTGAGTCTAATTTGTTTGACAATTTTGTGTTAATTTTTTCTTTATTACCACCCATGGTTGTGGTAGGGTGAAAAAATCCATAGCATCCTTACCGGAGCTTTCGGGTTTGAGCCAAGAGAATGAAAAAAATCGGATAGAGAGCACTTTTTCTTTTAATGGACCTTACGCAACGCAAATTTAAATTAGTCGAAACCTCAATACAAACAACTAGTGAAAAGCCAAAAAACCTTTCTTTTTTTTCTTCTTTTCCTATTTATGTTCTTTTGGCAGTAGATAAATGAACCTCAAACTACAATACTCCTCCTTTCCGTCTTGCAATTTATACTCCCATTTTCCCTAAATGATTGTTTGATTTTCTTTTTATTTAGGGGGGATTGGTTTCCGCATTACAACCCTGATTAGTTTAAATTTACATAATGCCCATTAAAAGGAGAAATATTTTCTAAGAGGATTTTTTACATACCTATAACTCAAACCCCAGATCTCTAATTAAGAAATAAGGGATCATTTCCATGTTACTGCTACTATTAGTGTAATTGTTTAACTTCACATGACGAGAGTCAAATAAAATTATACTCCTATGAGAAAAAAAGGTAGAAAAAGCTAAAAATTGGGGCATTGGATTTAGCATGTTTGGCCAAGCTACAAAAACCAGCTTATTTTGAGAAATGTTTTTTCTCAAAAGTACTTCCGGTGAGAAACAATTTGTGTTTGACTAATTAATTTGAAAAATACTTCTGAGCAGCAATTAGTATTTGACCAATTTTTTAAAAACTGCTTCTAAGTGTGTTTTTCTCAAAAGTGTTTTTCAAAAAAGTATTTTTGGAGATAAACTACTTTTTTTCGCTTCCCCGAAACTGTTTTTGCTTCTGCTAGAAAAAAATGCTTTTAGATTTGAAAAAACTTAGCCAAACAAGCTAGGAAATTTTGAATTAGTAACTAGTTTGAAAAGGACGACACCCTCAAGGTTTGCTTTTCGGTCCCTCCATTGGTGAGTGATTATTTATATTAATTAATTTGTTTATTGCCCAAAATAATTATGTATTCTTTTTTTAAAAGCCACTAATATGTATTCCATTTCTAGATATAATCATTATTTTCTACACTTTCTAAGTAAATGTGTTTAAATAATTTGTTACCAAATAATGATAATGTAAACAACTTTTATATTATCAAGTCACTCAAAAAATATCACAAGATGTAAGACTCGTACTTTTAAAAATAAAACAAATTATTTGTTATCTTAAGTAAATATGAATTGATGACATATTTTTTTTAACACTAACAATATATATAACATAAACTCTTATTATAATCATTTTCCGTTCGTGAAACCCAACTATGACCTAACAGGTAATGGCTCAGACCAAATTGGACAACCTTCTTCAATCTTGTTTTTCTTACCTTACCTTTTCCTTTCTTGTGAGCTTCCTTCTCTATTTTTCTTTCATCTTAAAATTTTAAATATATTAACTCTTAAAATTTTCAACTAGTTCGAACTGTGAGCGAAGGGGAGCCTTGGAGAAACGATAAAGTTATCTCCACATGTCACGAGTTCGAGCAATGACGGATCCAATTTTTTTAAATTATAGGTGCTTAACTATTTTTAATTTGAAAATTACTACTCAGACTAGGTGTTCAACTAATATGTATCTATATGAATTATTAGTTTTTTTTTATATATATCAAGTAATAGTGTTGTGTCCAAAAGCAATGGGTGCTTAAGCACTCATATTAGACAATGTAGATCCGCCAGTGGGTTCGAGCCGTAAAAATAATTACTAATGCTTGCATTATGGTATATTGTCTATATCATACCCCTTGGATGCAGTCTTTCCCCGGATCCGACATGAATGCGAGATGTCTTGTGCACCATGCTGTCCTTTTTAGTTCGAGCTGTGAGCTATAGATGGACTCTCAAAGTTGCATAGTCTCATTTCGGGATATTAGGATTTATGCTCAATTACAAATGCTATTTTAATTATATGACGCTTTTTCACAAGAGATTAGTGTGAAAAATACAAAACTCATTGTAGATTATTTTTTCTATTCAAATTGTAGTTGGTCACACGAGATCATTTGTTGTATATTTACCCTTGGAGGGTTGAGAGAGTTTAGATTTTAACTTCTTATTTTAGTTTTGTTTTTCTTTTTGGAAGGGGGGTTCGAGGTGTTTTCAAATTAATTGATGACTCGATTGTTGAATCTCATGAGAGGTATGTGAATTTTTGTGCCACGTGGCACCAATGAAACATTTTATTAAGGCACTAGGCACACATTTAACCTGTTTAACAAAAATCTTTTTTCATTACTAGATAGTAATTAAGAGTTTTTGTTACAATAATTAAATTTTAAATTAAAAACTTCTTCATTTAAATTTATCTCCAAAAAATTTGTGTAAATCAAGTTAAAATAATAATTGAAACATGACAATTAGATTGGACATGCGGAGTATATATCTTTCCATTTAAATTGCTCATTTATATCACCACATTTTTGCACTTTACTTTACATGAATGCTTTTAATTGTCAACTATATTTCATAAAGTTTTATTGACGTATATTGTGTTAAAGGTCACATACTTTAACTTATTTTAGAATCATAATAGTAGAGTTTTCTGAATTACAATAGAGTTATTTGTTTTACTATATGTGAGTTATTTGTAACATGTTAACCAACTATTATAATTGCTAAATATATTAATTCAATTGTCCAATTCCTTAATTTCATATTTAATACACTCATGTATATTGATAAATGCACTCTCTATCTCGCGACATTTATAACAACTTAATAGAGTATATTTTAATGAATGGTGAACAATAACAATGCGCATTTTTCTAAATCAACCCCCCCCCCCCCCCCTGAAATTAATGAGGCAATTAATTAAAAAAAAATATCTAAAATCAATATATATATATATATATATATATATATATATATATATATATATATATATATATATATATATATGTCGAGAAAAAGTTTTCAAATTATAGAAGCTGATCTACTCTTCAAATCATTGATTGTATAGTATTATAATTTTAACAAATATTTATAAAAACATATTTAACAATACATTTATATTCGATAAAGAGTATCAAAAAAAAGAGAGATTGAAAAGAAGGCACATGTTAACATTTGACAAAAAAGTCTAAAGTCAACAAGGATATTAAGAAATAATAAACTTCAAACTTATGAAGTTCATATATATTAAAAAAATAAAATAATATCCTATATGCATTTTCATTAAAAGACAAAGAATTAGAACATTTATCAATCAATTGAGATAGTAGATGAACCTTTATCTTTAATTAGAAATTTAGGTTCAAGTCTTTAGAATTGAGAAAATTTTCCATAAAATGGACTCTACTTAGCGCTAATTTCGAGTTGTTCCGCAATGAGTTATGAATTTTATATTGTTAAAGGAAAGGGCATCCCAGTACATAATGTATTATGCATTCACGCCGGGCCAAGGAATGACCCTATTCCACCGGATGTGATGAAGATAAGTTATATTAATGCAAGCATTAGTGACTGGTTATACGGTTCAAACCCATGACCTATAAGTTACACGGAGATAACTTTATCGTTAAACTTAAAAAAGGAAATTAAATTGGAATATTTAAATATATTTGACAGAAAAGAAAATTCTATATTTAGAAAAGTCCAATTATGACCACTATTAGGGGTCGTTTGGCTGAAAAATAAGTTATCCCATGATTAATTATTTCGGGATTAGTTATCCCACCCTCCCATGGGGATAAAAAGATACTACAATCCGGAATTAGTTATGCCGTAGTTTTATCTCAATCAAATGTAGGTAAACTCATCTCAAATTTAATTCCGAAATTAATTATCCTTATCCTTGTACCAAACGAGTCCTTAATATATGTATAACAATTCTCTTTTGGGTAAATAAAAAGAAAAAAGGAAAAGTAATAGCAAAGAAAGCTGAAACATTTACTTCAAATACAAATTTACAAACACAACAAAGAGGTCATATACAGAAACAAAACAAAACTCCAACCTTTCCTTTTTCCAACCATTTATTAGATTCCTTCAATGGTTCTTTCATTTGTCCATTAAATTGTACAAATTTTCAGCTGATTGCTCAAACCAAAAAAAAAAAAAAAAAAAACCCATCTCAAATCCCTTAAAAAAGTTGTTCATAATTTTTTCTTTTGCTATTTTCAGTGGGTTTTTTCTGGGACTTTAAGATACAAACTCTTCTGTCTGTCTTCTTGTTTTTTTTTTTTGGGTGCTGCAGAAAAATTTGCCATTAAAAGGCTGAACAGAATTCAAAAACTTATAAAGAATAGATTTTTATACTTTTTCTTTATCATTTCTTAAGTAAAAAAAAAGCTTTTTTTATTTAATTATTTTTGTAAAGATTTAATCTTTGGATGGGAAAGGAAGGACCTTGCTATCACTGTGGTGTTACAAGTGAGTTTATAGTTCTTCACTTTATTTTTTTTCCACTTAAATTTTGTTAATTTTCAAGAAAGGTGGAGTCTTTTTTGTTTCTTTGCCCTGTAGAAATATTTTTTTGGTTGTAAATGTAAATGGTTTTTTTTTTGTTGCTTAGATAAGTTGTTCAATTATGGAACTAAATACCCATATTTTTGTTGCTTCAATAATGAACAATAAAGAATGGTATGTACTGTTTTGAGTTTGTTTCGTTTGTGTTTTACTTAATTTTATGGATTTCAATACTGGTTTTTGAGTTATAATTTGTTTCTGAAACTGGTTTTTGCTTTTATTTTAATACCCATTGACTCTCTTGTAGAATATTGGTCTGTTGAAAATCTTGCTAATTAAGCCTGTCTGAGTAAATGGGCTATGTAAAAGTTCAATTTAGTTCCCTTTATTTAACAGAATTGGGGGATATTTTGATTGTTTTTGAATTCTTGATTTTCCCTTCTAAACTATGGATAATGGTTCCTTCATTTGCCTTGATAATGGAAAGGGTTGGTGTGTTGGAATGAGTATAGGGTACTTTGTGCAACTCTTCAAAATGTACATAAAATTATCAAAAGATTGCGGCTTACAGATACCAGATACTTAAACACATCCGTGTCGGATACATATAACTAGTCCATGTAATGCAGGTTCTAAGTGTTGAAATGTACTTCGTTAGGCGCTTATAATTCTAAGTTGCTTTTGGTGCAAACAGAAATTCTTGCTCAATTTTGCAACAATGTGGTTTTTTAGGGAGCGAAAGCAGCATAAAAATGGCAATGCGTTTATGTATTGTGACGTTTTAACATATATATATATATATATATATATATATATATATATATATATACTGAGTCTCAATAGGGAATTGCATAACAAACCATAGATAGAACAATTGACTCCAGAAGAAATTTGTGTATGCTACATTTGATAATTTCTTAGGTCGGAAGTGTAAAAACATATCAACTTGTCTTGAAAGACTTGTTAAATTGGCTACTCCTATGCTGGTGTTACTTAAAGTCATCTTGGATAGTAGAAATTCTTTTTTTCTTCTTCTTATTGACTTGTGTAACGCATACATTATGCGCTGGTTTGGCTTGTATAATTGCATAAGTTGCTCAGACTGTTCACTTTCGATGCTGCACCCGTGTCTACATGACGTGTGTGTGTGTGTGTGATCCTTACCTGATCTAGTCAACCGATTTTGGGTACTTTGACCAAATCGATGGAGAAATTTGGGACAAATACAATGATTTCTGAAGTAGGTTTTGCAGGAGGTGCTTAATGATGTCACATTGTTCTTGGGAGTATAATTCAGTAAGCATATGTTTTTGGAAGTTGTCAAATTCTGTGGAGCTCTTTGCTCCTTTATTCACTTCCAGTCTTAGCTGAGTTGTTGAGTGGAAGACTTCCTTTTGCTTGTCTGGTTGCTCTATTTGTCTGGTTTAAATCTGGTTACTCTATTAAGAACAACTTCATCAGATTCTCTTTCACTAGAGTTACTTCCTTTATCCGCGCACTTCTTTTGCTACAATTCTATGGAAGAGTGGCTTGACGATCTTTTGTCTACTATCGCTTCCAGTATTCTTTTGCTTTTTTGCAATTGAAAAAACTCGATAAAGAAATTTGGTAGCATTTCATTGATTGCATAAAAAAGTGACCTCATTGCAGATTGCACTGGCCAAAATTTTGCATCGTAAAAGGGAACTTGTAATGCATGTTCAGTTTCAAAATTTTCAGAATTTTATATACCATTCTTTCTTCCCCGTATTATCTACTTTTAGCGTAGTATTAACTATCAAAATCATGTTGCAGGCACCCCACTCTGGCGTAATGGACCTCCGGAAAAGCCAATATTGTGCAACGCATGTGGATCTCGGTGGAGAACAAAAGGGACTTTGGCAAACTATACTCCTTTGCATGCAAGGGCAGAACCTTGTGACTTTGAGGAACACCGAGTTTCTAGGTTCAAGAACATGTCTTCTACAAAGAACAAAGATGCAAAGGTTCTGAAACGAAAGCAAACTCATGATATGGTTGAAGTTGGAACTCCTCCTGATTATAATTTCGGTTTCAGAAAGTGCTTAGATGAAGATACTAGCAATAGGTCAAGTTCTGGCTCCGTTGTCTCAAATTCCGAGAGCTGTGCACAATTTGGTAGTGCTGAAGCAAGTGATTTGACAGGTAACCTAAATATTTCCTTGTCGATGCCTACTGTTTATGTTCTACCTCTCTTATTAGTTACATCCATATATTGTTCTCAGAATTATTTCACTTTCTCCGGTACGTGCTCCCTCCATTTCAAAAAGAATGAACTTATTGTACTGGGCGCAGAGTTTCAGAAAGAATGGAAGACCTTTTGAAACTTGTGGTCTAAAACAATTCATAGATATTTGTGCGGCTATAATTATCTCATTAATGGCAAATTTAGAAAGGGATCAATTCTTTTTTAAACAGACTAAAAAAGAAATAGGTTGATTCTTTTTGAAACAGAGGGAGTTTATTTTGTGATAACTGCACCTTCACTAGAATTATGGCTGCATTTTCTTCTAAAACTGAAAATTTTAGGGCCAAATCTCGAGCTCGGTCTCATCTTTCAGTCAAATTTAAAGTGGAGTTGTTTTGTTCTTAGCATTTTCTTGAAGTATTTACCCCTTGATTTTGGTTTTTCAGGCCCAGCACAATCCAATATATGGGATACAACGGTGCCTTCAAAGAAGAGAACCTGTTTCAATCGTCCAAAGCCATCTTCAGTCGAGAAGCTCACCAAAGACCTATATACCATCTTACATGAACAACAACAAAGTTCATGCTTCTCTGCATCCTCTGAAGAGGATTTGCTTTTCGAGAGTGAAAAGCCTATGGTTTCTGTTGAGATAGGACATGGCAGTATGCTAATTCGGCATCCTAGTTCGATAGGCAGAGAAGAATCATCAGAAGCCAGCTCTCTTTCCGTTGAAAACAAGCACCGTTCTGTCAATGAGGCTTATTCACGATTGACTACCCCACCTGTAAATATTAGTAGGGGTGTCGATTCACCAAATAGTGGGACCGAGAGAACCAAGAAACCTACCGGTCAGGTGGTGGAACAGAACCAGATTAAAAGGTGCCCTCTCCATTAGTCTTGATAGCATGTAATTGCATCGAGAAACAAAATTTTGTGCTGCATGTTGGTCAGGTGGAATGTAAGGGGTTAAATGCATTATATCTGCTAAAGTCTGATGTCATGTCGCTACACATGTAGTATCACCCAGGACGGAGGTAGAAGCCTGGCTATGGATTCGGCCGAACCCAGTAGCTTTTGTTCAAACAGTGTATTTGTGTTAAGAAATTCATTAAATTTGTACACATTGAACTTAGAACCCTGTTATTAGTCGTCGCACTAAGATCCAAAACCCATAAAATTGAAATCTTGGCTCCGCCTCTGGTATCACCTACGGGTTTGGAACATACATTATTTTGTTCACCACATCTTCTAAACCACACAACAAGTCTGCATTTTTCTATTGAATTCTTAGGTAAACTTGTTGCAACGTCATTCTAGTTCCATCATTCTATGAGCATTTGAAACTTTTTTCTTTGCTTTTGGTGTATGCTTACCATCTTTCTGATTTTCCTCTTTTTTTTTTCTTTCTAAATTGCAGAAACAAAGATCACCTTGAAAACCTACAGATTCTTGGACATCATAATTCACCCCTTCGCTATATAGAACTGAAGGTCTGTTACTCTCTCTTGTATTTCCTATAAGGAAATTTTGCTTTCTTTCACTTAATACAACCATAGCATATCCTAACAAGGCCAACTTGTCTGTGCTGCTGGTTTATTGTTCTGGTTTGTAGACTTAAAAATGATCTTCCTCTTTTAATTATCATTAGTACTAACTTTTGACTTGCGTGGATTGTCTTTCTCTTTTTCAGTAAAGGTCTTTAACCATTTTCAAAGTCTATTTTCACTAGGTTGTTCAGTGTTAAATGTTACTGGAATCGATCAGAAATTGATAAGATTATGTGATACTTGGTGCAGGACGTACTTAATTTTGAAGAATTCATGAGGCATTTATCAAGTGATGATCAACAACAGCTACTAAAGTACTTACCGCCTGTTGATTCTTTTGCGCCTCCAGATAGGTTTGCACGTCTTCTCTATATTTCACTTTCTGCGTCATGTTTTGGCTTATATTGAACTTGAACAACAAATTATTTTCCTGTTCTTTTCTCTATCTGCAGTCTTAGAAGCATGTTTGAGAGCTCTCAATTTGAGGAAAACCTCTCTTCTTTCCAGAAACTTCTTGCAGAAGGTGTTTTCGATAACTCGTTGCCAGGAGTAAAGTTAGAAGATTGTAGAACCTTGAAGAGGTTTATATTATGCTATTTATCAAAGTCAAAATGGGTGGAACAATATAATCTACTCAAGGTTTGGTTACTAACCATTTATTGCATATATACTGAACATGTAATCCACCATCTTCTATATTCTATATGTGAAGTGCAATTTTCTTGAAGCTAATTTTGTTCTTTGGTAGGACACAAAGTGTAAGAATAGTAGCAGCGGTTCTGAAGTTGCAGGAGAGCGAAGTGTTATCGGCACATGTCATTCAGTAACTGTGAAGAGACCACAGGAGCGACAACATCTAAAGTATTCGGGTCGGTTATGTTCCTCTTTCACTTTTCCCTTTATGACATTTGACAAATCCTCTGTGATAGACTTGTTTCGATGGGAGACAAGTATTTACCTGAGGATTGTCGTTCAAACTTGCATGGTAAAGAAAGCACAAGAGTAAGATAAGGACTTGCATAAGTTTTGAGCATTCACAACTGAATTCTCTACCTTGTTACTCCCTCTGTCCCAATGTGTCGTACTTTCCTTTTTAGTCTGTTCCAAAAAGAATGTCATACTAACATATTTAGAAACAATTTAATTTTAAACTTGCTACTTTACCCTTAATGAAATAATTTACAGTCACACAAAATATCTATGTTTGTTTTAGACCACAAGTTTCATAAGTCTTCCTTTTTTTTCATAAACTCCGTGCCGAGTCAAACACCGCCGCATAATTGGGACGGAGGGAGTATGTCGTATAACAGTAAGATTTAAAAAATGTTCCCGACAATGTTATGGGATATTTGTTCACACATGAGCAACCACGTGGCTCGTTTCGTGCCTTATTACTATTTGGAGTAAATTCACTCGTTGAAGACGAGAGGTTGGAAATAAGGATTGGTATCAAGAAAAGTCTACCTATGTATCTCTGTCTTTCTATTATTTCTTTTTTATTAGCCCCCTCTGCCAGCACATATTCCTTAGAAGTACACACTAGACACGCAAATATATGCAAAACTCATGGTTGGTTTGACTAGGAAGCATCACAACTTTATTATACTCCAGTACATTCCATGTGCAGTGTGTTCTTCAATTACATATTTGCTAATTCCGACAAATTAAGATTTACGAGCTATTTCACTTCAGGTGCAAAGACAACAATGAAGAGCCCCAAGAGTGTGGTGATGAAAAGCATCTATGAGCAGAAGGAACCATTAGACAATGATGGTTCTTGCTCCAGCCCAAAAAGCTCGTTCGCCTTGCCTTCTGAGACTAGTTCCCTCGTACTGGATTCTTTCCGTTCTGCAAACGAAAATTCTGATCAGGACTTGCTGCTGAATGTGCCATCCAACAGCTACTTCCCTCAAGCAGAACTACTCTTACCAACATCAAGTTTTACTCCTCAAGCGAGTACTAGTAGTAGCTCAATGTATCCTTCACATCTCGTCCGTCCCTAGCAGTATTATCA